>NW_027094080.1:0-1200000 GCF_022702325.1 Drepanopeziza brunnea f. sp. 'multigermtubi' | reverse complement strand
GTCGTCGTTAAAGCTTAAATTAGAAATCTCGAATAGCAAAAAGTAGTTTATTACTTTACTTTTTTTTTTACTTACTTTTATTTAAACTACGACGATCGAAAAGTCGTAAGATCGCGTTATTAGAAAATTTATTTTTTAAAAGCTTACGGATCTAATTAACGGCTTTCTTAATCGATTCCGCGGCAATTTAAAAAGCATTATCGATATTCTCGTTTAAGTTTAAGCGGTCGAAAGCTAGTTAATAAAAGTCTTAGCAAAAGTTGATAAAAGCTACGTTTATACTTATAAAGTCTTTAATCTCGACGAGTTCGAAGCAACGGTTCGATACGGCTTTAGCTAATTCGTACTTAAAGCTATTTCTTTCTTTAATAAGTAGTATTAATAGCAGCTAATTCTCGAAAAGATCCCGTTGCATTTTAAGTGCAAAAGCTAAAAGAAAGCTTACGTCGATAGACTTGCGTAAAGTAAATATAATCGAAGCAATCAAGTTAGCGTTCGAAAGCTTATTAATAAAAGATAACATCGATCTTTAAGATAAAGCTAATAATAATAAAAAGCGCGCAATAAATAATTTAAATAAAAAAGTCTTAAAAGCAAAAGGTTAGCTTAATCTCGTTTTAATTGTTAAGTTATTTAGCACTTATGAATTATAATTTACGAGTAGAATTTCGGATTCGAATTCTTTTTATAAAACGAAATTTTAAGTTTAATTTTCGTCGGCAAACTTTATACGTTCTTTAAGCTCGTCGTATTCGCTTTTAATATTATCGATAGCTAAAATCAATAAGCTATATAATAAGACTTTTAATTTTAACTTCTTTAAGAGTCTTTCGTCCGGAATAGCAATTTTATCTTTTTACTTAATATTAATTTTATTTTTTACGATTCAATAAATAAAGTTGATTATCGTAGTATTAAGCTTAATAAACTTGCGTTTTCGAGCTATATTAATTATAATCTTTTAAAAAGCGACGTAAGCAATAATATAATAGTTAATGACTTAAATAGCGTAAGCGTTAAAAGTGCAAGTCTTTAAAATAACGTTAAGTTAGCGAGCGCTACGGATTAAAGTGCATACAGCTTTAAAGTAGTTATCGTATAGCAATTAGCTTTTAACGCCGTCGAAAGCTCTTTTAATTCGTTTATGTTTTTCGGCGTTTTTATTGCGTAAAAAGTAGATAGCGGTAACTTTAATAAAAAACTAGTCGTAAGCCGAAAAGAAGTCTTCGGCGTTAATATTCTTTCTTGCGCATTCGGCTTGCAAGAATTAATCGTATTGCAAGATTAAGTCGTTTTTTTTATTTAATCTATTATTAAGGTCGGAGGTTGCTATTTTAAGTATAATTAATTAATTAGAGTTGCTTATTTAACGATAAATTTAAAAGAATTTATCGAAACTTTTAATGATTCGTCTTTCGAACTTTAGCTCGAAATTCGATTATCGGATTAAAGCAGCTTGCTCTTCGCTTATTAATAAGCTAAAAAGTGCATTTCGAACAAAAGCTTTTCTTTTAGCGGCGGCTAATTTAAAAAGTATATTTAACTCGTGAATTACGGTTTACGAGTTAAATATAAAATAACAAAATAAAGCTGATAATAATAATGATTAACTAAGTAATGATTAAGGTCTTTAGTATTAGTATAGTATTATATAATTATAAAAAAGAAAAGGTGATAATAATATTGTTATAATTATTATTATATAAAGAGAGAAAATGTTGAAAAAAAAGAAAAGAGAGCTTTCTTATATAAGTATATTTGTAAGACGAACCTATTTTTTTTAATAATAGTTTACTTTCGAATACACGTAGTTAAGTACGCTTAAAACAAAGAAACAGTTTCGATTAAGAAATAAGAAATAGCCCTATAAGCTTAAAACACATGAAAAACAATTAAATAATAAAAACAATTTATATAAGATAAGTAAATAGCTAGCAAAGTAAAAGGAATAAAGAAAGAATAGAGAATATAATAAAAAGCAAGTCTAAAAATAAAAAAATAAACGTAAGAAATACTTTTCTTTATGAAAATAAAAAGAATGATTATTAAAAGCACGTCTTTTTATAAAATAAATATAAAACAAAAAGAAGATAAGAAAGTAAAAAAACAAAAGTAAAAGATAAACTAAAAAATAGTTTTATAAGCTAGTTTTTGTTTTTTCGAAAGTATTAAAAGAATAATTTAAAAGTTAATAGACTTAGGTTTAAAGATCACTTTAAAGTTAAGTAGTTTACTTTTGCCGTCGTCGGAAAGCTCGTATTTATTAAGGTCCGAGTTGTTTAAAAAGCTCGAATCTTCTTTTTTTTTTATTGTTTTTATTAAAAGTAAAAAAAGTTTAATCGCGGTAATAAAATCGCTTAAAGCGGTTAGCTACAAAAGTGCTTTTAAGCTCAATCTTATCGGTTTCTTAAAGTTTATAATATCTTTTATCGTAAGCTTTAAAGACGATATAAAGTCTTAGCTATTTATAATTTAGCTTAATATCCGCGGACATATCGATGCTGCGTTTAACGTCGTAAAGAAATACTAAATCTTTTTCTTTAATAAGTTCCGACTTTTAAACCTTAACTCGTTCTTAAATAGCTTTAACGGTAAGTCGATAACGCTTCTTTTTTAAAATAATCTCGTCGATATCTTCGTTTCGAAGTTTTAATTATTTAAACTTTATAGCAAGTAAGTTAGCGCGAAATCGAACTTTTTATTATAATAATAACTTTTAAATTAGTTATCGTAATTTTAAAAGTAGCTTAGCTTTTCGTCCGTAGTTTAAAAAAAAAAGTAATTTTAATAAGTGCGTATATCAAAGTCCGGACCGCAAAAAGCATTTTATTAAATTTGCGAACTTAATCTTTAAATCTTTTATTTATAACTTTCGATAAATTATTTAAAATGTCTTTGTGTTTTCTTTTAATCATTTTATTAGCTTTTAAATTATAGCTTAAGATTTAAACTTTCTTGCTCTCGTACTTAATAGCGAAGGCTTTAACAATTGCTTTGTTTTCGAGTCTTTTATTAATAATTAGTTTTTCGAATAGTTCGTAATAGCAAACGATATCCTTTTAAAAGAACTTAATAATAAATTCGGCGTTAACTAATCGAAGTAATCGCTTTTTTAACTATTTAAATAAATCTTTTTTAATTAATACAAAGCAAATCATCTTTTTATTAATAATAAGTACTCGTGACACGTTTAAGCTGACTTTTAATTACATTTAAGTAAGCTAAATCGAGTATAAAAAGTTTTTTATTCGTTTAGCTTTGCGTTTTTAATAGAGCTCGCAACTTTAAATAAAAGCTTTGCAATTTTCGTAGCATTTATTTTAAAAAAAGAGTTTTAACGTACAGTAATAAGTTAATTCAGCTCTTTTATATCCGGATTCTTAATAAGCGTCGAAAATAGCCGTATAACGTCTTTAAGTTCCGTCGACAATTAGCTTAATCAAGTAAAAATTATCTGATCGCTTATAAAAGTAACTATCTTTAATTAAGTAATTGAATGCTTTATTCTTAAACTTTTAAAAGTCGTAAGTTTTGATCGAAAGAAAGCGTTTAAAAGTAATAAAGAATTGAATAATAAGCTTAAATTCGAACGAGTAATCGTATTTTAAAACTCTTTTTTTAACTCGTAAACTATAGTTTACGAATCGTTTAATCGAGAATATTAAAACAATGCTTAGCTCGTTAATAACTTAATCGTTAATCTTTTCTTCTTCTTTTTCTTTAATGTTTAAAGAATGTTTTTTTCTTTTCTTAAAAAGACCGTCCGTTATTATGTTTTTAATTTTAAAGATATACTTAACTTTAAAATCTATCAATCTTATTTACGAAATCTAATTCGTAACGAAAGCTTTAAGCAAATCGCTCGTTAATCCGTTGAATTAATTAATTAATACTTTAGCGTCGATTTTTAAAATAAAATAAACTTCGTATAGCTCGCTTTTTATCTTTTTTATAGCTTTTAAAGTACCGCGGTATTCTCGCTTAATCGCGTCGTACTTGCTTATAATAAGGTTTTAAAAACTACTTTCGAACTTAGCAAGATGTCGCTTTTTATTAAAATCTTTTTATTGCAATACTGCTTCTTATTTTTTAAGACTAGCGTTTATCGTTAAGTAAATTTTCTTTCTTTTTTTATTATAATCGATCTTAATAAAAGCGGAAGTAAAAAGCAAAGCTTTTTTAAGCAGCTTTATCGCTTTTTATTAAGGTTTCAATTATTCGAATTCGACTTTTTTTTTATTATCGCGTAAATTAAAACAGCAATCGTAAAAGAGTTTTTAATCTAAATTTTATAATAAATTACGATTTTAATAAAAGCTCGAGCTTTCGATATATTTTCGCACTTAATTTATTTTAATATCTTTTTAATTTTAACGGTTTAAAAGTAGCGTCTTTCGTTATTTCTAACGAATTTAACGATATTAAAGCCGAGCATGCAGTATTAAAACTTCGTTTCGACGATCGTCTTAGCTTTTTTAAACTTTACGAGCATTTTATCGATATTTTAAATATGTTTTAAAACGAATCGTCGTATTTCGAGCAAAACTTTTTTATAATTATAAAAAGATCGAGATCTTTTAACTTTTACGTTATTTATATAAAGCAAGTAAACGTTAAAAATACAATTTATAAAGATCTTGTAAATGACTTTAACGAATTAAGCGATCGAATTAATAGCTTTTATAATTATGATATCCGAATTATTCGAAGCAGTTTGATAATTGTTTAAATAATTATTATATTTTTAGATTTAACGTCGAAAAAAAATTGATCGTATTTAAAAAAGAAATTTAAAAGTATAGCTATCATAAGACTAGCAAATTCGTTCGAAAATTAATTTACGTTCGGAACAACATTAGCGTTCTTTACCGTAATACGATTCATTTTAATTATAATAATAATCAGCTTATATTTTCTTTTTTCTTTTTTTATTATAATAGATTATTTGTTTCGATAAAAGCTTTAGTATAGTTCGA
The DNA here is from genome assembly GCF_022702325.1 of Drepanopeziza brunnea f. sp. 'multigermtubi'. Classification (NCBI taxonomy): domain Eukaryota; kingdom Fungi; phylum Ascomycota; class Leotiomycetes; order Helotiales; family Drepanopezizaceae; genus Drepanopeziza; species Drepanopeziza brunnea. The sequence continues at coordinate 1,195,024 of NW_027094080.1, read as the reverse complement.
AAACCTTTTACTTTAATCGCTCTTTTAATATAATAATAACCATTTCTTATAAAGCTTTCGATCTTATAAACGTTTTTTTTTATTAAGCTTCGTAAAGCACCGTCTTGATCTTTTAAAGTAGCATGACTTCTTTTCGGACTTAATTAAAATAAGTAAAATCTTAAGCTATCGCTTTTTCTCGATTTAAAAAGCATTAATAAAGCAGCTTTTTTTCTTTCGAAGTAATTTAAAAGCTAATCGTAAGTGCTTCGAATCGTTCTTTCGTTAATTTTAATTTAACTTTTAAGTTTAAAAACTTATTAATAAAGTATTTTAAAAAAAAGACTTTTAAGCTTAAAGAGTTTCGCTTTTTTATTTTACTTAAACTAATCGTCGATCCTTTTAAGTATTTCTTTATCCGATACTTTCAAATCTACCGGTCTAACTTTCTTCGCCTTTTTTTTATATATCGTATTAACTTTTATTATATTCTTTTTTAAAAGGTCTTTATCGTTATCGATAATAAATATAAAAATTTCCGATTTATCGAGTTTAATTATAAATATTTTTAATATTTTTGCTTTTAATAAGCTTTGCTTAATATTAAATTGAATTTTTTTTTTATAATTTTATTAATTTTATGCCGATCTATTCGTAAACTATAGTTTACGGGCGGAATTTCTTTTTAAGCTTTTTTCTAGCTTAATATCTATTTTAGCTTATATACTAGCTATTAGTTTCTCGAGTCTTCGATTAAATCCGACTTATCTTTTATAATAATAATTTGTCTTTAAGTAAATCGATCGTAGTTTTAAAAAAAAGCTTTTATCGTGTTATTATCGAAATAAAAAAAAGAAAGTTAAGATTATAAAAAGAAAAGTATGCTTAAAATAACTTCGTAATTGCTATTATTAATAATAAAAAAATCGACGTAATTAATAATCCCGTTAATAATAACCTCGACGTCGTTTATTTATTTATTAAAATTATAAAAATCTTCGAATACGATAATATAAATTAAAGCTCGATTCGTTATAATAAATAGTTTAACTATCTTAGCCACTTCTTTATTTATTATATTGATATTAAATTTATAATCAAAAAGAGATCTGCTTTTAATTATACCGTCGATATTAATAAAAACTTTTAAAGTCTTTATCGCTACTTTTAAGCAATTATAAGCGATAAGTTATTTGCGAATTTGCGTTATTAAAAAGCCTAGCTTGCTTTCTTTATTTCGACTTAAACGTTTAATAATTAAAGCGTTTATAAGAATAAGCTTATCTTAAAAGACCTTTACGTTTTCTTTAGCATTAAGAACTATTAAAATATAATAGCTTAATAGCTTATAGAAGCGAGAGCTAAGTCCGAACAAGTCTTTAATTTAAACTTCGATTTTCGATTTTATAATCGCCGCTATTGCTTTTTCTTAAGCTTTAATAATAACGTAAAAGTTAATAAACTTCTTTCGTTTATAAATCTTCTTTTTCTTTTCTTTTAGCATTCGCTAAATAATCTTAACTTCTTTTTTTATATCTTTTATAGCTTCGTCGGCTTTAGCTAATCTAAAAGACTTTTTTTTAACTATATCATCGAATAACTTATTTTTTAAGTTTATATTAACGGCAATATTCGATTCTTAAAAAGCACGAGCTTTAAGAATGCTGTAATTCTTTTCTTTTTATTATCGGATATTCTTTTTGATTTTAATAAGTTTAAATCTTTTCGAAAGCGAAAAAGCTTTTTAGCTTTGTCTTTTGCGATAGCGTTGATCTCGATCGAAGCGACCTTTATACTAGATAAGTAGTTAAGCGTATTAATTTATCTTACAATATTAATATTTTTAATATCGACTAGTCTTTTAAGGATAATAGTAAGCTTATTTAACTAATTGATTAATCGCTAAGCATTTTAATCTAGCTGATATTAAGCTAGCTATTAAATTAGTTGTTAATAAGAAAGCAAGTGTTTATAAGTCTTAAGTCCGCTAATAAGTCGATTTTTTAAAATGTTATCGTATTTCGTTTTACGAACGTTTAATACGATGGATTTAAACCAAGTCTTTTCTTGTTTTTTTTAAATAATAAAAGCACCGATCCTTTTAAGTCTTAAGCAAAAGCGTTCGTAATTATTAATACAAATGCATCTTTTATTAATTATATTTTTAAAAGCTTTATACTTATCTCGACATTAATAAAAAACTTCAGTTGTGTCTTCGAAGTTCTCGCAAAAGCTATAATTTTATATTTAGTTTTCGTGTCTTTTACTTCTTCTTCTCTTTCGTTTTTATAATTCGTAGCTAATAGCAGTAATATAAACTTTACTTTCGAAATTAATTTTACTTTAAGCATTTTGAGCGGTATATTTAATAAAAGCTTCGTCGTAATTTTCGAATCGAACTTAAAGCTAAGATTAAATAAAGCGTCGAGCAATTAAATTAGCGACTTAATTTTCGAAGTGATTAATTCGATTATAAATCGTATTAATTTATAGCTTAAAAAACTTTTTAATTATAAAACTTACTTTATTAATTTCTTCTTTTTTACTCGTAAACCGTAGTTTACGAGTGAACGGTATTATTATTAAAGCTTTCTTAACGGACTTAAGCACGTTAATTAGCTCGGTATATTTTTTAATTAAAGTTTAAATATCTTTAATAAAATTGATTAAAAAAGACTTTTTTCGATTTATAGCTTCGATAATCTTAACGCTTTAATCGGTTTTAAAAGCGAATGCAACGAAGTCGTTGAAAGCGATATAAAAGTTTAAGTCGAGTTCGTCGACTTTATAATGCTTAATCGTTTTATTTCGAATTCCGACGAGCAATTCGAAAAAGAACAAGCGGCTTTATTCGGTCTTGCTTAAAAAGTGTATTAAAATAAGCTTTTCGAAGACTTAAAAGAAAATGCGATAATAGTTTTTTAAGTTATTAATATTTCGTTTTTATGTAATAAATTCTCGTAAAAAAGCGATCGAGTCTTTGATTTGCTAAGTATCGTTTTTACGAAACTCGGCTCTTAAAGCTTTAACGAAAGCAATTTAATTTTTCTTAGCTTTTTATTCGAGCAAGTTTTTAATAACCTTTTTACGAAAGTTATCGTAATAACGAAAAAGCTTAACGAACCGATCGTTTTTAAAGATATTAAAGTTATTATAAATCTCTTCGTATTTCTCGATGAAGTCGATGATATTAACTTTATTAAAGCAAAAAGCTTTTAAAACACTTAGCAATAACATGCGAGCAGTTATAAAAGCGTGCAAGATAGCAAAATCGATTATAATTAGCATAAAGCTTAATAAAAGAGCAAAAGAAAAAAAAGTAGTATAAGTTTTAAGACCGGTATTAATTTTAAAAAGCATTTTTAAAGCAAGTGTTTCCGTTAAAAATAAGAGTTCCGATTAAAAATCGAAGTAAGATAAAGATAGTTTAAAGCTTACGAAAATACGATTAAAAGATTTAATAAATTTAAAAGATTCTAATAAAAAAAAAAGTAACTCGACGCCGATTTCGATATTAAGAATCTTAAAAAAGTTTTCGGTATTTTAAAGATTAAATATATATGTATATTAAAAATGATCAAGTTGATAAAAGGTTTTTAAATTATTTGATTTTAACTTGTGAATCGAGTTTACGAGTTAAATAAGTGATTTTTATAAAGTATTTTCGATCCGAGATTAAAAAGAATAAACCTTTTATAAAAGTAAATTAATAATTAAGATTAAAACTATAAAAAACTTAAGAATCAATTGATTAGCTTCGCTAATAACTCCGGACTATATCAATTGCTTTAATTTAAGACGAAAGCTAGAATATAAAAAAGTATTTTTATTAATAAATGAAAATTCTTTTTTATTAATAATAAAAAAGAGTTTTTACCGAAGAGCCGAAAAATTACACTTCGGCTATTGCGGCGTTTCGGTGTCCGAACTTATCGAGAATAGAGTTTTAATTGTTTTAAAGTTATAGTTTATCGAGTATAAAAAGAGCTAAATAATAAACGAAGATTAACTTAATTGCGAATCAAGCGATTATAATAAGCTGTATAAAGACAAAGACTAAAAGTTTAAATCCTTGCGTAAGTCACTAATATAAAAGCACTTAAAAAGATGCGCCGTATAAAAGCTTAGCTTTAAGGCTGAATTTTATAATCTTATAAAAAAAGTGCTAAAAAAGATAGGTAAAAAGCTTGTTAATTGTTCTAGCTAAAAGATGTATGCCCTTTTATAGAAGATAGGTCTGTCTAGTATGGCCCTAGTGGCCATAGCAGGTACCCTATCAGGCAGGGTGTTTATAATAATAATTATTCGAGATCGCGCTAATCGAACGCTTAATTTCGAATAACGAGCTTATATCGAGAAAATCATTTAAGACTTCGAAATAAAAGATTGCAATACTTATAATACATCGATAAAAGTTTCTTTTAAAATCTTAATCTTATTTTTATTAAAGTATTAAGCTTTTTTCGAGCTTCGTTACGAATATTAGCGATTTATCGATTCGCTTATATACACTATGCTAAGTTTTAAGCTCGATATTGCTTTTTTAGTTTTTATAATTAATCGTTTTATTTTAGATTTAATTATAAAATATATAAAAGTAGCGAAACGCATCGTTCGCTACTTAAAAAAAACTATTCGCTACGAATTCGTTTATCGAAAAGATTTAAGCGACTTAACCGGCTTCTTTAACGTAAATTAAGATAATTATTAATTAATACGTAAATCTATAAAAGGCTTTGTTTTTAACGTTGAAAGCAAAGCAATCAATTAATCTTCGAAATAGCAACTTATCGTTGCTTTATTCTTTTGCGAATTCGAATTGATAATTAAAACGAAAGCCGTTAAAAAAGCCATTTGACTTTAACGCTTTTTAATCGAAATACTTTCGCAAAAAAATACGATTTTAGTTTTAATCTATTGCGATAATTAAAAAGCGATTGCATTAGTTAAAAACACTTAATTTTATTATCGAATCAAGCATATCTATTTTCGTTATATATTTATTTAAAAAGCCGTACGAGATAGCTTAATAAATTTAAAATAAATCGCTATTGCAAATTAAGTCGCCGACGGTTTAATTAAGCTATTAGCTAAGCGATAATTTAAAGAGTTTAAAAAAGCGATTAAAGTATTAAAAGTTTGATATTACGTAATTAAAGCATTCTTATTACCGACTTGTTTAACTTAGCCTTTTTTAACTAAAAGTGGTTTTAAACGATAAAGATCGATTCCTTTTAATTATTTTATTTAATTATTAAAGTTTTAAAAGATTTGATCGTAATAACGCAAACTTAAATTAATATTTTTATAAAGTTATAAAATCTTTTTTCTTTTAAGATCTTTGCGATCGATAAAACATAAAAGACTAATTATTATTTACTTTTCTTTTTAATTACATACTTTATTACTCTATTCTTTTTAAATTATGCTTCGAATAAAAAATATCGTTAAGCGAACTGCACGTTTTAACGACTTAAACTCTTTTAAATCCGATTGCGATAATCTTTCTTTTTCCGAAATTAAAACTGATAAAAGCTTCGCACTCGTATTAAAGCTCGTATAAGAATTATTAAAGCTAATAGCTTAGCATTTATTAAAAAAGCTCGAAAAGACGCTTGCTTTCGAAAACATAATTTATAATAAAAAAAACGAAGACTTTAGTTTTTGTTTTGCGACCTTTTCTTATAAAGCTTTTTTATCGGCGTCGACGAAGTCGGTAACGCTATTAAGCTAGATTAGTAGATAATTCCGGACTTAAAAGAATTATAATCGGATGTTATTATCGACGAAATAGCGGGTTACTTAACTTTATTAACGATAAATTTTAAGTATTATTAATTGTATTACTTAATAAATAAAACTAGCATCTTATATTAAATTTTTTTTTCTCGACTATTCTTTTATGCCGATAACAAAGAGCAAGCTAATAGCTATATTAAGATTAAAAATAATTATACTTTTTCTTAATTCGCTAAACTACTTACGAAACGTAATAATAAACCGGCTACTTTTTATTTCGATTAATTTATTATAAAAACGAAAAGATAAGTTAATAACTAGCCGAAAGAAAAGGGCTTATAGCCGAACGATTACGCTTAAGCAGCTTAACAATAAAAAAACGGCAAGAAGTTTAGTTTCGCGATTTATAATTGCAATTATTTTAATATCGATCTTAACGAAGTCTATAAGTCCGCGCTTTTTTTTCTATAAAAAGAATTTATTAAAATATATCTTAATTAATAAAAAGGCTTTAATAAAAAAGATCTTTAGATTTTCGGCTTAATTAACGGTAATTTAAACAATCAATGCGTGATTTATACCGCTATTTGATTACGTAATACGTTAAGCAATAAGAATTCAAAAAACTAGTTATTATCGGAAAACGAGCTTAAATAAAAAAGGGCAAAGAAAATCAATTAATCTAATTTAAAACGGAAAATATAAATAAAAGCTGCTTTAATCTTACGTTAAGAATCTTTATCGGAAGTCAAAACTCGATCCTTTTAAGCTTTATCGCGCAAATCTTTTATTTCTCGAATAAAAAACAACGCCGAAAATTCGATAAGCATTGCGCAGCACTCTTTTTTATAAGCTAATAATGCTGCTAATCACCTTTCGGATCAGTTAGCAAAGGAAAAAGATACTTTATTTAAAAAGAAAAAGCTTTTTTAAGTGCAATTAAATGAAAAGACGAGAACTAAAAATTAAGATGACCTTTCTTTTTTAAAAAACAAGCGAGCAATTAGATTAGTCTTTTGGTTTTTTCCTTTGTAGTTAGGTTTTTCGGCCTTTGCTGTTTTTTCCTTATAAAATACTTACTCTTATGTCTTTTTTTTGTTTTCTTTTCGGATCTACTTTTAATAAGAGCCTTATTTATAAACTTTAATAAAAGTCCTTTTCATTTGAATAAGTTTTGAGTAAAAGTGTCGAATATAATCAAGTGATAGACTTATTACGTATTAAGACTTCTTCAGATGTATAAGTAGAAAGCTACTCTCTAAGTTTATTAGACAAGAATTAAGAATCTTTCTACTTATCTTCTTCCCGTATTACCGTTTAACACTATCGATATACTTTCGGCTTTAATTATACGTTAACTACTTTAAATTAATCTTTTCGACTTTGAAATCCGATATGTTTTTAATAAAAATTATACCGCTATCGATGCATTATCGAAACGGTTATAACACTTCGATAATTTAAACGACAAAAACGAAAATAAGTTTGACGATAGCTTGCTAATCGATTTAAAACTTATTAAAGCTCGAGACGATTTTAAAGAACTTTCGGCGGATCTTTTAATAGATATTCGCTAATTTATTTTTAAAAATATGTTTTAACGTTCGAAAGAAACATAGAATACGGACTTAAATGAATTTAACGACGATCGCGATTATAAAAGCTTTTTAAATTTAATCGAATACTTTTCGAAATCAATTCGAATAACTATCTTTTTAACGACTTTACAAAGACTTAAAGACTTGAATAAAATAAAATGCTATAAGTTTAAAAAAAAAGCTATTAAGTACGAAATAAACGATAAGAAACTTTAAAAACTCTCGACGAAAAGCTTTTTTTTTCGATTAATAATCGATAAACTTTCGATTAAAACGGATGTTATTACGGCTTATTACGATAAAAGTAATTATAAAAGCCGTAAATCAATTTACTATCGTGTTTTTTAGCGTTACTTTTAAAATAAATATTATATAAACGTTAAACGATTCGTTAAGACTTATAAAAATTATTAATACCGAGTAATTAATAAGCTTAAAGAACCGCTGCACTTTACTCGATCTAATAGCTTAATAAAACGCTAGGCTATTAATATCACTTATCTAGTTGCACGCAATAATAAAAGCTATTTAATTATTGCTAAAAATAATATAAATAGATAAATCGAAGCGAAAGCGATTCCGACTCAAGACTCGTTTTTAATAATTAAGTTTATTTAATAAGATATTATTTATTATTATAATATTTTCTTTTAATTAACAATCGACGGAAGTTCGGAGTTTAAAAAAAAAGTAATCGACTTGCTTAATAATTAAAGAATCAATCGAATCGTAGTTTTAGCGTATCACTTTTAAGCAAATAGGATAATAAAACGCGGCTACTTACTAATTAAAGACGCGTTAAGTAAGCTTAAAAGTATCGATTAGATTGCGTAATTGCTAGCCGTTTTATTCGCCGATCGCACTTCGATCCATATTCTTATCGGATTTACTTTTTTTTATATAATATACGATAAAAAAGCAATACTTTCGATTAAGACTCGAATCTAATCTTAAGCTACGTTATTTTAAAAGCCGATAACCGATCGTACTAAGCTTATTAGATTAAAAGCACGTTAGTTTCGAATGCGAGACGAAAATGTTACGAAAGCTATACTTAAGAAAACTCGTTGCTATTAAAAAAGAAAAGATGCTTTTAATAATAAAAAGAACTTTCGACTTAAGCTTTTAAAAGTAAATGACTTGATCTTTAAGCACGACTCGGTACGTAAAGTAAATATATTTAACGTTAAAAAGCTAGATTTTCGATAGCTCGACCTTTATTAAATTTCGTTAGTAAATACAAAAGGATATTATAAGTTAAAAGAGCTAAAAGAAAACGAGGCTTTACTAAATAGCATATTTACTAGCAATCGATTAAAAAAGTTTTACGTGCGATACACTTTCGAAGCGTTACTACTTCGCTTTAAGCTTTAAACAAAAAGATTTTTAAACTAGCTTTTATTAAATAAAATGCTCGAGTCCGGCTTTTAAATTAAGCGCTTAAATAGATTTATTATTCGATTACTTAGCTTTACGGAAAAGCAACGGAGCTAATACGCAAAAGTCTTTATAAGCAGTGATAAAAAAGCAATGAAAAGTGATTAAGTTATAAAGGCATAATTATACGTAAAAAAAGGACGAGTTTGAATATGATTTTTTTTTTTTTTTAAGTTTGATTCTCTTCATTTTCTTTCTTTTTATACTCTTTTTATTTCTTTCTTTATATTAAAAAGCTTTACGTTATTATACTTATATGCTTTCGATTTATTATATACGATCATATTATATACATAAAGCGGACTTTAGTCGGAAGCTAATTAAAAAGAGCATATGAAATATCTATTGCATTAATTACTTAGTAAGCTGCCGACACGCGATAAAAACCTTTTCGACTTTATAATTTAAAGTTAAGTAGAATAATACGAAAGCTTTTCGCAGCACTTTAAGTACTGCTTTTACTTTTTAAAGACTTATCGATATTGCTACGGCTCGAACCTTTCGAAGAACTACCGATGTTATTATAATTAAAACTTCTCGAAGAACTATCGGTATTACAGCGATTAAAAGCCTAGCGAGCACTTCGACGGAGTCTTTTCGTAAAAGAAGCAAAAAAAGTAAAAAGTAATAACGAAGATAAACGAGACGAAGCTTTATTAAAAACTTATTATAATTAAATCGGAAAAGAATTATAAAAGGCTCGCAATATATACTTACGCGGTTAAGAAAGTTATTTAGCAAAGTATTGTTTCGATTTATAGCGGCTAATATTTAACGCAATAAGTTTAACGAGGCTAGATCGGCGGTAATAGCGGCGGCAAGTAAGCGCAATACCGAGACGGGACTTAAGCTAGCTAAAGGACCTTTAGTATTAGCGGCGGCAAAAGAAGCAGCGGCGATACGAGCTTAAAAAAAAGAAAAAGCATTATTAACTCGAAAAGCAAGAGCGCGGCGGGTTTTAATAAAAAGGTTATTCGTATTTGCGCTTAAGCGAAAAACCTTAGCGGTCGATTTAGTTTTATTATCTATAGCTGTTATTGCATTTATTAAAGCCTTGCTAGCATCGACGACTTTTACGAAAAGCTATCGAAGTCGAAGTTAAAACGGATATAAGACGGAAAGTAAAATAACTTACGAAGATACAAGTCGATTTTATAAATCGATAGCGCTCGCACTTAATAAAAGTAAAAGAGGAAAAGATGCATTGATTGGTAGCATTATCGACGCTTTTGCTTGCGTAGCTTACGCATCGGAAATAGATTGAGAATATAGTATTAATAATAAAGTTAGTAAGTGGTAGTATTAAGAAAAGGATAAAAGAAGTGTGAGGTTGATATAAGAAGAAGGTTAATTGTTTATAATAAAACCTCGAGTGTATATTACCGCTTTTGTTTTTTTTATTACGTTACCGCTTTAAGCCGCGCGCTATTACCGATTCGGTAGTACGTTACTAATTGACCGCTTAAGCTGGCCTACGATTATCTTAACGATAATATTAACGCTTAAATTGATATTGTTTTTATAATTGAATAAAAGTGCTATAAACAATATAAAAAAGAATTAGACTTGAAAAGATTATTTTACATTTTCGTTGCTATTTTTAAATTTTTTATTATATCATTAACAAGCTTTCGTATTAACACCGATCCGGCGATGCATTATTAAGTAGTACTTTATGACCGTATTGTAATTATGCAATTCGGTTATATGCTCGTCTTGCAAACCTAACTTTATTACTTTAATAAAAAGTGACTCGAAAGCGAGTTTGATTCGAAAGAAAGACGTATATAATAGAGTTAAAAGTTTATATTTGTTTTGTTTATATATATAATACTAATGCTAAGCACTTTTATCACGTAAGTGCGCTGCATGCTTTAATCTTGCTAAGCACGTGGTTAGGTCACGTGCAAGCTCTTATATAAACGAGTAGTTAGTTTTTCTTTGAACTAGTACTACATTATTACACAATATAATATACGTATACATAGAATACACTCGAGTGTCTTTCGATCGTCCTTCTTCTCTCTTTTTATTCACTTACGATTCTATTATGGCTATATACATATATATCTTTTGATTTGACGTTAAGTATATGTCGGAGCTCTTCCCCTCCACACTAGTTAAAAGCGAGCTATTCAAGTCGCATAGCGACGAAGATCGAGGCCGGACCGAAGTTAATCGAGTAAAAAAGAAAAGAAAAAGGTTTATTATAAAGCTTAAACTTTAAAAGAAAAACTAATATAATACATTAGTATTAAAAAGAATTCTTTCGAAAGCGTATTACGTTATCTTAAAGTCTTAGTCTCGTTACGCGGTTGATCTAACGAGCTTTTATAGCTTAAGTAAAGCAGAGCGTACTTCGTTCTTTATACCGAAGCAGTTGTAACAGCCTGCCTTGTTACCCGCATCAGCTGATCACCTATCCAGGCCTAGCGCTTGTAGCCATGTATATAGACCTACCTGAGCTCCCCGAGCTTCCTGTTTCCTCTCTTCACTTTGTATTTTAAGGTTAAAATTCATCAGTTCGTTATATTATACAAAGTCCTTCGATTAGGTCGTCGTATTACAGCTTATTATTATTGATTATTATTACAGCTTATAGATTACGGCTTATTGATTATTGTCAAGAACGGAATGAGTTACTTGTTGGGTGCTCTACGGTCTTCTTTTATTGCTTACAGATTATTATCTTTTTTACGACCTCACCTCTTCCTCAGCTCTTCCGACTTAAAAGAGCTCCTTTTAATTTTTGCATTTCGGTTGCAAGACGAACTCTTTTCCTTACTCTTTTTCTTAGCGTTTCCGACACTTAAACGCCCTTTTATTTCTATTATTATATCTTTTCATAAAGACGACGGCCCTTCTTCTTTTACGAGAATCGTTCAATTAAAGTCTTTCGTAAAGCAATTACGAATAGCTCTTCGCTAACGCAAATGCGTCTTTCCGGATCCCGATAAGTTTAACGGTACGGTTTAGCGGTAAGATACTTAGCTCTTTTCTATTAAAGCTAAGCTTTTCGTCGACGGTAAGGCTCTTAGCGGACTTATTGCGCAGTTCTATTACGTTTACTTTAATATAAACCCCGGTCCTTAAGCAATAGTTTTAACTCAATTAGCTTTAGCTTAAGACTCCGGCAATTAAAATTATAATACTTTTCTAGATCAGCTCGCTTTCGCTTACGATAATCTAAATAAAATTCAAAAAGCTAAAGATAAGCTGCTTGCTTGCAAGCAAAGTACGAACGCTCTTTATATTTACGTCTTACGCTTCGAACGACTTTTGCACGCTACTCGCTATTAGACTTGGCTCGACGCTAATAAGATTATTGCGTTCCGCAATAGTTTAAACTTAATTATACGGACCCGTTTAAATAGTTAATTGACTCTCTTAACTACGTATACCGAATACGTATACGTCACTTAGCAGCTTAGACGCTCTTCCGGCTTTTCCGGTCCTTCCGGCCCGTTTTACGGATTCTTTCGACCTTCGACTCTTTTTTCTTAAAACCGCTTTCGCACGTTAACGAGCCTTCTTTTCGGCGACTTAATAGATCTTTTAACAATCGACCGCACTTAATAACTCAAGCAATTGCAGCACGCTAACGAGCTCGGCGCTATAAAGCTTATTAACGCTTACGAAGCTGATTAAACTCAGCTGTTAAAAGACCGATACTTTACTTTCTAGCATGCTTTTTATAGCACTCTCGATTAGCGCGAAGCTTAGCGCAAATTAAATCGCTATACTCGTTGCGGTGCAATCGATTATTAGATAGCTAGCTATACTTTCTTTTTAACTAAGCTTTTAACAAAGAAACGAGTTCTTTAAGACCTTTTTTCGGACCGACCCGTTAAGGAAAATGAAGGTTTAAGCGAGTTTGATTTAAACGAAAAAAAGGAAATTTTAGCGGAATAGAACGCTTTTAAAAGCTACGACGCTAACCTTAACGATTATCGCGATCTGTAGCCTCGGCGTATTTTTTTAGTTTTTTTTTAACAATTCTACTCGTAAACTATAGTTTACGATTGAATTTTTTTTATTTTCCTTTCTTTTGTCAACTTTCAAGTACTTTTGAGAAAGCTGGGACAGCTCTTTAAAAGGGTAGTGTGACAGCTTGCCTTGTTACTCGTATCAGCTGATCACCTATCCAGGCCTAGCGCTTGTAGCTATATATATAGACCTACCTGAGCTCCCCGAGCTTCTTGTTTCTTTTCCTCACTTTGTATTCTAAGGTCAGAATTCATTAGTTCGTCACAGCAGTATTAATTAATTAAAATAATATTTTTTTATCGAATGTAATGCTTAAAGTAAAACTTCGTAATAATTAAGAAAGCTTAGAAGTCGGCCGGATTATTAAAAAGATTTTTAAAAAAGTGTAGTGCTTATTGGCACTAAGATCAAGAAAAGATTTTGCAGATTAAATGAAGCTTGGTATATTTTATTTAAAAAGCTCGTCAAGATTTATATACATATACTTAAGAGCTTTAGTATGCTAAAAGCGCTATGAAGCGAAGTTATATAACATGTTATATATAGCTTAAGTGGAACTTTAAGCATTCTTGTTTCGCATAATACACTTTTTAAGTTAGCAGAATAGCTGCTAAGCTGCAAGCAAACAAAAAAAAAAAAGTAATTAAGCTTTTTTAACTTGATATAAATAAAAAAGATTGTTATCGCAATTTAAAATAAACAAATAGCGGTTATTATTATTAATTAAGTGTTAATCAAGAATGTAATTCCTTTTTAATTCGGTTTTATTACGTAGCGGAAGTCTTTAGCGCCGTCTTTATCGCGTTGCTATATTAATAAAAGCGCGTTTTTTTATTATAATAAACACTTAACTTTTATTTATTTATACAATTCTTTTTAAGCAAGAAACTTTATTTAATAGAATCGTTAAGCGCGGCCGAAGCCGTTTAAAAGTAAATGCTTTTAACAAATTAATATTCTTAATACTAATTATTAAGAAAATCTTATGTTTGCTTTAGCTTTCGCTGCTATAGCTATAGCGGCGTTTATACTTCGCACTTTTACTTTCGAACTTTCGCTTTTTGCTTTTAACTTTTTTATTAAGCGCTTGCTTATATTAACGACTATTAAAGTGTTGAAGTGTATTAAGTATATTAATAATAAAATTACATCGGCGTTTATTAAAGACTATTATAATTACGATACGAGCGTTATTCGTTATCTCCGGTGTATTAAAAGTAGCTATAGCAATTGCATTGCTAATTTTGCCGCTGCTAATACCGCTTTCGAAAACTTCGCGAGCGCTAAGGATAATAGTGCTATATAAAAAGTTCGCCGAAGTCTCCGAGATGTTATGCGATAGCAGCTCGCTTTAAATGCTGCTTTTTTCAAAAGTATTGCTAATAGTTTTAAAAGTAAAAGTAAAAGTCTTAAAAATAATCTCGATAGTCTTGCAAGTTTTGCTTTTGTTTTAAAGACTTTCAATTTAAATATAGCTTTTGTTAAATTGAATAGTCTTATAGCAGCGAGCCGTGCTCCGGCGAGCCGAAGCGCTTCGAGCATATTACTTTTTCGTAAATCAAGCTTTTTAACTTTAGAAAATAATTTAATTTAAATAACTGCTTTTAATTGGAACTTATTTTCGGACTTTATATAAAGGTTTTAATCTGCTATCATAACAAGTCTTGCGCTTGCGCTAGCCGCTCTTATCGCTTTCGTCGCTTTCGTCGCTTTCGCCGCTTTCGTAGCACTTATTATCGTCGCTTTTTTCACGCTAGCTATTGCTTTTGCCGGTTTCGCGGCGGCGCTCGCCGTCGCTATAACTTTCGAAAAGCGCCGAGCTAAAGTAAAGAGATTGCTAAAAGCTTTAATTGATCTTTTAATATAAAAAGCGAAAAGTAAAAAGCGTATAAGATAAAATAAAATAACGGCTAAGATAGCTAAATAAATGTTTTTGCTTTAAATTACGTACAAATAAAATAAAATAAAATAAAATGAATAAATAGTATACATATATTATTAAAGCTTCTCGATAAACGCGCGAGCGTTTTATAAGTTTAAGAGCTTGATAAAGCTTTTAAACTTCTATCGAATCAAGTTCTTAATAAGACTATTATTGTGCGGAACAGGCATGGCTCCACCCAAGCTATATATGACAGGTTATGTGACCTCGCTTAATAGCGCCCTTAGCAAACTAGAGCTCTTAAATACATGTATATAGATCTTGACAAGCTTCTTAAATAAAATATATTAAGCTTTATTCAATCTATAAAATCTCTTCTTAATCTTAATGCGAGTAAGCATTATAATTAAAAGCTATATTCGCACTTACGAGCTATTCAATTAGTCTTTAATAACTTTCGAATTAATTAAGAGCGGATTTTGCAAGTCACTTTAACGCTACTTCTCTATAATTTTCATTTTGCAATTTATCCTTTTCAATTATATTTATTCCTTATAACTAACACTTACTACTCTTAAGAACTCTAATCAATTTTTAAAAGCTTTAATTATAAAATCAATTGCTATAATAATAGACGATAAAGTAGAAGAGGTTCTTTTAATCAATAAAACAAACCTTATAAGTCGTAACGATTTCTTAAGATAAATTACGAATTATAAATACTTTATTAAGCGCCTTAGCATAAAACAATACGCAGCTCTTCGTATTAGCGTAAAAAAACCTACTTTTTTTATCGAGCAAATCAAATTAAAAACGAAGTTTGCTATAAAGATAATAACGAAGCTTAATAACGACTTTTATTAAAATTAAAAACGCTAACGAAAGATTTAAAATAAATAGCACTTAAAAGCTTTTGCAAACGATCTTAATAAACCTTTACGATTACGCGAAGCTAAGTTCGAAGACGTCCGTAAAGCGTATAACGATAATATAAAAGAATACAACTTCGCTATCGCTAATTAAAAGATCTTAAATAACAAAAGCAATTAAATTATAAATTAAATAAAATAAACGGTTAAGAGCTTTATTTTCGAAAAAGCGATCTTAGCGGTTATAAAAGCGGACAACACCTTTATTAAATTCTTAATAAAAAAGCTTTAAGAAATATACTGTCTATTCGACTCGAGCTTTAAGCTATCGATAGCACGAAATTATAACAAATTCTTACAAATAGCTAAGCAAAAGAGCGTCTTTTTAACGGTTTAGATTAAAGAACACCGAGCTATTTATAAATTAGCGAAAATAAACGAGCTTTACGAAACGACGAGCATACTCGCAATAAAAGCATTCTTAAAAGCTATTAACGAAAAATAGTTATTAACTTAAGCGTCGTTAAAGCTCGTAAAAGTCATTCGAAACGACGAGCTATTAAAACCTTAAAAGCGAACCTTTTACGATTACTTTAATTAATACGAAAGCTAATTTAACGAAAAGACTAGCAATCCGAACTTTAACCTTTTTAATATATTCGCTACTTTCGAAGATCAAACGACTTGCAGCACTTTTAAAAGTAACAAAGCTAACGATATTGCTCTTAAGCAATCCGGTAAACGCTTCGATAGCTTTAAAAGACTTGTTAAAAGTTTTAAATGCTCGTATCTTAAAAAGAGAACACATTATTAAAATGCAATTAAATGCAAGATCTTTCGCTATTGCTTTAACGATCTTAACGAAAGTAAATTCTTAAAGCCGAATCGAAATAAAATCGTCGCTATAAAAAAAAAAGCTTTAAAAGCTTAAATTCAAAGCGCTTTAAAAAAATATTACGAAAAAAAGTTAAGCATAAATTCAAGTCGATAAAATCGTTTTAAAAAGCAAAGAAAAGCAATCGAATAATAACGATAAATTAAAATACTTTAAAAAAGTATTAATAATTATTATCGATCTTAAGCCTTTTAGTACGCTCGATAATCTTATCTTTAACGGTCTTTATAACACGGCTAATAATAAGCACCAGCTATTTAATAGCATTCTTCTCGATAATTGCGGCGCTACTTATCTTATTAACAATAAGAATCTCTTTATATTAAAGTCAATTCAACGCTTTCGCTCAATCGATTTTATCGAAGCTAAAACGAATAGTCTTTTGATCGTCGAGCGAAAGACTAAAGTCTTTAAAAAAGCTTTAAACGGACTAAATAAAGCTAAAACGAAAGATTTAAAATTAAATAACGTCGCTATCGTTAAAAAGTTTAATATTAATATTATCTCGAAAGCTCTTTTAAACAAAGCTAGCGTATAATATTCGAAATATAACGCAATTCTTCGTTACGAAAAAGTCAAAGAAAACGTCGTATTAAAAAAATTAAAAAAAAAATTTAACTTTACGTTTTTTAAATATAAGCTATTTAACTATTCTTTATTTTAATTGATTCGTAGCTCTTCTTGCTTAATAATATTCTTTACAACTTAAAAGCGCTTGCAAATACGCTATAAATTCTAAAAGAGCAATATCTTTCGAGCTTTAAAAAAAGATTTATCGATATTTTAGCATTTACGAACAAATCATTTAAGCAAAAAAGCGCTCGAAGCGCTAGCTTATAACGCTAAAAAGATAAGACTTAAAAGAATCATTAAAGTTAAATATAAGCATATGCTCTTACGCACGCTTAACAAATCATATCTCGCCGCACGTTAAACAACAAAGCAGCCAAGCTATTTTATAAAATCGCTTAAGATGTATTTAACTTCTTAAACGGTTTTAACGAAAGCAAATAATTATTAATAATTAAAAATAAATATAATAAAAAGCTATTGGGCTTTATATTAAAAGATAAGTTGCAATTAACGGTTATAAAAGTGCTAAAAGAATTTAAAGCATAAACGAAACGCAAATACGATCTTTTAATAGTTATTATACGCTATAATAACGATTCTTTAATAATCGTAATTAATATTATCGGCTTTATCGAATATTAATAATAAGCGAAAAAAGTTAAAATAAAGTTAAAGCTGTTATTATTTTTTAATTACGAACTTAATAAAAGAGCTAAAAGAGCTAAAAAAAAGTAATAAAACGGTTTATTAAAATAAAAATAAAAGCAAAGCTTTTAAAAAAGCTTTAGCTTAAGATTATACTAGCTGCTATCTACTTTTATAATATAATACCGAAAGCGAAAAGCTTTATGAAGAGTCCGAATAAAATGCTATAGCTTTAATTTAAGCAATATTTTAAATAATACGATCCGGCGATCTTTATACGGATCGATACCGACTTAAAACCAGATTATAACGGTTTAATTGCGTATAGCGCTCGTGCGTACTTGATAATCAAAGACCGCGAAGCTCTTCGTAATAAAAAAGCTTTTAAAATCAAACCGAAAAAACATATAAGCTATTTGATTAGATATATTGTTGGATTGCTTCTAAGCGATTGGGAATATATATTCGTAAGGTCGTAACGGTCGTCAAAGTACTTGCAATTGCAAAACACTCGGTTGATAAGGTATTTGAATTCTATCTGCTCTCTAAGACTTAAGGGAGCTGATTCCTTTTATAGAGTTAAAAGGAATCACGTGCACTAGCTAACTAATAAGCTTACTTATCAAGTTAAGGGTCCTTTGACTGCTAACATGCTAAGCGAGGCATACTAAGTGGCCCGTGAACCATGGTTCACGGGTGAGCTTCCTTAACTACTACTATTAACTAGCTAAGGTCGATATGGATATACCGACACCGGCAACTCTCTTTTTGGCAAGCAGTGCTTTGCTAACTACTATATCGATCGAAAAAGGAAGGAAAGTAACTAAAAAAAAACAATCTTATTTTACCAAACCTCACTCTTCCTTTTCTTACAACGGCCTCTCCACCTATCCGTCTACTTGCACCTTCAAAATATTGGTCAAAACTAGCTCTTGTAAAAAGGTATTAGCTTCGATTTTGGTCATAGCGTCAATAGGGTTAGATTTGCTTCCGATCTAGCGTACTTTAAAGAGCTCTCGCTTTTCGTATGACTCTCGAATAGCTATAATATCGATCATAGAGCGCTTTTCTTTAGTAGTTCTTAGTTTTACTATGCACTCGTAAAGCGAGTAAAAGTTAATGTATACGATTACGAAGAAGTTAAAGATCTTTAACTGAGCTATGATTTAAGCAAAAGTAGTCGACATAGCAATAGCTATATCGATACTTAAAGACATAGCGTATAGCTTAAAGGCTAATACTGCTTTTGTTATCCTTTTGCACTTTTATAACATTTAATAAAAGATGTTACTCGTTAAAGTAAACTCGTTTTCATTTACGTAAGCTTTATTACTAAAGATAATTACGCAACCGATTTAAGAATTAAAGTTAGCGTTATTAACAAACGCTTTATCTACGAATATAAAGAGCTTCGCCGTCTTTAAGTTTAAAAGCACGTAATAGATCTTTCGAATTAAGTGATCGATCAGCTATTAGATTACTTTATTAAGAGCTTTATAATCTTCGTCCTTCGGTTCTTAATGCTAAGTAGCTATCGATAAAGCATAAGATGCTTTTAAGTAGCAAATGATAGCTAAATACGCCTTTCGGGCACGTTGCTTTAAGTACTCTTTAGCCCGTATAGCTAAATCGAGCTTGATTATTATAAGCTTTTTACCTTGCCTTTTCTGACCAACTAACACTTCGAACCCGTTTTTATTTAAAGATAGTTTGCATCTATTGAAAATCATCGGTTCGGCGTATATAAAGATCTTTATTTCCTTGCTCTTCAGCTTGGATTTGACCAGCTCTTTCTTTTCTTTTGCCTTTATAACTCGATTGACAATTATAAGAATATCGTTCGTTTGTAAAGCAGCTATTTTTAGCTGATCTTTATTAGTTGATACAAAAAAGCAAGAATCAAAGCTCGATTGCTTTATGCCGAAGTTATTTATAAAATGCTCGGAAAAACGCTTATATTAATGCGTCTTTGCTTCGAAGATGCCGTATAAAAGGCTAGTTATAAAAAACAAAGTGCCGGAAAGAAATCGATAAGTGATCTTCTTAAGTGGTCGCACGACGATTATCCGTATAAGCTTCGTGCTTGATTAAGTATAAGCTTGCGTGATATCTTTATTATAAACTTGATACTCGTAATCCTTTATTAGCGAAAAAGCTAAAGCATAACAGAGTCTTTAGCCCGCTCGCTGCACCGTAAGTGACTCGGTAAGTACTTTCGTTTTTCTTTTGTCTTAGAAGGCTTAGATTATTATATAAGACTTTTCGTATAGCGTAAGTATTCTTTTGCTTTTGATCTTATTAATAAACTTAAATCTAAAGATCTTAGCGCTTTTAATACGTAGATCGTTGCCCGAGATCACTTAAAAGATGCTTTAAGTTATTAATCTTGCTAATTCTTTTGCTTTAAACTCTTAGAACGGTGCTTCGAAGCTCTTAATAATCCTTTCGGCTCGTAGCTTAGCTAAGAGCTTATAATCTCGGCGTTCTTTATCGGTAATAAACACTTCGAAGTCTTTAATAAATAAAACGTAAAAATCGCTTTCCTTTTCGTCGAGCACGGTCGAGATATTAAAGTCGTACTTCTAATAAAGTATCTAGACTATTAGTATTATTTGTGACAGCCTGCCTTGTTACCTGCAGTCAGCTGATCACCCATTCAGGCCTAGCGCCTGTGGCCATGTATATAGACCTTCTTGAGCTCCCCGAGCTTCCTGTTTCCTCTCTTCACTTTGTATTCTAAGGTTAGAATTCATCAGTTCGTCACATTATACAAAGTCCTTCGATTAGGTCGTCGTATTACAGCTTATTGTTACAGATTATTGCTTATTGTTACAGATTACGGCTTATTGATTATTGTCTAGAACGGAGTGAGTTACTTGTTGGGTGCTCTACGGTCTTCATTTATTGCTTATAGATTATTGTCTTTTTTACGACCTCACTTCTTCCTCAGCTCTTCCGACCTAAAAGAGCTCCTCTCAATTTTTGCATTTCGGTTGCAAGACGAACTCTCTTCCCTACTCTTTTTCCTGGCGTTTCCGACACTCAAACGCCCCCCTTTTATTCCACTATGTCCTCTTACGAGAATCGCTCAATTGGAGTCCTTCGTAGAGCAATTACGAATGGCCTCTCGCTAGCGCAATGCGTTCTCTTTTCGGATCTCGATAAGTTCAATAATACGGTCCTTTTTTTCAACGCTTCAGCTTAAGACTTCGGCGATCGGAAGTTCGGAATTCAATTATAATATCGGTATTCTCGGACCAGCTAGCTTTCGCTTACGGTACGGTTCAGCGATAGGATGCTAGGCTCCCCTCTTTCACGGCCTAGCTCTTTATCGGCGGTAAAGCTCTTGGCGGACCCATTACTCAACTCAATTACGTTTACGGTACCCCGATACGGCTCCCGGTCCTCATTCAATCAATTTGAACTCAACTATACGGACTCGCTCAAACAGCCAAATTGATACTCTTTAACGTATACCGAGTACGCGCACGTCATTCAGCAACCTGAACGCTTTTCCGGCTCTCTCGGCCTTCTTAGCTTTTCGGTTCGTTTTTACGGGTTCCTTTTTCCTTCTTTCCGGCCCTTCTGGTTTTTCTTCCGGCCCGTCTTACGGATTCTCTTCGTCCCTCGGCTCCTTCGGCCTTTTCGGTCCCTTTCGGTTCTTTAAAACCGCCTTCGCACGGCTACGGGCCCTTTCTCTTTCGGCGACTTAACCGACCTCTCGGTACTCAAGTATTTGCAGCACGTTATTTGCAGCTTGAACACTTGCAATACGCTTTCGGTTCTTTCGGCGCGATAAAACTCTTTCGGCAATTAAACAAAGACTTAGCTTTTTAGAAGATCGAAATCCTATCCTCTAGCATGCTCCTCACAGCTCTCTCGATTAGCAAGCTCATCAATCTACCCGTTGTGGTGCAATCAATTTGGATTGCTGGGTGCTCTTTCCTTTTAGCTAAGCCTTGAACAAAGAACAAGGGTTTAAAGGGGTTTGATTCAAACGAAAGGGAGGATATTTTGGCGGATTTGGACGCTTTTAGAAGCTACGATCGGTAGCTTCGGCGTATTTTTTGGTTTTTTTTCAGCAATTCTACCCGTGAACTATGGTTTACGACTGAATTTTTTTTCCCTTTCTTCTGTCAGGTACTTTTAAGAGAGCTGGGACAGCTCTCTAAGGGGGTAGTGTGACAGCCTGCCTTGTTACTTGCAGTCAGCTGATTACCCATTCAGGCCTAGCGCTTGTGGCCATGTATATAGACCTTCCTGAGCTCCTCGAGCTTCCTGTTTCCTCTCCTCACTTTGTATTCTAAGGTCAGAATTCATCAGTTCGTCACATTATTGATCTTTAAGAATTGACAAGTTAAAGGTTAAAGGCTGATCTTAGCGAGTTTCTTAAATTAAGCGAATATTGAGGTTTAAGCGAATTTCGCGGTTCCAGTTCTTTTTCGCTTTCGCTTCTATCCTTTTCTTCTTCTACTTCTACCTCAAGTACCTGCAATTCCTCTAGCAGCTTTTCAATTTCAGAGTAATAAAGTTTTATTAAAATTAACTTGAATTCCGTAAGTCTCGGACATGCTATTATGCACGTATGCCTTTGCTTACTAAGCAGCTGAAAAGGGCCTTTCTACCTTTGGTTTTCCCGCCACACGAGTACTTGTGAACCAATAGAAAGGTCTAAAGTATAATTCGTAATTAGTCTATTCTTTCTTTTAAGCGCGTCTTTAACTTGCTTCGCGGCGTAGCATTTTCGTACTTCCTTTATAGCTTTGTTGATAACAGCAGCACGCTTTTAAGTAGACGCGGCAAGTCGATCTTGCTCCGTTAGCTTCGGTAAAGTGCTAAAAACGAAAAGCGTAAGAATCAAGCTATTAAGTCTTGCCGTATCGTTAATAGCTTTGATAGCTATTTGAAGTCGATCTTCTCTTAAGGCCTTAAAAAGCTCTTTTATAACGATTTTAAAAGCGCGTCGTATAAAGACGTAATAGCGTTCTATTAGCTCGATGCTATAATAGGCTTTTATAAGCATTTGTTTTAAATTGCTGTTAATACCCTTGAAATAGCTTTAAAACGCTGCCGAATTGAAGTTAGTTCCGAGATCGTATACGACGTTTATAAAAGGTTCGACGTAAGTGTTAACTTAATATCAATTGAATCTTTTAAGTAAGTGCTATGCGGATATGCTTTTAAGAAAAGTAGCGGCTTGAAAGTTAATAGAATCGCAAACGACGTGCAATACGTTCTTACCGTTAAAGTGCATTATATTTACGTATACCGTATTATTAAAGTTAATATCATCTTTAAGTTTAATACTAAACCTTTTTAAAGAGCGTTCGAATACTTAGCAATAGTAGTAAAACTTTTAGATATTGTAAAGCAAATCCCGCTTAAATTCGTGCCCGGCCCTTTTAAGAACAATAGCAAATCAATTTGCTAAAAGGTGGCTAAAACGCTTATAAATAATCTTTAATTGCTTTTCCGTAAAGTAGTAGTAAACGGTCTCGCTTTCGGTGCTATAGTAAGTAGCAGCGTGCTCTTTACTTAATAGCATCTACACGTGCTTAAATATTTTTATTATTAAGATTTCTTTTTTCTTTTAAATTAATACGTTTCGCAAGTTATCTAAGATCACTTTATGCTTGTTTACATTAGCTAATAAGAATAAGAAAGGTACGTCGCTCTTTATAATATAGAACTCCACTTGACCTAAAGGAGTGTCCAAGGTAACTGCTTTAATAAAAGTAGCAGAGCCGATACTGTATTTAACGGACTTCTTTTTTGCTCGAGATATATTTAATTAAATCTCGAAATACTTCTTTTAAAGTGCTCGTAATTAAAGCAAGCTAGCGGTAAAGAAATTAGCTGCTCTACTGTTAATTATAAAGCTTATAAATACGTTTTCCGAGTACTTAAAAGTTATATAAGTCTTTGCTTTGCTCGCGGGCACGTTTTAAGTCTCGATTTAGCTAATAAAAGCGTAGAATATCGTTTGAATCTTTAGTTGTTTATATACTTCGTTAGCGTTAAAAGTGCCGTAAGTAATCACAAAACCTTTCGATATGTTAGCGTAGCTGCTCGATTCGAGCGGCTCGTTTAATAAGCTTGCGATAAACTGATCGAATTCTTTTATAAATATAAGTAGCAAGCTTTCGATCGACGTTACGTATTAAAAGAATTTGCTTTTCGTTACTTTTTTTGCGTCTTTAAAGCTTTAGAACTTAGCTACGAAAGCTTTGCGCTCGTCGAAAGTGTAGTTAATGCTTTAGCAACTTAGCTTTTTGCAAACAAAACACTTTTTCTTACTTTTATTAGCTTTAGCAGCTTTCTTACCTCCGAAGTATTAGCGGTCTTAAATAAAGCATTCGTATTCTTCGTCTAAATCGAAGTCAGCTTTTAAAGTGTTATGCTAAGAGCAAGTATAATCGTGTAGCTCGCTAAAGCTCGCGTAAGCTTTACTCGCTTTAGCGGGTCGAGAGGTCTTAGTTGCAAATGCAATTGCTCGACGGATATCGGCAACTGCGGCGGTAAAAGTAAACGCAAGGTTTATTCGTGCAATAATAGTCTTTAGCACGTTTTTATAAGCCGAATACAAGTTGTCGGCAAAGCTCTTGTCGTCTTTTAGACTTGGTCGTAATAAGCTTTAAATGCTCTTAAGCTTTTTAACGAGCTTCTTAAAGCATTTATTAAGCGAGGTCTTTAGATTTTTTTTCTTAATTAAATCTAGCGAAATTTCTTTTTAACGGTCGTATTTTGCTTGCCGCCGGTAGTCAGTCTCGAAGTAGTTCTTTATAGCAATAGCGTTCGTTCTAAACGTAAGAAGCTTGGCTTTGATCATATAATTATAATAAAAAGTTATAGCTTCTTTCGTAAGCATAATAAAGAACGCCGTTAAGTAGTCGTTTAAGGTTAAACCGTATCGACTTGCTTAATTAGCAAAAATCCTTAATTAAGTTTTAAAGTCATCGTCGGGTCTCGAATACTTTAGCTCTTTAAGAAAGCTTTTTGTAAATAAAGCTAACTTTTTTACTTTTAAATAAAGTTCCGTTGCTCTTAGCTTAAAGAAATCGTCTTTATCATCGTCAAAAGCGCTTAAAGTGCCGTACGCAAGCGTGCTATGCTTAGCTAATAATCTGATCGGTAAAAGGTTACCGATATAATTGCCGGTGGTCCGTCTTTTTCCAAAGTCTTTAAGAAGCTTATTTCCGGATCCGAGGTATTTTAGAAGTCCGTTTCCAAATCCTTTTAATAGTCTAAAAGGCTCGTTCTTATCTTTTTCGTATCCGTGTCTTCGATCTCTTTGCTAATCTCTTCCGTTCTTTTTTCGTCGGTCATCGTCAAGATCGTTAAGGCTATTCGGGTCACCGGTTAAAGCTTTAGCTTAATGATATCCGTACTTTTAAGCACGCTTTTAACGATTCTTATACTTTTGGTTTCTCTTTTGCTAATACGTAGCCTTTTAAGAGATATAAGTAGCTTGTCGGTACGTCCGAAAGTGCTAGATCTCTTTTTCGAGTTGCTAAAGTTAAGCACGGAAATTTATACGCTATTTTTAATAAGAGCTGATTTTATTCGGAATGCTCTTAAGTTTTAGCGAGTCTTTTTTTAGCGTATAGCTCTTATAGCTTCGAGTGTTATTTAATCTAATGATAATCTCAAGACCTTTGTTATTATTGCTATTAAGCTTAAGCTTTTTAGAAAACTAAGTGTAGCTCTTAAGAAAAGGGTTTAAGGTCCGCTAAAGCGATTTTAGCTCTTGTTATATGATTAGCGTATTGCGTAGCGATTATTGAATTAAAGATAAGTACGTTAAAGTACTTCGTCGTAGCCTTTCGTTAAATTGTATAACGTAAGTCCGTAATTCCGTTATTTGCTTTGCTATGGCTTTTATATTTCGTTCTATATCTTTTTTCTCTTTTAAAAACTCTTTTCGTAACCTTTAGATTTCTTCCTTTTCTTTTTTCTTACTTAAGGTCTCTTTTTCCTTTTTTTTTAAGCTTTGCGGAAGTAAAAGTAAAAGTAGTTAAAGTGTAATATCTTCGTCGTTCGTAAGGTTTTCGGCGGTCCATTTTGAATCGAAGCTTAAAGGTGTTGCTTATTGCTCTTTTATTTCTTTAAGGGTCTACTAGTGCTGCTGCTCGTCGTTTAAAAGCTTGATCATCTTATTAACGTAGCCCTTTTGCTTTAAAAAGCATTATACGCTTTTAGACAGCAAGTGTTTTTTAAAGCTAATAAAAGTAGCAAACTTAAGGCTTCGTCCCGTATTATCTTTCGTCATTATAAAACTCGTTTAATCTTAGCGTAAGAAAGCGTGCCGGAATAAGCTTTATAAGTCGTAATCCTTTAGCTTTTTATACTTCGCATCTAAGAAGTCTTTTACTATTGCTCGGGCCGTAATCTTATTATCGGGCCTTACGTATAATAGCTCGTTTAAGTTAAATAAGATGCTCGATATTTCGTCGTCTGGTCCTTTCGAAAGGCTTAAGAGTCTTGGGTATAGTGTTTTTGGCTGCATAGCTAGAGGTTCCGTAAGTGGTGATGAGATTCGAAAGGTATAATACCCTACTGCTCCTTGTCGACTGGACTCCCTACTTAAAGGTCCAGTTGCTCGATCGGCCATAGTTATTGTCTGTTTATATATAAGTCGATCCAAATTTAATTGGATTGCTATATATAGCAAGCGCGGCTCTTATAGCGTTAAAGTTGTTGTTTTGAAAGTGACTTGGTTCGGAATCACTTTTCCGTAAGAATAGGGAACTCGGTAGTATAAGCAAGCGACTTGGTACGGAATCGCTCTTCCGTTATAAAAAGAGAAAAGTATCGTAGTGAAAGGTATCCTCGCTATAAAATATTCTTAGCTTCTTTATGATTGATCATTTAATAGTAAATCAACTATTGATTAGTGTTGGATTGCTTTTAAGCGATTAAGAATATATATTCGTAAGATCGTAACGATCGTCAAAGTACTTGCAATTGCAAAACACTCGGTTGATAAAGTATTTGAATTCTATCTGCTCTCTAAGACTCAAAGGAGCTGATTCCTTCTATAAGGTTAAAAGGAATCACGTGCACTAGCTAACTAATAAGCCTACTTGTCAAGTTAAGGGTCCTTTGACTGCTAACATGCTAAGCGAAGCATGCCAAGTGGCCCGTGAACCATGGTTCACGGATGAGCTTCCCCAACTACTACTACTAGCTAGCTAAGGTCGATATGGATATACCGACATATATAGCTTTTAATATATATAAGGTTTATATTCTTATGCTTTATAAAATAATTATCATACGCGACGTAACGTTCGATAAGACTCGATTTTATTTTAAAAACGAAAAAAAATCGATCGGCTAACCGATTAACGAAATCAAAAGCATCGTTATTAAATTAAAAAATATTAAAGACTTTAATTAAACAAAAGACGCTTTATTTAATATAAAAAATATTATAAAAGATCGTTTAAAAAAGACGAATGCAATTAATATAAGAAGTAAGCAGCCGTCAAACTTTATAAAAGTTAAGCTAAAGAGATTTAATTAAAGCTTAAGGAATGCGATCTTATTTAATCCGAGCGATATATAAACGTCAAGAGCTTTAATTTTAATTAAAGACCTTATAAATACGTTTTTATTAAAGACAATTGCTTTACGAAACGATTTAATAAACTTTAACGATTCGAATTATACCGCTAAACGTTTCGCTAGCTTTTTAGCTAAAAGCAAAAGCGAAAGTGCTTTAAAACTGCCAAAAGCAAAAAAGAGCACCGTAAGCGAACAAAAACTTAGCTTTAATAAAAGAGCGCGCAAATTATACTTTTAAGTTATTATTTAAAGCTAGAGCTCGAAAAGCTAAGCTATAAGCCGATTAACGAAAGCTTTTACATTAATAACCGGCGGAAATTCAAACCGAATAATTAAAAAAAAGCTTTTAAACCCTTTTAAAGCGAGCATTAATAATAAAAAATTAAATTATAAACACTTTAAATAAGATTCTAACTTTAATAAAAAGCATTCACTTATTAATAGCCGTATTAAAAAACGCGCGAGAATATACGCAAGTATTAATAAGCTTCTTTTAAATAACTTTCGCGCCGATTCGAATTGCTATTCGCGCGTCTTAAATTTTATATCGACTTTTTAAGCTAATAACGAATCCGTACGCAAAGATAATAAAGATTACGAAACATTGCACGCTATTATAGCAGCTGCTACTTCGTTTAAGCTATTATTAAAACAACTTAACTCGCAAAAACGAAAACATTTAAAACCTTTTATTTATTAAAAAAAGTTATAA
Organism: Drepanopeziza brunnea f. sp. 'multigermtubi'; assembly: GCF_022702325.1. Lineage (NCBI taxonomy): Eukaryota > Fungi > Ascomycota > Leotiomycetes > Helotiales > Drepanopezizaceae > Drepanopeziza > Drepanopeziza brunnea. Next base: position 1,167,141 of record NW_027094080.1, on the reverse strand, counting down.
CGGCACTTATACGATAAAAAGTTTATAAACGAAGCTTTTATAAAGCTAAATAATCTAAAGAAAAAGAACTGTTAAAAAGTGATTCTCGAAAGCGAAGCTAAATTAAAACTTATACTTTTTAAATAAGTATTTATATATAAGACTAGCTCGTTCGAAAAGATCGTAAAATTTAAATCGAAGATTATTATTAAAAGTGACTTTTAAGACGAATCTATTATCTATTCAACTTACGCTGCTACGCTAGCAGCTAAATCTTTTAAGATCATAATAGCTATCGCAATCGAATTTAACTTAAAAGTAAAACAATTCGACGTCGTTAACGCTTTTATTAACGCTTTAAGATATACGAATAGCGTCTTAATTATATATTATCTTTTTAACGGTTTTAAGCAAAAAAGTATATTCGTAAAAGTCGATAAAGCCTTATATAAACTTAAAGATTCGCTAGCTTTATAGTATTTCGATTTTATAAGCATACTCGATAAATTAAAGCTTATATTATTAAGTAAAGAACCGTATATTTTTACAAATATAAACAAAACGGTTTTCATAGCGTTTTACGTAAACGATATTTAAGTTATATATTATCTTTTAAATCTTTTTAAAGCTTAAAAGATTATTAACGGTTTAAATAAAGCGTATAAGATCGAAGCGATAAAAGATATTAAATAGTTTTTTAATATAAAAGTCGTTCGCGATCGTTAGCGAAAAACGCTAACGCTTATGCACGACGCTTATATTAAAAAAATAGCTAAGAAATTCGAACTTACGGACGGACGCTGCTTAATAATTCTATTACCGTTTTATAATTTAATTAAAAATAAAAAGATAGCTTCGCGAAAGCAAATGAAAGAATACTAAAAAAAAGTTAAATCCGTGCTATATATAGCGATTATGCTACGCTTAAATATAGCTTTTGCAGCTTCTTAACTTTCTTACTTTAGCACTAATCTAAGCGCAAAGCACTTTCGAATTGTAAACTAGTATTTGCGATATTTATTTAGCTCGCGCTTTAAAAGTATTTAATATAGCTAGTTCAGCAAGTCGAAGCTAATAATAGCTTTTGACGCTTTTTACGCCGATAACGAAAAGACGAAGCGATCTTTTTAAAAGTATATTATATTTTTATTCGAAAGTGCGATCCTTTAAAAAGCTTTAAAGCAAAATACAATTATTATATCATCTATTAAAGCGGAGCTTCTTAGCATAGCCTTTATAATAAAAAAGACTATAGCGCTTTAACGATTTTTCAAAGAGCTATACTTTCGATTTGCGGCGCTTTAAGTAATCTATTATAATAATTAATAAACTATTAAGCTTATAGCTAATAAAAAAGAGCGTATTTCTATTAAGCTTCGCTACGTCGATATTTATAATATATAGCTGCGCTAGGAGCACTTTAAAAAGAACTTTCAAATTTAATATTTCTTTATTAATAAAATGCACGCTAATAGTTTTATAAAGAACTTGACTCGATAAAAGTTTAAAAGCTTTATTAAGCTTTTAAATTTATAAGACGCTCGCGCGTTTGTCGAAAAGCTTTAATAGCATATATATGCTATTCATTTATTATATTTTTTTTTTATTTGCACGTAATTTAAAAGAAAACATTTATTTAGCAATCTTAACCGTTATTTTATCTTATTTTATACGCCTTTTACTTTTCGCTTCTTATAATAAAAGATCAACTAAAGCTTTTAGCAATCTCTTTACTTTAGCTCGGCGCTCCGCAAGAGTTATAATAACGGCGGGCGCCGCCGCGAAAGCGGCAAGCGCAATAGCTAGCGCAAAAGGAACGACGATAATAAATGCGACGAAAGCGACGAGAGCGATAAGAGCTGCGAAGGCGACGAAAGCAATAAGGGCGGCTAGCGCAAGCGCAAGAGCTGCTATAGCAGCAGATTAAAGCTTTTACATAAACTCCGAAAAGAAGTTTTAATTAAAAGCAGCTGCTTAAATTAAATTAATTCGAAAGTTAAAAAGCTTAACTTACGAAAAGGTGATATGCTCGAAGCGCTTCGTATCACCGGACTACGGTTCGCTGCTATAAGATTATTTAATCTAATAAAAGCTATATTTAAATTAAAAGTTTTAAAAGCAAAAGCAAAACTTATAAAGCTATCGAGATTATTTTTAAATCCTTTACTTTTACTCGCAAGACCGCTCGAACTATTAGCAATACCTTTTAAAAAGGCAGCATTTAAAGCGAGCTATTATCGCATAGCATTTCGAAAACTTTAGCGAACTTTTTATATAGCATTACTATCTTTAACGCTTACGAAGTTTTCGAAAGCGATATTAGCAACAGCAAAAGCAGCGGTGCAATTGCTGTTACGGCTGTCGAAGGCAGTATGATTGTATTGCTACCTAAGAGTGCGCTTTATAATAAGAAGGAAAGATAAAAAGGAAAAGAAGAAGGAGAAAAAGCAAGTGCGGAAAGAAAAAGTCTTATAAGCTATTTTGCTAAGACAAAAGCTTAAGGTCACGGAGTAACGTATAACCTTTACGCGTGTCGTTATTATTAACACCCTGCCTGATAGGGTACCTGCCATGGCCACTAAGGCCACACTAGACGGACCTATCTTTTATAAAAGGGCACACATCTTTTAGCTAGAATAATCAACGAGCTTTCTACTTATCTTTTCTAGCACTTCTTTTATAAAACTATAAGGTTTAGCTTTAAAGCCAAGCTTTTATACAGCACATCTTTTTAAGTGCTTTTACATTAATAACTTACGCAAAGATTTAAACCTTTGATCTTTATCTTTATACAACTTATTACAATCGCTTAATTCGCAATCAAGTTGATTTTCGTTTATTATTTAGCCCTTTTTATACTTTATAACTACAACTTCAAAACAATTAAAACCTTATTCTCGATAAGTTCGGACACCGAAACGCCGTAATAGCCGAAGTGCAATATTTCGGCTCTTCGGCAAAAACTCTTTTCTATTATTAATAAGAAAGAATTTTCACTTATTAATAAAAATACCTTTTTATACTTTAGCTTTCGTCTTGAATAAGCTGCTCCATGGGGTGGGGGCCCCATAGGGTTTTCCTCCCCATTCCCCCCATAAGGTCTTGGCCGATAAAGGACTTTTTTTTTTAAACCCCATAAAAAAGATTTTTTTAAGTCAAATTCCCTACGGGGGATAAGGAAACCCTATAGGTTTAAAGTAGGACAGCTAAAAATAATATATATAAGGCCGCTAAAAATAAAACAAATTTACGAATATTTACTAATTTTACTTAATTATTATATTTATTTATTATATTTATTAATCATATATATTATACTTTACAATTACATTGCATTACATTATAATAAACTAAAATTACTAAATAAAACTTCCAGTCATGATTTCCCGCAATTTCCTAATTAACGCTATATCTTTGTTTTGAATCGTTATTCGTTTAGCGTGAATAGCATATAAGTTCGTTATTAAAAGTGATTAGTAAATCGATTAATAAATCGATTAGTAAATCGATTAGTAAATAAATATATAAGTATTTACTTTTAAACTCTCTTACGAAGAATGCCTCTGAAGCTTTTTGTAAACATTTTAAAGCACCGCTTTAAAATTTAAAGTCTTGTTTAAAATCGTAAGTGATCTCTCGAATAAAACGCTAGAAAGGAGTCTTTTTGATAAGAAGCTCGATGCCTTTTTAATATCGTCGGATCTCTTTTAACGCAATAGCTATATAAATTAATAATTGTATTTAAGAATCAATTTATTAATTGATTAAACTTATTTTTTAGCTTATAGCGACGGCGCTTTCGTTAGCTTAAACCTCCTTTTTTCGCAATAACTGCAGACTTTTTAAAATACTTGCCTTTTTTAGATTTTTAACGAAAAGAAGTTTTAATTGCCGAAAGTGATTTGCCAGCTGATAGAACGGAGCGAGCAGCTCTAGCCGTCGAAAGTGATTTTTTAGCTTTTTTGTATTAAGAGAAAAGAATATCATTTTCACTTAAGTTTTCCTTATCATCGCTTTACTCTTCTTCATCTGTATCACTATAAAGCATCGTCTTCGTCGCGGTTTTTGTAGCTATAGTTAGGCCCGGGATAATGAAAGACCTTTTAAAAGCTTTTTACGCGAAAGCTTTTTTAATGCGATTATTAGTAGAAGCAAAAAAAAGTTCAGCAGCTGCAAAAGAATTGTTTCTAGCACTTAAGTCGTAAGACGGATCTTCGTTTTGAAGCTAAGCTAATGCACTCGCTTGGCTCGTCGATTGTTATATTGCTTTTAAAGCAGTTCTAAAACAATTAGCGAACGAAAGAAAAAGGTTTAAAAAGATTAAACTTATTAAAAGCTATTGATACTTATACTAGTATTATCAAGAACGATGCCTTTGTTCATTTCGGATTGAATAGCCGAAGTAAATCTGACTACGTTTGTTAAAGAAAAATTTGATTAATAAATATTTACTAATCATAAGTCAAAAACATTACCGGATCGAGGTCTAAGAGATAATAAGTGCTAGTTTGTATTTGCGCGAGAGTTTGTTAGTATTTAAAGAGCGTCACTTAAAATAATAGAAATTAGCAATTATTAATTAATAAAGTAATTAATACTTACTAGCTTGACCTTAAGAAATTCGGCGAAAAAAGGACGGAGATAAATCGGTTCTTTATTATAAACTTGCAATACCGCGCGAAGTTTTAAGAATTTCTATAAATGCTTGTTAGCTATTTGCAATTGATTTACTAATCAATTTACTAATCAAATACTAACCGGATAGCTATCGAGTTATAATAGCGCGGCGCTTAACAAAAGTAAGGTTAAGAATTTCTGTAAATGCTTATCAGCTATTTGCAATTGATTTACTAATCAATTTATTAATCAAATACTAACTAGATAGCTGTCGAGTTGTAATAGCGCGGCGCTTAGCAAAAGTAAGGTCTAGCGCATTCGTAGCTAATTAAGCTTTGCTAGACTAAAGATAAGGATTTGCGTTAAGCAAAATAACTGAAAAAGTATTAGTAATACTCCGATTAATTAAATATAAACTTACTTTATTTACTTTGCAAATTTAAGTTTTCTTTTTCTACGCTTTCGCCGCGTATTATATCTGCTTCACCTTTTTATGCTTCGTCCTCATCTGCTTGACCTTTAGCCGCTTGACTTTTAGCCGCCTGACCTTTAGCCGCCTAACCTTTAGCCGCTTGACCCTCAATCGCTTGATTCTCAATTGCTTTATCAATTAACTTATCTTGGCTTGCGTTATCTCCTTTAGCCGTAGTGCTTGGTATATCGGTAAAGAAAGGTCGGTCCGAAAGCAAAGGTTCGTTTAGTAAAAAAGCTATTTAAAAGTATTAATAAAAAGACTTGATCGCGATAATTTAGTTTACGATTAGTAAGTTGATAATTTTAAATAAGAAAAGGACGACCTTACAAAGCAATGAATAGCGTTGTATTTAAAGGCGTAGCAAATAAGAAAGCGATAGTTGTAATTGATTACTAAGTAATAGTAGAAAGGAATCAGACTTTACTTTGTAAAGTAAAAATTGCGCGGAGCGGCCGCTTTATCTTAGCTGCGGCCGCTTTATCTTAGCTGCGGCTGCCTTATCACCTCGTGAATTCACTAGCGGCCGCGCTAAGATGTTTTAAAAATAAAATGTACGAGTTCACTTTTAATCTTAACACCTTTATTCTATTACTTTTAATTTTACCTTAAACAATTACTCTCAACGTTTAGCTTCCTTATAATACTATTCAATATGGCCGCCTATCAGCTTGATTCGATAGAAGGTATTATTGCAAATACAGATTAGCTTGATTTAATAGAAAAGATTGAAAAATCTATAATAAAAATCATTTTCTTATTTACTAATCTATTTACTAATCAAAAACGTCTTTTTTAAAATGCGGCCAATACGACGGCAATCGTGGCAGCAAGCAATCCGGTGCTAAGAAACCTTGGCAAGCGCAAAGTAAGTATCTTTTTTACGTAGTATTCTAACCTTTATTAATTTATTAATTTTTCTTAAAAAGGAAGGCTAGAAAGAGGCTAATTATCAACCAATCCTCATACGATAAAGGCCAATGCTCGTATAGCAAAGCTGAAACAAGATCCTTAAGCAGATAAGCTTCGAAAAGCTAAAGGACGAGATCAAGCGGCCGCTAATCAGCTTTTTGTAATTTGAAAACAAACCCTAGAATATTCTCAAGCATCAAAAGCTAAAAGGAAAACTCGATAAGCCGAAATGCGAAAGAATCTTATAAATGAACGGTACTTTTTCTTTTCTTTAATTTACTAAGCAATTTACTAATCGATTTTAAAAAGAATCGAAGCATCCACGCGGATAATCTTGCTATGCAAGCCGCTTTTTTTACAATTAAATTCAATAATAGAAAATACTTGAATAGCGATTAAGTTGATAAAGCATTCAATTTAAACGAAAAGGTTTATAAAGAATTTAATTTGCGAAAAGACGAAAAAGAAAATAGTGATATACCTCGCGATAGATACGTCTCGATTACCGATAAAAAGATAAAGAAAGTCACTTGGCAATTAACACGTTAGCACGCATAAGTAAGCATTTATTTCATTTAAATATTTATATTTTGCTAATAATATAAAGTTACGCTATATAATAATCGTTTAGCAATTTCGTCGCTACTAGCAAAGTGTAGCGCGGTCTTTAACAAAGAAGTGCCGAGCTGCTAATTTAAAGAGTAGGGAAGCTTTCTTTAAATTAATAGCTTAAGACTTAACAAGTACGGTTTCAAAACGAACTAAGTAAGAATTCATTTTATTATGCTTTTAATCAATTGAACTAATATTATAACTTTTAGTCTTTATCCAATCAAGCCTCTTTACGTCTACTTTTCCTTTGATAAAAAGAAGTATTAGCGAGCTAAAATTAAAGCAAATACCGATAAGATTGAATACGAATTGCCGAGTCCAGCCGCTTGGTAGAATATAAAAGGATTCGAAAAGAATACTGAATTTAAAAAAGCTAATTGCGATCTTATTTTATTTCAACGCATTATGCAATTGATTTAGAAAAAAGACGAGCCAGCTTCGGAGTTATTTTACGGCGTTAAAAATAGCGATACGGAATTAAGATCATTCCTAAACTCAATGCTTAAGTTTATATAAAATAGAATTCACGATTAATTATAAATTTTGTATTTTACAAAAATACTTCTATTTATCTTATTCATTAATTATATTTATTAATAATACTTATTAATTATATTTACTTATCATATTTACTAATTATATTTATTAATCATATTTACTAATCATATTTACTAATTATATTTATTAATCATATTTACTAATCACATTTACTAATCGTCGGTTTTTTATATAACGATACGCTAAGTCTTATGACGATACGCCAGGTCTCTTAGACGCACTTTACATGCGCCAAGCTACTTCCTTCTTTTTTTCCTTCGCATTCTTCGTATTCTCTTATTCCCCGCTTTTAACCTATGAACTATAGTTCACGAGTCTTTAGCGCTTCTATTTTCGTGTATATAAACCTCAGCTATTTTCGACCTTTACACTTAATAGTTGTTGATTTTAAGTCATTACTTTAAGATTCTTTTAAGCTCTTATATAAACCCCGCGCTCCCGTAAGTTCTTTTAAGTAATTGCTTAAGGTCGTTATAAGTCTTTTAAACGCACCTTATATGCGCTAAGCTACTTTTCTTATTTTTTCTTTCGTATTCTTCGTATTCTCTCATTCCCCGCTTTTGACTTATAAACTATAGTTTACGAGTCTTTAGCGCTTTTACTTTCGTGTATATAGACCTCAGCTACTTTCGACTTTTATACTCGGTAATTGTTGATTTTAAATCATTACTTTAAGATTCTCTTAAGCTCTTATATAAACCCTCGCGCTTTCGTGAGTTCTTTTAAGTAATCGCTTAAGGTCGTCACATCTTGAAGTTTTGAATAAAAAGAATTAACCGACTTGCTATATTTAAAATCGATATAAATATATTAATAAATTATTTTAATATTTAGATTTATGAATTATATTTAAAGTTAATTATATATATATTTTATTTAATATAATAACGATTTTAAAACTATTTATATAAACTTATCTATTAATTTATAATAATGAAATTTAAGAAGCCTTCGCAAGCTATCGAATTTATTACCTTTCTTTCTTGCGATACCTCTTTTTTATATATAAAAAGTCTTTTGCCCGCTAACAATACTAATTTTATAATATCCGTCGTTATGTTCGTTTTTACTGATCCATTTAATAGATAGCTTAATTTTATAGCCGTTATTTAAAAACCGCTTAACTCGATATTCGTTCATTTTAACTAACTAGCTACGATTACGCTTTTCTTCGTCTAGCATTTTTATTGCACACCGAGCGTTTCGATCGTTCGTTCGTCCAATAGAAAAAGAATAATAAGTTTCATTATCTATTTCGGTAAGGATCGAGTTTAATTGGTTTGCAATCCTTAATAAATTAATAACTTGATTAATATATAAATAATAAAACGGCACTTACAAATAAATCGGCAAGCGTTCGTTAAAATATAAATTTCTTTTATCTATTCTTTAGCTATAATAGATATTCGAGCTTGTAGATATAATTATGAGCTAATACGATTATAAAGTGTTCTATCGTTTTATATAATAAATTTTTAATTAAATGCTTTTATTTTTAATATTTATTAGATTATATTAATTTTATTTACCGCATAGCAGCAGCCGAAAAGAAAGCTGTAAAGATTATATTTAAATTAAGATTTCTATAAGCACCTTATCTTTGTATATTAATTAAACCTTAATAAATTTAAGTAGGTACTTGTTATAACGACCTTAAGCGATTATTTAAAGAATTTATAAAAAAGCGAAAGGATTATATAAAGCTTAAGAAGATTATAAAATCATTATTTGAATTTGAAATTAATAATTATCGAAAGTAAAAGTTGAAAAAAACTGAGTGTTAGATTCCTTTTAAGCGATTAAAGAATATATTCGTAACTTCGTAACGGTCGTTAAAGTACTTGCAATTGCAAAACACTCGGTTATAAAAGTATTTGAATTCTAATTGCTCTTTAAAATTCAAAAGAGCTGATTCCTTTTATATGATTAAAAGGAATTACGCGCATTAGCTAACTAATAAGTTTACTAGTTAAGTTAAGGGTCCTTTGACTAGTGTGATATGCTAAGCGAGGCATGTTAAATGGCTCGTAAACTCTTTTAAATACTACTAGCTAGCTAAGGTCGATATAAATATACCGATATTAAGGTCTATATATAAGAAGGTTGTTCGTAATAGTCAACTTAAGTAAAAAGAGCTCAAAAGTGTTAAAAGATATAATTATAATTAAGCTTTAATAAAAAGGAAATAAAAAGAAATGAAAAGATAAAAAAAAAAACCGTTAGTTAAAACTTAACGCTCGCAAGAATGCTGCTTAAAAAGAATTAAGCGTAAGCAAAACCCTTTTTAAAAATAAACTAACTTAATAAAATATATTTAAATCATAAAATGATATTATATACTATTCAAGTATATAAGACGTTGATATATAAGTTCAAATCAACAGTTTAATAGCAAATTCGCTAGAATCTAAATATATTTTCTTAAGCTATTAATTCGTTTTTATCTTAAATTACTTTAACCACTTACGAAGATACCGATCCATTTTAAAGTTAAGAGTTCGAAAGCTTTATAATTAGTTTTTCTAGCCTAATACCATTAGCAACTATTAGATGTTCTAATCAATATTATATTTAAAACGTCAAAGAGATTAAGACTTTTAATACTTGATAATTATAGACCTTATAGTATTCTCAATAATAAGAAGCTAATTAAAATCCTTTGCGAATCGATTGAAATGGAAAGAAAACTTCTTTTATATAGACTGGATTCGTTCAAGCAACTAAGAAATCAACAAGAGAGCTTATAGTATGCTATAAAAAGTGCGACCGAGCTTTAAAGCATCCGAAGCTAAAGGCTTTTAGAACGAAAGCATTAGCCGATTATTAGAAAACGAATGTTTGCAAACGCGTCGTAAATAAGTTAAAACAAAAGCTTCGGCAAACTCAATTAAGATCTAAATCTCTTTAACGCAATTTAGTACGTTTGTTTTTATTTATAAATTCGGTTAATAAATCTAGTAAATCTGATTAGTAAATCGGATTAGTAAATCGGATTAGTAAATCTGATTAATAAATCTAATTAGTAAATCTAATTAATAAATCTAATTAATAAATCTGATTAGTAAATCGGATTAGTAAATCTGATTAATAAATAATAAAACTAATATCTAATAGACACATCTATCACGAGGAACGCTTTCGTATTAAGACTTAAAATCAGCATTTCGAAAAAGTGTTTTAAATATTATATTATTTACGCGAAGCTCGTTTCGAATAGTTAATAACTCGGATTGGAAATCTCTTTGCGAATTACAAAACCTACATCTTAAGCTCTTTAGTGCTTCAATTATTAAGCGAGACCTCGACGATAAGATTCTAGAAATTGATCGCTATCTATTAGATAATTTACTAGCTAATTAAAAACTTAGCATTTTATTAAACTATTAGTTTAGTATTAAGCGCTATTCTTTTATGTGCATAATCGGAACTGCAATTACAAAAGATTAGCATATAATTCAGCTTATGCTTAGATTTATATACGTTGAGTTTAATCATACAAGAAAAGAATTAGCAAGAATTATTTACGAACGCCTTATTAAATTAAGCTTAACAAAAAGGATAATCGCGATTACAACGAATAACGCATCTTCGAATAATACAATAATAAAAGAGTTGCTTAAATGCGTCGAAGATGCATTTAAGAAAAAGCTTTTTATAAGCTAAAAGATTCTATACGTTCCGTATATAACTTACGTCTTGCAATTATCTCTTAAAGCGTTGCTCGGACCGCGATTATCGCTAACGAACGAAAGCTTAAAAAAGCATTAAAAAGAAGATTTTAATATAAACGAGCTAAAAAGAGCAAGAAGACGCGATAAACGAAGGATTGCATATACACTTGCGATTATAAGTTTTTTTTTTTTAAAAAAAATATTTACTAATCATATTTACTAATTATTAATCAACGTACTTAAGTTCGAAAGTTTATCAAGTGTGTTACGGCTAGCCAACTTCGAAAATCGCGATTTAATAAAACGATAAAAGCTTTTATCGACGATTCAAAGCATCTTTTAACGAAAAGCTTAAAGCTTGTTTTAAATATTATTACAAAATAAGATTCTACATTTTATATACTTAATCGATTTATAATTCTTAAAGATGTTATTTAAAGACATTATATAAAGATCGATAAGATAAGTATTTTTAAATTATCTGATACTTAATAAAAGCAAATCTTATAGCTAATCGATATTTTTCGACCGTTTCACTTTTTAACTATACACTTAAGTAAAGAGCTTAGTCTTACTATTCAATACGGATTTTTAATATTCGATGAAATATTCGAACGTTTAAATAAAGCACAAGCACGATTAAAGTCTGAATATATAAAGATTTCAAAAGAAGATCGCAATGATTTTGAATAGATCTTGCAATTAAAAGAAGGCGTCATCAATGCTATCGAGAAATTAAATAAGTATTATAAGAAAACGCAAGGGCCGCTAAGGGATATTTTTGCTTTCGCGATAATCTTATATCTTGCTACTAAGCTAAGGACTTTCGACTTAAATTTTTCTTAGCTTTACGAAAGTAAAGATTGGTCTGCAATATATCGAGCGAGATTCGAAAAGCTTTTTAACGAACATTATAAGTCTTTAATATCTATAGCTTAACGTATTGATAATATTAAAGCAATCGATCGTCAACCGATAGCCGCTTTATTACTCCGCGGCAGATTAATGCTAAGTTCTTTTTTATAAGCTTCTTTCGAAGATACAAATCACGAGTCGTCGGAAGTGCATGATTATCTTTTAGCTCGTAAGTTTAAAATTTTAATTCAAAACCTTAATTTTATTGATTTTTATTAATTGAGTTTAGCGGTCGACGGACGAGAGATTTTGACTTCTTGGCGAAACCTTGAGCCTCGGTACCCTGATCTAGCTCGAATGGCTAGAGATTTTCTATGCATCTCTTTAACTAGTGTTTGCGTAAAAAGGGTATTTAATATTATAAGAGATATTTGCGATTATCGTCGCGGTAATTTATCGCTATCAATAATCGCAAAAGAAATAACTGCTTTATATTTCAAGATGTGTAATACTCGCTTGGATAAAGCTCGGCACTTATTCGAATCGATTTTAATAAATTATAATGATTTAGATAAGGATCAGCTTGAAGAGGAATTCGAATAAGAAGTACAAAAGTTTTAAGAATAGCAAAATCGTTAATTTCAAAGCTTATCTTGTTTTAAATATATCCTTGCCTGCGATAATCTTGCGATCGATCAAGACCTTCGAATAATAAGTTTTAAGCAACGAAAGGCTAAGTTGATAATGTTGAAAGCTAAAATGCGAGAATCACGTAAGTTTAAATAATATTGATTTTATAAATATTTATTAACTATATTGAATAAGAGAGAACTTAGATGGGTTTTAAGATATTAATAAAGATGTTTCGTTTAAAATGCGATAGCTACGGTACGGAAAGTCTTTAAATTACGAAGGGCATTCAAAAAGTAAGTTAATTTACTTACGATATTTTTACCTTTTATCGATTTACTAATCGATTTACTAATCGATTTACTAACTATCATATAGGATTATACAAAGCGCATTCTTCCGCTTCTTAAAGCAAAGTCGTAGCAAATCGATTATATTCTTTATAAAGAAAACCAAGCAAAGTAAATCAATCGAAAGTAGCTACGGATTTACCTCTCGATAAGCAAACTCAAGATAATATAGATTAGAACGTTCTTAATAATATAGAAAACGAAAACGATTCAGAAAATTCAGATTCGAACGGTACGAACGAATCGACTAGCTTTGAACGCTATATAAACCACAAAAATAAAGTGCAACGAGGTACGATATTATATAATATACGCTTTTATTTAAATATAAATTCTAACTTAAATATTAGCGATAGCAAATTTATGCGATCAAAACGATTCGAATGATATTTCTCAACAAAATTATTTTAACGCGAAAGAAATATCAAGCCTTAAGCAAAGTGATAAAAGGATAATAAGTAGAAAGGAAGCTGATAGAATACCGGACTCGGCTTCGCTATCCTATAGAACTTTAAATGCCGCTTAAACTCCGAAACTTAGTATTTCGAAACTTAAAACTCCTTTAATCGTTATTTAAAGTCAAAGTAAATCAATTATTATATATAAGTTTAACGACTTTAAATCTAATACTTTTATAAGCGAACGAATTACAAATCTATTATCAACTTTAAAGCGCAAACGAATAAAAGAAAAAGAAGATGATGAAGCGGGATTAGTACAAGATAAAAGGAAAGAAGCTTCTTTTGGAATCAAGCGTTTAATTGCAAAGAGTATCGCTCTTGCTAGGTTTTATAATTAGCGACTTTGATTTTATTTACTGAATTGCTTTTTTTGTATCATTAAGTTTTTGTATTTATTTATTTACAATTGATTGTAATGATTAATTGAATTCTTTTTTATCGATATCTTTAGTTTTTTTATTATTATTAATATATTTATATCGACCTTAGCTAGCTAGCTAAGAATACCGGTAATAGTAGTTAAAAGAAGAGTTCACTCGTGAACCATGGTTCATGGGTCAGTTACGTGTAGTAGCTTTACGTACGCTACGTATGGCAGCCTTACGTGGGTTACGTGTAGCAGCCTTAAGTACGTTAGGTGTGGCAGGCTGGCAGCCTTACGTAGGTTACGTGTGGCAGCCTTAGGTACGTTAAGTGTAGCAGCCTTACGTAGGTTACGTATGGCAGCCTTACGTGGGTTACGTGTGGCAGCCTTAAGTACGTTAGGTGTGGCAGCCTTAAGTACGTTAGGTGTGGCAGCCTTACGTAGGTTACGTATAGCAGCCTTACGTAGTTTACGTGTGGCAGCCTTAGGTACGTTAAGTGTAGCAGCCTTACGTAGGTTACGTATGGCAGCTTTACGTGGGTTACGTGTGGCAGCCTTACGTAGGTTACGTATGGCAGCCTTACGTAGTTTACGTGTGGCAGCCTTAAGTACGTTAATTCTTTCTGTGCAGCATTTACTAATCAGATTTACTAATCAGATTTACTAATCAGATTACGTACGGTAAAGCACGTGCTATAGCCGAGCTATAGCCGAGCTATGGCAGCCTTAGGTACGTTAGGTGTGGCAGCCTTACGTAGGTTACGTATAGCAGCCTTACGTAGTTTACGTGTGGCAGCCTTAGGTACGTTAAGTGTAGCAGCCTTACGTAGGTTACGTATGGCAGCTTTACGTGGGTTACGTGTGGCAGCCTTACGTAGGTTACGTATAGCAGCCTTACGTAGTTTACGTGTGGCAGCCTTAAGTACGTTAATTCTTTCTGTGCAGCATTTACTAATCAGATTTACTAATCAGATTTACTAATCAGATTACGTACGGTAAAGCACGTGCTATAGCCGAGCTATAGCCGAGCTATGGCAGCCTTAGGTACGTTAGGTGTGGCAGCCTTAGGTAGGTTACGTATGGCAGCCTTACGTAGTTTACGTGTGGCAGCCTTAGGTACGTTAAGTGTAGCAGCCTTACGTAGGTTACGTATGGCAGCCTTACGTGGGTTACGTATGGCAGCCTTACGTAAGTTACGTATGGCAGCCTTAAGTACGTTAATTCTTTCTGTGCAGCATTTACTAATCAGATTTACTAATCAGATTTACTAATCAGATTTACTAATCAGATTACGTACGGTAAAGCACGTGCTATAGCCGAGCCATAGCCGAGCTATAGCCGAGCTATAGCCGAGCTAAGCACGTGTAGCAAAGGGACGTGCAGCATGCAAGGTTTCTTTCCGTGCAGCATTTACTAATTAGATTTACTAATCAGATTTACTAATCAGATTTACTAATCAGATTTACTAATCAGATTTACTAAGCGAAGCGTTCCTTCTTTGTTCCGCGTCGAGTTCGTGTTTCAAATATTGTAATTCATCTTTGTTGAATCGAGGCATTGCATCGATTATTATTAAGCGACGCGTTATTTTCTTTGTTCCGCGTCGATTCATTGTTTTAAAACGCGTTATTTTCTTTGTTCCGCGTCGATTTATTGTTTCAAATATTATAATTCACCTTTAATAAATCGAAGCAATGCCCCGATTACGATTAAGCTACACTTTTATTTTTATATAAGTACTCGCTCCCCCTCCTTTTCCTTTTCTTTTTTTCATCATCACCACAACTACTTTCCATTCAACTTCTCAACCTCAACTTCAACACCCAACTTCTCAACCTCAACCTCAACACCCAACTTCAACCTCAACACCCAACTTCTCAACCTCAACTTCAACACCCAACTTCTCAACCTCAACACCCAACTTCTCAACCAACTTCAACACTCAACTATAACCACACTCAACTTAAGTAATTATTTTCCTTTTGATTCCTTGCTTTTTGATTCCTTGCTTTAAGCTAATTATTTTCTTTATTTAGCAATGTCGATTCCCCTCTCTTATAACGCTATAGTCGAGGTCAACCCTTTTGGCACCGGTAGCAACAAGCCAATCAACGAGATACTTAGTCGCTATAAGGATTTCGTAGTCGTTTATGCTGATAGTAACGTTGTTAATTCAATGTTTACTTGCTATGACGAGGAAGATACCGCTTTGTTTCTAAGACCAATCGGCTTCGATTACGAATAAAAGGGTCGCAAAGGTTTTATCGACGAGTTCGGCATCAAGCATTACGGTGCTAATAAGGTTAGTAATAATATCTATATACTATGATCACTAATTGATTTTTTATTTAAAAAGAGAACGCTTAAGTCCTCTGTCTCCTCGACTACTTTGTCTCTTTTCTCAACCTAATTGGAAAGCAATTCACTTATAAGGATGTCAAAGTTCGATTGATCTTAAGTGATCTTACTCTTAAGCTTTTCGATAACGATTATACCGAAGCTAAAAGCATCTTAAAAGAGCTATTGATGCTATACCTTTTCACTATCGATAGCACCTTAGCATACAAACGCTTCACCCTCAAGTTCTCGAATGAAAATGAGTTTAAGTAGAGCAACAAATGCCAAAAGCTAAGAGAGCTACTTGAGTCAGACGAGATTTATCTGAACTATGCTTACAAGCAAGCACTTAGGCCAAAAGCGAAGACCGAGTTGAACGTATTCTACGTAACTGCAAAAGGACGGGTCTTTATCAACTCTTTGTAATTAATAGACTTAGGCTAAAGAACGGGTCTTTCAAACCCTTGGGCCTTTGTAACTAGTAAATTTGACCACTACTTTAAGTCTCTGATTAATAAATGTGATTAGTAAATGTGATTAATAAATGTAATTAGTAAATGTGATTAGTAAATGTGATTAGTAAATGTGATTAATAAACTTAATTAGTAATTATGCATATGCATATTTTTATGTATATAAACCCTATGGAGTAACCCTACGCCCTATAGGGTTTCCCCATGGGGAGGGGCAGAATTTTGTACCCCCCGTGGGTTCCCCCGTAAGGAGGACTCAAAACTCCGTGGGGCCCCATGGGGCCCCATGGAGCAGCCTAGTCTTGAATTAAAACAATTAATATAATCCGGAGTTATTAACGATGCTAATCAATTGATTCTTAAGTTTTTTATAGTTTTAATTTTAACTATTAGTTTACTTTTGCAAAGGGTCTACTTCTTTTAATTTCGGATCGAAAATACTTTATAAAAATCATTTATTTAGCTCGTAAACTCGATTTACAAATCAAAATCAAACAATTTAAAAACCTTTTATTAACTCGATCATTTTTAGCATATACATATATTTGATTTTTAAAATATCGAAAACTTTTTTAAAATTATCAATATCGAAGTCGGCGCCGAATTACTTTCTTTTTCGTTAAAATCTTTTAAATTTATTAAATATTTTAGTCGTGTTTTCGTAAGCTTCGGATTATCTTTATCTTATTTCGACTTTTAATCGGAACTTTTACTTTTAACGAAAACACTTGCTTTAAAAATGCTTTTTAAAACTAATATCGGTTTTAAGACTTATATTATTCCTTTTTTTCTTGCTCTTTTATTAAGCTTTATACTAATCATAATCGACTTTGTTATCTTGCACGCTTTTATAATTGCTAGCATACTATTGCTAAGTGCTTTAAAAGCTTTTTGCTTTAATAATATTAATATTATCGACTTTATTAAAAAGAACAAAGAAACTTATAATAACTTTAATATTTTTAAAAACGATCGGTTCGTTAAGCTCTTTCGTTATTATAATAACCTTCGCAAAAAAGTTATTAAAAGCTTGCTCGAATAAAAAGCTAAGAAAGATTAAGCTGCTTTCGTTAAAGCTTTAAAAGCCGAGTTTCGTAAAAACGATACTTAGCAAATCAAAAACTCGATCGCTTTTTTATAATAATTTGCTATGCAAGAACGAGATATTAATAACTTAAGAAACTATTATCGCACTTTTTTTTAAGTCTTCGAAAAGCTTATTTTAATATACTTTTTAAGCAAGACCGAACAAAGCCGTTTATTCTTTTTCGAATTGCTCGTCGGAATCCGAAACAAAACGATTAAGTATTGCAAAGTCGACGAACTTGACTTAAACTTTTATACCGCTTTTAACGACTTCGCCGCATTCGCTTTTAAGACCGACCAAAGTGCTAAGATTATTAAAGCTATAAATTAAGAAAAGTCTTTTTTAATTAACTTTATTAAGAATATTCGAACTTTAATTAAAGAGCACACCGAGTTAGCTAGCCTGCTTAAATCCGTTAAAAAAGCTTTAATAATAATGCCGTTTACTTATAAATTACGGTTTACGAATAAAAAAAAAATTAATAAAATAAGTTTTATAATTAAAAAGTTTTTTAAATTATAGATTTATGCGATTTATAATCGGATTAATCACTTCGAAAACTAAGTTGCTAACTTAACTACTCGACGCTTTATTTAATTTTAGCTTTAAATTCGATTCGAAGACTACGACGAAACTTTTGTTAAGTATACCGCTTAAAATGCTCGAAGTAAAGTTAGCTTCGAAAATAAAGTTTATATTACTGCTATCGGCTATAAATTATAAAAACGAAAAAAAAAAAAAGTAAAAAATACGAAAATTAAATACAAGATTATAGCTTTTGCGAAAACTCCGAAAACACAACTTAAGCTCTTTATTAATATTAAAATAAATATAAAGCTTTTAAAGATATAGTTAATAAAAAATGCATTTACATTAATAATTACGAACGCTTTTGTTTAAAACTTAAAAGAATCGATGTTTTTATTATTTAAAAAAAGCAAAGAAAGATTTAATTTAAATCTATTATATTAAACGTTCGTAAAACGAAATACAACAATATCTTAAAAAATCGACTTACTAGCGGACTTAAGACTTATAAACACTTGCTTTCTTATTAATAACTAATCTAATAGCCAGCTTAGTATCAGCTAAATCAAAATGCTTAACGATTAATTAATTAGTTAAATAAGCTTATTATTATCTTTAAAAGATTAATCGATATTAAAAATATCAATATTATAAAATAGATTAATACGCTTAGTTACTTATCTAGCATAAAAGTCGCTTCGGTCGAGATCAACGTTGCCGCAAAAGATAAAGCTAAAAAGCTTTTTCCGCTTTTGAAAAGACTTAAGCTTATTAAAATTAAAAAGAATATCCGATAATAAAAAGAAAAGAACTACGGCACTTTTAAAGCCCGTGCCTTTTAAGAATCGAATATTGCTATTAAAATAAACTTAAAAGATAAGTTATTCGATAATATAATTAAGAAAAAGTCTTTTAAATTAGCTAAAGCCGACGAAGTTATAAAAAATATAAAAAAAGAAGTTGAGATCATTTAGCAAGTGCTAAAAAGAAAAAAGAAAAAGACTTATAAACGAAAGAAGTTTATTAACTTTTACGTTATTATTAAAGCTTAAGAAAAATTAATAGCGGCGATTATAAAATCGAAAATCGAAATCTAAATTAAAAACTTATTCGAACTTAGCTCTCGCTTCGATAAGCTATTAAGCTATTATATTTTAATAGTTCTCGATGCTAAAGAAAACGTAAAGGTCTTTTAAAATAAGCTTATTCTTATAAACGCTTTAATTATTAAACGTTTAAGTCGGAATAAAAAAAGTAAACTAAACCTTTTAGCGACGCAAATTCGTAAACAACTTATCGCTCGCAATTGCTTCGAAGTAACGATAAAAACCTTAAAAGTTTTTATTAATATCGACGGTATAATCAAAAGCAAATCCTTTTTCGATAATAGATCTAAAGTTAATATAACAAATAAAAAGATAATTAAAATAATTAAACTACTTATTATAACGGATTAAGCTTTAATTTATATAACCGTATCCGAAGATCTTTATAACTTCGATAAGTAGATAAACGACGTCGAAATTATTATTAACGAGATCATTAATTACGCCGATTTTTTTATTATTAATAATAGCAATTACGAAGTTATCTTAAGCATGCTTTTCTTTTTAAAATCTTAACTCTCTTTTTCTTACTTCGATAATAGTATAATAAAAGCTTTTTTTTAAAACTACGATCGATTTACTTAAAGACAGATTATTATTATAAAAGACAAGTCGGATTTGGTCGAAGACTCGAAAAACTAATAGCTAGCATACAAGCTAAAATAAATGCTAAATTAAAAAAAAGCTTAAAAAGAAATTCCGCTCGTAAACTATAATTCACGAATAAATTAATATAAAAACAACAAAATTATAAAAAAAGAATTCAACTTAATATTAAGCAAAGCTTATTAAAATCAAAAACATTAAAAATATTTGTAATTAAATTCGATAATTCGGAAAATTTTATATTTATTATCGATAACGATAAAGACCTTTTAAAAAAAAAAAAAAAAAAAGTTAATACGATATATAAGAAAAAAGCGGAAAAGGTTAAACCGATAGATTTAAGAATATCGAATAAAAAAATACTTAAAAAGATCGACGATTAATTTAAGCAAGATAAGAAAGCGAGATTCTTTAAGCTTAAAAAACATTTTTTAAAATACTTTATTAATAAGTTTTTAAACTTAAAAATTAAATTAAGATTAACGAAAAAACGATTCGAAGCATTTACGATTAGCTTTTAAGTTACTTCGAAAAAAAAAAGCTGCTTTACTAATGCTTTTTAAATCGAAAAAAAGCGATAACTTAAGATTTTATTTATTTTAATTAAGTCCGGAAAGAAGTTATGCTATTTTAAAAGATCAAGACGATGCTTTACGAAGCTTAGCAAAACAAAACGTTTATAATACCGAAATCTTTATAAAAAATAATTATTATTATATTAAAAAAGCGATTAAAGCAAAAGGTTTTCGAATTATACTAAAGCCTTTACCAGACCAAATGGTTTATTATAATAAAAAAAGAAAAAAGAAAAAACAAGCTGATTATTGCCGTAATTAAAATGAATTATATTACGATTAAAAACGTTAATGTTGTTTTAAACGTAAATTAGTTTTCGAACGAATTTGCTAGTTTTACGATAATTATACTTTTAAATTTCTTTTTTAAATACGATCAATTCTTTTTCGATATTAAATCTAAAGATATAATAGCTATTTAAACGCTTATTAAACTACTTCGGATAATTCGAATACTTATAAAAGCTATTAATTCGATCGCTTAATTCGTTAAAGTTATTTATAAGATTTTTATAAATTGCCTTTTTAACGTTTATTTACTTTATATAAATAACGTAAAAGTTAAAAGATCGCGATCTTTTTATAATTACGAAAAAGTTTTGCTTAGAATATAACGATTCGTTTTAAAACATATTTAAAATATCGGTAAAGTGCTCGTAAAGTTTAAAAAAGCTAAGACGATCGTCGGAACGAAATCTTAATATTATATGCTCGGCTTTAATTGTCACTAACGGTGACCCAAGATAAATTCCAATGGTTGTAGTGGTTAGTCATTTAATCACGTGAGACTATTCTATACCGTTCTGGCAGGATTTCTAAGCGTGCTAAGACTTTTATTCTATGTCAATCTATTGAACTTTTTTCGGAACGGGTCGGCTCGAATTAAATATGAAACACAGCTAAGCTAAATTCAGCCACCGCCATCAATTCTGCCGTAGTACGTACGTAACGCACGTCGCTGTCTTACGTAATACTTAAGGCAGCTAAGCTGCTATACTCAACTTACGTAAGGCTGCCATACGTAACGCACGTCGCTGCCACACGTAACTTACGTAATGCTGCCACACTTAACTTACGTCGCTGCAATACGTCACTTACGTAAGGCTGCCACACGTAACGCACGTCGCTGCCACACGTAACTTACGTAAAGCTATTATACGTAACTTACGTAAGGCTGCTACACTTAACTTACGTCGCTGCAATACGTAACTTACGTAAGGCTGCCATACGTAACGCACGTCGCTGCCACACTCAACTTACGTCGCTGCAATACGTAACTTACGTAAGGCTGCCACAGCTAACTTACGTAAGGCTGCTACACCTAACTTACGTCGCTGCAATACGTAACTTACGTAAGGCTGCCACACGTAACTTACGTAATGCTGCCACACGTAACGCACGTCGCTGCCACACGTAACTTACGTAAGGCTGCCACACTTAACTTACGTCGCTGCAATACGTAACTTACGTAAGGCTGCCACACGTAACTTACGTAATGCTGCCACACGTAACGCACGTCGCTGCCACACGTAACTTACGTAAAGCTGCCACACTTAACTTACGTCGCTGCAATACGTAACTTACGTATGGCTGCCACACGTAACTTACGTAATGCTGCCACACGTAACGCACGTCGGTGCATTACGTAACGCACGTCGCTGGCACTGCCTTACGTAATACGTAAAGCACTGCAGCTAGGCTGCTATACGTAGCTTACGTAAGGCTGCTACACGTAACTTACGTAAGGCTGCTACACGTAACCTACGTAAGGCTGCCACACGTAACGCACGTCGCCGCTTTACGTAACGCACGTCGCTGCCTTACGTAACGCACGCTGCTGCCTTAAATATAAGTAATTTGCAAAAGGGTCTGGGACTTCCTTAATAAAAAGGGGGGTTTAAGGGGGTCCCCCCTTTATATTAAATTATCAAATATAAGTAATTTGCAAATGGGTCTGAGGTTTCCTTAGTAAAAACGGGGGTTTAAAGGGGTCCCTCCCTTATAATAAATTATTAAATATAAGTAATTCGTAAAAGGGTCTGAAGTTTTCTTAGTAAAAAAGGGGGTTTAAGGTGGTCCTCGTCTTATATCAAATTATTAAAATATAAGTAATTCGTAAAAAGGTCTAAGGTCTCCCTTATAAAAAGAAGTATTTAAAGAGGTTTCTTTTTTATAATAAATAATTAGATAAATTATTCCTTGCGCCAATTACTTTTAGATTTATTCAGTTTCTATTATTATTTATTTTATAATTTACTTAAATATACAAAGATTTTTATAAATCGAATAATTAGCTCGTTGGTGACACTACAAAGAACTTGGTCCTTTGCCCTGGTATCGTTAGATTCGTTACGGATAGCGAAAGACGCTACTTTTAAACCGTTAAAATTAAAAAGATATTAAAATGAATTAAGTGCGAAAATATATTAAAAGCTCGAGCTTTTATTAAGATCGTAATTTATTATAAAATCTAAATTAAAAACTTCTTTACGATTGCTGCGTTAATCTACGCGATTATAAAAAAAAAAGTCGAATTCGAATAATTAAAACTTTAATAAAAAGCGATAAAGCTGCTTAAAAAAGCTTTGCTCTTTACTTTCGCTTTTATCAAGATCGATTATAATAAAAAAAGAAGAAAAATCTACTTAATAGTAAACGCTAGTCTTAAAAGATAAAAAGCAATATTATAATAAAAAGACTTCGATAAAAAGCGATATTTTAATCAAGTTCGAAAGTAGTTTTTAAAACCTTATTAAAAGCAAGTACGACGCGACTGAGCGAAAATGCCGCGGTGCTTTAAAAGTTAAAAAAAAAATAAAAAGCGAGTTATACGAAGTTTATTTTATTTTAAAAACCGATGTTAAAGTATTAATTAATCAGTTTAACGGATCAACGAGCGATTTGCTTAAAGCTTTCGTTATAAATTAAATTGCGTAAATAAAATTAACAAACTTTAAAGTCAAGCATATTTTTAAAACTAAAAATATAATAACGAACGATCTTTTTTTTTAAAAAAAAGAGCATTTTTTAAATATTAAAAAGAGAAAAGAAAAAGATATTAACGATTTAGTTATTAACGAGTTAAGCATTGTTTTAATATTTTTGATTAAACGATTCGTGAATTATAATTCACGAGTTAAAAAGAAAGTTTTAAAGCACGATTATTCGCTTGAATTTAAACTTATTGCTTAATTCTTTACTACTTTTAAACGCTTTCTTTCGATCAAGATTTACGACTTTTAGAAGTTTAAAAACAAAGCACTTAACTACTTAATTAAAGATAATTACTTTTATAAGCGAGCAAGTAATTTTTATTCGATTAAGCTAATTATCGACGGAACTTAAAGACGCTATACGGCTATTTTTAACGCTTACCGAAAATCCGAATATAAAAAAGCTAAATCAATTTATTATCGCACGTTAAAACTCTTTTTTTAAAATAAATGTTACGAAAATTATAAGGCTTTCGTTTAAAGTTATAAGCTTTATTAAAAACGCAAAGCTAGACGAATAGAAAACCTTTTATACTCGATTTAACTTATTTAAATATAATTAAAAGTTAGCTTAAACGTATTACGAGTACTTATTATCGATAAAAAGATAACTTATTTCGTATTAATTAAAAAAGATTTATTTAAATAGCTAAAAAAGCGATTACTTCGATTAGCTAACGCCGAATCTATTATTAAGTTCTTTTAAAAAGATATCGTTTGCCGTTACGGATTATTCGGAAGACTAATTATCGATAAAAAACTCGAAAATAAAGCAATTGCTAAAGCTTTCGCTATTAAATATAAAATCAAAAGAGTCTAAATCTTAAGTTATAATTTAAAAGTTAATAAAATAATTAAAAAAAAACATAAAGACATCTTAGATAGCTTATCGAAAGTTATAAATAAAAGATTTAAAAATTATGTTCGCAAATTTAATAAAATGCTTTTTACGATTCGGACTTCGATATACGCACTTATTAAAGTTACTTTTTTCTTTTTAAATTACGAACGAAAAGCTAAGCTACTTTTAGAATTACGATAGCTAGTTTAAAAGTTATTGCTATAATAAAAAGTTCGATCTTACGCTAACTTACTTGCTATAAGGTTTAAATAATTAAAACTTTAAGATAAAGATATCGACGAGATCATTTTAAAAAAAAAGCGCTATCGACTTACCGTTAAAGCTATTTAAGAACGAATTAAAGTCTTAAAGTCGGAACTTATTAAAAAGAAAGACTTAATACTTTTTTACGACGTTAAACGCAATATCGATATATCCGCGGATATCAAGCTAGATTATAAATAACTAAGACTTTATATCGTTTTTAAAGCTTATAACAAAAGATATTATAAATTTTAAAAAACCGATAAGATTAAGCTTAAAAATACTTTTGTAGCTAACCGCTTTAAGCGATTCTACCGCCGCGATTAAACCTTCTTTCTTTTTAATAAAGACGACGAAGAAAAAGAAAAAGAAGATTCGGGCTTTTTAAATAACTCGGACTTTAATAAATACGAACCTTTCGATAACGGCAAAAGTGAACTACTTAAATTAAAAGTAATCTTTAGACTTAGGTCTATTAACTTCTAAATCATTCTCTTAATACTTTCGAAGAAACAAAAACTAGCTTATAAAACTGTTTCTTAATCTGTTCTTTTACTTTTGTTTTTCTTACTTTCTTATCTTTTCTTTGTTATATATTTATTTTATAAAAAGACGTGCTTTTAATAATCACTTTCTTTGTTTTAATAAAGAAAAGTATTTCTTACGTTTGTTTTCTTACTTTTAGACTTGCTTTTCATTATATTCTTTATTCTTTTCTTGTTCTTTTTACTTTATTAGCTATTTACTTATCTTATACAGATTGTTCTTATTATTTGTTTATTTTTCATTTGTTTTAAGCTTATACGGCTATTTCTTATTTCTTAATCGAGATTATTCTTTTGTTTTAAGCGTGCTTAACTAAGTGTATTCGAAAGTAAATTACTATTAGAAAGAATAAGTCTTTCTTATAAATATACTTATATAAAAAAGCTTTCTTCCTTTTTCTTCTTAACATTTTCTTTTTTTATATAACAACAATTATAATAATACTACTATTACCTTCTGTAGTGCTTACTAGCATTAAGATCAGGAGGAGATTCTGTAGATTAAATGAAGCTTGGTATATTTTATTTAAGAAGCTCGTCAAGATCTATATACATGTACTTAAGAGCTTTAATGTGCTAAAGGCGCTATTAAGCGAGGTCATATAACATATCATATATAGCTTAAGTAGAACCATCCTTGTTCCGCACAATACACCTTTTAAGTCAGCAGCGTAGCTGCTAAGCTGCAAGCAAATAGAAAAAAAAAAAAAAAAAAAAAAATTAAGCTCTTTAAACTCGATGTAAATAAAAGAAATTATTATCGCAATTTAAATAAACAAATAGCGGTTATCATTGTTAATTGAGTGTCAATCAAGAATGCAATTCCTTTTTAAATCGGTCTTATTACGTAGCGGAAGTTTTTAACGCCGTCTTTATCGCGTTGCTATATAAGTAAAAGCGCGTTTCTTTTTATTATAACAAACACTCAACTTTTATTTATTTATACAATACTTTTTAAATAAGTAACTTAGTCTAATAGAATCGTTAAGCGCGGCCGAGGCCGTTTAAAAGTAAATAGTGCTCTTAATAGATTAATATTTCTATGCTGACTATTAAAAGAATCCTTTATCTGCCTTAGCTATTGCTGCTGCTACAATTGCGGCGGCTACGGCGGCTATACTTCGCACTCTTACTTTCGAACTTTCGCCTTTTCTTTTAAACCTTTTTATTAAGCGCTTGCTTATACCGACGACCGTCAAAGTCTTAAAGTGTATTAAGTGCATTAATAATAAGATCACATCGAAGTCTAATAAAAATTGCTATAATTGCGACACGAGCGTTATACGTTGTCTTCGGTGTATTAAAAGTAGCTATAGCAACTGCACCGCTGCTTTTATCGCTATTAACACCGCTTTCGATAACTTCGTAAGCGCTAAAGATAATAATGCTATACAAAGAGTTCGCCGGAGTCTTCGAAATACTATGCGACAATAGCTCGCTTTAAATGCTGCCTTTTTAAAAGGTGCTGCTAGTAATCCGAGCGGTCTAGCGAATAGAAGTAAAGGTTTTAAAAGTAGTCTCGATAGCTTTACAAGTTTTACTCTTGCTCTTAAGACCTTTAATTTAAATATAGCCTTTATTAAATTGAATAGTCTTATAGCAGCGAATCGTAGTCCGATAACGCGGAGCGCTTCGAGCATATTACTTTTTCGTAAGTCAAGCTCTTTGACTTACGAAATAATCTAATTTAAGCAGCTCTTTTTAATTAAAACTTCTTTTCGGACTTCATGCAAAAGCTTTAATCTGCTGCTATAGCAACCCTTGCGCTTGCGCTAGCCGCCCTTATTGCTCTCGTCGCCTCTGCTGTTCCCGTCGCTCTTACAGCTCCCGTCGCTTTCGTCGCACTTATTATCGTCGTTCCTTTTGCGCTAATCGTTGCGCTTGCCGCTTTCGCGGCGGCGCTCGCCGTTATTATAACTTTTGCGGAGCGTTAAGCTAAAATAAAGAGATTGCTAAAAGCTTTGGTCGATCTTTTATTATAAAAAGCGAAAAGTAAAAGCGTGTAAAATAAGATAAAATAACGGTTAAGATTGTTAAATAGATGTTTTCTTTTAAATTACGTGCAAAAAAAAAAAAAAAATGTAATAAGTAAATAGCATATGCGTACTATTAAAGCTTCTCGACAAACGCGCGAGCGTCTTATAAATTTAAAAGCTTAATAAAGCTCTTAAACTTTTGTCGAGTTAAGTTCTTAATAAGACTATTAGCGTGCATCTCTTTAATAAAAAGATATTAAACTTAAAAGCTCTTTTTAAAGTGTTTTTAACGCAACTATATATTATAAATATCGACGTGACGAAGCTTAGTAAAAATACGCTTCTTTTCACTAGCTATAAGCCTAATTGTTTATTAATTATTATAATAAACTATTTAAAGCGCCGCAAAACGAAGGTGCAGCTCCTTGAAAAACCGTTAAAGCGCTATAATCTCTTTTATTATAAAGGCCATGCCAAGAAGCTCCGCTTTAATAGATAATATGATAACTATATCTTGCTTTAAAGCTTTTTAAAAGATCGCACCCTTGAATAAAAACATAATATACCTTTAAGAAAATCGCTTTATCTCTTTGTCATCGGCGTAAAAAGCGTTAAAAGCTATTACTAGCTCCGACTTGCTAAACTAGCTGTATTAAATACCTTTAAAGCGCGAGCTAAATAAATATCGCAAATATTAGTTTATAGCTCGGAAGTGATCCGCGCTTAGATTAATATTAAAGTAAGAGAATCGAAAGGCTGCAAAAGCTATATTTAAGCGTAGCATAATCGCTATATATAATACGGATTTAACCTTCTTTTAATACTCTTTTATTTGCTTCCGCGAAGCTATCTTTTTATTCTTGATTAAATCATAAAACGATAATAGAGTTGTTAAGCAGCGTCCGTCCGTAAGTTCGAATTTCTTAGCTATTTTTTTAATATAAGCGTCGTATATAAACGTTAGCGTTCTTCGCTAATAGTCTCGAGCGACTTTTATACTAAGAAACTATTTAATATCTTTTATCGCTTCGATCTTATACGCTTTGTTAAGATCGTCAATGATCTCTTGCGCTTTAAAAAGATTAAAGTAATAATATATAACTTGAATATCGTTTACGTAAAACGCTATGAAGACCGTTTTATTTAGATTTGTAAAAATATACGGTTCTTCACCGAGTAGTATAAGCTTTAATTTGTCGAGTGTACTTATAAAATCGAAATATTATAAAGCTAGCGAGTCTTTAAGTTTATATAAAGCTCTATCGACTTTTACGAGCATACTTTTTTGCTTAAAACCGTTAAAGAGATAACACGTAATTAAAACGCTATCCGTATATCTTATAGCGTTGATAAAAGCGTTAACGATATCGAATTGTTTTACTTTTAAGTCAAATTCGGCTATTATAGCTATTATAATCTTAAAAGATTTAGCTGCTAGCGTAGCCGCGTAAGTTAAATAGATAATAGATTCGTCTTAGAAGTCACTTTTAATAATAATCCTCGATCTAAACCTTACGATTTCTTCGGACGAGCTAGTCTTATATATAAACACCTATTTAAAAGATATAAGTTTTGATTTAGCTTCGCTCTCGGGAATCACTTTTTAGCAATTCTTTTTCTTTAGATTATTTAACTTTATAAAAGCTTTGTCTTTAAACTCTTTGCTGTATAAGTATCGTTATAATTCTTTTTAATAAATAAAAAGTTTTAAATGTTTTCGTTCTTGTAAGTTAAGCTGTTTTAATAATAATTTAAACGAAGTAGCAGCTGCTATGATAGCGTGTAATATCTTGTAATCTTTGCTATCTTCGCGCACGGGTTCGCTATTAACTTAAAAAGTCGATATAAAATTTAAAACGCGCGAATAGCGGTTCGAATCGGCGCGAAAGTTATTTAAGAAAAGCTTATTAACACTTGCGTATATCCTCGCGCGCTTTTTAATACAACTACTAATAAGTAAGTGCTCTTTATTAGAGTCGGAATTTTATTTAAAGTGTTTATAGTTTAATTTCTTATTATTAATGCTCGCTTTAAAAAGGTCTAAAGGTTTTTCTTTAATTATTCGATTTAAATCTCCGCCGATTATTAACGTAGAAGCTTTCGTTGATCGGCCTATAGCTTAGCTCTTCGGGCCTCGGCTTTAAATAACAACTTGAAAGTATAATTTGCGCGCTCTTTTATTAAAGCTAAGTTTTTATCCGTTTACGGTACTCCTTTTTGCTTTTAGCAATCTTAAAGCACTTTCGCCTTTGCTTTTAATTAAAAAGCTAGCGAGACGTTTAGCGGTGTAATTCGAATCGTTAAAGTCTATTAGATCGTCTCGTAAAGCAGTTGCCTTTAATATAAACGTATTTATAAGGTCTTTAATTAGAATTAAAACTTTTAACGTTTATGTATCGCTCGGATTAAATAAGATCGCATTCTTTAAGCTTTAATTAAATCCTTTTAAGTCAACCTTTATAAAGTCTAACGGCTATTCTCTTTTTATATCAGCTATATTCGTCTCTTTTAAGCGATCTTTTGCAACGTTCTTTATATTAAACAAAGCGTCTTTTGTTTAATTAAAGTCTTTAATATCTTTTAGTTTAATAACGATGCTTTTGATTTCGCTAATCGGTTAGCCGATCGATTTTTCTTCGTTTTTAAAATAAAATTAAGTCTTATCGAACGTTACGTTGCGTATGATAATCACTTTATAAAGCATAAGAATATAAACTTTATATATGTTAAAAGCTATGTATCTAACTAAGTAGCTTATATATCTTTTCGATTTAACTTTAAAAGCTTTTTTATTACGAAGAGCTTCTCGGTCTTTGATTATTAAGTACGCACGAGCGCTATACGCAACTAAACCGCTATAATTTAATTTTAAATCGGTATCGATCCGTGTAAAGATCGCCGGATCGTATTATTTAAAATATTACTTAAACTAAAGCTATAGCACTTTATTCGAACTTTTTATAAAGCTTTTCGCTTTCGATGTTATATTATAAAAGTAGATAGCGGCTAGTATAGTTTTAAGCTAAAGCTTCTTTAAGAGCCTTGCTCTTATTCTTATTTTAATAAACCGTTCTATCACTTTTGTCTTAGCCTTTTCGGCTTTTTTATTAAGTTCGTGATTAAAAGATAATAAAAGCTTTAACTCGATTCCGACTTCTTTCGTTTATTTTTAATATTCGATAAAGCCGATAACGTTGATTACGATTATCGAAGAATCGTTATCATAGCGCATAATAGCTATTAAAAAACCGTATTTGCGTCTCGTTTATGCTTCGAATTCCTTTAGCATTTTTATAACCGTCAATTACAACTTATTTTTTAGTATAAAGCCGAATAGCTTTTTATTATATTTATTTTTAATTATTAATAACTATTTACTTTCGTCGAAACCGTTAAAAAAGTCGAATAAATCTTAAGCGATCTTATAAAATAGCTTAGCTGCTTTATTATTTAACGTGCGGCGAGATATAACTTGTTAAGCGTACGTAATAGCATATGCTTTACATTCAACTTTAATGATTCTTTTAAATCTTACTTCTTTAGCATTATAAGCTAGCGCTTCGAGCGCTTCTTTGCTTAAATAACTTGTTCGTAAATGCTAGAGTATCGATGAATCCTTTTTTAAAGCTCGGAATATACTGCTTTTTTAAAATTTATAACGTGTTTGCAAGCGCCTTTAAGTTATAAAGAATATTATTAAGCAAAAGGAGCTACAAATCAATTAAAGTAAAGAATAGTTAAATAGCTTGTATTTAAAAAACGTAAAGTTAAATTTCTTTTTTAACTTTCTTAATACGACGCTTTCCTTGACTTTCCCGTAGCGGAGAATTGCGTTATATCTCGAGTACTACACGCTAGCCTTGCTTAAAAGAGCTTTCGAAATGATATTAATATTAAACCCTTTAATAATAACGACGTTTTCTAACTTTAAATCCTTCGTTTTAGCTTTATTTGATCCGTTTAAAGCTCTTTTAAAGACTTTAGTACTTCGCTCGACGATTAAAAGACTACTCGTTTTAGCTTCGATGAAATCGGTTAAGCGAGAGCGTTGAATTAACTTTAGCTTTAAAAGATTCTTATCGTTGACAAAGTGAATAGCGCCGCAATTGTCGAAAAGAATGCTATTAAATAGCTAATGCTTATTATTAGCCGTGCTATAAAGACCGTTAAGAATAAGATTATCGAGCGTGTTAAAAAGCTTAA
This sequence comes from Drepanopeziza brunnea f. sp. 'multigermtubi', assembly GCF_022702325.1. Classification (NCBI taxonomy): domain Eukaryota; kingdom Fungi; phylum Ascomycota; class Leotiomycetes; order Helotiales; family Drepanopezizaceae; genus Drepanopeziza; species Drepanopeziza brunnea. The sequence continues at coordinate 1,136,126 of NW_027094080.1, read as the reverse complement.
GATCGATAATAATTGCTAATACTTTTTTAAAGTATTTTAATTTATCGCTATCGTTCGATTGCTTTTCTTTGCTTTTTAAAACGATTTTATCGACTTGAATTTATACTTAACCTTCTTTCGTAATCTCTTTTTAAAGCGCTTTGAACTTAAGCTTTTAAAGCTTTTTCTTTATAACGACGATATCATTTCGATTCGGCTTTACGAATCTACTTTCGTTAAGACCGTTAAAGCAATAACGAAGGATCTTGCACTTAATTGCGTCTTAATAATAGTTTTTTTTTTTAAAGCACGAGTATTTAAAACTTTTAGCAAGTCTTTTAAAGCTATCAAAGCGTTTACCGGATTGTTTAAAAGCAGTATTATTAACTTTATTACTTCCGGAAGTGCTGCGAATCGTTTGATTTTCGAAAGTAGCGAATACGCTAAAGAAGTTAAAGTTCGGAATGCTAGTCTTTTCGTTAACTTAGCTTTCGTATTAGTTAAAGTAGTCGTAGAAAGTGCGCTTTTAAAGCAATAATAGCTCGTCGTTTCGAATGACTTTTGCGAGCTTTAGCGACGCTTAAGTTAATAATTATTTTTCGTTAATAGCTTTTAAGAATGCTTTTATCGCAAGTATATTCGTCGTTTCGTAAAGGTTGTTTATTTTCGCTAACTTATAAATAGCTCGGTGTTTTTTAATCTATACCGCTAAAAAGACGCTCTTTTGCTTAATTACTTGCAAAGATTTGTTATAGTCTCGTGTTATCGATAACTTAAAGCTCGAGTTAAATAAACGGCATATTTCTTAAAGCTTTTTTATTAAGAATTAAATAAAAGTGTTGTTTTCTTTTAAAGCCGCTAAGATCGCTTCTTCGAGAATAAAGCTTTTAACCGTCTTTTTAATCTAGTTTATAATTTGATTGCTTTTGTTACTTAAGACCTTTTAGTTGTTTATAGCGAAGTTGTATTCCTTTATGTTGTCGTTATACGCTTTTCGGACGTTTTCGAACTCAACGTCTTTTAGCTTTAAAAGTCTATTAAGATCGTCTGCAAAAGCTTTTAAGTGCAGTTCTTCTTAAGCTTTTCGTTAGCGGTCCTACTTTTAAAACTATTCGTTATTAAGCTCCGTTATCATCTTTATAATAAACTTCGTTTTTAATTTAATCTGCTCGATAAAAAAAGCAAGCTCTTTTACGCTAATACGAAGAGCTGCGTATTATTTTATGCTAAAGCGCTTAATAAAGTATTTGTAATTCGTAATCTATCTTAAAAAGTCGCTACGATTTATAAGGTTCGTTTTATTAATCAAAAGGACCTCTTTTACTTTGTCGTTTATTATTATAGCAGTTGACTTTATAATTAAAGCTTTTAAAAATTAGTTAGAGTTCTTAAGAGTAGTAAGTGTTAGTTATAAAGAATGAATATAATTGAAAAAGACAGATTGCAAAATGAAAGTTATAGCAAAGTAGCGTTAAAGTGACTTGCAAAATCCGCTTTCGATTAATTCGGAAGTTGTTAAAGACTAACTGAATAGCTCGTAAATGCGAATGTAGCTCTTAATTGTAATGCTTACTAGTACTAAGATCAAGAAGAGATTCTGTAAATTGAATAAAGCTTAGTATATTCTATCTAAGAAGCTCGTCAAGATCTATATACATATACTTAAGAGCTTTAGTGTGCTAAGGGCGCTACTAGGCGAGGTCACATGATATATCACATATAGCTTGGGTGGAACCATGCCTGTTCCGCACAACACCTTCTCCTTCTTTTCACAATTATATAATACTATATAAACACTAATAATTTAAATCATCACTTAATCAATTACTACTATTATTAGCTTTATTTCGTTATTTTATATTTAACTCGTAAACCGTAGTTTACGAGTCAAATATGCTTTTTAAATTAACCGCCGCTAAAAGAAAAGCTTTTGTCCGAGATATACTTTTTAACTTATTAATAAGCGAAGAGCAAGCTGCTTTAGTCCGACAATCGAGTTTCAAGCTAAAGTTCGAAAAACGAGTTATTAAGACTTTCGATAAGTTCTTTTAAACTTACCGTTAAATAAGCAACTTTAAACAATTAGCTATACTTAAAGTAGCAACCTCCGACCTTAATAATAGATTAAGTAAAAAAGACGACTTAATTTTGTAATACAATTAATTCTTACGAGCCGAATGCGTAAAAAAAAATATAAACGCTAAAGACTTTTTTTCGGCTTACGATTAGTTTATTATTAAAATTACCGCTATTTACTTTTTCCGCAATAAAAATGCTAAAAGATATAAACGAATTAAAAGAGCTTTCGACGGCGCTAAAGGTCAATTGCTATACGACGACCACTTTAAAGCTATATGCATTTTAATCCGCAGCGCTCGTTAATTAAGCGTTATTTTAAAGACTTGTACTTTTAACGCTTACGCTATCTAAGTTATTAACTATTATATTATTGCTTACGTCGCCTTTTAAAAGACTATAGCTAATATAGCTCGAAGACGCAAGTTTATTAAGCTTAATACTACGGTAATTGTTGGATTGCTTTTAAGCGATTGGGAATATATATTCGTAAGGTCGTAACGGTCGTCAAAGTACTTGCAATTGCAAAATACTCGGTTGATAAAGTATTTGAATTCTGTTTGCTCCTTAAGGCTCAAGGGAGTTGATTCCTTCTATAGGATTAAAAGGAATCACGTGCACTAGCTAACTAATAGGCCTACTTATCAAGTTAAAGGTCCCTTAACTGCTAACATGCTAAGCGAAGCATGCTAAGTGGCCCGTAAACTATAGTTCACGGGTAAGCTTCTTTAACTACTATTATTAGCTAGCTAAGGTCGATATAAAGATACCGACACCGGCAACTTTCTTTTTAGCAAGCAATGCTTTGTTAATTACTATATCGATCGAAAAAGGAAAAAAGGTAACCAAACAAAGGTAATTAAACAAAAGAAAAACAATCTCCTTTTTTTTTTTCTTATAGCGGCTTTTCTACTTATTTATCCACTTGCACCTTTAAAGTATTGGTCAAAACTAGCTCTTGCAAAAAGGTATTAGCCCCGATTTTAGTTATAGCGTTAGCAGGGTTAGATTTTCCTCCGATCTAACGTACTTTAAAAAGCTTTCGCTTTTCGTATGACTCTTGAATAGCTATAATATCGATCATGAAGCGCTTTTCTTTAATAGTTCTTAGCTTTACTATGCATTCGTAAAGCGAGTACGAATCAGTGCACATTACTACGAAGAAATTAAAGATCTTTAGCTGAGCTGTGATCTAAGCAAAGGTAGTCGATATAGTAATAGTTATATCGATACTTAAAGACATAGCGTATAGCTTAAAAGCTAATACTGCTTTTATTACCCTTTTATACTTTTATAATATTTAATAGAGGATGTTACTCGTTAAAGTAAACTCGTTTTCATTTACGTAAGCTTTATTGCTAAAGATAGCTACGAAACCGATTTAAAAGCTAAGGTTAGCGTTATTAGCAAACGCTTCGTCTACGAACACGAAGAGCTTCGCCGTCCTTAAGTCTAAAGACACGTAATAGATCCTTCGAGTTAAGTGATCGATTAGCTATTAAATCACTTTATTAAAAGCTTTATAGTTTTCGTCTTTCGGTTCTTAGTGCTAAGCAGCTATCGATAAAGCGCAAGATGCTTTTAAATAGCAAATAATAATTAAATACGCTCTTCGAGTACGTTGCTTTAAGTACTCTTTAGCTCGTATAGCTAAATCGAGCTTGATTATTATAAGCTTTTCACCTTGCTTTTTTTGCTTAACTAATAATTCGAACTCGTCTTTATTTAAAGATAGCTTGTATCTATTAAAAATCATCGGTTCGGCGTATATGAAAGTCTTTATTTCTTTGCTTTTTAGCTTAGATTTAATTAACTCTTTTTTCTCTTTTGCTTTTATAGCTCGATTAATAATTATAAGAACATCGTCCGTTTATAAAGCAGCTATTTTTAGCTAATTTTTATTAGTTGATATAAAAAAGCAAGAATTAAAGCTCGATTACTTTATTTCGAAGTTATTCGTAAAATGCTTTGAAAAACGCTTATACTAATGCGTTCTTGCTTCGAGGATCTCGTATAAAAAGCTAGTTATAAAGAACAAAGTGCCGAAAAGGAATCGATAAGTGATCTCTTTAAGTAGTCGCACGACGATTATTCGTATAAGCTTCGTGCTTGATTAAGTATAAGCTTAAGTGATATCTTTGCTATAGATTTGATATCCGTAATCTTTTATTAGCGAAAGAGCTAAAGCATAACAAAGTCTTTAGCCCGTTCGCTATACCGTAAAAGACTCGGTAAGTACTTTCGTTTTGCTTTTATTTTAAAAGGCTTAGACTATTATACGAGATTTTTCGTATAGCGTAAGTGTTCTTTTGCTTTTGATTTTATTAATAAACTTAGATCCGAAGATCTTAACGCTTTTAACGCGTAAGTCGATGCTCGAGATCATTTAAAAGATGCTTTAAACTATTAATCTAACTAATTCTTTTATTCTAGACTTTTGAAATAGTGCTTCGAGGCTTTTAATAATTCCTTCGGCTCGTAGCTTAGCTAAAAGCTTATAGTCTCGGCGTTCTTTATCGGTAATTAATACTTCGGAGTCTTTAGTAAATAAAACGTAAGAATCGCCCTTCTTTTCGTCGAGCACGATCGAAATATTAAGATCGTATTTCTAATAAAGTATCTGGACTATTAGTATTATTAATCTTTAGGAATTGATAAGTTAAAGGTTAAAAGGGCTATTTGCTAATCTTGGCGAGCTTTTTAGATTAAGCGAATGTTAAGGTTTAAGCGAATTTCGTAGTTCTAGCTCTTTTTCGCTTTCGCTCTAATCTTCTTTTACCTTTACCTTAAGTGCTTGCAACTCTTTTAGCAGCTTTTCAACTTTAAAGTAGTAAGGTTTTACTAAGGTTGACTTGAATTCCGTAAGCCTTAGACATGCTATTATGCACGTATGCCTTTGCTTGCTAAGCAGTTGAAAAGGGCCTTTTTACCCTTGGTTTTCTTGTTATACGAGTACCCGTGAACTAATAAGGAGGTTTAAGATATGCTCCGTAATTGATCTATTCCTCCTTTTAAGCGCGTCTTTAACTTGCTTCGCAGCGTAGCATTTTCGTACTTCTTTTATAGCTTTGTTAATAGCAATAGCACGCTTTTAAGTAGATGCGGCAAATCGATCTTGCTCCGTTAGCTTCGGTAAAGTGCTAAAAACGAAAAGCGTAAAGACTAAGCTATTAAGTCTCGCCGTATCGTTGATAGCTTTAATAGCTATTTGAAGCCGATCTTCTTTTAAGGCCTTAAGAAGCTCTTTTATAATGATCTTAAAAGCGCGTCGCATAAAGACGTAATAGCGTTCTATTAGCCCGACGTTATAATAAGCTTCTATAAGCATTTGCTTTAAAGTGCTGCTAATACTTTTAAAGTAGTTTCGGAACGTTATCGAATTGAAGTTAATTCCGGGATCGTGCACGACGTTTATAAAAGGTCCGACGTAAGTATTAACTTAATATCGATTAAATCTTTTAAGTAAGTGCTATGCGGACATGCTTTTAAAGAAAGTAGCGGCTTGAAAATTAATAAAATCGCAAACGACGTGCAATACGTTCTTACCGTTAAAATGCATTACGTTTACGTATACCGTATTATTAAAGTTAATATTATTTTTAAGTCTAATACTAAACCTCTTCGAAGAGCGTCCGAATACTTAGTAATAATAGCAAAACTTTTAGATATTATAAAGCAAATCTCGCTTAAATTCGTGCTCGGCCCTTTTAAAAACAGCAGCAAATCGACTTGCTAAAAGGTGGCTAAAACGCTTATAAATAGTCTTCAATTGCTCTTCCGTAAAGTGGCAGTAGACGGTCTCGCTTTCGGTGCTGTAGTAAATAGCAGCGTGCTCTTTACTTAATAGCATCTATACGTGCTTAAATATCTTTATTATTAGTATTTCCTTTTTCCTTTAGATTAGTACGTTCCGCAAGTTATTTAAGATCACTTTATGCTTGTCTATATCAGCTAATGAAAATAAAAAGGGTACGTCGCTTTTTACAACGTAGAACTTTACTTGACCTAAAAGTATTTTTAAAGTAACTGCTTTAATAAAAGTAGCAAAGCCGATGCCGTATTTAACGGACTTCTCTTTTGCTCGAGATATATTTAATTAGGCTGCTCCATGGGGCCCCATGGGGCCCCATGGAAATTCGAGTCCTCCCCACGGGGGAACCCACGGGGGGTACAAAAATCGGCCTTCCCTATGGGGAAACCCTATGGGGGGTGGGGTTTCCCTATGGGGTTTCTCTATTTATATATATTCATATCACGTGGCCTCGCCTAATAGCTTAAGCGCTAAGAAGTTTACTAAACACGTGCAAAGGAGCACGTGCAAGGCTAGACTGCATAACAGATTTACTAATCGATTTACTAATCATATTTACTAATCACATTTACTAATCATATTTATTAATTATATTTATTAATTATATTTATTAATTATATTTATTAATCGATTTACTAATCATATTTACTAATCACATTTACTAATCATATTAACTAATCACGTTTACTAATCATATTTACTAATCGATTTATTAATCATATTTACTAATCGATTTACTAATTATATTTATTAATCACATTTACTAATTATATTGATTAATCGATTTACTAATCATATTTACTAATCGATTTACTAATCACATTTACTAATTATATTTACTAATCACATTTACTAATCATATTTACTAATCACATTTACTAATCATATTTACTAATCGATTTACTAATCATATTTACTAATCACATTTACTAATTATATTCATTAATCGATTTACTAATCATATTTACTAATCGATTTACTAATCACATTTACTAATCATATTTACTAATCATATTTACTAATCATATTTGCTAATCACATTTACTAATCATATTTACTAATAGATTTACTAATTATATTTACTAATCACATCTACTAATTATATTTACTAATTAATTTACTAATCGATTGATTGATCGATTTTAAAATAATAAATACAGTATACTTAAGTAAGTAAAGCACAAATTCATAAGGTAACGATAATAGTATTTAATTTATTTAAAAGAACAAAAGAGCAAAAGAGCAATTATATTATATATATATATAGCACGCAGCTTCGCTTGATAGCTTAAGCGCCAAGGAGCTTACTAGACACGTGTAAAAGAGCACGTGCAAGGCCAGACTGCATTCATAACAGATTTACTAATCGATTTACTAATTATATTTATTAATCATATTTACTAATCACATTTCAATAGAAAATTTAAACCTTTAATCAATTTGCGATCGGCAAATCAGCGAAGATAATTTAAAGTTAGTATTTCGTATATCGCAAAGTATATTAAAAATAAAGAACTTAAAAAAAAGTAAAATTATCGGTTTCTTACTAATTGAAGAAAAGATCAAAGCACTGCTATGACGATGTCAGCGCTTTGACAATCAAGTGGCAATAAGATTACGCGAATCCTACCCCTTCCCCCCCCCCCCTTCTTCCTGAATAGCCCTTAGCTATACGAATTGACTTGTATTGACTTGTATCGACTTGTATCGACCCGTATTAACTTGTATTGACTTGTATTCACTTGTATTCACTTGTATTCACTTGCATTCACCTGTATTAAAAGTCTATAATAAAAATAAAAACCTGAAAAGAAATATAATAATAGATTTATTATTAGTTAAATTGAACGTTAAAGCATTGCTATAACGATGTCAGCGCTTTGACAATCAAGTAGCAATAAGATTACGCGAATCTTATCCCGTCTTACCCTTGCTACCCTTTCCTTAAGTCGCCCTTAGCTATACGTATTAACTTGCGTTGACTTGTATCGACTTATATTAATCTATATTAACTTGTATTGACTTGTATTCATCTGTATTCACTTGTATTCACTTGTATTAAAAGTCTATAATAAAAATGAAAACTTGAAAAGAAATATAATAATAGATTTATTATTAATTAAATTGAAAGTCAAAGCATTACTATGACGATATCAGCGCTTTAATAATCAGGTAGCAATAAGATTACGCGAATCCTACCCCGTCTTACCCCTCTTACCCTTTCCCTGAGTCGCCCTTAAAAGTTAGCTATACGTATTAACCTGTATTGACTTGTATTTCATATTTACTAATCGATTTACTAATCGATTTACTAATTGATTTATTGATCGGAATAGCAATACAATTACTCGAATCATATCCCCCCCCTCTTGAGTAGCCCTTAGCTATACGCATTCACTTGTATTAATCTGTATTACTTGTATTGACTTGTATTAACTTGTATTAATTTATATTGATCTGTATTAACTTATATTAACTTGTATTTTATATTCACTCATCGATTTACTAATTGATTTATTAATCGGAATAGCAATACAATTACTCGAATCATATCTTCCCCCTCTTGAGTAGCCCTTAGCTATACGCATTCACTTGTATTAATCTGTATTACTTGTATTAACTTATATTAACTTGTATTAATTTATATTGATCTATATTAACTTATATTAACTTATATTTCACATTCACTCATCGATTTACTAATTAATTTATTGATCGGAATAGCAATACAATTACTCGAATCATATCCCCCCCCTTCTTAAGTAGCCCCTAGCTATACGCATTCACTTGTATTAATCTGTATTACTTGTATTGACTTGTATTAACTTATATTAATTTATATTGATCTGTATTAACTTATATTAACTTGTATTTCACATTCACTCATCGATTTACTAATCGATTTATTAATCGATCGATTAATCGGAGTAGCAACACGATTACGCGAATCACCTCCCCTATCTTAAGTAGCCCTTAGCTATACGCATTTACTTATATTAATCTGTATTACTTGTATTAACTTGTATTAACTTGTATTAATTTATATTGATCTGTATTAACTTATATTAACTTGTATTTCACATTTACTTATCGATTTACTAATCGATTTATTAATCGATTGATTAATCGGAGTAGCAACACGATTACGCGAATCACCTCCCCCATCTTAAGTAGCCCTTAGCTATACGCATTCACCTATATTAATCTGTATTACTTGTATTAACTTGTATTTACTTATATTGATTTGTATTAACTTATATTAACCTTTATTAACTTGCATTAACTTATATTAACTTGTATTAACTTGTATTAACTTGTATTAACTTGTATTTATTTATATTGATCTGTATTTCACATTTATTAATCGATTTATTCATCGATTTACTAATTGATTTACTGATCTATCTATTGATCGAAATAGCAATACGATTACTCGAATCATATCCCCCCCTCTTCTTGAGTAGCCCCTGGCCATGCGCATTCACCTGTATTAATTTGTATTACTTGTATTGACTTGTATTTACTTATATTGATTTGTATTAATTTATATTGACCTTTATTAACTTGCATTAACTTGTATTAACTTGTATTGACTCGTATTTCACATTCACTTATCGATTTACTAATCGATTTACTAATCGATTTACTAATTGTTGGATTGCTTCCAAGCGATTAAGAATATATTCGTAACTTCGTAACGTTCGTCAAAGTACTTGCAATTGCAAAACACTCGGTTGATAAGGTATTTGAATTCTGTCTGCTCCTTAAGACTCAAAGGAGCTGATTCCTTTTATAAGATTAGAAGGAATCACGTGCATTAACTAACTAATAAGCTTACTTGTCAAGTTAAAGGTCCCTTGATTGCTGACATGCTAAGCGAAGCATGCTAAGTGGCCCGTAAACTATGGTTCACGGGTGAGCTTCTCTAACTACTACTATTAGCTAGCTAAGGTCGATATAAATATACCGACACCGGCAACTCTTTCTTTGGCAAGCAATGCCTTGCTAACTATCATATCGACCGAAAAGGAAGCAAGGTAATCAAGCAAAGGTAATCAAATAAACAAAAGAAACACAATCTCCTCCCTTCTTCTTTTACAGCGGCCTTTCTACCTATCCATCCACTTGTACCTTCAAGGTATTAGTCAAAACTAGCTCTTACAAAAAGGTATTAGCCTCGATTTTAGTCATAGCGTCAGCAAAGTTAGATTTGCCTCCGATCTAGCGTACTTCAAAGAGCTTTCGCTTTTAGTATGACTCTCGAATAGCTATGATATCGATCATTAAGCGCTTTTCTTTAATAGTCCTTAGCTTTATTATATACTCGTAAAGCGAATAAGAGTCAATGCACACGACTACGAAGAAGTTAAGGATTCTTAACTAAGCTGTGATTTAAGCAAAGGTAATCGATATAGCAATAGCTATATCGATACTTAAAGACATAGCGTATAACTCAAAAGCTAATACCGCTTTTGTCACCTTTTTGCACTTTTATAACACTTAATAAAAGATGTTATCCGTTAGAATGAACTCGTTTTTACTTACGTAAGCCTTATTGCTAAAGATAGCTACGAAACCGATCTAAGAGCTAAAGTCAGCGTTGTTAGCAAACGCTCCGTCTACGAATACGAAGAGCTTCGCCGTTTTTAAGTTTAAAAGCACGTAATAGATCTTTCGAGTTAGGTAATCGATCAGCTACTAGATTACTTTATTAAAGGCTTTGTAGTCTTCGTCTTTCGGTTCTTAATATTAAGCAGCTATCGATAAAGCGCAAGATACTTTTAAGTAGCAAATAATAGCTAAATACGCTCTTCGGGCACGTTGCTTTAAATACTCTTTAGCTCGTGTAATTGAATCGAGCTTAATCACGGCAAGTTTGTCATCTTGTCCTTTCTGCTCGACTGACAATCCGAACTCGTTTTTATTTAAAAATAGCTTGTATTTATTGAAAATCATCGGTTCGGCGTATATAAAAGTCTTTATTTCCTTGCTCTTTAACTTAGATTTAACCAACTCTTTCTTTTCTTTTGCTTTTATAGCTCGATTAACAATTATAAGAACATCGTTCGTTTATAAAGCAGCTATTCTTAATTAATCTTTGTTAATTAATACAAAAAAGCAAAAGTTAAAGCTCGATTGCTTTATACCGAAATTGTTTATAAAGTGCTTAAAGAAACGCTTATACTAGTGCGTCTTTGCCTTGAAGATGCTGTATAAAAAGCCAATCATAAAAAACAAAATGCCGAAGAAGAATCGATAAATAATCTTTTTAAGTAGTCGTACGACGATTATTCGAATGAGCTTCGTACTTAATTAAGTGTAAGCTTAAGTAATATCTTTGCTATAGACTTAATACCCGTAGTCTTTTATTAACGAAAGAGCTAAAGCATAACAAAGTCTTTGGCCCGCTCGCTATATTATAAACGATTCGGTAAGTACTTTCGTCTTGCTTTTATCTTAAAAAGCTTAAACTATTATGCGAGACCTTTCGTATAGCGTAAGTATTCTTTTGCTTTTGATCTTATTAACAAACTTAGATCCGAAGATCTTAGCGCTTTTAATACGTAGATCGATGCTCGAGATCATTTAAAGAATACTTTAAGCTATTAATTTTGTTAATTCTTTTGCTTTAGACTTTTAAAACGGTGCCTCGAAGCTCTTAATGATTCCTTCGGCTCGTAGCTTAACTAAGAGCTTATAGTCTCGGCGTTCTTTATCGGTAATAAACACTTCGAAGTCCTTAGTAAATAAAACGTAAGAATCGCTTTTTTTTTCGTCGAGCACGGTCGAAATACTAAGATCGTACTTTTAATAAAGTATCTAGACTATTAGTATTATTAATCTTTAAGAATTAATAAGTTAAAGGTTGGAAGGGCTGTTTGCTGATCTTGGCGAGCTTCTTAGATTAAGCGACCTCGGTGGATTAAGCGAATGTTAAGGTTTAAGCGAATTTCGTAATTCTAGCTCTTTTTCGCTTTCGCTTTAATCTTCTTTTACCTTTTCTTTTACTTCTACCTTAAGTACTTGCAACTCTTCTAGCAGCTTTTCAACTTTAAAGTAATAAGGTTTTATTAAGGTTGACCTGAATTCCGTAAGTCTCGGACATGCTATTATGCACGTGTGCCTTTGCTTGCTAAGCAACTGAAAAGGGCTTTTTTAGCCTTGATTTTCTCGCTACACGAGTACTCGTGAACTAATAGAAAGGTTTAAAGTATGCTTCGTAATTGGTCTATTCCTCTTTTTAAGCGCGTCTTTAACTTGCCTCGCGGCGTAGCATTTTCGTACTTCTTTTATAGCCTTATTAATAGCAGCAGCACGCTTTTAAGTAGACGCGGCAAATCGATCTTGTTCCGTTAGCTTCGGTAAAATGCTAAAAACGAAAAGCGTAAAGACTAAGCTATTAAGTCCTGCCGTATCGTTGATAGCTTTAATAGCTATTTAAAGCCGGTCCTTTTTTAAAGCCTTTGAAAGCTCTTTTATAACGATCTTAAAAGCGCGTCGCACAAAGACGTAATAGCTTTTTACTAGCTCGACGCTATAATAAGCTTTTATAAGCATCTGCTTCGGAATGCTTTTAATACTTTTAAAGTACTTTCGAAACGTCGCTGAATTGAAGTTGGTTTCGAAATCGTGCATTACGTTTGTAAAAGGTCCGACGTAAGTATTAACTTAATATCGATTGAATCTTTTAAATAAGTGTTATGCGGACATGCTTTTAAAGAAAGTAGCGGCTTAAAAATTAATAGAATCGTAAACGACGTACAATACGTTTTTGCCGTTAAAATGCATTACGTTCACGTATATTATATTATTAAAGTCAGTATCGTCTTTAAGTCTAATACTAAACCTCTTCGAAGAGCGTCCGAATACTTAGCAATAATAGCAAAACTTTTAAATATTGTAAAGCAAATCCCGCTTGAATTCGTACTCGGCCCTTTTAAAAACAGCAGTAAATCGACTTGCTAAAAAGTGGCTAAAACGCTTGTAAATAGTCTTCAATTGCTTTTCCGTAAAGTAGCAGTAGACGGTCTTACTTTCGGTGCTATAATAAATAGCAGCATGCTTTTTATTTAATAACATTTATACGTGCTTAAACATCCTTACTACTAATATTTCTTTTTTCTTTTAGACTAGCACGTTCCGTAAGTTATCTAAGATCACTTTATACTTGTTTATATCAACTAATAAGAATAAGAAAGGTACGTCGCTCTTTACAACGTAAAATTCTATTTAATTTAAAAGAGTGTTTAAAGTAATTGCTTTAATAAAAGTAGCAGAGCCGATGCTGTATTTAACGGACTTTTCTTTTGCTCGAGATGTATTTAATTAAACTTCGGAGTACTTCTTTTAAAGTGCTCGTAATTAAGGCAAGCTAGCGGTAAAGAAATTAGCTGCTCCGCTATTAATCATAAAGCTTATAAATACGTTTTCAAAGTACTTAAAAGCTATGTAAGTCTTTGCTTTACTCGCGAGCATACGCGGATCTTGCTCGAGCATCTTTTAAGTCTTCATTTAATTAGTAAAAGCGTAAAATGCCGTTTGAATGTTTAGTTGTTTATATACTTCGTTAACGTTAAAAGTGCCGTAAATAGTTACAAAACCTTTTAATATATTAGCGTAGCTGCTCGATTTGAGCGGCTCGTTTAATAAGCTTGCGATAAACTAATCGAATTTTTCCGTAGATACAAGTAGTAAGCTTTCGATCGACGCTACGTATTAAAAGAATTTGCTTTTCGTTATTCTTTTTGCGTTTTTAAAGTTCTAGAACTTAACTACGAAAGCCTTGCGCTCGTCAGAGGTATAGTTAATGCTTTAGCAACTTGGCTTTTTGCAAACAAAACACTTTTTCTCACCTTCAATAGCCTTGGCAGCTTTCTTACTTTTAAAGTATTAGCGGTCTTAAATAAAGCATTCGTATTTTTCGTTTAAATCGAAGTCAGCCTTTAAGGTGTTGTGCTAAAAGCAAGTATGGTCGTGTGGCTCGCTAAAGCTCGCGTAAGCTCTATTCGCTTTGGCGAAAGGTCGAGAAGTCTTAGTAGCAAACGCAATTGCTCGACGAATATTAGCAATTACCGCGGTAAAAGTAAAAGCAAGATTCATTCGTATAATCGTAGTCTCTAGTACGTTTTTATAAGTTGAATACAACTTATTAGCAAGATTTCGATCATCTTTCAAACCTAGTCGTAAAAAGCTTTGAATGCTCTTAAGCTTTTTAACGAGCTTCTTAAAGCACTCGTTAAGCGAAGTCCTTGGATTCTCTTTCTTAATCAAATTTAACGAAATTTCTTTTTAACGGTCGTATTTTGCTTGCCGTCGATAATTAGTCTCGAAGTAGTCTTTCATTGCAATAGCGTTCGCTTTAAAAGTCGAAAGCTTAGCTTTGATAACGTAATTGTAATAAAAGGTTATAACCTTTTTTATAAGCATAATCGAGAACGCCGTTAAGTGATCGTCGAAGGTCAAACCGTATCGACTTGCTTAGTTAGCAAAAATCTTTAATTAGATTCTAAAGTTATCGTCGAGCCTCGAATACTTTAGCTCTTTAAGAAAGCTTCGTACGAACAAAGCTAATTCCTTCGCTCTTAAGTGAAAGTCTGCTGCTTTTAGCTTAAGGAAATCGTTATTATCATCGTTAAAAGCGCTTAAAATGCTATACGGAAGTATGCTATGCTTAGCTAATAGTTTAATCGATAAAAAGTTACCGATATAATTGCCGGTGGTCCGTCTTCTTTTAAGGTCTTTAAAAAGCTCATTTCCGGATCCGAAGTCTTTTAAAAGTCCGTTTCCGAATCTTTTTAATAGTTTAAAAAGGCCGTTCTTATTTTTTCCGTATCCGTATCTTCGATCTCTTTGCTAATCTCTTTCGTTCTTTTTTCGTCGGTTATCGTTAAAGTCGCTAAAGTCATTCGAGTTACCGGCTAAAGCTTTAACTTAATGATATCCGTACTTTTAAGCGCGTTCTTAACGATTCTTATACCTTTAGTATTCTTCTTATCGATACGTAGCTTATTAAAAGATCTAAAGAGCTTGTCGGTACGTTCGAAAGTGCTAGATCCTTCTTTCGGATTGTTAAAGTTAAGCACGGAAATTTGTACGCTATCTTTAATAAGAGCTAATTTTGTCCGGAATGCTTTTAAGTTTTAGCGGGTCTTCTTTTAGCGTATAACTCCCGTAGCCTCGAGTATTATCTAATCCGCTAATAATCTCAAGACCTTTATTGTTGTTGTTACTAAGCCTAGGCTTTTTAAAAAACTAAATGTAGCTTTTAAGAAAAGGGTTTAAAGGCCGCTAAAGCGATTTTAGCTCTTGTTATATGATTAGCGTATTGCGTAGCGATTAATAAATTAAAGACGTCGAGTACGCTAAAGCACTTCGTCGTAGCCCTTCGTTAGATTGTATAGCGTAAGTTCGTAATTCCGCTATTTGCTTTGCTATAGCTTTTATATTTCGTTCTATATCTTTCTTCTCTTTTAAAAACTCTTTCCGTAACTTTTAGATTTCTTCTCCTTTTTCTTTCCTGCTTAAGGTCTCTTTTTTCTTCCTTTTTAAGCTTCGCGGAAGTAAAGGTAGTTAAGGTGTAATATCTTCGTCGTCCGTAAGGTTTTCGACGGTCCACTTTAAATCGAAGCTTAAAAGTGTTGCTTGTTACTCTTTTATTTCTTCGAAGGTTTATTAATGCTATTACTCGTCGTTCAAGAGCTTGACTATCTTATTAGCGTAGCCCTTTTACTTTAAAGAGCATTACACGCTTTTAAACAGCAAGTGTTTTTTAAAGCTAATAAAAGTAGTAAACTTAAGGCTTCGTCTCGTATTATCTTTCGTTATCGTAAAGCTCGTTTAATCTTAGCGTAAGAAAGCGTGCCGGAATAAGCTTTACAAGTCGTAATCCTTTAGCCTTTTACACTTCGCATTTAAGAAGTCTTTTATTATCGCTCGAGCCGTGATCTTATTATTTAGCTTTGCGTATAATAGCTCGTTTAAGTTAAATAAGATGCTCGACATTTCGTTATCTAGCTTTTCCGATAGCTTTAAGAGCTTTAAGTATAATAGTTCTTTTAGCTGAATAGCTAAAGGTTCCGTAAGTAATGATAAGATTCGAGAAGTATAATACTTTACTGCTTTTTGTCGGTTAGATTCCTTACTTAAAAGTCCAGTTGCTCGATCGGCTATAGTTGTTGTCTGTTTGTGTATAGGTCGATTTAAATTGATTAAGTTGCTATATATAGCAAGCGCGGCTCTTATAACGTTGAAAGTTGTATAAAAGTGACTTGGTTCGGAATCACTCTTCCGTAAGAATAAGGAACTCGGTAGTATAAGCAAGCGACTTAGTACGGAATCGCTTTTCCGTTGTAAAAAGAAAGAAGTATCGTAATAAAAAGTATCTTCGCTATAAAGTATTCTTAGCTTCTTTATGATTGATCACTTAGTAGTAAATCAACTATTAATTAGTGTTAGATTGCTTTTAAGCGATTAAGAATATATTCGTAACTTCGTAACGTTCGTTAAAGTACTTGCAATTGCAAAACACTTAGTTGATAAAGTATGTAAATTCTGTTTGCTCCTTAAGACTTAAAGGAGCTGATTTCTTTTATAAGATTAAAAGGAATCACGTGCATTAGCTAACTAATAAGCTTACTTATCAAGTTAAAGGTCCTTTGACTGCTGACATGCTAAGCGAAGCATGCTAAGTGGCCCGTGAACCATGGTTTACGGGTGAGCTTTCCCAACTACTACTACTAGCTAGCTAAGGTCGATATGGATATACCGACACTAATCGAAGTAGCAATACAATACGCCAGTTATTTGCACCCCCTTCCCTCCCTTTATTGCAATTAATAAGACTTTAAAGGATTAATCAATTCGCGACCGACAAATCAGCGATTATAAGTTAAAGTTAATGTTTCGTATATCGTAAAGTATAATTAAAATAAAAAACCTTAAAAGAAGAATAGTTATCGGTTCGTTACTTATTAAATTAAAGGTCAAAGTATTGTTATAACGATAGTAGCGGCTGCAGCAGTGCAGCGCTGTAATAATTAAATAGCAATACAATCACGCGATTCATACTTTCCTTTCCTTCTTCTTCTTTCTCCTTTTCTTGAATAGCTTTTAGCTATACGTATTAACTTATATTAATCTGTATTACTTATATTGACTTGTATTAATCCGTATTGACCTGCATTTCACATTTACTAATCGATTTACTAATCGATTTACTAATCGAAGTAGCAATACAATACGCTAGTTATTTGCACCCTCCTCCTTTCTTTTTCCTTTTATTGCAATTGATAAGACGTTAAAGGATTAATTAATTTGCGACCGACAAATCAGCGAATATAAGTTAAAGTTAATATTTCGTATATCGTAAAGTATAATTAAAATAAAAAACTTTAAAAGAAGAATAATTATCGGTTCGTTACTTATTGAATTAAAGGTCAAAGTATTGTTATAACGATAGCAGCGGCTGCAGCAGTGCAACGCTGTAATAACTAAATAGCAATACAATCACGCGATTCATACCCCCCCCCTTTTCCCCTCCCTTCCCTTTCTTTTGAATAGCCTTTAGCTATACGTATTAACTTATATTAATCTGTATTATTTGTATTGACTTGTATTAATCCGTATTAACTTGCATTTCACATTTATTAATCGATTTACTAATCGATTTACTAATCGAAGTAGCAATACAATACGCTAGTTATTTGCACCCTCCTCCTTTCTTTTTCCTTTTATTGCAATTGATAAGACGTTAAAGGATTAATCAATTTGCGACCGACAAATCAGCGATTATAAATTAAAGTTAATATTTCGTATATCGTAAAGTATAATTAAAATAAAAAACCTTAAAAGAAGAATAGTTATCGGTTCGTTACTTATTGAATTAAAGGTCAAAGTATTGTTATAACGATAGTAGCGGCTGCAGCAGTGCAGCGCTGTAATAATTAAATAGCAATACAATCACGCGATTCATACCTCCCTTTCTTTCCTTTTCTTTCCCCTTTTCTTAAATAGCCTTTAGCTATACGTATTAACTTATATTAATCTGTATTACTTGTATTGATTTGTATTAATCCGTATTAACCTGCATTTCACATTTACTAATCGATTTACTAATCGATTTACTAATCGAAATAGCAATACAATACGCTAGTTATTTGCACCCTCCTCCCTTCCTTTTCCTTTTATTGCAATTGATAAGACTTTAAAGGATTAATTAATTTGCGACCGACAAATCAGCGAATATAAGTTAAAGTTAATATTTCGTATATCGTAAAGTATAATTAAAATAAAAAACTTTAAAAGAAGAATAATTATCGGTTCGTTACTTACTAAATTAAAGGTCAAAGTATTGTTATAACGATAGCAGCGGCTGCAGCAGTGCAACGCTGTAATAACTAAATAGCAATACAATCACGCGATTCATACCCCCCCTCTTTTCCCCTCCTTTCCCCTTCTCTTAAATAGCCCTTGGCTATACGTATTAACTTATATTAATCTGTATTACTTATATTGACTTGTATTAATCCGTATTGACCTGCGTTTCACATTTACTAATCGATTTACTAATCGATTTACTAATCGATTTACTAATCGAAGTAGCAATACAATACGCCAGTTATTTGCACCCCCCCCCCCCCCCCCCCCCCCCCCCCCCCCCCCCCGCCCCTTTCAATAGCCTCTAGCTATACGTATTGACCTGTATTAATCTGTATTACTTATATTGATCTGTATTTACTTGTATTAAGCACTTGCAAATAAGTACCGACAACCCCCCTCTCTAAATAGCCCATAGCTATACGTATTGACTTGTGTTGACCTGTATCGACCTGACTTATATGAACCTGTATTAAAAGTATATAATAAAAATAGGAAATCTTAAAAGAAGTATAATTATAGATTCATTATTAATTAAGTTGAAGGTCAAAGCATTTCTATAACGATATCAGTGCTTTAATAATCAAGTAGCAATAAGATTACGCGAATTATACCCCCTCCCCCCCCTCCCCCCCCTCCCCTTCCTTGAATAGCCTTTAGCTATACGAATTGACTTGTATTGACCTGTATCGACTTGTATCAACCCGTATTAACTTGTACTGACCTTTATTAACCTGAATTAACTTATGTTAATTTATATTAACCTTTATTAACTTGTATTTTATATTTAATAATCGATTGATTAATTATATTTATTAACTATATTTACTAATTACATTTACTAATCATATTTACTAATCATATTTACTAATCACATTTACTAATCACATTTACTAATTACATTTACTAATCACATTTACTAATCATATTTACTAATCACTTTTACTAATCACATTTACTAACCGACAACCCTCTTCCCTGAATAGCCCTTAGCTATACGAATTGACTTGTATTGACTTGTATAGACCTGTATCGACTCGTATTAACTTATACGAACTTGTATTGACTTGAATTAACTTATATTAACTTATATTAACCTTTATGAACTTGTATTTTATTTTTAATAATCGATTTATTAATTATATTTATTAATTATATTTATTTATTATATTTCTTAATCACATTTATTAATCACATTTACTAATTACATTTACTAATTACATTTACTAATCATATTTACTAATCATATTTACTAATCACATTTACTAATCACATTTACTAATCACATTTACTAACCGACAACCCTCTTCTTTGAATAGCCCTTAGCTATACGAATTGACTTGTATTGACCTGTATCGACCTGTATCGACCCGTATTAACTTGTACTAATTTGTATTGACTTGAATTAACTTATATTAACCTTTATTAACTTATATTTTATTTTTTATAATCGATTTATTAATTATATTTATTAATTATATTTATTAATCATATTTACTAATCACATTTACTAATTACATTTACTAATTATATTTACTAATCACATTTACTAATCACATTTACTAATCACATTTACTAATCACATTTACTAATCACATTTACTAACCGACAACCCTCTTCCTTGAATAGCCCTTAGCTATACGAATTGACTTGTATTGACCTGTATCGACCTGTATCGACCCGTATTAACTTGTACTAATTTGTATTGACTTGAATTAACTTATATTAACCTTTATTAACTTTTATTTTATTTTTCATAATCGATTTATTAATTATATTTATTAATTATATTTATTAATCATATTTACTAATCACATTTACTAATCACATTTACTAATTATATTTACTAATCACATTTACTAATCACATTCAATTATTATATTTACTAATAACTTTTACTAATCTCATTTACTAATCTCATTTATTAATCGATTTATTAATAGATTTACTCATCGATTCATTAATCGATTAATTTATTATAATAGCGAAAATAAATATAATGAAGCATAAAGTAATTCATTAATAAAATTAATAAAAAAGGTTTGATTATTTCAGAAAGAAAAATAAGAAAAAAGCAACAGCAATTATATATATATATATATAATATACGTAGCTTTAATTCAAGAGCTCGGCAAGCACGTGCAAGTTAAATCTTTTCAAGTAACGTGACTTATAACTAGCCCCACTTTAAACCCATGGGGTTTCCCCATCCCCCGTGGGTAATTTCACTTAAAAAAATCCTCCCTATGGGGCTTTAAAAAAAAAATCCCCCATCGGCCAAGGCCCTATGGGGCGAATGGGGAGGAAAACCCCGTGGGGCCCCCACCCCATGGAGCAGCCTATATTTAATTAGACTTCGGAATACTTCTTTTAAAGTGCTCGTAATTAAAGCAAGCTAGCGGTAAAGAAATTAACTGCTCCGTTATCAATTATAAGGCTTATAAACACGTTTTTAAAGTACTTAAAAGCTATGTAAGTCTTTACTTTGCCCGCGGGCATACGCGGATCTTGCTCGAGCATCTTTTAAGTCTTTACTTAGCTAGTAAAAGCGTAGAATGCCGTTTGAATCTTTAGTTGTTTGTATACTTCGTTAACGTTAAAAGTGCCGTAAATAGTTATAAAACCTTCCGATATATTAGCGTAGCTGCCCGATTCGAGCGGTTCGTTTAATAAGCTTGCGATAAATTAATCGAATTCTTTCGTAGATACGGATAGTAAGCCTTCGATCGACGCTACGTATTAAGAGAATTTGCTTTTCGTTATTCTTTTTGCGTCTTTAAAGCTTTAAAACTTAGCTACGAAAGCCTTGCGCTCGTCGGGGGTATAGTTAGTGCTTTAGCAACTTGGCTTTTTGCAAACAAAACACCTTTTCTTACCTTTAATAGCTTTAGCAGCTTTCTTACTTTCGAAGTATTAACGGTCTTGAATAAAGCATTCGTATTCTTCGTTTAAATCGGAGTCAGCTTTTAAAGCGTGTTAAAAGCAAGTGTGATCGTGTAGCTCGCTAGAACTCGCGTAAGCTTTATTCGCTTTGGCGGGAGGTCGGGAGGTTTTAGTTGCAAATGCAATTGCTCGACGAATATTAGCAATTGCCGCAATAGAAGTAAAAGCAAGGTTCATTCGTGCAATCGTAGTCTTTAGTACGTTTTTATAAGTTGAATATAGCTTGTTAGCAAGACTCCGATCATCTTTTAAACTTGGTCGTAAAAAGCCTTGAATGCTTTTAAGCTCTTTAGCGAGCTTTTTAAAGCACTCGCTAAGCGAAGTCTTTAGATTTTCTTTTTTGATTAAATTTAGCGAAATTTCTTTTTAACGGTCGTATTTTACTTGCCGCTTGTAATCAGTCTCGAAATGATCTTTTATTGCAATAGCGTTCGCTTTAAACGTAAAAAGCCGAGCCTTGATTACGTGATTATAATAAAAAGTAATAGCTTCTTTCGTAAGCATAATAAAGAACGCCGTTAAGTAGTCGTTTAAGGTTAAATCGTATCGATTTGCTTGGTTAGCAAAAATCTTTAATTAAGTTTTAAAATCATCGTCGGGTCCCGAATACTTTAGTTCTTTAAGAAAGCTTCTTGCACAATGCAAACAAGGCTAATTCTTTCGCTCTTAAGTAAGGGTTTGCTGCTTTTAGCTTAAGGAAATCATCTTTATTATCGTTAAAAGCGCTTAAAGTGCCGTATGCAAGTGTGCCGTGCTTAGCTAATAGTCGGATCGGTAAAAGGTTATCGATATAATTGCCGGTTATAAGTCTTACTCTTTTAAGGTCTTTAAGAAGCTTATTTCCGGATCCGGGGTCCTTTGAAAGTCCGTTTCCGAATCCTTTTAATAGTTTAAAAAGGTCGTTCCTACCTTTTCCGTATCCGTGTCCTCGATCTCCTTGCTAATCTCTTTCGTTCTTTCTTCGTCGATCATCGTTAAGATCGCTAAGGCTATTTGGGTCACTTGCTAGAACTCTAGCTTAATAATATCCGTATCCTTAAGCGCGCTCTTAGCGATTCTTATACCTTTAGTATCTTTTTTATCGATACGTAGCTTATTAAAAGATTTAAAGAGCTTGTTGATACGTCCGAAAGTATTAAATCCTTTTTTCGAATTGCTAAAGTTAAGGACGGAAATTTGCACGCTGTCTTTAATAAGAGCTGATTTTACTCGGAATGCTTTTAAGTTTTAGCGGGTCTTCTTTTAGCGTGTAGCTCTCGTAGCTTCGATTATTGTTTAATCTGATAATGATCTCAAGACCTTTGTTATTGTTATTATTAAGCTTAGGCTTTTTAGAAAACTAAGTGTAATTCTTAAGAAAAAGGTTTAAAAGCCGCTAAAGTGATTTTAGCTCTTGTTATATGATTAGCGTATTGCGTAGCGATTATTGAATTAAAAATGAGTACGCTAAAGCGCTTCGTCGTAGCCTTTCGTTAGATTGTATAGCGTAAGTCTGTAATTCCGCTATTTGCTTTACTATCACCTTTATATTTTGCTTTATATTTTTCTTTTCTTTCGCAAACTCTTCGCGTAACTTTCGAATCTTCTTTTCTTTTTCTTTCTTGCTTAAGGTCTCTTTTTCTTTTCTTTTTAAACTGCGCGAAGATAAAAGTAAAGGTAGTTGAAGTGTAATATCGTCGTCGTCCGTAAGGTTTTCGGCGGTCTATTTTAAATCGAAGCTTAAGAGTATTGCTTATTGCTCTTTTATTTCTTCGAAGGTCTATTAGTATTGCTGCTCGTCGTTTAAGAGCTTGACCATCTTATTAGCGTAGCCCTTTTGCTTTAAAGGGCATTATACGCCTTTAGATAGCAAGTATTTCTTAAAGCTAATAAAAGTAGCAAACTTAAGGCCTCGTTTCGTATTATCTTTCGTTATCGTAAAGCTCGTTTAATCTTAGCGTAAAAAAGCGTGCCGGAACAAGCTTTATAAGTCGTAATCCCTTAGCCTTTAATACTTCGCATCTAAAAAGTCCTTTATCATTGCTCGAGCCGTAATCTTATTATCGGGCCTTGCGTATAATAGCTCGTTTAAGTTAAATGAGATGCTCGACATCTCGTCGTTTAGTCCTTTCGAAAGGCTTAAGAGTCTTAAGTATAGTGTTTCTTTTAGCTAAATAGCTAAAGGTTCCGTAAGTAGTGATAAGATTCGAAAAGTATAATACCTTACTGCTCTTTGTCGGCTAGACTCTTTACTTAGAAGTCCAATTGCTCGATCGGCCATAGTTATTATCTGCTCGTACGTAAATCGATCTTGTTAGTTAGGTTTTTTGTGTATAGCAAGCGCGGCTTTATAGCTTTAAAAGTTGTATAAAAGTGACTTGGTTCGGAATCACTTTTCCGTAAGAATAAAGAAAAATCGGTAGTATAAAAAGCGACTTAGTACGGAATCGCTCTTCCGTTATAAAGGAAAGGTATCGAGGTATAAGAAAGCGACTTGGTACGGAATCGCTTTTCCGTAAGAATAAGGAACTCGATAGTATAAGTAAGCGACTTAGTACGGAATCGCTCTTCCGTTATAAAAAGAAGGAAGTATCGTAATAAAAGGTATCCTCGCTATAAAGTATTCCTAGCTTCTTTGTAATTGATCACTTAATAGTAAATCAACTACTAATCAGTGTTAGATTGCTTCTAAGCGATTAGGAATATATATTCGTAAGGTCGTAACGGTCGTCAAAGTACTTGCAATTGCAAAACACTCGGTTGATAAAGTATTTGAATTCTGTCTGCTCCTTAAGGCTTAAAGGAGTTGATTCTTTTTATAAGATTAGAAAGAATCACGTGCACAAGCTAACTAATAGGCCTACTTGTCAAGTTGGGCGTCCTTTGACTGCTGATATGCTAAGCGAGGCATGCTAAGTGGCCCGTGAACTATGGTTCACGGGTGAGCTTCCCCAACTACTACTACTAGCTAGCTAAGGTCGATATAAAGATACCGACAGTAATCAATGTGACGACCTGAAGCGATTACCTGAAGGAACTCACGGGAGCGCGGAGGTTTATATAAAAGCTTAAGAAAATCTTAAAGTAATAACTTAAAATCAATAATTATCGAGTGTAAAGGTCGAAAGTAGCTAAGGTCTATATATACGAAGGTGGGAGCGCTAAGGATTCGTGAACTATAGTTTATAAGTTAAAAGCGGAGAATAAGAAAATACGAAAAAAAAAAAAAAAAAAGTAGCTTAGCGCATATAAAGTGCGTTTAAAAGACTTAGCGTATCGTTACACTACCTTCCCGTCCGAAAAAAGCTCGTCTTCGAGCGTTTATTTATTGCCTTATCACTGCTTAAGTGATCGTAGTTATTAATACCGTCCGAATAAGCTTTAATTTATTCGAAGAGCTTCGCGAAAAGGCCGAAAAGCTTTTTGTGTTTTAAATAAAAGTCACGTACTTTAAAAGGAGCGTATATAAAGTCGAAAGCGAAGTATTAAATAAAGTTAATATCGCGGCCGAGCTAAAAAGCGCGGTATTCAAAGTGCTTTTTAATTTAGCGTACGGCTAAGATGTTTTTTATTTCGTACTTAAGTTTGCTAGTGATATTAATCGGGTCAAGTTTAAAAATGATTTGCTCGAAAGTAAAGTTATTAAAAGCTTTACGTAGCCGTTCGAAGTAAAAGATTAAGTAAACTTTTATTGACTCGAAGAGCTTGAGTTTAAAGCTATTATAAACGTTATCGATAACTTCGAACGGTCCGTTCGTAAAGTTATCGAGCTTTTTTAACGGTCGAAAAGTAAAAAACGAGCGCATATCTAACTAAACTTTATTATTAACGTCGAAGTTAATCGAGCGCTTTAATTTATTAGCTTATTTAGCTATACGGTCTTAAGCGCGCTAAAAGTGCTTTTTAGCGAGGTTTTAAGCTTCGAAGTAGCGGTTAGCGTAAGCGCGAGCTTCGTTTTAATTAAGCTTGCGAAAAAGAGTTTAATCGTTAAATCGTTTTAAGCTTTAATTTTAAATGGTTCGAAAGGCGTAGCCGTAAATTATTTTAAAAAGAGAAAGACCGTCGAAAAAGTCGTAAAAAAGCGTTAATTAAGCGAAGTCTATTATAAAAAAGAACTTGCTTTAATCGTTTTAATAATAGCTTACGAAAGGACGGAAGCGCTTTTGCAAATACTAGTTATAGATTTCGGTTCAACCGTTAGTCTTAAAGTGTGCGGCGGTGCTAAAAGTCAATTTAATACCAAGGATTTTATTAGATTCTTTTTAAAACTCGGATTAGTATTAAAGTATTTTATTAAAAGTTAATATTAAAAAAGCTTTAAAATACTTATAAATGTAATAAATATAAAGCTTAACGAAGCTTTTAGTATCGATAGACTTATAATAAAGGATCGAGATTGTTTGCTTAAAGAAGCGGTCGATTATTATAAAGACGTTATCGTAGCCGTGTTTGTTTTTATTAAAGCTATAAAAATCTATAATAACGTGCTTTTAAAAGCGCGAAAGGATCGAAAAAAGTTAAAGCAAATTAAGTTTTTTATCGCGAAGCATTAAAGCTCGTTTGCAAGCGTAGCAATTGCGGCAATATTAATTAACGAATTTAGTTATATCGTACTAGTAATATTATGCTGCAAAAAGCTTATAAGTTTTACGAAAGCTAAGGTATGCCGTAAATACTTAGTCGTAGACTTTTCGAACGAGTAACGAGCGTAAGTTTTAAACGTCGAAAACTAATAAGCGGCCGTCATAAAGCAATAAGTCGCTTTTTATAATGAGTTTAGCTCGTGAACCGTAGTTTACGAATAAAGACTTAGCTTTAAAAGCTTGAATTCGAAGTGTTATAAAACTAAAAGCGGTTCGATTAGCTTTTAAGACTTAGTTAATAACTTGGAATGTTAATAAAAGCTTCGCGATCTTTTCGATAATGATAGCGGTTTCTAAAAGCGTAAGTTAGCGTAGCTTTTCGATTAAGAGTCGTAAGTCAACGTTATTAGCGCAAAGCAGCGTTTGCAAGCGCTAAGTACGCTTAAAGCTATTTTAAAAAAAGAGCTCTTCGATACGACGTATTAGCGCGTTAGCTAAAAGGTTGTCTTTACTTAGTCTATACGTAATAATAAAGTTGTAATCGAAAAAGAGCTTTGCTTAACGTGCTTAACGAGCGTTAAAGGTTTTAAAAGTCATAAAGTACTTTAAAGCTTTATAGTCGATGATTACTTAAACTTAATAAAAAAAGCCGGCGAATTCGGCGCGGAAGTTATTAAAGAAGCGTATAATAGCTAGTATCTTTTTATCGTAAACGACGTAGTTAAGCTTAGCAAAAGCTATAGTTTTAAAGTAGTAAGCGATTAATAACTAATCGGAATTATGCTTTTAAAAGAGGATTAAAGCGATTACGCCGTCGAAAGCGTTAATCTTTAGCATATAAAAAAGGTTTTGGTTATAATGCTATAAAATTAGCGCAATAATTAAAGCGAGCTTTAAAAGGTCGAAGCTTTTTTAATATTAAGAATTAAATGAAAAAAGAACGTTAGCTTTAATTAAGTGTATTAAAGGCTTTGCGATTACGCCGTAATCTCTAATAAATCGGCGGTAAAAGTTATAAAATCCGAAAAAGCTTTAAACGCTTTTAACGGTTGTAAAAAGCGCTTAATGCTTTATTATCGAGGTCTTATTCGGATCTACTTTTAAGCTTTCGGTAAAGATAATAAAGCTTAAATATTTTATTTTAATAATGCTGAATTCGCACTTTTTAATATCAATTTAAAAACTAGCGTCGTCGAATCGTTAAAGAACTTAGCGGACGTAA
The DNA here is from genome assembly GCF_022702325.1 of Drepanopeziza brunnea f. sp. 'multigermtubi'. Taxonomy (NCBI): domain Eukaryota; kingdom Fungi; phylum Ascomycota; class Leotiomycetes; order Helotiales; family Drepanopezizaceae; genus Drepanopeziza; species Drepanopeziza brunnea. Next base: position 1,109,158 of record NW_027094080.1, on the reverse strand, counting down.
TAAGCGTGCTTTAAAAGGTCGGAAGAGTAGATTAAGATGTTATTTAAATATGCCGTGTAAAAGATGTTTAAAAAGTCGAAAAAGAGGTCATTTATATAGCGTTAATAAGTAGCGGGTCTATTAATTAGTCCGAATAAGAAAACCTTGTACTTGTAAGCACCGTAGCGTGTTTTAAATATTATAAGCTTTTCGAAAGCTAGGTTTGTCCGTATTTTATAAAAGGCTTGCTAAATATCCAGTTTCGTAAAGATTTTAATTCTTAAAAAACGTGCGAAAGTCTCGTCGATCAAAAAGAAAGGGTATTGATCTTTACGAGTAAGGTTGTTTAGCGCGCGGAAGTTAATATAAAAGCGAAAAGAACTATTTTGCTTTTTAATAAAAAAGACTAAAGCTGCAAATAGCGCTATTAAAAGTTCGATAAAACCTTTATTAAGATTGTCGATAAAGTAAGCTTTAATAAGCTTTAGCTTAAAGATCGATATCTTATATAATAATAAGTATCGAAGCGCTTTTTTTCTTTTTTCGAAAAGCTCGATTTTATAATCGTAAAGCTTATATAATGCTAGCATATTGCTAGCGGCTTTAAAGAATACGTATGCGTAATTAAAGTACTCGAAAGAAATAGAAAGGTCGTTAATAAGCTTTAATAATTCCGCTACAAAATTAATAGCAGAGATAAAGCCGTTAATAAAGCGTATTAGCGCTACTTAGTGGTCAGCTTAAATAAAAGCAATCGTTTAACGCTCGGAGATTAAGCAATCGAGCTCGTAAAAAGATATAAAAAATAATTCTACGTCTTTTTAGCGAGCTATTATATAAAAAGCGTATTCGGAGACGCCGTTGATTTTAAGGTTTCTATTAATTTTGTGCTTAAATGTTTAACGAGAGCGTTTAACGAGTAAAAGAAGTTTTATAAAAGCGATATCGGTTGATATAAGCTTACGGTTTATTTAAGACATTAATTTAACGTAGTCTTTAAAAAAAGTGTTTTTCGTAAAGCGAAAGAGTGACGGCTTTACGAAAAGGTGAATAAAAGAAGAAAGTTTAACGATCTTAAAAAAGGAAACGAAAAGAAGACGATTTTAAAAAAAAGAAAGACGATTTTAAAAAAAAAGAAATAATTTTGCGATTATTATTATTGCTTAATCTATTCGTAAACTATAGTTCATAAGTGAATTAGCGTCGTAAGCTTTTAAAAGGCGGTCTAAAGCTCGATTACGCTTATTAGCGTCGTGTTAATAACGAGCGTTTACTTTACGCTAATTAAAATGTGTAATCTTAATAGATTTAACGTAAGTAGCGGTCGAAGAGTTAGAACGAAGCTAATAAAGCTTACGGCGAGCGCAATTAAAAAGAATCTAATGCTTAGCTAATTATATTCGTCCGAAGATCACGCTATGATTTCCAAGGTTAATAACAAGAAAAAGAATAAAAGATTAAACGCGCTTATTAACCGTAAAATTAAGAAGTGCAAAATGTAAGATAATAGCTCTACGAGCTCTATTGTATGACTTGACAAAAAATAAAACCGAGAAAGGTTGAATTAAAAGTTTAAAAAAAAAGAAAGTGATTTGAATAGCGCTAAGTTAATTAGCGCGTACCTATTAGCTTTTAAATCGAGCAAAGCGGATACTTTATACGAAAAGCTATTCTTGATAAAGGTAACGGGTATAGTTATAGCTTTACTATTAAAAAGCTTCGTAAGGTCGAGGTATCGCATATTTCGAAGCTAGCTTAAGAAAAAAGCTTTGCTTAAGCCTCGACGTTTCCTTTATTATCGAAAGCGTTAAAGTTAGCAAGAAAAAACTTTTAGTGATCTTTAAGAGCATCGGAGTAAGGCTTATCGTCCGAATCATTCGAATAAAAGCTGTATTCAAGTCTAGCGCCGTATTTTATTTCGTTGATTAAGTAGTAGCGAAAAAGCTTTAACGTATTCGGGTCTTTGCGAGACGATCTAAAAGTCTTAATCGCTAACTTAAAAGCGTTTTCGAAAAAAGAGAATTTATTAAATCAATTAAATCGATTTGCATTAGCGCTAAAGCTGTTAAAGGTTTAGCGCTAAAAAGTAAAGAAAGAGACGGGGGCTGAGCTACTTTAGCGGTTCTCGTAATAAGTGATTTGCTTGACCGCTGTTTTTTAAGCCGAGCGGAATTCGTTACGAGCTTTATTATAAGAGCTCTTCGCGAATTAAGTATTATACTTAGCTTGTAAAGCATCGTAAAGCTTTGCAGACGCGTATTAGCTAGCAGCTAATTGCTCGAAACCTTTTTAACTTTTTAAATGCAATAATAAAGCTCGAGTAATTGCGATCAAGCACGACGCTAATACCAGGGCAAAGGACCAAGTTCTTTGTAGTGTCACCAACAGGCTAATTACTCGATTTATAAATATCTTTATATATTTAAGTAAATTATAAATAGAAAATTAATAGAAAGTAAATAAATATAAAAGTATTTAACGCGAAGAATAATTTATTTAGTAATTAATTATAAAAAAGAAATCTTTTTAAAACCTTCTTTTTATCGGGGAGACTTGAACCCTTTTACGAATGACTTATATTTTAATAATTTATTATAAAAAAAGAATCCTTACAAAGTCTTCTTTTTATTAAAGATACTTTAGACCCTTTTGCGAATTGCTTACATTTAATAATTCAATATAAAGGAGGGGACCCCCTTAAACCCTTTTTTTACTAAGGAAATCTTATACCCTTTCGCGCATTATTTATATTTAATAATTTACTATAAAAAAGAGACCCTCTTAAACCCTTATTTATATTAAGGAAATCCTATACCCTTTTGCCAATTACTTATATTTAATAATTTATTATAAGAGGGAGACCCCTTTAGACCTTCCTTTTTAATAAAAAAATCCTAAAACCTTTTGCGAATTACTTATATTTTAATAAATTATTATAAGAAAGGGCTCTTTTTGAATCCCTCTTTTGATTAAATAAACTTTAAACCTCTTTGCGAATTGCTAATATTTAATAATTCAATATAAAGGGGAGACCCTCTTAAACCTCCTTTTTTAGTAAGGAAATCCTAGACCTTTTTGCGAATCACTTATATTTAAGGCAGCAGCGTGCTTTACGTAAGGCAGCTTTACATAGGGTACGTGTAGCAGCCTAGCTGCTTTACGTATTACGTAAGGCAGCGACGTAAAGCAGCGTCGTGCGTTACGTGTGTCAGCTTTACGTAAGTTACGTGTGGCAGCCTTACGTAAGTTACGTATAGCAGCCTTACGTAAGTTACGTGTGGCAGCCTTACGTAAGTTACGTGTGGCAGCCTTACGTAAGTTACGTGTAGCAGCTTTACGTACGTTACGTATGGCAGCGACGTGCGTTACTTATTACGTAAGGCAGCGACGTGCGTTACGTAAGGCAGCGACGTGCGTTACGTGTGGCAGCCTTACGTAAGTTACGTATAGCAGCCTTACGTAAGTTACGTGTGGCAGCCTTACGTAAGTTACGTGTGGCAGCCTTACGTAAGTTACGTGTAGCAGCTTTACGTACGTTACGTGTGGCAGCGACGTGCGTTACGTATTACGTAAGGCAGCGACGTGCGTTACGTGTGGCAGCCTTACGTAAGTTACGTGTAGCAGCCTTACGTAAGTTACGTGTGGCAGCCTTACGTAAGTTACGTGTGGCAGCCTTACGTAAGTGACGTGTAGCAGCCTTACGTAATTTACGTATAGCAGCTTTACGTAAGTTACGTGTAGCAGCCTTACTTAGTTTACGTGTGGCAGCTTTACGTAGGTTACGTGTGGCAGCCTTACGTAAGTTACGTGTAGCAGCTTTACGTAAGTTACGTGTGGCAGCTTTACGTAATTTACGTGTAGCAGCGACGTGCGTTACGTATAGCAGCTTTACGTAGGTTACGTATGGGCCGAAGCTTTACGTAAGTTACGTATAACAGCTTTACGTAAGTTATTTGCGGCAGAATTGATGGCGGTGGCTGAATTAGGCTTAGCTGTAGGACATATTTAATTCGGGCCGACCCTTTCCGAGATCTAGAATTATATGCCGACATTTCTCTTGGCATTGCTCAGAAATCCTGTCAGATCGGTATAGAATAGTCTTACGTGATTAGATGACTCATCACCCCCACAACTACTACGATTATCGGATGACTCATCACCACCCCAACAACTGGAATTTATCTTGGGTCACCGTTGGTGACAATTAAACGATTCGTAAACCGTAGTTTACGAATAAAAAACAGAATTTTAAATTACTATTTAATGCTTTACGGCGTAAAAAGCTAAATCGAAAGCTTAGCTATTTAGCTTAAAAGCTACACTTATAACACAACTTTTAAAAAGACTACTAAATAAAAAGCTTTTAAACTTAAGTCGAAGACTTTAAATACTTTTAAAAACATTGCGCTACGCTAGCTTTTCGTTATAATTAATAATCTTATTACTTTTATATCCGTTATTACAAAACAAAGTGTTTTTTAAAATATAAACGCCTTTTAAAATTCGCTTTGCGGATAAGCAATCTTCTTTAATAATTATACCGCTTTGCTAAACGATAGCACTTTAAAAAATAAAGTCAGTTTTGCAAAGCACGCTTGCACGATCGTCTTAAGACTCATACCGCTAACTTTTAAGTAAAGAGTTATTAACGAATCAAGTTAATCTTTCGCCGTTATAATCTAATTAAATTACGTTAATTACGTATTAAAAGGTTTAATCGGAAAAATAAATTAAAACGAACCTTAAGTAATAAAAAAATTAACCGCTATCTTTATTATATCTTAGACTTAATTTTAAAAACACTTTATTAAGCATAAAAAGAAGTTGTTTTCGGCATTTAAAAAAAGATTTGCTATTATTTTAAACGTTAAAGCTAAGATTTATAAAGCTAAGTCCTTTTTTAAAAGCAAAAGCCGTCGAGCTAACGACTTTATAAACGCCGATAAATTAAAGGATTTTAAGAAAAGTATGCGATCGATTAAGTTTTCTTTTAACGACTCCGATTCAAGTATAAAGATCAACTTAAAAAATGCGAAATCTATTCGTAAATTACGGTTTACGAGCTAAATTAGAAATCTTAAAGCATTATCTTTTTAATCGGAATCTTTAAACCGCGCATTCGATAAAGCTATAAAAGCTTTAAATGACTTACTCGAAAACGAAGACGACTTAATTAATAGCTTTAGACTTTATTTTAGTTTCGCTAACTTTCCGTCGGCCAAGTTCATACTTATTAACGATACTATCGGTAACAAGCGTAAAAACGATACGCGCTCTTTTACCCTTAAAAATATTGCTACTAATACGTCATTATCTAATGCTAGCCTTATTAAGAGAAGAAGACCTTTTTAGCTTAAAAAAGACGAAAAAGTTAAAGACGTAAGCACGAAAAAAGACTACCAAGAAGCTGCTGAAGCGTAGTTTAAACGTTTAAAGTTTAAAGATAAAATACTCTTTCTTTTTTATATATTAGATTTTTTCTTTTTCTTTTATACTCCCCTTTTTTTCTTTTAGCTTAATAATAAGCGAGGGCGCTTACTTATTCTATAAAAGGACGGATGTAAACACTCTGCTTAATAAGGTACTTACTATAACTATTAAGGCCATATTAAACGGACCTATCTTTTATAAAAAGGCATATATCTCTTAGCTAAAATAATCAACGAGCTTTCCACCTATCTTTTCTAGCACTTCTTTTATAAGACCATAAGGTCCAGCCTCAGAGCCAGGCTTCTATACGGCACATCTTTTTAAGTGCTTCTACATTATATAACCCTTATATAACTTATACCGTAATATCACCCTTCCCTTTTAAAAAACTGCGTCTTCGCAGTTTGCGTTATTAGCTTATCGTTTTCGAGTTCGCTATAATCTTCTCTTCTTTCGTTATAAGCATTCAATTAAAGTAGCAGAGCTTTCGGCGGTCCTTTTGCTATTAAGTGCGCTAAGTAGAAACTTCTAAGCAAGTAAAGCGCCGTTATAGCATTTAAACAAAGGTACTATTCGAAGTCTTCGTCTGCTCTAACTTATTGTATTTAATATTAGAGCGTCCTTTTATATAATCTTAACGCTAAGATTTGTTAGACTTTTTATTCGTCTTGATTCGGCAGCATTTAAATAAGTGCTGGTTTTAGTTTGATTTGCTTTAGCAATAAGTTTAAAGTATGCTTCCGTAAAGAGTGAAAGTAAAAGACTAAGTAGACCTTTTAAGTTAACGGCAACTTAACCTCTTAACTTTCGCCAACTTTATTAAGTACTTTCATTAGTTCGTATTACTTATCGGAAAGCTTTTTAAATAGCTTATTAAGTTTTTAGTTTTTTATATCGATTATAGCTTCGTCGCTTACTTTTTAGTTAACCGGACGGCGCTTAGCGTCTGTTATTCGTTTCATCTTAACATGCTAATCTGTAATTAAAGATTAAGCGAATTCGATTGCTTTTCTCGCTTTAAAAGCTACTTAAGTAGCTTTTTGCCGGTTTAATCGTTTCGTAGCTATTAAGAAGTGTTTTAGATTGATTATATTTTATAAGTATCGTGCTTAATATCCGTTGCTTACTTTAAAAAGTGATATCTTACTTAGCGACTCGTAAAAGAGCGTTAATTGAGCGATGTTTATAAAAAGGAAGAGTTAACTTTAATTGTCTTAATAATAAATGCAAAATAATCGGGGCCGTTGCTTAATATATTAATTTATTATTTCCGTTTATCTGTCCGCTTAAAGGTTGTATGTAATAGTAAGTTTCACTTTTATTTTTAGTATATAGCAGATTTTTATTTAAAAAGTTAATACGAATTAAAAGCCTTTGTTTAACACTATAAAGTTTAGCATACTAAAGTAGCGGACTTAATTAGCTAAGAAGAGCTGTGCTAAGTCTTTTAAAGTAATGGTTTTATGATACGAAATAAATATAAGCTTTTTTAAGAGCCTATTAATTATAATTAAAATTAAATCGTAACTTTGCTTATTTAAAAGGCATTTCGTAAAATTTATTCTTAAGTGCTAATAAAAGCGGGCTAAGATTAATAATAAATGCAATAATCTTAGTCTTTTATTACGCTTAACCTTTATTCGTGCGCATTTGCAATTAGCTATATAGCGTTTAATATCCGTATTTAAGCTTTTTTAATAGAATTTGCGTTTCGCTAGCTCGGTTATTTTTATTACGCTCGCATGTGCTACGCAAGGCTGCTCGTGTATATTGTGGAAGGGAAGAGCTCCGACATATACTCAACGTTAAATCAAGAGATATATATGAATATAGCTATGGTAGAATCGTAAGTGAATAAGGGGGGAAAAGGAGGACGATCGAAGGACATTCGAATGTGTGCTATAAGTACGTATATTGTATTATATGGTGATGTGATGCTGGTTTAAAGAGGAACTAATTACTCGTTTATATAAGAGCTTGCACGTGACTTAATTACGTAACTTAACCACGTGCTTAGCAAAGCTAAAGCATGCAGCGCACTTACGTAATAAAAGTGCTTAGCTTTAGTATTATATATATAAACAAAACAAATACAAAGCCTTAATTCTATTATATACGTCCTCTTTTCGAATCAGACTCGCTTTCGAGTCACTTTTTATCAAGGTAATAAAGTTAGGTTTGCAAGACGAGCATATAGCCGAATTGCATAATCGCAAAACGGTCTTAAAGTACTACTTAATGATGCATCGCCGGATCGGTGTTAATACGAGGCGTATATAATATAATAAAGAATATAAGAATAGTAACGAAAATGCAAGATAATCTTTCGAGTTTAACTTTTTTTTATATCTTTTATAACTCTTTTATTCAATTATAAAAACAATATCAATCCGAGCGTTAGTATTATTATTAAGATAAGCGTGCGCCGGTTTAGGCGGTCAAGTAGTAACGCATTGCCGAATCGGTAGTAGCGCAGAGCTTAAAGCGGTAACGTAATAAAGAAAACAAAGGCGGCAGTATATACTCGAGGTCTTGCTATAAATAATTAACCTTTTTTTTATATTAACCTTACACTTTTTTATTTTCTTTTTAATATTATTATTTATTAATTTTATCTTTTACTATTATATTATCGATCTGCTTTAAGTGCGTAAGCTACGCAAGCAGAACTATTGATAATGCTGCGAGTCGGTGCATCTTTTCCGCCGACAAATTTATTAAATGCGAGCGTTGCTATGCTATTAAATCAATTTGCATTTTCGTAAGTTATTTTACTTTTCGTTTCATATTCGTTTTGATTCCGATTCGATAGCTCTTTATAAAAGTTGTTAATGCCGGTATAATCTTAATAGATACGATAACGGCTATAGATAATAGAATTAAGACGGCCGACGACGTTTTTCGTAAAAGTATAATTGCAAATAACCTTTTTATAAAGACTCGCCGTGCTCTTGCCTTTTATATTAATAATGCTTTTTCTTCTTTTCGAGCCCGTATCGCCGCTGCTTTTTTTGCCGCCGCTAATGCTAAAGGTCCTTTAGCTAGCTTAAGTCCCGTCCCGGCGTTACGTTTACTTGCCGCCGCTATTACCGCCGATCTAGCTTCGTTAAACTTGCTACGTTAAATTTTGATTGCAATAGATCGAAATAATACTTTGTTAAGTAATTTCCTTAGCCGCGTAAGTGTATATTGCAAACCTTTTGTAATTCCTTTTCGATTTGATTATAATAGATTGCCGAAAAGTCTTCGTTTTTTTTATTTTTATTTTCGGAATCGCTAGCACTTTTTATTACGAAAAAGCTCCGCCGAAGTGCTCGCTAAGCTTTTAATCGCGGCAATACCGATAGTTCCTTTTCGCGCGGTTTTAGCCGTAGCAATACTCGTGGTTTTACGAAAGGTTCGAATCGTAATAATATCGATAAGACTTCGAAAAGTGAGAGCAGTACTTAAGGTATTGCGAAAGGCTTTCGTATTATTCTACTTAGCTTTGAGTTATGAAGTCGGAAAGGTTTTTATCGCGTATTAGCAGCTTGTTAAGTAGTTAATGCAATGGATTTTTCGTATGCTTTTTTTAATTAGCTTTCGAATAAAGTCCGCTTTGTATATATAATATACTCGTATATAATAAATCGAAAGCATATAAGTGTGATAACGTAAAGCTTTTCAATATAAAAAAAGAAATAAAAAGAGTGTAAGAAGAAAGAAAACAAAGAAAACTAAACTCAAATAAAGAAAAAATCAAAAAATCAAATTTAAATTCGTCTTTCTTTTACGTATAATTATGCTTTCATAATTTAATTACTCTTTGTTGCCTTTTTATTATTGCTTATAAAGACTTTTGCGTATTAGCTCCGTTGCTCTTTCGTAAGGCTAAGTAATCGAATAATAAATCTATTTAAGCGCTTGATTTAAAGGCCGAACTCGGCCATTTTATTTAGTAAAAGCTGTTTTAAAAATCTTTTTATTTAAAGCTTAAAGCGAAGTAATAACGCTTCGAAGGTATATCGTACGTAGAACTTTTTTAATCGATTGCCGGCAAATGTTTTATTTAATAAAGCTTCGTCTTCTTTTAGCTTTTTCAACTTATAATATCTTTTTATATTTACCGACGAAATTTAATAAAAGCTAAGCTATCGAAAATCTAGCTTCTTGACGTTAGACATATTTACTTTACGTATCGAATCGTATTTAAAGACTAAGTCACTTATTTTTAAAAGTTTGATTCGGAAGTTCTTTTTATTATTAAAAGTATCTTTTCCTTTTTAACGGCAACGGGTTTTCTTAAGTATAGCTTTCGTAGCATTTTCGTCTTGCATCCGGAACTAGCGTACTTTTAACTCGATAAGCTTAGCACGATTAATTATTAGCTTTTGAAATAACGTAATTTAAAATTAGATTCGAGTTTTAATCGAAAGCATTGCTTTTTTATTGTATATTATATAAAAAAAGGTGAATCCGGTAAAAGTATGCATCGAAGTGCGGTCGGCGAATAAAACGGCTAGCAATTGCGTAATCTAATCGGTGCTTTTAAGCTTATTTAATGCGTTTTTAATTAGTCCGTAATCGCGTTTTATTATTCCGTTCGCTTAAAAGTAGTATGCTAAGATTACGACTCGATTGATTTTTTAATTATTAAGTAAATCGATTACTTTTTTTTTAAATTCTGAACTTTCGTCGATTGTTAATTAAAAGAAAATCTTATAACGGCAAATAATATCTTTTTAAATAAACTTAACTATCGAAAGCGAATCTCGGGTTCGAATCGCTTTCGCTTCGACTTATTTACTTATATCGTTTTTAATAACAACTAAATAGCTTTTGCTATTGCGTGCAAATAAATAAGTGATATCGATAGCTTAGCGTTTTATTAAGCTATTAGATCGGGTAAGATGTAATAGCTCTTCGAGCTTATTAGCTGCTCGATGCTAGCATTTTTTATAAGTCTTAACGAATCGTTTAACGTTCGTATAGCATTTATTTTAAAAGTAGCGCTAAGAAACACGATAGTAAGTTGATTCACGGCTTTTATAATTACTTTTATCGTAATAAGCCGTAATAATATTCGTTTTAATCGAAGGTTTATTGATTATTAATTAGAAAAGAAAGCTTTTCGTCGAAAGTCTTTAAAGCTTTTTATCGTTTATTTCGTACTTAATAGCTTCTTTCTTAAACTTACGATATTTTATTTTGTTTAGGTCTTTAAGTCTTCGCAAAGTCGTTAAAAAAGTAACTATTCAAATTGATTTCGAAGAGTATTCGATTAAGTTTAAAAGACTTTCGTAATCGTAATTATCGTTAAATTCGTTTAGGTTTGCATTTTCCGTTTTTTTCGAGCGTTAAAATATATTTTTAAAAATAGATTAGCGAATATTTATTAAAAGGTTCGTCGAAAGTTCTTCGGAGCCGTCTCGAGTTTTAATAAGTCTTAAGTCGGCTAGCAAGCTATTATCGAACTTATTTTTATTTTCTTCGTTTGAATCATCGAAGTGCCGTAGCCGTTTTAATAGTATATCGGCAGCGGTATGATTTTTATCGAAGATATATTAGACTTTAAAGTCGAAAAGATTGATTTAAGCTAGCTAGCATATAATTAAAGCTAAAAGTATATCGATAGCTCTTCGTCGAAGCTAAGCAACGAGCACTTTAACGTTAGTTTTAAAGATAAAGTGCATTTTAATAATTTATAGCTTAAGTTTTTTAAAGACTTTAAGTATTTCGTAGCACTTTCGTTTAATAGCGTTATAATTCCGTTTTGCTTCCGTTTAAGCTTTAAATTCGTACCGAGTCGGCTGCACTTTGCTAAAAATAATCTCGCGTTAGCCGATATATCTTTTTTATTTTTTTAAGCTAGCGTTCGTTTTTATTATTATTTTTTTATTTTAATTTTCGTAATCGATCTTGATTAAAACCGGAGCCGTCGTTAAAGCGTTTTATAGCATTCGCATAGCTTTCGAATGCGCTTCGGTCTATTACTAATCTATATTCTTTTTTATAAGGTTATAAAAAGGGTTAGCAATATATACGAATCTTTTAACTTAAATGCGAAAGTAAAAGCAAAAGCTTAGAAATCTTTTAACTTTAATAACGTTTTCGAAGGTTTTTTAATTATTAATTTTAATAACTTTATCCGTAGCGGGTTCTCGACTTTTCGAATTGCATACGAATCTTATTATATTTATTTTATTTCGATAGAACTATAATTTTTTTTCGATTATAATACTAGCGCGCTCAATTCGTTTTAAAGTCTTATCGATGTTTTAAATATATTCGAGCACGAATCGGCGTATACTCGAAAGTGCTTTTTCGTCGAAATAATCCGTTTATAATCTTTTTACTTTAATATCGTCGATAAATAGCATAAAGACTTTAGATTGCAAAGGACTTAAAATAAGATTAATTATTCGAACGAATTAAGCTATTAAGTTTATAGCACTTTACGAAAGAGTAATGCATCGAAAAAGACTTAACGGTGTAAAAAAAGCGGTAAGGTCTTTACTCGATTAATAAAGTGTTTATTAATTATAGCTCGAATAAAGGTCGATTAAGCTAGCTATTTAGCAATTAAAAAACTCTTTAGCAAATTCATTTATAATTAAAGGTAAATTAACGTCCTTTCGTATAACTGCATTAAGTAGAATTGCTGAATTGATGAGTCGGTATTGGCCCGGCTGCTTTTTAGCTATTAAAAACTATTGATTTCGGTACGGTCTTTCGTAGTACTTTAAAATTCTTTTATTAAGCTTGTCTTAAAGCATTTTAATAATAATAAGCTGTAAGGCCTTCGAACACGAATAGTTAAGAGCTTGCTAAGCCGTATATAAGATGGTTTTGAATTTAGTCGGTAATAATACGTCGTCGTAGAACTTACCGCACTTTTGCTAAGCGAATGCGATTGATTTTTCTTTACTTAGCATTATTTTTTTAAATAAATCCTTTTCTTTAAGTCGTAATGTATTACCGATATTTAGGTTCGCTATGCGTTCGAGTGTAATTCGAAAGCTTTTCGGTATATCGGCAATGCGCGGAAAGAAGTATTGCTTGTATTTTCTTATTTGCTTTTATAGCGTATTCTTAGCTTTCGATAGCTCGTACTAATCAACCTTGCTATTTAATACTGCTTTTACGCCGTTTGCTTCGTTAATTAGCTTGATTTTTTTATCTTTAGTTTTATATATGCCGAATACTTTAACCGAGTTTAAAAAGATCTTTTTTTAAATCCGATAAAGTATCGAATTCTAATAATCGATATAATCGTAGTAGCGGATTATAAAGTTATCGGTGCTAACGGCATCTATCTAGCAAGTTATTAAAAGATCGCATAGATCGCATTCCGTAAAAGCAAGAATATCGATAAACTGCTTTTAAGTAATAGAGTCGTCTCTTTTTCGATGCTATAACGTTTCGCTTTCGAAATTAAGCGAAAAGCAAAAAGCTTTTAATATATCGACTTCAGCGCTTTTAACGAGGCCGATTATTAGTTTTCCGAATCGCTACCGCTATTACTCGAAGACTTATCGTGGTAAATAAAGCTTATACTTTGCTTTTTTAAGCGATCGATTGCTTCGTTATATTGATTCGTTTTATCGCTTACTTTAGCTTAAGTGATTTGGCTTGTAAACGGATTAGTAATTATTATAATAATAAAGCTACTTTTATAGTCCGAAAAGTATCGAAGACTTATTTTCGTTTTATATATAAAAAGGTAATCGAATAAAAGTCGAAACTTTAGCGAATTTATAACGTAAAACCGAATACGGATCGTAATACTTTCGATATTAATAAATACGTTATTAGCGTATCCGATAAAGCGCGATAGTAAATCGGTGATTGTTCGAAAGCTTATCTTTTAATCGTAAGCTATAAAGACTTCGAATTTAATTGCGGCGTCGTAAGTAATAACGCTAACCTCCGCACTTATATCGAATATAGCTCGCGCATTAGTGATTAAAAACTATCCGAATATATTAATAATAATCTTAAGAGTTAGCGAATAATAATAAAAGTATTTAGAAAATAGCTAGCTAAACGTCGAAGTAAAGCCGATTTCCGTTAAAAGAGGTTTCGTATCACTTTCGATTACGGTCCGCAAAGTACGCCGATCTTTACGAGTAAACTAGTCGAGAAAAAGATGTTGAAATTAAAAAACACCGTAGAATATAATTATAAAAAAAGTCGGAATAAAGCCGATAATAAAAATAAAGTAAAATCGTTTTTAAATCGAAAGAGCTTTAAATACGAAAAGCGTATTGCGTCGGCGGTGCTTAATTTAATTGCTACGGATATTCTTTTACAATTAAAGCTTAGTTATTTAAAAGAATTCGAATAAGCGTTTAAGTTAAGACCGCTAAGCAATAGCATCTTTATATAAGATCCGTCTTAATCGAGCAGAGATTTGTATAAGGTTTGCTTTATTAATAATTCGGCCGTAAGTCGAAGTAGCAAAAGAAAAAAGAAAAAGTAAATTCTTGCGATAAAGCGCTTTACCGATAAAGCGACTTGTTACTTTGCAAAATGGATCGCTATTAAATGAAAAGATATTACTTTCTTTTTAAATAAGCCGCTAAAGCTTTAAAACAAGTCCGTTTCTTACCGGATCATCCGTCGCTTTCGGTATAAGCTTATTACTTATAATTAAGCAATCTTCCGAAGCTTCCGTAACGCTAACCGTAGCTTAAAAGCAGTTAATAGCGCTTTTACTAATAAAAGTTTATTAAATTATCTTATCGATCATACCTTCGAAAGAAGATCGTTTAAAAGTAAAAAGAGCAGCGAAGAAAGCAATAGTCTTATTAAAAGTTAGGTTCTTAAGCAAATCGCGCTTTTTTAAAAGCTTAATACGAGTCGCTTCGTAGTTTATTTTTAAAAAAGAAATCACTTTGCTAAGCCTTTCGTATAATTTAGCAGTCTTAAAAAGCTTAGCTTTAAGTTTAAGTACAGCTTTAAAAGCTTTTAATAATATGACGAGCAGATTCCGTAAGTCTTCCGATCGTAAAGCGTTTCGATTAAGAATCGCGATGTAAGCGGGCTCGGGTTTATTTATTTTTATTAGCTTAACGAAAGTAACTTTAAGCTAATTATAAGTAGATTAAACTTTTGCTTTTGCTAAAAGAGCGTTTTTTAACGAGTATAACGTAATTCGAAAAGCCGCGTTGCGCGCTCGAGTCTTTACTAATGCAATAATAGCTTTCGTATTAAATACGCGAGCATATAAATCCGCCGATATAATGCATCGCTAGCGAATTATATCCGAAGTATTAAAGTCGTTAATACGAAAAGCTTTCGCATTGCCGCCGTTAACTGCTCGAATAAGCGCTTTAACGCGTTCTCGTGCAGCTTTTTTAATAGATTTTCGTTATGCTTTTAAAGCTTTATAACGTCGCTTTAAATTAAAATCATTTATCGTTTTACAAACCCTTTTTAAAACTTGCTCGTACTTAAAAGTATCGTTTCGGAATTGAAACGAAATCGATAGTATCTTTCTTTAATACGGTCTTATATATATTAAGTCCGCTTCGTTAAAATAAAAAGCTAGCTCGTATTAAAGTATAAATAAATAGCATTGATTCTGATATTTATAAAGCTTTTATTAATAGCCAAGTAAGTTAAAAGTTTACTAGCATTAATAAAAGATGCAATTAAAATCGTTTAAAGACCGTTTCTTTTTTAATATAGCGTAGCTTCGATTCGAATAAGTATCGGCCGCATTAATCTCGTAAACCCGGTGCAATGCGATCTCTTAAGTCTCTTTATATTAAGCAGCTTTTAATAAGTTCATATAAGCTTTTTTCGATACGAAAGCGAAGCTGTCGGTAAGCTTTAAGTGAATATTAACTTTCGTTAATTGTTTTATAAAAGCTTCGATTTTTAAGTCAAGATCGATAAACGAAGTAATCGAACTCGCAGCGGTAATGCTTGCGCGATAAAAAAAAGAAAGATAAGTATTATCGAAATAAGTATTATATAAGAGCGAAACGTATAAGTTTCGCTTGCTTTCGAAAATAATAAACGGTACTTAAGAACGAGAGTTTTCGTTTTAATAAAAGTTATAGCGAGAAAAAGCTTTAAGGATTTTAGCGTAATTGTATTTTTTAATCCGTTTCGTAATGATTTGTTCTTGCTTAATTAAGTCGTTAATTATAATATATATTATATTATACGTTTGCAAGTGATCTTCTTTAAGTTTAACGTTTTTTTAAGTTCGATTTTATATCGATAATAATAAGCAATCGAAGAACTTTTACTTTAGTTGCTTATTAGTAATATCTTTATTAATTAAGCAAGCAAAGCTCGTAAGGTTGAATTATCAAGTGAACTATAAAAGCTCCGCTTTAAAAGCTCTTTTCTTTGCTATTTACTTATTGCTTAAGTCGTTTAAAAAGCTAATATTATCTTTTTACTTAATTAAGTCGAAAGCTTTATACTTTTCTTTA
Organism: Drepanopeziza brunnea f. sp. 'multigermtubi'; assembly: GCF_022702325.1. Classification (NCBI taxonomy): domain Eukaryota; kingdom Fungi; phylum Ascomycota; class Leotiomycetes; order Helotiales; family Drepanopezizaceae; genus Drepanopeziza; species Drepanopeziza brunnea. Next base: position 1,093,319 of record NW_027094080.1, on the reverse strand, counting down.
ATTATCGATTTAAAGTCGTCTTAAGTCACTTTCGGATCCGAAAAGCCGCTAAAGCTCTCGATATTGCAACGTATATTATAATCGAAAAGGCTAAAAATATTATATCTAGTAAAGCATTGCTTTTTTTCCGAATCGATAACGATACTATAGTTTTTAAACACTCGTTCGAGCTAGCGAATATAATCCGTGATATTAGCTTTATCGAAAGCAAGCATTTTAAAAGCTTTAAGTCTAAAAAGAGGTCTACGGATATTTACGTAATTCGAAGCATTTACGAAAAGTAAAAAGGCTTAAATCTTTTTCATTTCGTTTTCGATTAGCTTGCGAATAGCATTTTCGTTAAGTCCGAAATCCTTTTAAATCGAAAAAGTCATAGCTTTTTTTGATTTCCGAAAGCTTTAACGTAAGCCCGCTAAGTTAAGATGATAGATGCCGATTAAAGTATAAAAGTATTTCGAAACGGATGCGAAAAAAAAACGAAAATGATAAAATGATATAAATATAAATAAATAGCAAAAATAAAATAAATACAATTTATAATAAATATTAAATATATAAAGAAATGTTACAAAGATATAAGATCTCGATACGTCGAAAGTGATTTATTAAAGAGTCGAGTATCGATCGCGTCGAGCTAGATAATCGAAACTAAATCGATATAATAAATAGTATTATTAATACGTTTAACTTTTAAACGTAAGATCCGAATAAGCGGAAAAGTAATTGCCGAGATTAAGTGTATCGAAATGAAAGTGTATCGAAATAGAAACAAAGTCGAGTAATAGCCGAGCATCCGTGCAAGCATATAACCTGCTTTTAATATAATGCGATATCGAAACGGTTCCGAATTGTATAATACTTATTTCCGCTTATCGTATCTTTTATTTGCTAAAACGAAAGATGTCCGAAAGCAATTCGAAGTCTTTATGCGTAATCTCCGTTGCGAAGTAAGTATTGAATTTTTAACTTTTTAAGCTTAGCGTAGTATTTCCGGTACTTAGCTATTGCTTATTCTTTTAAAAAAGAAAGAGTAATAGATTCGTATTAAAAACGATATTAAATCGAAAGGATAAAGTATATTAAACGAATAATACCTCGAGTATATCGCCGTGCAAAGTGGTTTAAGTGAATAGTACTTTATAAATACCGAATTGAACTTTAGCTAGCTCGATCTTCGAACTAGAATAACGACTTCTTGAGTAGTACTTATCGAGTATACCGAATAGCATGCTCGACGGATATAAATCGAAAGAAGATCGCTTTTAAAGCTATAGCTTTAAAGCTTATATGCAAAAGCACTTGATTATTAGCTTAGCGTATATCGAATACTCTTCGAAAGAGCACCGCAAAAGCATATGGTTAATAGCTTAGCGTATAACATGAACTTCGAATATATAGCTTTTCGCAAAAAAAGCAAGTTTAAAAAGGGTATAAAGACCAACCTTTAGTTCGATTCTTTGCGTAAGTTATTAAATATATATAAAAGAGAAGAGCTCCGATATATACTTAACGTTAAATTAAGAGATATATATAAATATAGCTATAATAGAATCGTAAGTAAATAAAAGGGGAAAAGGAGGACGATCGAAGGACACTCGAATGTGTGCTGTGAGTACGTGTATTGTATTGTGTAATAATATGATGCTAGTTCAAAGAAGAACCAACTACTCGTTTATATAAGAGCCTGCACGTGACCTAACCACGTGACCTAACCACGTGCCTAGCAAAGCTAAAGTATGCAGCGCACCCACGTGACAAAGGTGCTTAGCATTAGTACTATATACATGGACAAAACAAATACAGAGCTCCAACTCCACCATAATATGCCGAATAAAAAAGGTCCGTAATTCGAATAAGTTAAGTAGCACTATTAGTTTTCTATAAAAGTAAAGCTTCTCGTTAATTAAAGTGTTATTTAAATCTATTTTTATATCTTCTTTAGTTTATTAAAGCTCTTTCGCGCTCGCGTTTGCTTATAATACTTTATCGATAATATCGTAACCTTCGATATCGTATGCTACTTATAATATAAGATCAAGAGGCTCTTTTACGAGTTTATCTTTTTTACTCGAAATTGAGTATAATAAAGCGAGCTCGATACTAATACTTTTTATTTCTTTTAAAATGCGAAAGTCGATCTTATTATTCGAGATCAGCTGCTGTTTTCTCGACGCTCGCTAGCGGGCTTCGAGTAAGGAGATGTCTTGTTCGCGGCGTAAAAGTGTATCAGCGAAAGTATTTGTAAAGCTATTACGGAATATAACAAAGAAATAAAACTCTAAAAAAAACTTAGCTTATCGGGCTTAGCGTACGGTTAAGTCTTTCGTAGTTATAAAGTATTTTAAAGCTTTATAGTTTATGTAAACGTATACTTGCTTTTATGCTTTTATAAGTTTTAACTTGTAATTTTAAAAAGAGCGGAATATTGCTAATAGCTCTTTGTTGTGTATAAGGTAATTAAGCTTTGCGTTTATTATAGCTTTAAAAAAGAATCTTATCGAGTAGTAAAAGTTGTCTTTTTATAGCTAAGAAAGCACTTTAGCGACCACGCCGTCGGACGAATCTATTTCGAGACGTGTCTATCTTATTAAGTCGTAATAGCATAAAATTAATGCGTTTTATAAAGCTTTTCGCAATTGCTTTTACGCATCTTTGCATTCAAGTATGAACTTAAAAAGCATATCTTTTTTTATAAGAACAATTAAAAAGCGGCAAATTCGGCTATAATCTTTAATAAATCGTCGATAAAAATTGCAAAAACTTAAGTAAGCTTATATACTTCGAACGTTTATAACGTATTGCTAATTAATAATTATAATAATTTTAATAAAGTCGATTTTCATTCCGTTAATGCTAATAATAAATCTTAAAGATTTAGTTTTTATAACGCTAAATTCGCATTTTTTAATATCTGCTTATAATCCGTGGTCGGATAAGATTTTTATAACCTTTTTAATATAATCTGTATATTCGGTTTTATTAGCTAAGTATATTAAAATGTCGTTTAAATAAGCCGAGCAGAACTTATTTAAGTGATCGATTAGTATATCGTTAATAAAACGTTAAAAGGTGGCTAAGCCGTTCGTAAAGCCGAAAAGCAGCACTTTATATTTATATATACTAAATTTGCAGCGCTAAGTCGTCTTATTTTCGTCTTTTTAGTTGATCCGTATGCGATAAAAAGCTTGCTAAATATCGATTTTTATAAAAACTTTAGCTTAAGATATTCGAGACATTATTTCATTAATTAAAAGAAGCGGGTATCCGTCTTTTTTAATTGATGCGTTAAGCTTTCGATAATCGATGCAAAGCTTTATTAATCTATCGGCCTTTTTAATAAAAAGGATTAATGCCGCGTACGGAGTATTAAAAGGTTTTATAAAGCTTTTATAAAGGTTCTTTTAAATATATCGTTTGACTTCGGAAAGCTGGTCGTTTGTAAATTTACGCAAAGGCTTTATAAATAAAATGTTTTCTTATATAAGCTCGATCTTGTGGTTAACTTTTAAACGGCGGCGTGCAAAGACGTCAAAAGCTTCTTTTAAAAATAGTTTTTTAAACTCGCTATACTTTTATAAAAGTCGAGCTTGCACGAGCTTTTTATTTATTTCGTATTTATCTGCTAAAGCTTTTGCTACGCTTTTATTATAAAGTCTTATTAGTTCAATCGTTTAAAAGTCTCGAGACTCGATATTACGGCGTGCTTATTCCGTATCGATAATATATATCGAAGTGACGAATGTAAATTCGTTTAGCGTAAGTGTTCTTTTTTATTTAGCTTTTCGTACGTTTCTTTTATACTTATCGTGTAAAATTAAAAACGCGCTAGCGAAGATAAAGTTAATATCGATTGCTTTTATAATTAGCTTCGTAATGTTTATAAAAAAGGTATCGATCTCGATAAAGTCGTTTTATTCGATAATTCTTTTTTCTTTTAATAGCTTTTCTATTTCGGCTGGCCGTTTTTTTATATCTTTATAAAACCTTGATTCTTTTTATTTTAAAGTGCTCGATGCAATATATTTTACTTTGTTCGTAATAAAGTTTAAGCAATTTAATTTGCTTTAGTTATCTTTTTTTATTAAAGCGTCTCTTTTAAAAGCGTTTAGTTGGTAGATGTTTTTATTAAGAAGTAATAGATTAATATAAATACGAGAATCGAAGTAAGGAATGATTAGCATATCCGAAAGCTAAAATAATTGCTTACGCTTTCCGAACTTTTAATATAAGTCGTAATGTTCGAGGAACTTTCGACTTAATAAAACGTCCGTAAAACTTAATTTAATAAGTAAAAATAAAAAGTTGATTCGACGTTTGTCGATTATAAGCGTTAATAAGATTACTTAACGAATTAAGTCCCTTTTAGTATCGTTATAACTAATAAAGACGATCGGTTTAAATAGCTTAAAGAAAAAGGTATTAAAAGTCTTGTTTAATTTATAAGCTAATATTGTCCGAAAAGCGTTAAAGATGTTTGCTTCGCTATTAAGATGTGCAATTGTTTTAATAAATAATTTATTTCGAGCTAGTTTTATCGGTATTAAAAACTGCTTTCTTTTTATAAAAAGGCTAAAGTTAGACTTTAAATCTTATTACAAATTGTGACTTACGCTATAGTAAGAGTCTTTACTACGGCTTAATAGTTTTTCGATATATCGTCTTCTTTTACCTTTTTAACGTCTATTTCGGTTATCTTTTATTCTAGCTTTAAGCTAAGGCAATTTACTTTAAAGTGACTTTTTTTACCGCAATTAAAACACATCGAATCTAAGCTCGCAATACGAAAGCTTTTAAAGCGTTCCCGACGGTTTTTCGAAACTGATAAAGATTAGCGAAAAAGTGTAAAGCCGAAGGAATAGCTTCGTTATATTAGCTTTAGCGTAGCAAATTGCTAGTTAGCGTTTCGGAGCACTCTTTTTAGCGTTAAATTAAATAGTTGAATAAATATCACGGTCGAAGTACGGCGTAAAAGCGCTAGCTTTTCTGCTCGAATATTACGCAATTCTCGATCTATTATAATTAAGTATTCGTCGAAAGCCTTGTAATTGCTATTCATTTTGTATTTTTCGATTCGAAAGTCAGTTTTCAAAGCTAAAGATACTTTGTCGCATATATCTTCGAATTAGCGGTCTTTCGAAATCTTGCTCGCTATCGTATAGCGTATAAAGAAGATACGGAATTCGTTATAAGATATATTCTTAATTATCGATAGCTTATAATAGCTTTGTCGTGCTTCTTAAATATAATTATAATTAAAAAATCGTTCGTTTAAAGCTTTTAAGACTTCGGCTATATCTTAAATATTATTTGTATCGAGGTTTATATAAGCTAGAATTAAAGACTTGGCTTTACTAGCCGTGCACGTAAAGTATGCTTTTATTTAAAAGGCTCTTTTGCGAAAGTTGCTTAAATTAGCTTTAATAAATAGTTTTATATTTATTTTCTAAGCGTCGTACTTTATATCTCTTAAATTATTTATAAATAATATATAAGATCACTTTAGCTTATTATAATCCGCAGCTAGTATAATAGTATTAATGATTAGCAAGTAATACGTAAAGGTTAGCTAAAGGTTCGCCGTTAAAAATAGTGCCGGCGCTTAAGAAACTTAACTAAGCGCCGTTGCAATTGCTATTATAATAATTGCGTTAATAGCACGCTGCTGCTTTCGAGTAAACGTAGCCGATATATCGGCAATTTAACTTAATAATAATAAAGTTGACTTAGCGAGAAGTATAAAGATAAGTAAAAAGGCTTTCTTTTCTTTGCCTTTTTTATATTTAACGTCGATTTCTTGTGATCGGTTGTATGCTCTTAGTATAGCTAGTTAAGCGCTTGCGAAAAAAAAGAATTTTTCGAAAAAAGAAAATGCTTTTATAACCGCTAATGCTAAAATTTTTATCGAAGACGAGGTTAATATAAAGCTTGCGAACGTATGTAATCTAGCTTTAGTTGACGTAGATGCTTTCTTTCTTTAGCTTAATTGTCTTTTATTATTCGTAATTAACGAAGCAATTTCGATTAGCTACTTTAATAAGCTGGTTTAAAATATCTTAAGTGTGTCCGCTTACTTAATTAAGAAATCATAAGAAAGATCGAGTAAAATCGAATTTAATTATAAGGTCTATAAGCTTTTTAGCGTTTAATATATTTTCTTTTTTTCTTTTAGCTTTAATAACCGCTGTTTTAATCTTAATTGTTAAAAGAAGGTATAAAGCTCTTTCGCGGTAATAAGCTGCTATCTTGTATACGTTGTTATATAAAAGAAAGTGGCCGGGGGTAATATTGCAACGAAAAAGCTAGCTATCAATTTCTTGCGAAGTAAAGAACTTAATATTAAATAGTGACTTAGCAAGAAAAAGAAAGATTAGTACAAGCGGAGCGTATACGTTTTTAAAGCTTTTAAGTAGAGTATATATTAAAGTATTAAATCGTATCGTAAAGTGAAAGAGCGTCGGAGTCTTTTTTGCAACGTATTATAAAGAAAACAAAAAAAGAAAATTTTATGCGTTCGTAAGTCCGTTTATATATTGTCCGTGCGCGTGCTTATCGTTTTGAAGAAAGGAAAGAGCGGTTTTTAAAAAGTATTCGAATAATAAAAGCAAATCGAATAGCAAAGAGTTCAGCTTTCTTTGAGATTGTAATTAGCAAAGAGGTTTAATTAAAGTATTAACACTCGAAGAAAAAGAGTGTTGGCCGTTTATCGCGCGTAGCAACGATCGATATAATGCTTCTTAGCGAATTGAAATAGATCTTTCCTTATGTTACGGCTATCGAAAGCAATATGATTGTATTGCTACTTAAGAGTGCGCTTTATAATAAAAAAGAAAGATAAAAAAGAAAAGAAGAAAGAGAAAAAGCAAGTGCGGAAAGAAAAAGTCTTATAAGCTGTCTTGCTAAGACGGAAGCTTAAGGTCACGGGGTAACGTATAACCTTTACGCGTGTCGTTATATGACCCTTATATAGCTTATACCGTAACAATTGCTATAGCTACCTTTAGCATACCGGAGATAGCGAATAACGCTCGTATCGCAATTATAATAGTCTTTATTAGACTCCGATATGATTCTATTATTAATACACTTGATATATCTTAAAGCTTTAACGGTCGTTAGCATAAGCAAGCGCTTAATAAAAAGGTCTAGAAAAGAGGGCGAAAGTTCGAAAGTAAAAGTGCGAGGTATAGCCGCCGCCGCTGCCGCAGCTGCAGCAGCAACAATAGCTAAAGCAAAGAAAAGATTTTCTTAATAATTATTATAAAAATATTAATTTATTAAAAGCATTACTTACTTTTAAACGGCCTCGGACGCGCTTAACGATTTAACTAAACTAAGTTACTTGCTTAAAAAGCATTATGTAAATGGATAAAGGTTAAGTGTTTATTATAATAAAAAAAAACGCGCTTCTACTTATATAGCAACGCGATAAAGACGGCGCTAAAGACCTCCGTCACGTAATAAAACCGAGTTAAAAAGGAATTGCATTCTTAACTAACACTTAATCAATAATGATAACCGCTATTTGTTTGTTTTAAACTGCGATAACAATTTCTTTTATTTATATCGAGTTTAAAGAGCTTAGTCACTTATTTTTTTTTTTTTTTTTTCTGTTTGCTTGCAGCTTAGCAGCTACTCTGCTGACTTAAAAAGTATATTATGCGGAACAAGCATATTTTTACTTAAGCTATATATGATAAGTCATATGACTTCGCTTAATAACGCTTTTAGCACATTAGAGCTCTTAAGTACATATACATAGATATTAACGAGCTTCTTAGATAGAATATACCAAGCTTTATTCAATCCACAAAATCTCCTCCTGATCTTAGTGCGAGTAAGCATTACAACTATTAGCGCGCATCTTATTAATAAAAAGATATTAAACTTAAAAGCTCTTTTTGAAATGCTTTTAGCGCAGCTATATATTATAAATATCGATATAACGAAGCTTAATAAAAATACGCTCTTTTTTATTAATTATAAGCTTAATAGTTTATTGATTATTATAATACACTACTTAAAGCGCCGCAAAACGAAGGTTCAGCTCTTTGAAAAATCGTTAAAGCGCTATAATCTTTTTTATTATAAAGGCTATACTAAGAAGCTCCGCTTTAATAGATAATATTATAAACATTCTGCCTGATGGGGTACCTGCCATGGGCACTAAGGCCACACTAGACGGACCCATCTTCTATAAGAAGGCACACATCTTTTAGCTAAAACAATCAACGAGCTTTCCACCTATCTTTTTTACATTTTCTTGTAAAGACTATAAGGTCCAGCCTTAGAGCCAGGCTTTTATACGACACATCTTTTTAAGTGCTTCTACATTAGTGACCTACGCAAGGATCGAACTTGCAATCTCTTGATTCGCAATCAAGTTGATCTTCGTTCATCATTCAGCCCTTTATACTTAATTACAACTTCAAAACAATCAAAACCTTATTCTCGATAAGTTCGGACACCGAAACGCCGCAATGGCCGAAGTGCAATATTTCGGCTCCTCGGCAAAAACTCTCTTTTATTATTAATAAAAAAGAATTTTCACTTATTAATAAAAATACCTTTTTATACTTCAGCTTTCGTCTTGAATTAAAGCAATTAATATAGTCCGGAGTATTTAGCGATGCTAATCAATTGATTCTTAAGTTTTTTATAATTTTAATCTTAACTATTAGTTTACTTTTGCAAAAGGTCTATTCTTTTTAATCTCGGATCGAAAATACTTTGCAAAAATCGCTTATTTAGCTCGTGAACCCAGTTTACGAATCAAAATCAAATAATTTAAAAACATATTATCAATCCGATCATTCTTAATACATATATATATCTAATCTTTAAAATATCGAAAACCTTCTTAAGATTTTTAATACTAAAGTTAGCGCCGAATCATCTTCTTTTTCGTCGGAATTTTTTAAATTTATTAAATCCTTTATTCGTATTCTTTTAAGCTTCGGATTATCTTTATCTTACTTCGACCTTCAATCGGAACTTTTACCTTTAGTTAAAACACTTTTAAAAACAACCTTAAAAATGCTTCTTAAGATTAATACCACTCTTCTTCCTCTTTCTTTTCTATTAAGCCTTATGCTAATCATAATCGACCCTGCTATCTTGCACGCTTTTATAACGGCTCGCATGCTATTGCTAAGTGCTTTAAAAGCTCTTTGCTTTAATAATGCTAATATTATCGATTTTATCAAAAAGTACAAGGAAACTTGCGATGATTTTAATATCTTTATTAACGATAAGTTCGTCAAGCTTCTTCGTTATTATAATAATCCTCGTAAAAAAGTTATTAAAAGCTTGCTTAAATAAAAAGCTAGGAAAGACTAAGCTGCTTTCGTTAAAGCTTTAAAAGCTAAGTTTCGTAAGAACGATATTTAGCAAATTAAAGACTCGATCGCTTTCTTGCGAGAATTTGCTATATAAAAACGAGATATTAATAACTTAAAAAACTATTATCGCACTTTCTCTTAAGTTTTTAAGAAGCTTACTTTAATGCACCTCTTAAGCAAGACCGAATAAAGCCGCTTGTTTCTTTTTAGATTGCTCGTCGGAATTCGAAATAAAACGATTAAGCATTATAAAATCGACGAACTTAACTTAAACTTTTATACCGCTTTCGATGATTTCGTTGCATTCGCTTTTAAGACCGATTAAAGTATTAAAATTATCGAAGTTATAAATTAAGAAAAGTTTTTTTTAATTAACTTTATTAAAGATATTCGGACTTTAATTAAAGAGCACACCGAGCTAGCTAGCGTTCTTAAGTCTATTAAGAAAGCTTTAATAATAATATTATTTACTCGTAAACTACGGTTTACGAATAAAAAAAAGAAAATTAATAAAATAGGTTTTATAATTAAAAAGTTTTTTAAGCTGCAGATCGATGCGATTTATAATCGAATTGATTATTTCGAAAACTAAGTCGCTAACTTAGCTGCTTAACGCTTTATTTAGTTTTAGCTTTAAGTTCGATTCGAAAATTACGACGAAGCTTTTATTAAGTATACCGCTTAAAATGCTAAAAGTAAGGTCAGCTTCGGAAGTAGAGTTTATATTACTGCTATCGGCTACGGATTATAAAGACGAAGAAAAAGAAAAGGTAAATGTTAGATTGCTTTTAAGCGATTGGGAATATATATTCGTAAGGTCGTAACGGTCGTCAAAGTACTTGCAATTGCAAAACACTCGGTTAATAAAGTATCTAAATTCTGTCTGCTCCTTAAGATTCAAAGGAGCTGATTCCTTTTATAAGATTAAAAGGAATTACGTGCACTAACTAACTAATAAGCCTACTTGTCAAGTTGAGGGTCCCTTGACTACTGACATGCTAAGCGAAGCATGCCAAGTGGCCCGTGAACTATAGTTCACGAGTAAGCTCCCTTAACTACTACTATTAGCTAGCTAAGGTCGATATAAAGATACCGACACCGGCAACTCTCTCTTTGGCAAGCAGTGCTTTGCTAACTACTATATCAACCGAAAAAGAAAGGAAAGTGATAAACAAAAGAAAAACAATCTCACTTTACTAAACCTTACTCTCCCTTCTCTTACAGCGGCCTTTCCACCCATCCGTCTATCTGCACCTTTAAAGTATTAGTCAAAACTAGCTTTTGCAAAAAAGTATTAGCCTCGATTTTAGTTATAGCGTTAGCAAGGTTAGATTTTCCTCCGATCTAGCGTATCTTAAAAAGCTCCCGCTTTTCGTATAACTCTCGAATAGCTATAATATCGATCATGAAGCGCTTCTCCTTAATAGTTCTTAACTTTATTATATACTCGTAAAGCGAATAAAAGTCAATACACACAACTACGAAGAAATTAAAGATTCTTATTTAAGCTATGATTTAAGTAAAAGTAATCGACATAGCAATAGCTATATCGATACTTAAAGATATAACGTATAACTTAAAAGCTAATACTGCTTTTATCACTTTCTTGCACTTTTATAACACTTAATAAAAGATGTTACTCGTTAAAGTGAACTCGTTCTTACTTACGTAAGCTTTATTATTAAAGATAGCTACGAAACCGATTTAAAAGCTAAAGTTAACGTTATTAGCAAACGCTTCGTTTACGAATATAAAAAGCTTCGTTATCTTTAAGTCTAAAAGCACGTAATAGATCCTTCGTATTAAGTGATCGATCAGCTATTAAATCACTTTATTAAAAGCCTTATAGTCTTCGTCCTTCGGTTCTTAATATTAAGCAGCCATCGATAAAGCACAAGATGCTTTTAAGTAGCAAATAATAGCCAAATACGCCTTTCGAATACGTTGCTTTAAGTACTCTTTAGCTCGTATAGCTAAATCGAGCTTAATCACGGCAAGCCTTTTACCCTGTCCCTTTTGCTCGATTAACAATTCGAACCCGTCTTTATCCAAAAATAGCTTGCATCTATTAAAAATCATCGGTTTAACGTATATAAAAGTCTTTATCTCTTTGCTTTTTAGCTTAGATTTAACTAACTCTTTCTTTTCCTTTGCTCTTATAGCTCGATTGACAATTATAAGAACATCGTCCGTTTATAAAGCAGCTATTCTTAGTTGATCTTTATTAATTAATACAAAAAAGCAAAAGTCAAAGCTCGATTACTTTATGCCGAGGTTATTTATAAAGAGCTCGGAAAAACGCTTATATTAATGCGTTCTTGCTTTAAAGATGCCGTATAAAAAGCTAGTTATAAAAAACAAAGTGCCGAAAAAGAATCGATAAGTGATCTCTTTAAATAATCGCACGACGATTATTCGTATAAGCTTCGTACTTAACTGAGTATAAGCTTAAGTGATATCTCTTTTATAAACTTAACACTCGTAGTCTTTTATTAATAAAAGAGCTAAAGTATAATAAAGTCTTTAGCCCGCTCGCTGTATTATAAGCGACTCGGTAAGTACTTTCGTTTTGCTTTTATTTTAAAAGCCTTAGACTATTATACGAGACTTCTCGTATAGCGTAAGTGTTCCTTTGCTTTTGATCTTATTAATAAACTTAGATTCGAAGATCTTAACGCTTTTAACGCGTAAGTCGATGCTCGAGATCACTTAAAAGATGCTTTAAGCTATTAATTTAATTAATTCTTTTATTTTAAACTCTTAAAATAATGCCTCGAGGCTCTTAATAATGCCTTCGGCTCGTAGCTTAATTAAGAGCTTATAGTCCCGGCGTTCTTTATCGGTAATCAACACTTCGGAATTCTTAATAAATAAAACGTAAAAATCGCTTTTTTTTTCGTCGAGCACGGTCGGGATATTAAGATCGTACTTTTAATAAAGTATCTAGACCATTAATATTGTTGATCTATAGAAATTAATAAGTTAAAGGTTAGAAGGAAGGCTATTTGCTAGTCTTAGCGGACTTGTCGGATTACGCGACTTTAGTAAAAGATTAAGCGAATATTAAGGTTTAAGCGAATTTCTCGGTTCCAGTTCTTTTTCGTTTTCGCTTTGATTTTCTTTCACTTTTACTTTAAGTATTTGCAACTCTTCTAATAGCTTTTCAACTTTAGAATAATAAGGTTTTATTAAAGTTGACTTGAATTCCGTAAGCCTCGGACATGCTATTATGCACGTGTGCCCTTGCTTGCTAAGCAGCTGAAAAAGGCTCTTTTACTTTTGGTTTTCCCGCTATACGAGTACCCGTAAACTAATAAAAAAGTCTAAGGTATACTTCGTAATTAATTTATTCCTTTTCTTAAGCGCGTCCTTTACTTGCCTCGCATCGTAATATTTTCGTACTTCTTTTATAACTTTATTAATAGCAGCAGCACGCTCTTAAGTAAATGCGGCAAGTCGATCTTGCTCCGTTAGCTTCGATAAGATGCTAAAAACGAAAAGCGTAAAGACTAAGCTATTAAGTCCCGCCGTATCGTTAATAGCTTTAATAACTATTTAAAGCCGATTTTCCTTTAAGGCTTTAAAGAGCTCTTTTATAACGATCTTAAAAGCGCGTCGCACAAAGACGTAATAGCGTTTTACTAGCCCGACGCTATAATAAGCTTTTATAAGCATTTGCTTTAAAGTGCTGCTAATACTTTTAAAGTAGCTTCGAAACGTTGCCGAATTAAAGTTAGTCTCGAGATCGTGCACGACGTTTATAAAAAGTCCGACGTAAGTATTAACTTAATATCGATTGAATCTTTTAAGTAAGTGCTATACGAATATGCTTTTAAAAAAAGTAGCGGCTTGAAAATTAATAAAGTCGCAAACGACGTGCAATACGTTTTTGCTGTTAAAGTGCATTATATCGACGTATATCGTATTATTAAAGTTAGTATTATTTTTAAATTTAATATTAAACTTTTTCGAAGAGCGTCCGAATACTTAATAATAATAGCAAAACTTTTAGATATTATAAAGCAAATCTCGCTTGAATTCGTGCTCGACTTTCTTAAGAATAGCGGCAAATCGACTTGCTAAAAAGTGGCTAAAACGCTTATAAATAGTTTTCAATTGCTCTTCCGTAAAGTAATAATAAACGGTTTCGCTCTCGATGCTATAATAAGTAGCAGCGTGCTTTTTACTTAATAGTATTTATACGTGCTTAAACATCTTTACTATTAGTATTTCTTTTTTCCTTTAGATTAGCACGTTCCGTAAATTATTTAAGATCATTTTATGCTTATCTATGTTAGCTAATAAGAATAAGAAAAGTACGTCGCTTTTTATAACGTAAAACTCTATTTAACTTAAAAGAGTATCTAAAGTAATTGCTTTAATAAGAGTAGCAGATCCGATCCCGTACTTAACGGACTTTTCTTTTGCTCGAGATGTATCTAATTAAACCTCGAAGTACTTCTTTTAAAGTGCTCGTAATTAAAGCAAGCTAGCGGTAAAGAAATTGGTTGCTCCGCTATCAATTATAAAGCTTATAAACACGTTTTCAAAGTACTTAAAAGCTATGTAAGTCTTTGCTTTGCTCGCGGGCACGTTTTAAATCTCGATTTAGCTAGTAAAAGCGTAGAATGCCGTTTGAATCTTTAATTGTTTGTATACTTCGTTAGCGTTAAAAGTGCCGTAAATAATCACAAAACCTTTCGATATATTAACGTAGCTGCTCGATTCGAGCGGCTCGTTTAATAAGCTTGCGATAAACTGATCGAATTCTTTTGTAAATACAAATAGCAAGCTTTCGATCGACGCTACGTATTAAAAGAATTTGCTTTTCGTTACCTTTTTTGCGTCTTTAAAGCTTTAGAACTTAGCTACGGAAGCTTTGCGCTCGTCGAAGGTGTGGTTAGTGCTTTAGCAACTTAGCTTTTTGCAAACAAAGCACCTTTTCTTATCTTTAATAGCTTTAGCAGCTTTCTTACTTTCGAAGTATTAACGGTCTTAAATAAAGCATTCGTATTCCTTATCCAAATCGGAGTCAGCTTCTAAGGCGTGCTAAAAGCAGGTATGATCGTATAGCTCGCTAAAGCTCGCGTAAGCTCTATTCGCCTTAGCGAGAGGTCGGAAAGGCTAAGAGCTCTTAGTTGCAAACGCAATTGCTCGACGAATATTAGCAACTGCTGCGATAAAAGTAAAAGCAAGGTTCATTCGTGCAATCGTAATCTTTAGCACGTTTTTATAAGCTGAATACAACTTGTTAGTAAGATTCCGATCATCTTTTAAACTTGGTCGTAAAGAGCTTTGAATACCTTTAAGCTCTTTAGCGAGCTTCTTAAAGCACTCGCTAAGCGAGGTTTCTAGATTCTCTTTTTTAATTAAATCTAGCGAAATTTCTTTTTATCGGTCGTATTTTACTTGCCGCCGGTAATTAATTTCGAAGTGGTCCTTTATTGCATTAGCGTTCGCCTTAAACGTAAGAAGCCGGGCTTTGATTACGTGATTATAATAAAAGGTAATAGCTTTTCTTATAAGCATAATAAAGAACGCCGCTAAGTAATCGTTAAAGGTTAAGCCGTATCGACTTGCTTAATTAGCAAAAATACTTAATTAAGTTTTAAAGTTATCGTTAAGTCTTAAATACTTTAGTTTTTTAAGAAAGCTTTGCGCGAACAAAGCTAATTCTTTCGCTTTCGGATAAGAATCCGTTGTTTTTAGCTTAAAGAAATCGTTTTTATCATCGTTAAAAGCGCTTAAAGTGCTATACGCAAGTATGCTATGCTTAGCTAATAGTTTGATCGGTAAAAGGTTACCGATATAATTGTTAATAGTCCGTCTTCTTTTAAGGTTTTTAAAAGGCTTATTTCCGGATCCGAAGTCTTTTAAAAGTCCGTTTCCGAATCCCTTTAATAGATTAAAAAGCCCGTTTCTACTTCTTTTGTATCCGTGTCTTCGATCTTTTTACTAATCTCTTTTGTTTCCTTTTCGTCGGTCATTATTAAAATCGTTAAGATTATTCGAGTTATCGATTAAAGCTTTAGCTTAATAATATCCGTACCTTTAAGTGCGCTCTTAGCGATTCTTATACTTTTAATATCTTTCTTATCGATATATAGCTTATTAAAAGATTTAAAGAGCTTGTCGGTACGTTTAAAAGTGCTAGATCCTTTTTTCGGATTGCTAAAGTTAAGCACGGAAATCTATACGCTATCTTTAATAAAAGCTGATTTTGTCCGGAATGCTTTTAAGTTTTAACGGGTCTTCTTTTAACGTATAGCTCCCGTAGCTTCGAGTGTTGTTTAGTCCGATAATAATTTCAAGACTTTTATTATTATTGCTATTAAGCCCAGGCTTTTTAGAAAACTAGGTGTAGCTCTTAAAAAAAGGGTTTAAAAGCCGCTAAAGCGATTTTGGCTCTTTTTATATAATTAACGTATTGCGTAACGATTGATAAATTAAAAACGTCGAGTACGTTAAAGCGCTTCGTCGTAGCCTTTCGTTAGATTATATAACGTAAGTCTGTAATTCCGCTATTTGCTTTGCTATAGCTTTTATATTTCGTTTTATATCTTTCTTCTTTTTTAAAAACTTTTCTCGTAACTTTTAGATTTCTTCCCTTTTTTCTTTTTTGCTTAAAGTCTCTTTTTCTTTCCTTTTTAAGCTTCGCGGAAGTAGAAATAAAAGTAGTTAAAGTATAATATCTTCGTCGTTCGTAAGGCTTTCGGCGGTCCACTTTAAATCGAAGCTTAAAAATATTGCTTATTGCTCTTTTATTTCTTCGAAGGTCTATTAATGCTATTGCTCGTCGTTCAAGAGCTTGACTATCTTATTAACGTAGCCCTTTTGCTTTAAAAAGCACTACACGCTTTTAGACAGCAAGTATTCTTTAAAGCTAATAAAAATAGCAAACTTAAAGCCTCGTCTTATATTATCCTTCGTTATCGTAAAGCTCGTTTAGTCCTAGCGTAAAAAGGCGTGCCGGAATAAGCTTCATAAGTCGTAATCCTTTAGCCCTTTACACTTCGCATCTAAGAAGTCTTTTATTATTGCTCGAGCCGTAATCTCACTATCGAGCTTTGCGTATAATAGCTCGTTTAAGTCAAATAAGATGCCCGACATCTCGTCATCTAGCCCTTCCGATAGCTCTAAGAGCCTTGAGTATAATGGTTCTTTTAACTGAATAGTTAAGAGTTCCGTAAGTAATGATAAGACTCGAAAGATATAATACCTTACTCTTTGTCGGCTAGACTCTTTACCCGAAGGTTTAGTTGCTCGATCGGCTATAGTTATTGTCTGTTTATATATAAATCGATCTAAATTTAATTAAGTTGCTATATATAGCAAGCGCGGCTCTTACAATATTAAAGGTTGTATAAAAGTGACTTGGTTCGGAATCACTCTTCCGTAAGAATAAAGAAAAATCGATAGTATAAGCAAGCGACTTAATACGGAATCGCTCTTCCGTTATAAAAGAAAAGAAGTATCGTAATAAAAAGTATCTTCGCTATAAAGTATTCTTAGCTTTTTTATGATTGATCATTTAATAGTAAATCAACTACTAATTAGTATTAGATTACTTCTAAGCGATTAAGAATATATATTCGTAAAGTCGTAACGGTCGTCAAAGTACTTGCAATTGCAAAACACTCGGTTGATAAAGTATCTGAATTCTGTCTGCTCCCCAAGATTCAAAGGAGCTGATTCTTTCTATAAGATTAAAAGGAATTACGTGTATTAGCTAATTAATAAGCCTACTTGTTAAGTTAAAGGTCCTTTGACTGCTGACATGCTAAGCGAGGCATGCCAAGTGGCCCGTGAACCATGGTTCACGGGTGAGCTCCCTCAACTACTACTACTAGCTAGCTAAGGTCGATATGGAGATACCGACAGTAAAAGATATAAGAATTAAATGCAAAATTATAGCTTTTACGAGAACTCCGAAGATATAAGTTAAGCTTTTTATTAATACCGAGATAAATATAAAGCTTTTAAAGATATAATTAATAAAAAATATATTTATATTAATAATTACGAACGCTTTTGCTTAAAACTTAAAAGGATCAATGCTTTTATTATTTAAAAAAAGCAAAGAAAGACTTAGTTTAAATCTATCGTATTAAACGTTCGTAAAACGGAATACGATAATATCTTAAAAAATCGATTTACTAATAGACCTAAGACTTATAAACACTTGCTCTCTTATTAATAACCAATCCAATAGCTAGCGTAATATCAGCCAGATCAAAATGCTTAACGACTAGCTAATTAGCTAAGTGAGCTTACCACTATCTTTAAAAGACTAATCGACATTAAAAATATTAATATTATAAAATGAATTAATACGCTTAGCTATTTATCTAGCATAAAGATTGCTTTGGTCGAGATTAACGCTGCTGCAAAAGATAAAGCTAAAAAGCTTTTCTTATCTTCGAAAAGATCTAAGCTTATTAAAATCAAAAAGAATATCCGATAACAAAAGGAAAAGAATTACGGCACTTTTAAAGCTCGGGCTTTTTAAGAATCGAGCATTATTATTAAGATAGACTTAAAAGATAGGTTATTCGATAATGTAATTAAAAAAAAGTCTTTTAAACTAATTAAAGCCGACGAAGTTATAAAAAATATAAAAAGAAAGGTTAAGATTACTGAGCGAGTATTAAGAAAAAGGAAAAAGAGGACTTATAAACGAAAGAAGTTCATTGACTTTTACGTTATTATTAAAGCTTAAGAAAAAGCAATAGCGGCGATTATAAAATCGAGAATCGAAGTTTAAATTAAAGACTTATTCGGACTTAGCTTTCGCTTCGATAAGCTATTAGACTACTATATTTTAATAGTTCCCGATGCTAAAGAAAACGTAGAAGTCTTTTAAAGTAAGCTTATTTTAATAAACGCCTCAACTATCGAACGTTTAGGTCGGAATTAAAAAAGCAAGCTAGACTTCTTAGCGACGCAAATTCGCAAATAACTTATCGCTCGCAATTGCTTCGAAGTAACGATAAAGACTTTAAAAGTTTTTATTAATATCGACGGTATAATTAAAAGCAGATCCTTTCTCGATAATGGATCTAAGATTAATATAATAAATAAAGAAATGATTAAGATAATCAAACTATTGTAGAGGGGAAGAGCTCCGACATATACCCAACGTCAAATCAAGAGATATATATGAATATAGCTATAGTAGAATCGTAGGTGAATGAAAAGGGAAAAGGAGGACGATCGAAAAACACTCGAATGTGTTTTGTAAGTACGTGTATTATATTATATAATAATATAATGCTAGTTCAAAGAGAAACTAACTACTCGTTTATATAAGAGCTTGTACGTGACTTAATTACGTGCTTAATAAGGCTAAAGCATATAGCGCACTTACGCAATAAAAGTGCTTAATATTAATATTATATATATAAACAAAACAAATACAAAGCTTCAATTCTATTATATACGTCTCTCTTTCGAATTAAACTCGCTTTCGAATCACCTTTTATTAAGGTGGTAAAGTTGGGTTTGCAAAACGAGCATATAATCGAATTGCATAATCGCAATACGGTCTTAAAGTATTACTTAATAATGCATCGCTAGATCGGTGTTAATACGAAAGCGTATATAATATAATAAAAAAGATAAGAATAGCAACGAAAATGCAAGATAATCCTTTAAGTTTAATTCTTTTTTATATCTTTTATAACACTTTTATTTAATTATAAAAACAATATTAACTCGAGCGTTAGTATTATCGTTAGAATAAGCGTGCGCCAGCTTAAGCGGTTAAGTGGTAACGCACTGCCGAATCGATAATAGCGCGAGGCTTAAAGCGGTAATATAATAAAAAAAAACAAAAGCGGCAGTATATACTTAAAGTCTTGCTATAAATAATCAACCCTTTTTTCATATTAACTTTATATCTTTTCATATTTTCTTTAGTACTATTATTTATTAACTTTATTATTAATCATTATGTTTTTAATCTATTTTCGATGCGTAAGCTACGCAAGCAGAACTATCGATAATATTACGAATCGGTGCATCTTTTTTTTCGATACTTTTATTAAATGCGAGCGCTACCGTGATATCAAGTCAATTTATATTTTTATAAATTATCTTACTTTTCGTTTTATACTCGTTTTAACTTTAATTCGATAGCTTTTCGTAAAAGTCGTCGATGCTAACATAGCTTTGATAAATGCAATAATAGCTATAAATAATAGAATTAAGTCGGCCGATAAAGTTTTTCGTTTAAGCATAATTGCAAATAACTTTTTTATTAAGACCCGCCGCGCTTTTATCTTTCGAATTAATAATGCTTTCTCTTTTTTTCGAGCCCGTATCGCCGCTGCGTCTTTTGCCGCCGCTAATGCTAAAAGTCTTTTAGTTAGCTTAAGTCCCGTTTTAGCGTTGCGCTTACTTGCCGCCGCTATTACCGCCGATCTAGCTTCGTTAGATTTACTACCTTAAATCTTAGCCGCTATAAATCGAAATAATACTTTATTAAATAATTTTTTTAATCGCGTAAATATATATTGCGAGCCTTTTATAATTTCTTTTCGATTTAATTACGATAAGTTACCGATAAGTCTTCGTTTCGCTTATTTTCATCTTCGCTATCGCTATCACTTTTCGCTCCTTTTGCTTTTCTTGCTTTTCTTACGAAAAAGCTTCGCCGAAGTGCTCGCTAAGCTTTTAATCGCGGTAATACCGGCGGTTCTTCGAAAGGTTTTAGCCGTAGCAATACTCGTAGTTCTTCGAAAGGTTCGAGCCGTAATAATATCGGTAAGTCTTCGAGAAGTAAAAGCAATAACTAAGGTGCTGCGAAGAACTCTTGCATTATTCCACTTAACTTTAAGTTGTGAAGTCGAAAGGGTTTTTATTGCGTATCGACAGCTTGCTAAGTAATTAATGCAATAGATTTTTTTTTTCGTATACTCTTTTTAATCAGCCTCCGAATAAAGTCCGCTTTATATATATGATATGCTCGTATATAATAGATCGGGAGCATATAAGTATGATAACGTAAAGCTCTTTAATACAAAAAAGGAAATAAAAAAAGTATAAGAAAAAAGAAAATAAAAAAAACTAAACTTAAATAAAGAAAAAATTAAAAATCAAATTTAAACTCGTCCTTTTTTTACGTATAATCATGCCTTTATAACTTAATCACTTTTTATTGCTTTTTTATCATTGCTTATAAAGACTTTTGCGTATTAGCTTCGTTGCTTTTTCGTAAAGCTAAGTAATCGAATAATAAATCTATTTAAGCGCTTGATTTAAAAGCCGGATTTAATTACTTTATTTAATAAGCGTTGTTCTAAAGATCTTTTTATTTAAAGCTTAAAGCGAAATAATAACGCTTCGAAAGTATATCGCACGTAAAACTTTTTTAATCGATTATCGGCAAATGTTTTATTTAACAAAGCCTCGTCTTTTTTTAGCTTTTTCAATTTATAATATTTCTTTATATTTATCGACGAAGTTTAATAAAAGCTAAGCTATCGAAAATCCAACTTTCTAACGTTAAATATATTTACTTTACGTATCGAGTCGTGCTTAAAAACTAAGTTATTTATTTTTAAAAGCTTAATTCGAAGGTTTTTTTTATTATTAAAAGCATTTTTTCTTTTTTAACGGCAACGGGTTTTCTTAAGTATAGCTTTCGTAGCGTTTTCGTTTCGCATCCGAAACTAGCGTGCTTTCAATTCGATAAGCTTAATACGATTAGTTATTAGCTTTTAAAATAACGTAGCTTAAGATTAAATTCGAATTTTAATCGAAAGCATTACTTTTTTATTATATATTATATAAAACAAGATAATTCTAATAAAAGTATGCATCGAAATGCGGTCGACGAATAAAACGGCTAGCAATTGCGCAATCTAATCGGTACTTTTAAGCTTACTTAATGCATTTTTAATTAATTCGTAGACGCGTTTTATTATTTTATTCGCTTAAAAGTAATATATTAAAACTACGATTCGATTGATTTTTTAATTATTAAGCAAATCGATTACTTTTTTTTTAAATTTCGAACTTACGTCGATTATTAATTAAAAGAAAATCTTATAACGATAGATAATATCTTTTTAAATAAACTTAGCTATCGAAAACGAGTTTCGAATTCGAATCGCTTTCGCTTCGACTTATTTACTTATATTATTTTTAATAATAATTAAGTAGCTCTTGCTATTGCGTGCAAGTAAATAAGTAATATCGATAGCTTAGCGTTTTATTAAGCTATTAGATCGAATAAAATGCAATAGTTTTTCGAGCTTATTAACTGTTCGATGCTAGCATTTTTTATAAGTCTTAACGAATCGTTTGATATTCGTATAATATTTATTTTAAAAGTAGCGTTAAAAAACATAATAATAAATTAATTTACGGCTTTTATAACTACTTTTATCGTGATAAGCCGTAATAATATCCGTTTTAATCGAAGGTTTATCAATTATTAATCGAAAAAGAAAGCTTTTCGTCGAAAGTCTTTAAAGTTTTTTATCGTTCACTTCGTATTTAATAGCTTTTCTTTTAAATTTACGGCATTTTACTTTATTAAAATCTTTAAGTTTTCGCAAAATCGTTAAGAAAGTAGCTATCCGAATTGATTTCGAAAAGTATTCAATTAAATTTAAAAAGCTTTCGTAATCGTAATCGTCGTCGAACTCGTTTAAATTTGCATTTTCCGCTTTTTTTAATCGTTAAAATATATTTTTAAAGATAAACTAACGAATATTTATTAAAAGGTCCGCCGAAAGTTCTTCGAAGTCGTTTTAAGCTTTAATAAATTTTAAATCGATTAATAAGCTATCGTCGAATTTATTTTTGTTTTTATCGCTTAAATTATTAAAATATCGTAACTATTTCGATAATACATCGGCAGTAATATAATCTTTATCGAAGATATATTAAACTTGAAAATCGAAAAAATTAATTTAAGCTAGCTAGCGTATAATTAAAGCCGAAAGTATATTAATAACTTTTTTTAGAAATTGCGTAATAAATATTTTAATATTAATCTCGAAAATAAAATACATTTAGGCTGCTCCATGGGGCCCCATGGGGCCCCACGGAGTTTTGGGTCCTCCCCACGGGGGAACCCACGGGGGGTACAAAATTCTGCCCCTCCTTATGGGGAAACCCTATGAGGCGTAGGGTTACTTTATAAGGTTTATATACATAAAAATATGCATATGCATAATTACTAATCAAGTTTACTAATCACATTTACTAATCACATTTACTAATCACATTTACTAATCACATTTACTAATTACATTTACTAATCACATTTACTAATTAAAGACTTAGAGTATTAATCAAATTTACTAGTTATAAAGGCCTAAGGGTTGGTAAAGACCCGTTCTTTAGCTTAAGTCTACTAGTTATAAAGAGTTGATAAAGACCCGTCCTTTTGCAGTTACGTAAAATACGTTCAACTCGGTCTCCGCCTTTGGCCTAAGCTCTTGCTTATAAGCATGATTTAAATAAATCTCGTTTGACTCAAGTAGCTCTCCTAGCTTTTAGCACTTATTGCTCTACTTAAACTCATTTTCATCCGAAAACTTAAGGGTAAAGCGTTTGTATACTAAAGTGCTATCGATAGTAAAAGGGTATAGCATCAATAGCTCTTTCAAGATGCTTTGAGCTTCGGTATGATCGCTATCGAAAAGCTTAAGAGTAAGATCACTTAAGATTAATCGAACTTTAATATCCTTATAAGTGAATTGCTTTTCAATTAAGTTAAGGAAAGAGACAAAGTGGTCGAGGAGACAAAGGACTTGAGCGCTCTTCTTTTAAATAAAAAATCAATTAATGATTATAAAATATAAATGTTATTATTAACCTTATTAGCACCGTAGTGCTTAATGCCGAACTCGTCGACAAAACCTTTGCGACCTTTCCATTCGTAATCGAGGCCGATTGATCTTAAAAACAAAGCGGTATCTTCCTCGTCATAACAAGTAAACATTGAATTAATAACGTTACTATTAGCATAAACGACTACGAAATCTTTATAGCGACTAAGTATCTCGTTGATTAGCTTGTTGCCACCGGTGCTAAAAAGGTTAACCTCGACCATAGCGTTATAAAGAAAAGGAATCGACATTGCTAAATAAAGAAAATAATTAGCTTAAAGCAAAGAATCAAAAAGCAAAGAATCAAAAGGAAAATAATTACCTAAGTTAAGTATGATTATAATTAAGTATTAAAGTTAATTAAGAAGTTAAGTATTAAAGTTGAAGTTGAGAAGTTGAGTGTTAAAGTTGAAGTTAAGTATTAAGGTTAAGGTTGAGAAGTTAAGTATTAAGGTTAAGGTTAAGAAGTTGAGTGTTGAAGTTGAGGTTGAGAAGTTGAATGGAAAGTAATTGTAATAATAATAAAAAAAAGAAAAGGAAAAGGAAGGAAAGCGAGTACTTATATAAAAATAAAAGTATAGCCTAATCGTAATCGGGGCATTGCCTCGATTTATCAAAAGTGAATTATAATATTTAAAACAATAAATCGACGCGGAATAAAAAAAATAACGCGTTTTGAAACAATGAATCGACGCGGAACAAAGAAAATAACGCGTCGCTTAATAATAATCGATGCAATGCCTCGATTCAATAAAAGTGAATTACAATATTTAAAACACGAACTCGACGCGGAACAAAGAAAGAACGCTTCGCTTAATAAATCTGATTAATAAATCTGATTAGTAAATCTAATTAGTAAATCTGATTAGTAAATCTGATTAGTAAATTTGATTAATAAATGCTGCACGGAAAGAAACCTTGCATGCTGTACGTCCTTTTGCTACACGTGCTTAGCTCGGCTATAGCTCGGCTATAGCTCGGCTATAGCTCGGCTATAGCTCGGCTATAGCACGTGCTTTACCGTACGTAATTTAATTAGTAAATCTGATTAGTAAATCTGATTAGTAAATCTAATTAATAAATGCTGCACAAAAAGAATTAACGTACTTAAGGCTGCTATACGTAATTTACGTAAGGCTGCCACACGTAACTTACGTAAAGCTGCTATACGTAACTTACGTAAGGCTGCCACACGTAACCTACGTAAGGCTGCTATACGTAACTTACGTAAAGCTGCTACACTTAACGTACTTAAGGCTGCTATACGTAAACTACGTAAAGCTGCTATACGTAACTTACGTAAGGCTGCCATACTTAACGTACTTAAGGCTGCTATAGCTCGGCTATAGCTCGGCTATAGCACGTGCTTTACCGTACGTAATTTGATTAGTAAATCTGATTAGTAAATCTAATTAGTAAATGCTGCATAGAAAGAATTAACGTACTTAAGGCTGCTATACGTAAACTACGTAAGGCTGCTATACGTAACTTACGTAAGGCTGCCATACGTAACCCACGTAAAGCTGCCATACGTAACCTACGTAAGGCTGCTACACTTAACGTACTTAAGGCTGCTACACGTAAACTACGTAAGGCTGCTATACGTAACCTACGTAAGGCTGCTACACTTAACGTACTTAAGGCTGCCACACCTAACGTACTTAAGGCTGCTATACGTAACCTACGTAAGGCTGCTATACGTAACTTACGTAAGGCTGCTACACTTAACGTACCTAAGGCTGCCATACGTAATCTACGTAAGGCTGCTACACCTAACGTACTTAAGGCTGCTATACGTAACCTACGTAAGGCTGCTATACGTAGCGTACGTAAAGCTATTACACGTAACTGACCCATGAATTATGGTTCACGGGTGAACTCTTCTTTTAACTATTACTACCGGTATTTTTAGCTAGCTAGCTAAGGTCGATATAAATATATTAATAATAATAAAAAAACTAAAGATATCGATAAAAAAGAATTTAATTAATCATTACAATCAATTATAAATAAATAAATACAAAAACTTAATGATACAAAAAAAGCAATTTAGTAAATAAAATCAAAGTCGCTAATTATAAAACCTAGCAGGAGCGATACTCTTTGCAATTAAACGCTTGATTTTAAAAGAAGCTTCTTTTTTTTTATCTTGTACTAATTCCGCTTTATCATCTTCTTTTTCTTTTATTCGTTTGCGCTTTAAAGTTAATAATAGATTTGTAATTCGTTCGCTTATAAAAGTATTAGATTTAAAGTCGTTAAACTTATATATAATAATTGACTTACTTTGACTTTGAATAACGATTGAAAGAGTTTTAAGTTTCGAAATACTAAGTTTCGAGGTTTAAGCGGCATTTAAGGTTCTATAAGATAGCGAAGCCGAGTCCGGTATTCTATCAGCTTTCTTTTTACTTATTATCCTTTTATCACTTTGCTTAAGGCTTGATATTTCTTTCGCGTTAAAATAATTTTGTTAAGAAATATCATTCGAATCGTTTTAATCGTATAAATTTGCTATCGTTAATATTTAAGTTAGAATTTATATTTAAATAAAAGCGTATATTATATAATATCGTACTTCGTTGCACTTTATTTTTGTGGTTTATATAGCGTTTAAAGCTAGTCGATTCGTTCGTACTGTTCGAATCTGAATTTTCTAAATCGTTTTCGTTTTCTATATTATTAAGAACGTTCTAATTTGTATCATCTTGAGTTTGCTTATCGAAAAGTAAATCCGTAGCTACTTTCGATTGATTTACTTTGCTTAGTTTTCTTTATAAAGAATATAATCGATTTGCTACGACTTTGCTTTAAAAAGCGGAAGAATGCGCTTTGTATAATCTTATATGATAGTTAATAAATCGATTAGTAAATCGATTAATAAATCGATAAAAGGTAAAAATATCGCAAGTAAATTAATTTACTTTTTAAATGCCCTTCGTAATTTAAAGACTTTCCGTACCGTAGCTGTCGCATTTTAAACGAAACATTTTTATCAATATCTTGAAACCTATTTAAGTTCTCTCTTATTCAATATAATTAATAAATATTTATAAAATCAATATTATTTAAACTTACGTGATTCTCGCACTTCAGCTTTTAATATTATTAACTTAGCCTCTCGTTGCTTAAAACTCATTGTTCGAAGATCTTGATCGATCGCAAAATTATCGCAAGCAAAGATATATTTAAAACAAGATAAGCCTTGAAATTAACGATTTTGCTATTCTTGAAACTTTTATACTTCTTATTCGAATTCCTCTTTAAGCTGATCCTTATCTAAATCATTATAATTTACTAAAATCGATTCGAATAAGTGCCGAGCTTTATCTAAGCGAGTATTACACATCTTGAAATATAAAGCAGTTATTTCTTTTGCGATTATTAATAGCGATAAATTACCGCGACGATAATCGCAAATATCTCTTGTAATATTAAATACCTTTTTTACGCAAACACTAGTTAAAGAGATGCATAAAAAATCTCTAGCTATTCGAGCTAGATCAAGGTACCGAGGCTCAAGGTTTCGCTAAGAAGTCAAAATCTCTCGTCCGTCGACCGTTAAACTCAATTAATAAAAATTAATAAAATTAAGGTTTTAAATTAAAATTTTAAACTTACGAGCTGAAAGATAATCATGCACTTCCGACGACTCGTGATCTGTATCTTCGAAAGAAGCTTGTAAAAAAGAACTTAGCATTAATCTGCCGCGGAGTAATAAAGCGGCTATCGATTAACGATCGATTGCTTTAATATTATCAATACGTTGAGCTATAAATATTAAAGACTTATAATATTCGTTAAAAAGCCTTTCGAATCTCGCTCGATATATTGCAAACCAATCTTTACCTTCGTAAAGCTAAGAAAAATTTAGGTCGAAAGTCCTTAGCTTAGTAGCAAGATATAAGATTGTCGCGAAAGCAAAAATATCCTTTAGCGGCCTTTGCGTTTTCTTATAATACTTATTTAATTTCTCGATAGCATTGATGACGCCTTCTTCTAATTGCAAGATCTATTTAAAATCATTGCGATCTTCTTCCGAAATCTTTATATATTCAGACTTTAATCGTGCTTGTGCTTCATTTAAACGTTCGAATATTTCATCGAATATTAAAAATCCGTATTAAATAATAAGATTAAGCTTTTCATTTAAATGCATAATTAAAAGGTGAAACGGTCGAAAGATATCGATTAGCTATAAGATTTGCTTTTATTAAGTATTAAATAATTTGAAAATACTCATCTTATCGATCTTTGTATAATATCTTTGAATAACATCTTTAAAAGTTATAAATCGATTAAGCATATAGAATGTAGAATCCTATTTTATAATAATATCTAAAATAAGCTTTAAGCTTTTCGTTAAAAGATGCTTTAAATCGTCGATAAAAGCTTTCATCGTTTTATTAAATCGCGATTTTCGAAATTAGCTAGCCGTAACACACTTAACAAACTTCCGAACTTAAGTACGTTGATTAATGATTAGTAAATATGATTAGTAAATATTTTTTAAAAAAAAAAAAAACTTATAATCGCAAATGTATATGCAATCCTTCGTTTATCGCGTCTTTTTGCTCTTTTTAGCTCGTTTATATTAGAATCTTCTTTTTAATGCTTTTTTAAGCTTTCGTTCGTTAGCGATAATCGCGGTCCGAGCAACGCTTTAAAAGATAATTGCAAGACGTAAGCTATATACGGAACGTATAGAATCTCTTAGCTTATAAAAAGCTTTTTCTCAAATGCATCTTCGACGCATTTAAGCAACTCTTTTATTATTGTATTATTCGAAGATGCGTTATCCGTTGTAATCGCGATTATCCTTTTTGTTAAGCTTAATTTAATAAAGCGTTCGTAAATAATTCTTGCTAATTCTTCTTTTGTATAATTAAACTTAACGTATATAAATCCAAGCATAAGCTGAATCATATGCTAATCTTTTGTAATTGCAGTTCCGATTATGCATATGAAAGAATAGCGCTTAATGCTAGACCAATAGTCTAATGAAATGCTAAGTTTTTAATTAGCTAGTAAATTGTTTAATAAATAGCGATCAATTTCTAAAATCCTATCGTCGAGGTCTCGCTTAATAATTGAAGCACTAAAGAGTTTAAGATGTAGGTTTTGTAATTCGCAAAGAGATTTTCAATTCGGGTTATTAATTATTCGAAACGAGCTTCGCGTAAATAATATAACATTTAAAACACTTTTTCGAAATGCTGATTTTAAGTCTTAATGCGAAAGCGTTCCTCGTGATAGATGTGTCTATTAGATATTAGTTTTATTATTTATTGATCAGATTTATTAATCCGATTTACTAATCAGATTTATTAATTAGATTTATTAATTAGATTTACTAATCAGATTTACTAATCCGATTTACTAATCAGATTTACTAATCAGATTTACTAGATTTATTAATCGAATTTATAAATAAAAACAAACGTACTAAATTGCGTTAAAAAGATTTAAATCCTAATTGAGTTTGCCGAAGCTTTTGTTTTAGCCCACTTACGACGCGTTTGCAAACATCCGTTTTCTGATGATCGGCTAATGCTTTCGTTCTAGAAGCCTTTAGCTTCGGATGCTTTAAAGCTCGGTCGCACTTTTTATAGCATATTATAAGCTCTTTTATTGATTTCTCAGCTACTTAAACGAATCTAGTCTATACAAAAGAAGTTTTCTTTCTATTCTAATCGATTCGCAAAGGATTTTGATTAGCTTTTTGTTGTTAAGAATACTATAAGGTCTGTGACCACCAAGTATTAAAAGTCTCAATCTCTTTAACGTTCCAAATATAATATTAATTAAAACATCTAATAATTGCTAATAATACTAAGCTAAAGAAACTAATTATAAAGCTTTCGAACTCTTAACTTTAAAATGGATCGGTATCTTCGTAAGTAGTTGAAGTAATTTAAGATAAAAACGAATCAGTAGCTTAAGAAAACATGTTTAGATTCTAGCGAATTTGCTATTAAACTGTTGATTTAAACTTATATATCAACGTCTTATATACTTGAATATTGTATAACATCATTTTATGATTTAAATATATTTTATTAAGTTAGTTTATTTTTAAAAAGGGTTTTGCTTACGCTTAATTCTTTTTAAGCAGCATTCTTGCGAGCGTTAAGTTTTAACTAGCGGTTTTTTTTTTATCTTTTCATTTATTTTTATTTCCTTTTTATTAAAGCTTAATTATAATTATATCTTTTAACACTTTTAAGCTCTTTTTACTTAGGTTGACTATTACGAACAACCTTCTTATATATAGACCTTAATGTCGGTATATCTATATCGACTTTAGCTAGTTAGTAGTATTTAAGGGAGTTCACGGGCCACTTAACATGCTTCGCTCAGCATATCACACTAGTCAAAGGACCTTTAACTTAACTAGTAAACTTATTAATTAGCTAGTGCGCGTAATTCTTTCTAATCATATAAAAGGAATCAGCTCTTTTGAATTTTAAAAAGCAATTAGAATTTAAATACTTTTACAACCGAGTGTTTTGCAATTGCAAGTACTTTAACGACCGTTACGAAATTACGAATATATTCTTTAATTGCTTAAAAAGAATTCAACACTTAGTTTTTTTCAACTTTTACTTTCGATAATTATTAATTTCAAATTTAAATAATAATTTTATAATCTTCTTAAGCTTTATATGATCTTTTCGCTTTTTTATAAATTCTTTAAATAATCGCTTAAAGTCGTTATAACAAGTACTTATTTAAATTTATTAAGGTTTAATTAATATATAAGGATAAGGTGCCTATAGAAATCTTAATTTAAATATAATCTTTGCAGCTTTCTTTTCGGCTGCTGCTATGCGGTAAATAAAATTAATATAATCTGATAAATATTAAAAATAAAAGCATTTAATTAAAAATTTATTATATAAAACGATAGAACACTTTATAATCGTATTAGCTTATAATTATATTTATAAGCTCGAATATCTATTATAGCTAAAGAATGGATAAAAGAAATTCATATTTTAACGGACGCTTGCCGATTTATTTATAAGTGCCGTTTTATTATTTATATATTAATCAAGTTATTAATTTATTAAGGATTGCAAACCAACTAAACTCGATCCTTATCGAAGTAGATAATAAAACTTATTATTCTCTTTTTATTAGACGAACGAACGGTCGAAACGCTCGGTGTGTAATAGAAATGCTAAACGAAGAAAAGCGTAATCGTGGTTGGTTAGTTAGAATGGACGAATATCGAGTTAAGCGGTTTTTAAATAACGGTTATAAAATTAAGCTATCTATTAAATAAATCAGTAAAAACGAACATAACGACGGATATCATAGAATTGGTATTATTAGCGGGCAAAAGACTTTTTATATACAAAAGAGAGGTATCGCAAGAAAAGAAAGTAATAAATTCGATAGCTTGCGAAGGCCTCTTGAATTTCATTATTATAAATTAATAGATGAGTTTATATAGATAGTTTTAAAATCGTTATTATATTAAATAAAATATATATATAATTAACTTTAAATATAATTCATAAATCTAAATATTAAAATAATTTATTAATATATTTATATCGATTTTAAATACAGCAAGTCGGTCAATTCTTTTTATTCAAAACTTTAAGATATGACGACCTTAAGCGATTACTTAAAAGAACTCACGAGAGCGCGGGGGTTTATATAAAAGCTTAAGAGAATCTTAAAGTAATAATTTAAAATCAACAATTACCGAGTGTAAAAGTCGAAAGTAGCTAAGGTCTATATATACGAAGGTAGAAGCGCTAAGGATTCGTGAACTATAGTTCATAGGTTAAAAGCGAAGAATAAGAAAATACGAAAAATACGAAAGAAAAAATAAAGGAAGTAGCTTAGCGCATGTAAGGTGCGTCTAAGAGACTTGTGACGACCTTAAGCGATTACTTAAAGGAACTCACGAGAGCGCGGGGTTCATATAAGAGCTCAAGAGAATCTTAAAGTAATAACTTAGAATCAATAACTATTAAGTATAGAGGTCGAAAGTAGCTGAAGTCTATATACACGAAAGTAGAAGCGCTAAAGACTCGTGAACCATAGTTTATAAATCAAAAGCGAAGAATAAAAGAATACGAAGAATGCGAAGGAAAAAAAAAAGGAAGTAGCTTAGCGCATGTAAGGTGCGTCCAAGAGACCTGGCGTGTCGTCACAAGACCTAGCGTATCGTTATACAAAAACCCGACGATTAATAAATATAATTAATAAATATAATTAGTAAATATAATTAGTAAATATAATTAATAAATATGATTAATAAATATAATTAGTAAATATGATAAGTAAATATAATTAATAAGTATTATTAATAAATATAATTAATAAATAAAATAAATAGAAGTATTTTTATAAAATACAAAATTTGTAATTAATCGTGAATTCTATTTTACATAAACTTAAGCATTGAGTTTAAGAATGATCTCAATTCCGTATCGCTATCTTTAACGCCGTAAAACAACTCCGGAGCTAGCTCGTCCTTTTTCTAAATCAATTGCATAACGCGTTAAAATAAAATAGGATCGCAATCAGCTTTTTTAAATTCAGCATTCTTTTCGAATCCTTTTATATTCTATTAAGCGGCTAGACCCGGCAATTCGTATTCAATCTTATCGGTATTTGCTTTAATTTTAGCTCGCCAATACTTCTTTTTATCAAAAGAAAAGTAGACGTAAAGAGGCTTGATTAGATAAAGACTAAAAGTTATAATATTAGTTCAATTGATTAAAAGTATAATAAAATGAATTCTTACTTAGTTCGTTTTGAAACCGTGCTTGCTAAGTCTTAAGCTATCAATTCAAAGAAAGCTTTCCCACTCTTTAAATTAATAACTCGGCACTTCTTTGTTAAAGACCGCGCTACACTTTGCTAATAGCGACGAAATTGCTAAACGGTTATCATATAGCGTAACTTTATATTATTAGCAAAATATAAATATTTAAATAAAATAAATGCTTACCCATGCGTGCTAACGTGCTAATTGCCGAATGACCTTCTTTATCTTTTTATCGGTAATCGAGACGTATCTATCGCGAGGTATATCACTATTTTCTTTTTCGTCTTTTCGCAAATTAAATTCTTTATAAACCTTTTCGTTTAAATTAAATGCTTTATTAACCTAATCGCTATTTAAGTATTTTCTATCATTGAATCTAGTTGTAAAAAAAGCGGCTTGCATAGTAAGATTATCCGCGTAAATGCTTCGATTCTTTCTAAAATCGATTAGTAAATTGCTTAATAAATCAAAGAAAAGAAAAAGTATTGTTCATCTATAAGATTCTTTCGCATTTCGGCCCATCGAGTTTTCCTTTTAGCTTCTAATGCTTAAGAATATTCTAGGGTTTATTTCTAAATTGCAGAAAGCTGATTAGCGGCCGCTTGATCTCGTCTTTTAGCTTTTCGAAGCTTATCTGCTTAAGGATCTTGTTTCAGCTTTGCTGTACGAGCATTAGCCCTTATCGTATAAAGATTAGTTGATAATTAGCCTCTCTCTGGCCTTCCTTTTTAAGAAAAATTAATAAATTAATAAAGGTTAAAATACTACGTAAAAAAGATATTTACTTTGCGCTTGCCAAGGTTTCTTAGCACCGGATTGCTTGCCGCCACGATTGCCGTCGTATCGGCCGCATTCTAAGAAAGACGTTTTTAATTAATAAATAGATTAGTAAATAAGAAAATGATTCTTACTATAGATTTTTCAATCCTTTTCATCAAATCAAGCTGATTTATATTTGCAATAATACCTTCCATCGAATCAAGCTGATAGGCGGCCATATTAAATAGTATTATAAAGAAGCCAAACGTTAAGAGTAATTGTTTGAAGTAAAATCAAAGGTAATAGAATAAAAGTGTTAGGATTAAAAGTAAACTCGTACATTTTATTTTTAAAATATCTTAGCGCGGCCGCTAGTGAATTCACGAAGTGATAAGGCAGCCGTAGCTAAGATAAGGCGGCCGCAGCTAAGATAAGGCGGCCGCTTCGCGCAATTTTTACTTTACAAAGTAAAGTCTGATTCCTTTCTATTATTACTTAGTAATCAATTATAATTATCGCTTTCTTATTTGCTACGCCTTTGAATACAACGCTATTCATTGCTTTGTAAGGTCGTCCTTTTCTTGTTTAAAATTATCAACTTATTAATCGTAAACTAGATTATCGCGATTAAGTCTCTCTATTAATACTTTCAAATGGCCTCTCTATTAAACGAACCTTTGCTTTCGGACCGACCTCTTTTTACCGATATACTAAGCACTACGGCTAAAGAAGATGACGCAAGCCAAGATAAGTTAATTGATAAAGCAATTAAAAATCAAGCGATTAAGAGTCAAGCGGCTAAAGGTCAGGCGGCTAAGGGTTAAGCGGCTGAGGGTTAAGCGGCTGAAGGTCAAGCAGATAAGGACGAAGCACAAAAAAGTAAAGCAGATATAATACGCGGCGAAAGCGTAAAAGAAGAAAACTTAAATTTGCAAAGTAAACAAAGTAAGTTTATATTTAATTAATCGGAGTATTACTAATACTTTTTCAGTTACTTTACTTAGCGCAAATCCTTATTTTTAGTCTAGCAAAGCTCAATTAGCTACGGATGCGCTAGACCTTACTTTTGCTAAGCGCCGCGCTACTACAACTCGATAGTTATCCGGTTAATATTTGATTAGTAAATTAATTAATAAATCAATTGCAAATAGCTGATAAGCATTTATAGAAATTCTTGACCTTACTTTTGCTAAGCGCCGCGCTATTACAACTCGATAGCTATCCGGTTAGTATTTGATTAGTAAATTGATTAGTAAATCAATTGCAAATAGCTGATAAGCATTTATAGAAATTCCTGAAACTCCGCGCGGTATTGCAAGTCTATAACAAAGAACCGATTTATCTTCGTCCCTTTTTCGCCGAATTTCTTAAAGTCAAGCTAATAAGTATTAATTACTTTATTAATTAATAATTGCTAATTTCTATTATTTTAAATGACGCTCTTTAAACACTAATAAACTCTCGCGCAAATACAGACTAGTACTTATCATTTCTTAGACCTCGATCCGGTAATGTTTTTGACTTATGATTAATAAATATTTACTAATCAAATTTTTCTTTAGCAAACGCAATTAGATTTACTTCGGCTATTCAATTCGAAATAAACAAAAGCATCGTTTTTAACAATACTAGCATAAGTACTAACAGCTTTCAATAAGTTTAATCTTTTTAAACCTTTTTCTTTCGTTCGCTAATTATTTTAGAACTGCTTTAAAAGCAACATAATAATCGACGAGCCAAGCGAAT
Organism: Drepanopeziza brunnea f. sp. 'multigermtubi'; assembly: GCF_022702325.1. Lineage (NCBI taxonomy): Eukaryota > Fungi > Ascomycota > Leotiomycetes > Helotiales > Drepanopezizaceae > Drepanopeziza > Drepanopeziza brunnea. The sequence continues at coordinate 1,058,841 of NW_027094080.1, read as the reverse complement.
GCATTAGCTTAGCTTTAAAACGAAGATCCGTCTTACGACCTAAGTGCTAAAAACAATTCTTTTGCAGCTGCTAAACCTTCTTCTGCTTCTACTAGCAATCGCACTAAAAAAGCTTTCGCGCAAAAAGCTCTTAAAAGGTCTCTTATTATCTCGGGCCTAACTATAGCTATAAAAACCGCGACGAAGACGATGCTTTATAGTAATATAGATAAAGAAGAGCAAAGCGATAATAAAGAAAACTTAAGTGAAAATAATATTCCTTTCTCTTAACACAAAAGAGCTAAAAAATCATTTTCGACGGCTAAAGCTGCTCGCTCCGTTTTATTAGCTAGCAAATCACTTTCGGCAGTTAAAACTTCTTCTCGTTAAAAATCTAAAAAAAGCAAGTATCTTAAGAAGTCTGCAATTGTTGCGAAAAAAAGAAGTCTAAGCTAACGAAAGCGCCGTCGCTATAAGCTAAGAAGTAAGTTCAATTAATTAATAAATTGATTCTCAAGTATAATTACTGATTTATATAGCTACTGCGTTAAAAGAGATCCGACGATACTAAAAAAGCACCGAGCTTCTTATTAAAAAGACTCTTTTCTAGCGTCTTGTTCGAAAGATCACTCACGATTTTAAACAAGACTTTAAATTTCAAAGCGGTGCTTTAAAATGTTTATAAGAAGCTTTAAAAGCATTCTTTGTAAAAGAGTTTAAAAGTAAGTACTTATATATTTATTTACTAATCGATTTACTAATCGATTTACTAATCGATTTACTAATCACTTTTAATGACGAACTTATATGCTATTTACGCTAAACGAATAACGATTCAAAATAAAGATATAGCGTTAGTTAAGAAATTACGAGAAATCATAACTAGAAGTTTTGTTTAGTAATTTTAATTTATTATAATATAATGCAATGTAATTGTAAAGTATAACATATGTAATTAATAAATATAATAAATAAATATAATGATTAAGTAAAATTAATAAATATTCGTAAATTTGTTTTATTTTTAGCGGCCTCACATATATTATTTTTAGCTGTCCCACTTTAAACCTATAGGGTTTCCTTATCTCTCGTAAAGGATTTGACTTAAAAAAATCCTCTTTATAAGGTTTAAAAAAAAAAGTCCCTTATCGGCCAAGACCTTATAGGGGGAATGGGGAGGAAAACCCTATGGGGCCCCCACCCCATGGAGCAGCCTAAATACATTTGAATAATTTATAGCTTAAGTTTTTTAAAAACTTTAAGTATTTCGCGGCACTTTCGTTTAATAGCGTTATAGTTCCGTTTTACTTTCGTTTAAGCTTCGGATTCGTATCGAGCCGATTGCACTTTGCTAAAAGTAGTTTCGCGTTAATCGATATATTTTATTTTTTTAAGTTAGCGTCCGTTTTTATTATTATTCTTTTATTTTAATCTTTGTAATCGATTTTAATTAAAACTAAAGCCGTCGTTAAAGCGTTTTATAACATTCGCATAGCTTTTAAATGCGCTTCGATTTATTATTAATTTATATCTTTTTTTATAAAGTTATAAAAAAGGTTAATAATATATACGAATCTTTTAATTTAAATGCAAAAGTAAAAGCAAAAGCTTAAAAATCTTTTAATTTTAATAACGTTTTCGAAGGTTTTTTAATTATTAATTTTAATAATCTTATCCGCAGCGGGTTCGCGACTTTTCGAATTACATACGAATTTTATTATATTTATTTTATCTTAACAGAATTATAATTTTTCTTCGATCGTAGTATTAGCGCGCTTAATCCGTTTTAAAGTCTTATCGATATTTTAAATATATTCGAATACGAATTAGCGTATATTCGAAAGTGCTTTTTCGTTAAAATAATTCGTTTATAATCTTTTTATTTTAATATCGTCGATAAATAATATAAAGATTTTAAGTTGCAAAAGCTTTAAATAAAATTAATTATTCGAACGAATTAAGCTATCGAATTTATAATATTTTACGAAAGGATAATGTATCGGAAAAGATTTAACGGTATAAAAAAAGCGCTAAAGTCTTTATTCGATTAATAAAATGATTGCTAATAATAGCTCGAATAAAAGTCGATTAAGCTAGCTATTTAATAATTAAAAAACTCTTTAGCAAACTTACTTATAATTAAAAGTAAATTAACGTCTTTTCGTATAATTATATTAAGTAAAGTTATTAAGATAATAAGTTTATATTAACTCGGCTGCTTTTTAATTATTAAAAACTATTGATTCCGGTACGGTCTTTCGCAATATTTTAAAATTCTTTTATTAAGCTTGTTTTAAAGCATTTTAATAATAATAAGTTATAAAGCTCTCGAATACGAATAATTAAAGCTTATTAAGCCGTATATAAAATGGTTTTAAGCTTAATCGAAAATGAAACGTCGTCGTAAAACTTATTGCACTTTTGCTAAGCGAATACGATTGATTTTTCTTTATTTAATTTTTTTTTTTTAAATAAATCTTTTTTTTTAAGCCGTAAAGTATTATCGATATTTAAGTTCGTTATGCGTTCGAATATAATTCGAAAGCTTTTCGATATATCGGCAATACGCGGAAAAAAGTATTGCTTATATTCTTTTATTTGTTTTTATAAAGTATCTTTTGCTTTTAATAGCTTATATTAATTAATTTTGCTATTCAATACTGCTTTTACTCCGTTTGCTTCGTTTATTAGCTTAATCTTTTTATTTTTAATTTTATATATATCGAATATTTTAATCGAATTCGAAAAGATCTTTTTTCGAGTTTAATAAAATATTAAATTTTAATAATCGATATAATCGTAGCAGCGGGTTATAAAGTTATCGATGCTAACGGTATTTATTAAGCAAGTTGTTAAAAAATCGTATTTCGTAAAAGCAAAAATATCGATAAACTGCTTTTAAATAATAAAGTCGTTTCTTTTTTAATATTGCAACGTTTTGCTTTCGAAATTAAGCGAAAAGCAAAAAGCTTTTAATATACCGACTTCGGCGCTTTTAACGAAGCCGATTATTAGTTTTCCGAATCGTTGCCGTTATTATTCGAAAACTTATCGTAATAAATAAAGCTTATACTTTGTTTTTTTAAGCGATCGACGGCTTTATTATATTAATTCGTTTTATCATTTACTTTAGCTTAAGTAACTTAGCTCGTAAACGGATTAATAATTATAATAATAATAAAGCTATTTTTATAATTCGAAAAGTATCGAAGACCGATTTTCGCTTTGCGTATAAAAAAGTAATCGAATATAAATCGAAACTTTAATAAATTTATAACGTAAAATTGAGTACGGATCGTAATACTTTCGATATTAATAAATATATTATTAACGTATCCGATAAAGCGCGATAAAAAACCGGTAATTATTTAAAAGCTTATTTTTTAATCGTAAGTTATAAGAACTTCGAATTTAATCGCGGCGTTATAAATAATAACGCTAACTTTCGCATTTATATCGAATATAACTCGCATATTAATAATTAAAAATTATTCGAGTATATTAATAATGATTTTAAAAGTTAACGAATAATAATAAAAGTATTTAAAAAATAATTAGCTAAACGTTAAAGCAAAGCCGATTTCCGTTAAAAAAAGTTTCGCATTACTTTTAATTATAATCCGTAAAGTACGCCGATCTTCACGAGCAAACTAATCGAAAAAAAAGTATTAAAATAAAAAAACATCGTAAAATATAATTATAAAAAGAATCGAAATAAAGCCGATAATAAAAATAAAGCAAAACCGTTTTTAAATCAAAAGCGCTTCGAATATTAAAAGCGTAATGCGTCGACGGTGCTTAATTTAATTGCTACGGATATTTTTTTATAATTAAAGCTTAATTATTTAAAAAAATTCGAATAAGCGTTCGAGCTAAAACCGTTAAGCAATAGCATCTCGATATAAAATCCGTTTTAATCGAGCAAAAACTTATATAAAGTCTATTTTATCGGTAATTCGATTATAAATCGAAGTAGCAAAAGAAAAAAAAAAAAGTAAATTTTTACGATAAAGCGCTTTATTAATAAAGCGACTTATAACTTTATAAAATAAATCGCTATCAAATAAAAAAAAATTACTTTTTTTTTAAATAAGTCGTTAAAGCTTTAAAGTAAATCCGTTTTTTATCGTATTATCCGTCGCTTTCGATATAAGCTTATTACTTATAATTAAATAATCTTTCGAAGCTTTCGCAACGCTAACCGTAGCTTAAAAGCAATTAATAACGCTTTCGTTAATAAGAGTTTATTCAATCATTTTATCGATTATACTTTCAAAAAAGATCGTTTAAAAATAAAAAAAGCAGCGAAAAACGTAATAATCTTATTAAAAGTTAAGTTCTTAAGCAAATCGCGCTCTTTTAAAAGCTTAATACGAATCGCTTCGTAATCTATTCTTAAAAAAAAGATTACTTTGCTAAGACTTTCGTATAATTTAATAATCTTAAAAGGCTTAGCTTTTAATTTAAATGCAATTTTAAAAGCTTTTAATAGCGTAACGAGCAAATTGCGTAAGTCTTTCGATCGTAAAGCGTTTCGATTTAAAATCGCGATATAAGCGGGCTCGAGTTTATTTATTTTTATTAGCTTAAGAAAAGTAACTTTAAGCTAGCTATAAATAGATTAAACTTTTGCTTTTATTAAAAAAGCGTTTTTTAACGGATATAGCGTAACTTAAAAAACCGCGTTGCGCGCTCGAGTCTTTACTAGTATAATAATAGCTTTCGTATTAAATACGCGAGCATATAAATCCGCCGATATAATACATCGCTAACGAATTATATTCGAAGTATTAAAATCGTTAATACGAAAAGCTTTTGCATTGCCGCCGTTAATTGTTCGAATAAGCGCTTTAACGCGTTCCCGTATAGCCTTTTTAATAGATTTTCGTTATGCTTTTAAAGCTTTATAATATCGCTTTAAATTAAAATCATTTATTATTTTACGAACTTTTTTTAAAACTTGCTTATATTTAAAAGTATCGTTTCGAAATTAAAACGAAATCGATAATATTTCTTTTCGATATAATTCGATATATATTAAGTCCGCTTTATTAAAATAAAAAGCTAATCCGTATTAAAGTATAAAAAAATAGCATTAATTTTAATATTTATAAAGCTTTTATTAATAATTAAATGAATTAGCAGTTTATTAATACTAATAAAAAATGCACGTAAAGTCGTTTAACGATCGTTTCTTTTTGTGACGACCTTAAGCGATTACCTGAAGGAACTCACGGAAGCGCGGGGTTTATATAAGAGCTCAGGAGAATCTCAAAGTAATAACTTAAAATCAACAACTATCGAATATAAAGGTCGAAGGTAGCTAGAGTCTATATATACGAAAGTAGAAGCGCTAAAGACTCGTGAACTATAGTTCATAGGTTAAAAGCGAAGAATAAGAAAATACGAAGAATACGAAAGAAAAAAAGAAGGAAATAGCTTGGCGCATATAAAGTGCGTCCAAGAGACTTGGCGTATCGTCACACTACCTCCCCGTCCGAAAAAAGCTCGTCCTCGAGCGTCCATTTATTGCTTTATCATTACTTAAGTGATCGTAATCATCAATACCGTCCGAATAAGCCTTGATCCATTCGAAGAGCTTCGCGAAAAGGCCGAAGAGCTTCTTATATTCTAAGTAGAAGTCACGTACCTTGAAAAGAACGTATATAAAGTCGAAAGCGGAGTACCAAGTAAAGTCAATATCGCGGCCGAGCTAAGAAGCGCGGTACTTAAAATGCTTTTTAGTTTAGCGTACGGTTAAAATGTTTTTTACTTCGTACTCAAGTTCGCTAATGATATTAATCGAGTCAGGTTTAAGAATGATTTGCTCGGAAATAAAGTCATTAAGAGCTTTTCGTAATCGTCCGAAATAAAAGATTAAGTAAACCTTTATTAACTTAAAGAGCTTGAGTTTAAAGCTGCTATAAACGTTGTCGGTAACTTCGAACGGTCCGTTCGTCGAGTTATCGAGCTTCTTTAACGGTCGAGAAGTAAAGAACGAGCGCATATCTAACTAAACCTTATCATTAACGTCGAAGTCAACCGAGCGCTTTGATTTATTAACTTATTTAGCTATGCGGTCTTAAGCGCGCTAAAAGTGCTTTCTAGCGAAGTTCCAAGCTTCGAGGTAGCGGTTGGCGTAAGCGCGAGCTTCGTCTTGATTAAGCTTACGAAAAGGGGTTTAGTCGTCAAGTCGTTCTAAGCTCCAATTCCAAGTGGTCCGAAAAGCGTAACCGTGAATTACCTTAAAAAGGGAAAGGTCGTCGAAAGAGTCGTAAAGGAGCGTCAATTAAGCGAAATCCATTATAAGAAAGAACTCACTCCAATCGTCTTAATAGTAGCTTACGAATAGACGGAAGCGCTTTTGCAAGTATTAGTTATAGATTTCGATCTAACCGTCAGTCTTAAAGTATACGGCGGTGCTAAAGGTCAGTTTAATGCCGAAGATCTTATTGAATTCCTTCCAGAACTCGGACCAGTATTAAAGTCTTTTATCGGAAGTCAGTATCAAAAGAGCTTTAAAATACTTATAGATATAATAGATATAAAGCTTGGCGAAGCCTCTAGCGTCGATAGACTTATAACAAAGGATCGAGATTGCTTGCTTAAAGAAGCGGTCGATTATTACAAAGACGTTATCGTAGCCGTGTTTGTCTTTATTAAAGCTACAAAAATCTATAATAACGTGCTTTTAAAAGCGCGAAAAGATCGAGAAAAGTTAAAGCAAACTAGGTTTTTTATCGCGAAGCACTAAAGCTCGTCTGCAAGCGTAGCAGTTGCGGCAGTATTAATTAACGAATCTAGCTATACCGTGCTAGTAGTATTATACTGCAAAGAGCTTATAGGTTTTACGAAAGCTAAGGTGTGCCGTAAATACCTGGTCGTAGACTTCTCGGACGAATAACGAGCGCAAGTTTTAAACGTCGAGAACCAATAAGCGGCCGTCATAAAGCAGCAAGTCGCTTTCTATAATGAGTTTGGTCCGTAAACCGTAGTTCACGAGTAAAAACTCAGCTCTAAAAGCTTGAATTCGAAGTGCTATAAAACTAAAAGCGGTCCGATTAGCTTCCAAGACTTAGTTAATAACTCGGAATGTCGATAAGAGCTCCGCGATCTCTTCGATAATAACGGCGGTCTCCGAAAGCGTAAGTTAGCGTAGCTCTTCGGTCAAGAGTCGTAAGTCAACGTTATCGGCGCGGAGCAGCGTTTGCAAGCGTTAAGTGCGCTTAAAGCTATTCTAAGAAAAGAGCTCTTCGGTGCGACGTATTAGCGCGTCAGCTAGCGAGTTGTCTTTACTTAGTCTATACGTAATAATAAAGTTGTAGTCGAAAAAGAGCTCTGCCTAACGTGCTTGACGAGCGTTAAAGGTCTTGAAAGTCATAAAGTACTCCAAGGCCTTATAATCGGTAATTACTTGAACCTAATAAAAAGAGCCGGCGAGTTCGGCGCGAAAGTTACTAAAAGAGCGTATAATAGCTAGCATCTCTTTATCGTAAACGACGTAGTTAAGCTCAACGAAAGCCATAGTCTTAGAATAGTAAGCGACTAGTAGCTAATCGGAACTATGCTTTTAAGAAAGGACTAAAGCGACTACGCCGTCTAAAGCGTCAATCTCTAGCATATAAAAAAGGTCTTGGTTGTAATGCTATAAGATTAGCGCAGTGATCAAAGCGAGCTTTAAAAGGTCGAAGCTTTTTTAATACTAAGAATTGAATGAAAAAAGAACGTTAGCTTTAATCAAGTGCATTAAAGGCTTTGCGATCACGCCGTAATCTCGAATAAATCGGCGGTAAAAATTACAAAATCTAAAGAAGCTTTAGACGCCTTTAACGGTCGTAAAAGGCGCCCAATGCTTTATTATCGACGTCTTGTCCGGATCTACTTCTAAGCCTTCGATAAAAATAATAAAGCTTAAGTATTTTACTTTAATGATATTGAATTCGCATTTTTTAATGTCAGCTTAAAGGCTAGCGTCGTCGAATCGTTAAAGAACCTAGCGGACGTAATAAACGTGCTTTAAAAGGTCGGAGGAGTAGATTAAGATATCGTTTAAATATGCCGTGCAAAAGATATCTAAAAAGTCGAAGAAGAAGTCATTCATATAGCGTTAATAAGTGGCGAGTCTATTGATCAGTCCGAATAAAAGAACCTTGCACTTGTAAGCACCGTAGCGTGTTTTGAATATTATAAGCTCCTTTAAAGTTAAGTCCATCCGTATTCTATAAAAGGCTTGCCGAATGTCGAGTTTCGTAAAGATTTTAGCTCTTGAGAGACGTGCGAAGGTTTCATCGATCAAAAAGAAAGAGTATCGATCTTTACGAGTAAGGTTGTTTAGCGCGCGGAAGTCAATACAAAAGCGGAAAGAACCGTTTTGCTTCTTAGCAAACAAGACTAGAGCTGCAAATAGCGCTGTTAAAGGTTCGATAAAACCTTTGTTAAGATTGTCGATAAAGTAGGCTTTAATAAGCTCTAGCTTAAGGATCGACATCTTATACAATAATAAATACCGAAGCGCCTTTTCCCCCCTTTCGAGAAGCTCGATTTTGTAATCGTAAGGCTTATATGATGCTAGCACGTTGCTAGCGGCCTTAAAAAACACGTATATATAATCGAAGTATTCGAGAAGAATAAAAAGGTCGTTAATAAGCTTTGACAATTCCGCTGCAAAGTCAATAGCAGAGATAGATCCGTTAATAAAGCGTATTAGCGCTGCTTAATAATCAGCTTAAGTAAAAGCAATCGTTTAACGCTCGAAGATCAAGCAATCGAGCTCGTAAAAAAACGTAAAAAACAGTTCTACGTCTTTTTAACGAGCGATCATATAAAAAGCGTATCCGGAGACGCCGTTAATTTTAAAGTTTCTATTGATTTTATACTTAAATGTTTAGCGAAAGCGTTTAACGGGTAAAAGAGGTTTTACGAAAGCGATATCGGTTAACATAAGCTTACGGTTCATTTAAAACATTGATTTAACGTAGTCTTTAGAAAAAGTGTTTTTCGTAAAGCGAAAGAGTGACGGCTCTACGAAAAGGTAAATAAAAGAAAAAGGTTCAACGATCTTAGAAAAGGAAGCGGAAAGAAGACGATTCCGAAGAGAAAAAGGACGAATCTGAGCAAAAAAAAGTGATTCAGCGACTATTATTGCTGCTTGATCCGCCCGTAAACCATAGTTCACGAGTGAATTAGCGTCGTAAGCTTTCTAAAGGCGGTCTAAGGCTCGATCACGCTTGTTAGCGTCGTGTTAATAACGAGCGTTTACCTTACGCTAATTAAGGTATGTAATCTCAATAGGTTTAGCGTAAGTGGCGGTCGGAAGGTTAGAACGAAGCTAATAAAGCTTACGGCGAGCGCAGTCGAAAAGAATCTAATGCTCAGCTAGCCATGCTCGTCTGAAGATCACGCTATGATTTCCAAGGTTAATAATAAGAAAAGGAGTAAAGGATTAAACGCGCTTATTAACCGTAAGGTTGAGAAGTGCAAAATAAGAAATAATAGCTCCACGAGCTCTATTGTATGATTTGATAAAAAATAAGGCCGGAAAGGGTTGAATCAAAAGTTTAAGAAAGAAAGAAAATAATTTGAATAGCGCTAAGTTAATCAGCGCGTACCTATTAGCTCTTAAGTCGAGCAAAGCAGATACTTTATACGAAAGGCCATTCTTAGTGAAAGTGACGGGTATAGTCATGGCTTTACTATTAAAGAGCTTCGTAAAGTCGAAGTATCGCATATCTCGAAGCTGACTTAAAAAAGAGGCTTTGCTTAAGCCTCGACGTTTCCCTTATTATCGAGAGCGTCGGAGTTAGCAAGAGAAAGCTCTTGGTGATCCTCAAGAGCGTCGGAGTAAGGCCCATCGTCCGAATCATTCGAATAAAGGCCGTATTCGAGTCTAGCGCCGTATTTTATCTCGTTGACTAAGTGATAGCGAAGGAGCTTCGGCGTATTCGAGTCCTTGCGGGACGATCCAAAGGTTTTGATTGCTAACTTAAAGGCGTTTTCGAAAAAAGAAAATTTATTAAATCGATTGGATCGATCTGCACTAGCGCCGGGGCTGTTAAAGGTTTAACGCTAAAGGGTAAAGAAAGAGACGAAGGCTAAGCTACTTTAGCGGTTCTCGTAATAAGTGATTTGCTTGACCGCTGCTCCTTAAGCCGAGCGGGATTCGTTACGAGCTCTATTATGAAAGCTCTTCGCGAATTAAGTATTGTACTTGGCTTGTAAAGCGTCGTAAAGCCTTGCAAACGCGTATTGGCCAGCAGCCAATTGTTAGACGGCGGTTTGAAAATCCTTAAAAGTTGTGGTCTTAACAAATTCCAAATAAAGCTGGTCGCGCAGCGTCTTAGTGATCTTAGAACGCAAGGCCTCACGTAATCGATCCTCGTCCTTGATTTCGGCGATAGCGGCAAGCTCCGAGAAAACAAAGTAGAAGTCTTAAAATTGCTAATTAAGCCTTATATAAAGTTTTTCGAACTCAATTGACGTTTTAGCTTTTTTAGCAAGGTCGTTCAAGAACTCGAAGGCGATCTAGACGAGTTCCGAGGCGGTTATAAAGTTGCTACGATCTATAACTAAAGAGGCCAAGAACAAGTAAGCTGTTCCTTTAGTTTGGTCAAAGACGTAATTCTTACGCTAGCGTTTTATAAAAAAGTATTCATCGAAAGCTTTTAAGTTGTCGAGGACGCGGGCTTGCCAGTAACGTGCTCGATAGCTTACACCGTTTGAAAGCTTTTATTTAAGGTTAAGGATCCGCTCGATACGAGCGCGACCTTAAGAAGCTAAAGAGAAGGCTCTAAGGGTATTGAACCTAGCTAGAGTGCGGAAGTTGGTTAGCTTATAAAGAGAAGGTGGTTCATCGTCGTCGGCGAAGAAGCGGCGAAAGTTAGCGGTTCCATAAGTAAAAGGAATAGCCTGGGAGACCGAAAGCCTGTATAGCTCCTTGCCTTTAGAATTATCTTCGAAAGAAACTTAAGAAGGCTCTGACGAGCGTTCCGTAGTTGGCAGAACCGCTTAAAGCTAGTCCAGTTCCTTTCGAGCTCGACGGGCCTTTTTTTCAGCCCTTTTAACGAAGGTTTTTTGCTCACTAGCGCTCTTATCGAGCTCCTCGTTGCGGGTTTTCATGTCTGCGAAGAGCTTCCTGAGCTTAACGGCCTTTCGTTAAGATTAAAAAAGAGCTTGGTATTAAGCTAAAGCTTCCTCGGAGTTAATAAAGGCCGAAGGATCATCTTTATCGTCTTGCTCACTAATAGCTTCTTCTTAAGTAAAAGGAACTGCTGGTTAGGCCGTAAAAGAAGAGGAAAGAGCTGCTAGAGCAGCTTTAAAAAGTGTACGAAAGATTTTGCCCGCGGGGCGAGGGTTGCTATGTTGTGTAAGTGCTATCCTTTAAGTTGTACTTAAAATAAGCCTTTTCGTGACCGTTAGAATCGTTTGAATGTTTTTTAACGTCCAATCATTAAGGAATTCTAAAAAAAAAGAATATTATTAAAGCCGTTCTCGGCGGAATAAAGTAGTTGTTAATAATATAACGATCTTAAGCGATTACCTAAAGGAACTCACGAGAGCGCAAGGTTCACATAAAAGCTTAAGAGAATCTTAAAGTAATGACTTAGAATCAACAACTACCGAGTGTAAAAGTCGAAAGTAGCTAAGGTCTATATATACGAAAGTAAAAGCGCTAAGGACTCGTAAACTATGGTTCATAAGTCAAAAGCGGGGAATAAGAAAATACGAAGAATACGAAGGAAAAAAGGAGGGAAGTAGCTTGGCGCATGTGAGGTGCGTCTAAAAGACCTGGCGTGTCGTCACACTTTTTCGATATTACGTAGCTTCGGCTCGAATAAATATCGGCCGCATTGATTTCGTAGACCCGATATAAAGCGATCTTTTAAGTCTTTTCGTATTAAGCTGCTTTTAATAAGTTTATATAAGCCTTTTTCGATACGAGTGCGAAGCTATTAATAAATTTTAAATAAATATTAATTTTCGCTAATTATTTTATAAAAGCTTTAATTTTTAAATTAAAATCGATAAATAAAATAATCGAATTCGCAACGGTAATGCTTGCGCAGTAAAAAAGAAAAGCATAAGTATTATCGAAGTGAATGCTATAAAAGAATAAAACGTATAAGTTTCGCTTATTTTCGAAAATAATAAACGATATTTAAAAACGAAAGTTTTCGTTTTAATAAAGATTATAACGAAAAAAAGCTTTAAAGATCTTAACGTAACCGTATTTTTTAATTTGTTTCGTAATAATTTATTTTTGCTTAATTAAATCGCTTATTATAATATATATTATATTATAAGATTATAAGTGATTTTTTTAAAGTTTAACGTTCTTTTAAGTTCGATTTTGCATCGATAGCGATAAGCACTCGAAGAACTTCCATTTTAATTGCTTATCGATAATATCTTTATTAATTAAGCAAGCAAAGCTCGTAAGATTAAATTATTAAGTAAATTATAAAAGCTCCGCTTTAAAAGCTTTTTCCTTTGCTATCTACTTATTGCTTAAATCGTTTAAGAATCTAATACTATCTTTTTATTTAATTAAGTCGAATACTTTATATTTTTTTTTAATTATCGATTTAAAATCGTTTTAAATTACTTTCGAATTCGAAAAGCTTTCGAAGCTTTCGATATTGCAACGTATATTATAACCGAAAGGATTAAAAATATTATATTTAAAAAAACATTGCTTTTTTTTTAATCGTTAACGATATCGTAATCTTTAAACGCTCGTTCGAGCTAGCGAATATAATCCGTAATATTAGCTTTATCGAAAGCAAGCATTTTAAAAGCTTTAAGTTTAAAAAGAAGTCTACGAATACTTACGTAGTTCGAAGCGTTTACGAAAAGTAAAAAGACTTAAACCCTTTTTATTTCGTTTTCGATTAGCTTGCGAATAGCACTTTCGTTAAATTCGAAATCTTTTTAAATCGAAAAAGTTATAGCTCTTTTTAATTTCTAAAAGCTTTAACGTAAGCCCGTTAAATTAAGTTAATAAATATTAATTAAAATATAAAAGTGTTTCGAAATAAATGCGAAAAAGGAACGAGAATAATATAAATATAAATAAATAATAAAAATAAAATAAATATAATTTATAATAAATATTAAATACATAAAAGAATATTATAAAAATATAAAATCCCGATGCATCGAAGATAATTTATTAAAGAGTCGAGTATCGATCGCTTCGAGCTAAATAGCCGAAATCAAATCGATATAATAAATGATATTAATAATACATTTAACTTTGTAACGTAAGATCCGTAATAAGCGGAAAAGTAATTGCCGAGATTAAATATATCGAAATGAAAACGAGGTCGGTAATAGCCGAGTTTTCGTGCAAGCATATAGCTTGCTTTTAATATAATGCGATACCGAAACGGTTTCGAATTATATAATACTTATTTCCGCTCGTCGTATTTTTTATTTATTAAAGCGAAAGATATTCGAAAGCAATTCGAAGTCTTTATGCGTAATCTTTATTATAAAGTAAGTATTAAATCTTAACTTCTTAAGCTTATGTTGATTTATAATCATTACTTTGCCTAGAATATTCTAAGGTGTTGATTTGTAATCAGCACTTCTAGAACTTTTTAAGCGAAGTCAAGTGACTTACCAGAACCTTCAGGAACATTCTACTTGATTTTGATTTGTAATACTATTACGTATTTTATGAGTCATATAGAAGGCTTTAGAACTACTTAATAGTCTATATAAGACCTTGAAAGGTCTTTTGTATTTACTTTAAGCAAGCAAGCAAGCAAGCAAGCAAGGCAATTTGGACTCGTCTTTTTCTTACCTTAATTTCTTATTTAAATTTCATATGGTAGCAATTTAATTTCGACACCTTAGGCATCAAATTCTCGCTTAGCACAAATCTCTTAACCTTAGGCATCAAATTCTCGCTTAGCACAAAACCTTTTCGCTAACTCTTCGAGAATCTTCGACGAAATTGTTTAAACTTTAAGCAACTTTACGTCAAAACCTTTGATTCTGCTAAGCTCGGGGCGGAATAACGTCTTTCCGGTCGATTATAAAAGCGAGCCTTATAAGCTATAAGCTTCCGCCTTTTTTGTTCTAGCTTTCGCGAGAGAAAAGCTAGTATTTTGCTTAAAAGTAAGCTATACTCCTTTGGGCCTTATTAACCAATTAAGATTTGTACCCAATCATTGAGGCTCGAGTCCTTGAGACTAAGTATTAGCGAAAGCATAAGCTAGTACTTCTAGAAGTAATAAGAGAGCAAATTGCGGCCTTAAACTACGGTTTAAGCACTATTACCTAGTTTCTTATACCAGGGTGCCTAAACCTACGCGGCAATATAAGTATTGAACCTCTTATTGTGGCTAGCGGTAGGGAGTAGCTATTAGACTGATCTTAATTCATACTAGCTTATTGATTTTCGGCTATATCGCTATTAAGAAGCCATCTTCGGAGAGGGAATAACGATTAGTCCGAAAATCAATAATACTAGGCGAGCTGAAATTAATAGTTTGATTGATTTATAAACGAGTTTTCTAAGAAAACTGAAAACCTTTTTTATAAATTTAATTGAGCGAAAACTTCGGTAATAATAATAACTTCCGGCGAGGAGTTTTATTACTGCACTAGGCCAAAGGTTCTATTCTCTATTATAAGACTAGTTTGCAGGCTAGTTAATAGAAGAATATATATATATATATATATATATATATATAAATATATATATATATATATATAAATATATATATTAATAGAATATATTTCTATTAAAAATCCGCAATCAAGATGGCTAGCTCTTTTAAGGGAGATAAATTAATTGGTAAATCAAATTACCAAGAATGGATTACTCCCGCAGATTTCTATTTAAAGATTAATAGCTATATGCTTTATATTGATGGCTCTAAAGAAAAGCCTAATAAAGAGCTTTATTACGCTAAAGCTAAGAATGGTGAGGGAGCTATTACTTGGTCCTTTTATTCACTTGAGCTAGCCGTAAAATATCTTGATAAATTGAGCGAATTCGAAGAAGCTAATAAAAAAGCTTTGGGAGCGCTAAAATCTATTATATCGCTTGAAAATCAAAAGCGATTTAAAGATAAAACTAGCGCTGAGGATCTATATGAGGCTATAAATGAGACTTATAGCGATACAGGGCTAGAAGAAGTAAATCGATACGTATATAAAATGGTCGAAACAACTTATAGCTCTTGTAAAAATATAGATGAATATACTAGTATTATTCAATCTAATGCAATTTATCTTAAAGAGATGAATTGTGAGATTCCTAAGCCAGTATTAGCTAGCCTTATATTCAAGGGTTTACCTAGCTTTTTTGATAGCTTCGCCTCTAGAAAATTTAAGGAAATATCTAGTAACCTTAAAGAGGTAGATATCGATTCGCTTATATCTGATTTATTATT
Source organism: Drepanopeziza brunnea f. sp. 'multigermtubi' (assembly GCF_022702325.1). NCBI lineage: Eukaryota > Fungi > Ascomycota > Leotiomycetes > Helotiales > Drepanopezizaceae > Drepanopeziza > Drepanopeziza brunnea. Next base: position 1,043,458 of record NW_027094080.1, on the reverse strand, counting down.
AGAAGAGGCCCGAATGGGTACTAGCGCGGATTTAAAAGCAAATAAAGCGTTTAAAAATAACGCTAAATATTGCTCGCATTGTAAGCAAAAGGGGCACTTAAATTCAACTTGTTTTAAATTGCACCCCGAACTAAAGCCGAACTTTAATAAAAAGCCTAATAATAAGGCTATATCGGCTAGGGATAAAGACTTCAAGAATGGCTCTAGTAAAGCACTAATGAGTGCTTTTACTAATTCTAGCTTTAATAGTGAATTAAATCACTTTGGCATAGCTTATTCTATTACGAATAATAATAAATTCGTATTAGATTCAGGAGCCTTAAAGCATTATTCGCCTAATAAAGCTTGGTTTATAAATTATAAGCCAATAGCTAAGAAGTCTATAATTATCGCTAATAGCGATATTATGCTTATTCTAAGCATAGGTGATATCTTTATTAAGTCGAAAACAGGCTTAGAGATTATAATTAAAAACGTCAATTATATTCCTAAGCTAAAAACGACCTTAATAAGTTCAAAAGAGCTTACAAATAAGGACTGGGCTATTAATTTCGATCGAAATGGAGCTAAAATCTTTTATGCTTCTTTCAAACCTTATATTAACGTAAAATGGGCTAATAACGCTTATTTTATAGAGGTCGAAATTAATAATAAATACTTAGAACCTCTATTATTCAAGGTAGATCCTTTTGTGACTACCAAATTAGGCCTTTATTATAAGCGCTTATTGCACGTAAATAAAGATTTTGTTTTAAAAACAATCGATAATAGCGAAGGTCTTTCTAAAGCTATTGAACAAAATCTTGAAAATTGTGAGTCTTGCGTAAGTAGCAAAATTACTCAAATGAATAGTAAAAAGCCTATGTCAGACTCACCCCTTTTAACCGCTTTCGATATAGATATAGCAAGGCCTTTTAAAATTAAAAGCTTATTAAAGGAACGATTTTTCGTTACTTTCACGTGCAGAGGTTCTAGAGCCATTTGGCTATACGCTTTAAAATTTAAAGCTGACGTATTCGATCGATTAGTTGAATTTTATAATATGATTACAACTTAATTCGATCGAAAACCTAGCTTTAATATAAAAGTATTCAAATTAGATAACGCAAGAGAATTCACTTCGAATAAATAGACTACGTTTTGCAAAAGCAAAGGTATAATTTGCGAATATACTAGTCCTTATTCACCTTCTTAAAACGGCATAGCCGAACGATTAAATCGTTACTTAATTGAACGCTTAATAAGCGTATGTAAGGATAGAGATATACCTCTATTTTTATGGCCTCAATTATTACAAGCAATAGCTCATATAAAAAATCGGTCTTATAACTCGGTTATTAAAAAGACCCCTTACGAAGCTCTTTACGGCCAAAAGCCTTATATAGGCTACTTTAAAATACTAGGTTCTCTAGCTTATATATTAAAAAATAAGCGAGACAATAAATTGGCCGATAAAGATGAAAAGAGGCTATTAGTTGGTTTCGAATCAGCTAATAATTACTTGATCTACTTCCCGAGTAAAAGAGTCGTAATTAGTTTAAAAAACGTTCTTATTAAAGAAGACCTTAAATTTAAGGACGAACTAATTAACGAAAAGAGCGATTATTTCGATATAATCGAAGAAGAGTTACCTTCTACTAAAGGCGATGATGATTTTACTACTAGTATTAAATCAATCGATAATACTAGTAATAATCAGCCGAATATTAGCCAGCCGAGAGTCGTTGAAATAGAAGAAGCCGAAGATCAACCTTATTTTGACGACACTGAATCTCGCGCTAGCGATGCTCTTAGTGATCTAAATACAGATGATCCTAATAAGGCAGAAGCGCTTAAGGCTCCTAAAACTCGGGGCCCGGCGAAAGATTACTCCGATCAAAGACCAAACGTAACTATTAGATCGAGTAAAAATAACTCTTTTAATTTAGCTATTACAGAGCTAAATAATCGATTAATCGAAGAGCAAATACAAGCTATGTCGGTTTACAAGAACGTAACTCTTCTAGCTTCAATGGCTTTAATTAGCTTTAAAACTGATCGAAATCTCGATCAAGGGCTAATTAAATTAAGCGATAAAAATAGTTCTAAAGTAACTATTAAAAAATTCTCTATTAGCACTCCGCCATTAGAGCCTAAAAGCTATGAGGAAGCTATAAACTCAGCCTTATATAAGGACTACTGGCTTAAATCTATGCAAAATGAAATAGATTCATTAGAAAGCCAAAATACTTGGAAAGTAGTCAATAAAAGCGCTAGCAATAATATTAAACCCTTAAAAACTCGATGGGTTTATAAAATCAAGCAAGGTACGTACCGATACCTACGAATTTAAATCAAGGTTCGTGGCTAAGGGGTTTGAGCAATTATATGGCTTAAACTATATAGATACTTTTGCTAGCGTTGTTAAACAAATGGCTTGGCGCTTAATTTTTGCGCTAGCTGTTTTATATGGCTGGTTTATATATAAAATCGACATGATATCAGCTTTTACTCAAAGCGATATTGACTTAGAGCTATATATAATTCCTCTAATAGGAATCAATAGCTCTAAATACGCGAATAAGCTATTAATGCTTAATAAAGCATTATACGGACTGAAACAATCAGCTCGCTTATGGTTTATCACGTTAAAAGAAGTGCTTATACAAAAATTCAGCTTTACGCCTTTACTAGCTGATAGCTGTATTTTGTATAATAAAGAGCTAAAATTAATTATTAGCGTTTACGTTGATGATTTAGCACTTATTAGTCCGAATATCGATACAATAAAATCCTTTATTAAAGAACTTCAAAAATACTTTAAATTAAAGGATTTAGGGCTAATAAAAGATTATTTGGGTATCGATATCGAATACGATATTAAGCGAGGCTATATGAAATTAAGCCAAGAATCTTATATTACTAAGATTTTGAATCGTTTCGATATGCTAGATTGCAAGCTTAAACCAATACCAATGGATTCAAAGGCTAAATTAGAGCTTAATCCTAATAAGGCTAGCGCGTCAGAGATCACGTGGTTTCAGCAAGTAATAGGCTGCCTTTTATTGTTGACGCTAGCAACTAGACCCGATATTTGCTACGCTGTAATTAAGCTAGCTCGATTTGCAAGCAATCCTAGCGAAAGCCATATTATAGGTCTTAAAAATATCTTACGATATTTAAAAGGCTCTATAAAACTAGGGCTAATTTATCAAAGAAGCCTTAATAAATTCGTTAGTGGCTATTGCGATGCTGATTACGCTGGAGATATTGGTACAGCAAAATCGACTAGCGGTTTCAACTTTTATATAAGCTCTAGCTTATTTAGTTGGAAATCAAAATTACAGAGTATAATAGCTCAAAGCACTACTGAAGCTGAATATATGGCGATTAATTCGGCCGCTAAAGAAGCTGTTTATATAAAGCAACTTCTTACCGAATTAGGCTATTATATGCAAGATAAATTCTCTTTATATACTGATAATAACGGCGCTTTATTACTCGCTAAAAACCTTGTTTTTCACGAGAGAACAAAGCATATAGCTGTTAAATATCATTATATAAGAGATCTTATAAACAAAGGTATTATAGACCTTGTTTATATAAGAACTTTGAATCAAAAGGCAGACGGGTTTACTAAAGCTCTCGATAAGCTTAAGTTTAACGAATTTGTTAAACAATTGCAACTTTCTTAATTATATTAAGAAATAAATAGATTGCAGGTATAAAAGCTCTGTTTTAAAACTAGCTTTTATAAGGGTTAAGAGGCGCAGTTATATAGTTCTTTTATATATAAGCTCTGATTTAAATCTAGCTTATTAAAGTAATGATTAAAGGGGCGTGTTGATTTATAATCATTACTTTGCTTAGAATATTCTAAGGTGTTGATTTGTAATCAGCACTTCTAGAACTTTCTAAGCGAAGTTAAGTGACTTACCAGAACTTTTAGGAACATTTTACTTGATTTTGATTTGTAATACTATTACGTATTCTATGAGTCATATAGAAGGCTCTAGAACTACTTAATAGTCTATATAAGACCTTGAAAGGTCTCCTGTATTTACTTTAAGCAAGCAAGCAAGCAAGCAAGCAAGCAAGCAAAGCAATTTGGACTCGTCTTTTCCTTACCCCAATTCCTTATTCAAATTTCACAGCTTAGCGTAGTATTTCTGGTACTTAATTATTGCTTACTTTTTTAAAGAAAAAAAAATAATAAATTTGTATTAAAAGCGATATTAAATCGAGAAAATAAAGTATATTAAACGAATAATACCTCGAACGTATCGCCGTGCAAAATAGCTTAAATAAATAATACTTTATAAATATCGAATTGAACTTTAATTAGCTCGATTTCCGAACTAAAGTAACGACTTTTTAAGTAATATTTATTAAGTATATCGAATAGCATGCTCGACGGATATAAATCAAAGAAAGATCGCTTTTAAAGTAATAGCCTCGAAGCTTATATGCAAAAGCATTTAATTATTAGCTTAATAAATATCGAATACTTCTCGAAGGTATATCGCAAAAGCATATAGTTAATAGCTTAGCGTATAACGTAAACTCCGAATATATAGCTTTTCGCAAAAGAAGCAAATCTAAAAAAGGTATAAAGACCAACCTTTAATTCGATTCCTTGCGTAAATTATTAAATATATATAAAAAGGAAAAGCTCCGATATATACTTAACGTTAAATTAAAAAATATATATAAATATAACTATAATAAAATCGTAAGTAAATAAGAAAGGAAAAAGAGAACGATCGAAACACACTCGAATGTGTTTTATAAGTACGTATATTATATTATATAATAATATAATGCTAGTTTAAAGAAGAACCAACTATTCGTTTATATAAAAGCCTACACGTGACCTAACCACGTGCCTAACAAGGCTAGAGCATGCAGCGCACGCACGTGACAAAGGTGCTTAGCATCAGTATTATATATATGGACAAAACAAATACAAAGCCCCAACTCCACCATACTATTGTGGAAGGAAAGAGCTCCGACATATACCTAATGTTAAATCAAAAGATATATATGAATATAGCTATAGTAGAATCGTAAGTAAATAAGAAGGGAAAAGGAGGACGATCGAAAGATATTCGAATGTGTGCTATAAGTACGTGTATTGTATTGTATAGTAATATGATGCTAGTTTAAAGAAGAACTAACTACTCGTTTATATAAGAGCCTGCACGTGACCTAACCACGTGCCTAGCAAGGCTAAGGCATGTAGCGCACCCACGTGACAAAAGTGCTTAGCATCAATACTATATACATAAACAAAACAAATACAAAGCCTTAACTCTATTATATACGTCTTTCTTTCGAATCAGACTCGCTTTCGAGTCACTTTTTATCAAAGTGATAAGGTTAGGTTTGCAAGACTAGCATATAGCCGAATTGCATAATCGCAATACGGTCTTAAAGTACTACTTAATAATGCATCGCCGGATCGGTGATAGTATAAAGCGTATATAATATAATAAAAAAGATAAGAATAGCAACGAAAATGCAAGATAATCTTTTAAGTTTAATTCTTTTTTATATCTTTTATAACTCATTTATTCAATTATAAGAATAATATTAATTCGAGCGTTAGTATTATCGTTAAAATAAGCGTGCGCCGGTTTAAGCGGTCAAGTAATAACGCACTGCCGAATTAATAATAGCGCGGAGCTTAAAGCGGTAACGTAATAAAGAAAACAAAAGCGGTAGTATATACTCGAGGTCTTGCTATAAATAATCAACCTTTTTTTTATATCAACCTTACACCTTTTTACTTTTCTTTTAACACTTATCATTTACTAACCTCTTTTAATTATTATGTTTTCGATTTGCTTTCGGTGCGTAAGCTACGCAAACAAAATCATCGATAATGCTGCGAGTTAATACATCTTTTCTTTCGATACTTTTATTAAATGCAAGCGTTGCCGTGCTATTAAGTCAACTTATATCTCCGTAAGTTATTTTATTTTTCGTTTTATATTTGTTTTAACTTCGATTCGATAGCTTTTCGCAAAAGTCGTTAGTGCCGGTATAGTTTTAATAGATACGATAACGGCTATAGATAATAGAACTAAAACGGCCGACGACGTTTTTCGTAAAAGCATAATTGCAAATAACTTTTTTATAAAAACCCGCCGTGCTTTTGCCTTTCGAGTTAATAATGCTTCTTCTTTTTTTCGAGCTCGTATCGCTGCTGCTGCTCTTGCCGCCGCTAATGCTAAAGGTCCTTTAGCTAGCTTAAGTCTCGTCTCAGCGTTGCGCTTACTTGCCGCCGCTATTATCGCCGATTTAGCTTCGCTAGATTTATTACGTTAGATCTTAGCTATAATAAATCGAAACAATACTTTGTTAAGTAACTTCTTTAGCCGCGTAAGTGTATATTACGAACCTTTTATAATTTCTTTCCGATTTGATTACGATAGATTATTGAAAAGTCTTCGTCTTTTTTATTTTTATCTTCGGAATCGCTAACACCTTTTACGCCTTTTGCTTCTTTTGCGAAAAAGCTTCGCCGAAGTGCTCGTCAAGCTTCTATTCGCGGCAATACCGGTAGTTCTTTTTCGCGAGGTTCTAGCCGTAGCAATACTCGTAGTTCTTCGAAAGGTTCGAGTCGTAGCAATATCGGTAAGACTTCGAAAAGTAAGAGCAGTGCTTAAAGTGCTGCGAAAAGCTTTCGCATTATTCCACTTAGCTTTAAGTTATAAGATCGGAAAGGTTTTTATCGCGTATCGGCAGCTTGCTAAGTAGTTAATGCAATAGATTTTTCGTATGCTTTTTTTAATCAGCTTTCGAATAAAGTCCGCTTTATGTGTATAACATACTCGTATATAATAGATCGAAAGCATATAAGTATAATAACGTAAAGTCTTTTAATATAAAAAAAGAAATAAAAAAAGTATAAAAAGAAAGAAAATAAAGAAAACTAAACTCAAATAAAAAAAAAATGAAAAATCAAATCTAAACTCGTCTTTTTTTTACGTATAATTATGCTTTTATAACTTAATCACTTTCTGTTGCTTTTTTATTATTGCTTATAAAAACTCTTGCGTATTAGCTCCGTTGCTTTTCCGTAAAGCTAAGTAATCGAATAACAAATCTATTTAAGCGCTTAATTTAAAAGCCGGACTCGGCCACTTTATTTAATAAAAGCTGTTTTAAAGATCTTTTTGTTTAAAGTTTAAAGCGAAGTAGTAATACTTCGAAAGTATATCGCACGTAAAACTTTTTTAATCGATTATCGGCAAATGTTTTATTTAATAAAGCTTCGTCCTTTCTTAGCTCTTTTAACTTATAATATCCTTTTATATTTACCGACGAAATTTAATAAAAGCTAAGCTATCGAAAATCTAGCTTCTTAACGTTAGATATATTTATCTTACGTATCGAGTCGTACTTAAAGACTAAGTTATTTATTTTTAAAAGTTTGATTCGAAGGTTTTTTTTATTATTAAAAGCATCTTTTCCTTTTTAGCGGCAACGGGTTTTCTTAAGTATAGCTTTCGTAGCATCTTCGTTTCGCATTCGGAACTAGCGTACTTTTAATTCGATAAGCTTAATACGATTCATTATTAGCTTTTGAAATAACGTAACTTAAGATTAAATTCGAGTTTTAATCGAAAGCATTGCTTTTTTGCCGTATATTATATAAAAAAAAGTAAATCCGATAAAAGTATGCACCGAAGTGCGGTCGGCGAATAAAACGATTAGCAATTGCGCAATCTAGTCGGTGCTTTTAAGCTTATTTAATACGTTTTTAATTAGTTCGTAGCCGCGTTTTATTATTTTATTCGCTTAAAAGTAGTATATTAAGACTACGATTCGATTAATTTTTTAATTGTTAAGTAAATCGATTACCTTTTTTTTAAACTCCGAACCTCCGTCGATTATTAGTTAAAAGAAAATCTTATAGCGGCAGATAATATCTTTTTAAATAAACTTAATTATCGAAAGCGAGTCTCGGGTCCGAATCGCTTTCGCTTCGACTTATTTATTTATATCGTTTTTAATAATAATTAAATAGCTTTTGCTATTACGTGCAAATAGATAAGTAATATCGATAGCTTAACGTTTTATTAAGCTATTAGATCGAGTAAGATATAATAGCTCTTCGAGCTTATTAGCTGCTCGATGCTAGTATTTTTTATAAGTCTTAACTAATCGTTTAACGTTTATATAGCATTTATTTTAAAAGTAGCGCTAAGATATACGGTAGTAAGTTGATTCACGGCTTTTATAATTACTTTTATCGTAATAAGCTATAATAATATCCGTTTTAATCGAAAGTTTATTAATTATTAATCGAAAAAGAAAACCTTTTGTCGAAAGTCTTTAAAGCTTTTTATCGTTTACTTCGTACTTAATAGCTTCTTTTTTAAATTTACGGCATTCCGCTTTATTTAAATCTTTAAGTCTTCGTAAAGTCGTTAAAAAAGTAATTATTCGAATTAATTTCGAAAAGTATTCGATTAAGTTTAAAAGACTTTTATAATCGTAATCGTCGTTAAACTCGTTTAAATTTGCATTTTCCGCTTTTTTTAAGCGTTAAAACATATCTTTAAGAATAAATTAGCGAATATCTATTAAAAAGTCCGTCGAAAGTTTTTTAAAGCCGTCTCGAGCTTTAATAAGTCTTAAGTCGGCTAATAAGCTATTATCGAACTTATTTTTATTTTTTTCGCTTAAATTATTAAAGTGCCGTAGCCGTTTCGATAATGCATTAATAGCGGTGTGATCTTTATCGAAGATATATCGGATCTTAAAGTCGAAAAGATTAATCTAAGCTAGCTAGCGTATAATTAAAGCCGAAAGTATATCGATAGCTTTTTATCGAAGCTAAGCAACGAGCACTTTAGCATTAGTTTCGAAGATAAAGTGCACTTTGATAATTTATAGCTTAAGTTTCTTAAAGACTTTAAGTACTTCGCGATACTTTTGTTTAATAACGTCGTAATTCCGTTTTGCTTTCGTTTAAGCTTCGGAATCGTATCGAGCCGGCTGCACTTTGCTAAAAATAGTTTTGCGTTAGCCGATATATCTTTTTTATCTTTTTAAGCTAGCGTCCGTTTTTATTATTATTTTTTTATTTTAATCTTTGTAATCGATCTTAATTAAAACCGAAGCCGTCGTTAAAGCATTTTATAATATTCGCATAGCTTTCGAATGCGCTTCGATCTATTATTAATTTATATTTTTTTTTATAAAGTTATAAAAAAGGTTAGCAATATATACGAATCTTTTAATTTAAATGCGAAAGTAAAAATAAAAGCTTAAAAATCTTTTAACTTTAATAACGTTTTCGAAAGTTTTTTAATTATTAATCTTAATAACTTTATCCGTAGCGGGTTCTCGACCTTTCGAATTGCATACGAATTTTATTATATTTATCTTATTTCGATAAAATTATGATTTTTCTTCGATTATAATACTAGCGCGCTTAATCCGTTTTAAAGTCTTATCGATGTTTTAAATATATTTAAGCACGAATCGGCGTATACTCGAAAGTGCTTTTTCGTCGGAATAGTTCGTTTATAATCTTTTTATTTTAATATCGTCGATAAATAGCATAAAGACTTTAAATTGCAAAGGCTTTAAAATAAGATTAATTATTCGAACGAATTAAGCTATCGAGTTTATAATACTTTGCGAAAAGATAATGCATCGGAAAAGACTTAACGGTATAAAGAAAGCGGTAAAGTCTTTATTCGACTGATAAAATATTTATTAATTATAGCTCGAATAAAAGTCGATTAAGCTAGCTATTTAATAATTAAAAAACTTTTTAGCAAACTCATTTATAATTAAAAGTAAATTAGCGTCTTTTCGTATAACTGCATTAAGTAAAGTTGCTAAGTTGATAAGTCGATATTGGCCCGGCTGCTTTTTAGCTATTAAGAACTATTAATTCCGGTACGGTTTTTCGCAGTATTTTAAAACTCTTTTATTAAGCTTATTTTAAAGCATTTTAATAATAATAAGCTGTAAGGCCTTCGGACACGAGTAGTTAAGAGCTTGCTAAGCCGTATATAAAATAGTTTTAAGCTTAGTTAATAATAATACGTCGTCGTAAAACTTACTGCACTCTTGCTAAGCGAATGCGATTGATTTTTCTTTGCTTAATATTATCTTTTTAAATAAATCCTTTTCTTTAAGTCGTAGAATATTATCGACATTTAAGTTTGCTATACGTTTAAATGTGATTCGAAAGCCTTTCGGTATATCGGCAATGCGCGAAAAGAAGTATTGCTTGTATTCTCTTACTTGCTTTTATAATATATCTTTAGCTTTCGATAGCTTATACTAATTAATCTTGCTATTTAATGCTGCTCTTACGCCGTTTGCTTCGTTAATTAGCTTAATCTTTTTATCTTTAGTTTTATATATACCGAATACTTTAGCCGAGTTCGAAAAGATCTTTTTTCGAGTTCGATAAAGTATCGAATTTTAATAATCGATATGATCGTAGCAGCGAGTTATAAAAGTATCGATGCTAACGGCATTTATTTAATAAGTTGTTAAAAGATCGCATTCCGTAAAAGCAAGAACGTCGATAAACTGCTTTTAAATAATAAAATCGTTTTTTTTTCGATGCTATAACGTTTCGCTTTCGAAATTAAGCGAAAAGCAAAAAGCTTTTAATATATCGATTTCGGCGCTTTTAATAAGGCCGGTCATTAGTTTTCCGAGTCGCTACTGCTGCTACTCGAAGATTCATCGTAATAAATAAAGCTTATACTTTATTCTTTTAAGCGATCGACGGCTTCGTCGTATTAATTCGTTTTATCGTTTACTTTAGCTTAAGTAACTTAGCTCGTAAACGGATTAATAATCATTATAATAATAAAGCTATCTTTATAATTCGAAAAGTATCGAAGACCGATCTTTGTTTTGCGTATAAAAAAGTAACCGAGTATAAGTCGAAACTTTAGCGAATTTATAACGTAAAATCGAGTACGGATCGTAGTACTTTTGATATTGATAAATACGTTATCGGCGTATTCGATAAAGCGCGATAATAAACCGGTAATTATTCGGAAGCTTATCTTTTAATCGTAAATTATAAAGACTTCGAATTTAATCGCGACGTCGTAAGTGATAACGCTAACTTTCGCATCTATATCGAATGTAACTCGCGCATTAATAATTAAAGATTATTCGAATATATTAATAATAACTTTAAAAGTTAGCGAATGATAATAAAAGTATTTAAAGAATAGCTAGCTAAACGTCGAAGCAAAGCTAATTTCCGTTAAAAAAGGTTTTGTATCACTTTCGATTGCGGTCCGTAAAGTACGCCGATCTTTACGAGTAAATTAATCGAAAAAGAGATGTTAAAATTAAAAAACACCGTAAAATACGGCTATAAAAAGAGTCGAAATAAAGCTGATGATAAGAATAAAGCAAAACCGCTTTTTAATCGAAAGAGATTCGAATGCGAAAAGCGTATTGCGTCGGCGGTGCTTAATCTAGTTGTTACGAATGTTCTTTTGCAATTAAAGCTTAGTTATTTAAAAGAATTCGAATAAGCGTTTAAGCTAAGACCGTTAAGCAATAGCATTTTTATATAAGATCCGTTTTGATTAAGTAAAGATTTATGTAAAGTCCGCTTTACTAATGATTCGGCCGTGAATCGAAGTAGCAAAAGAAAAAAAAAAGAGTAAATTCTTACGATAAAGCGCTTTATCGATAAAGCGACTCGTAACTTTGCAAAATAAATCGCTATTAAATAAAAAGATATTATTTTCTCTTTGAATAAATCGCTAAAGCTTTAAAGCAAGTCCGTTTTTCGTCGTATCATTCGTCGCTTTTATTATAAGCTTGCTACTTATAATTAAGCAATCCTTCGAAGCTTTCGCAACGTTAACCGTAGCTTAAAAGCAGTTAATAGCGCTTTCGCTAATAAAAGTTTGCTAAATCATCTTATCGATTATACTTTCGGAAAAAGATCGTTTAAAAGTAAAAAGAGCAGCGAAAAATGCAATAATCTTATTAAAAGTTAAGTTCTTTAGTAAATCGCGCCTTTTTAAAAGCTTAATACGAATCGCTTCGTAGTTTATTTTTAAAAAAAAGATCACTTTGCTAAGCTTTTCGTATGATTTAGCAATCTTAAAAAGCTTGGCTTTAAGCTTAAGTGCAGCTTTAAGAGCTTTTAATAGTATAACGAGCAGATTCCGTAAGTCTTTCGGTCGTAAAGCGTTTCGGTTAAGAATCGCGGTGTAAGCGAGCTCGGGTTTATTTATTTCTATTAGCTTAGCGAAAGTAATTTTAAGTTAGCTATAAGTAGATTAAATTTTTGCTTTTGCCGAAAAAGCGTTTTTTAACGAATATAGCGTAATTCGAAAGGCCGCGTTGCGCGTTCGAGTCTTTACCGATATAATAATAGCTTTCGTATTAAACACGCGAGCATATGAATCCGCCGATATAATGCATCGCTAGCGAATTATATTTAAAGTATTAAAGTCGTTAATACGAAAAGCTTTCGTATTGCCGCCGTTAGCTGCTCGAATAAGCGCTTTAACGCGTTCTCGCGCAGTCTTTTTAATAAACTTTCGTTGTGCTTTTAAAGCTTTATAACGACGTTTAAGATTAAAATCATTTATTATCTTATAAACTCTTTTTAAAACTTACTCGTACTTAAAAGTATCGTTTCAAAACTGAAACGGAATCGATAGTATTTTTTTTTAATACGATCTTATATATATTAAGTCCGCTTCGTTAAAGTGAAAGGCTAGTCCGTATTAAAGCATAAACAAGTAGTACTGATTCTAGTATTTATAAGGTTTTTGTTAATAGCTAAGTAAGTCAAAAGTTTGCTAGTATTAATAAAAAATGCAATTAAAATCGTTTAAAAACCGTTTTTCTTTCGATATAGCGTAGCTTCGGTTCGAATAAGTGTCGGCCGCATTGATTTCGTAGACTCGATGCAAAGCGATTTCTTAAGTCTTTTTATATTAAGCAGCTTTTAATAGGTTTATATAAGCTTTTTTCGGTACGGAAGCGAAGCTGTCGATAAGTCTTAAATGAATATTAACTTTCGCTAACTGCTTTATAAAAGCTTCGATCTTTAAGTTAAAATCGATAAACGAAATAATCGAACTCGTAGAGGTGATGCTTGCGCGGTAAAAAAGAAGTGAATAAGTATTATCGGAGTAAGTGCTATAAAAGAGCGAAACGTATAAGTTTCGCTTACTTTTAAGAATGATAGACGGTATTTAAAAACGAGAGTTTTCGTTTTAATAAAGGTCATAGCGAGAAAAAGCTTTAAAAATCTCGACGTAGCCGTATTTTTTAATCCGTTTCGTAATAATCTGTTTTTATTTAATTAAGTCGCTAATTATAATATACATTATATTATACGTTTGCAAGTAATCTTTTTTAAGTTTAACGTTCTTTTAAATCCGATTCTACATCGATAATAATAAGCAATCGAAGAACTTTTATTTTAATTGCTTATCGGTAATATCTTTATTAGCTAAGTAAGCAAAGCTCGTAAGATTAAACTATCGAATGAATTGTAAAAGCTCCGCTTTAAAAGCTTTTTTTCTTGCTATCTATTTATTGCTTAAGTCGTTTAAAAAGCTAATATTATTTTTTTATTTAATTAGGTCGAAGGCTTTATACTCCTTTTTAACTATCGATTTAAAGTCGTCTTAAGTTACTTTCGGATCCGAAAAGCCGCCGAAGCTTTCGATATTACAACGTATATTATAATCGAAAAAGCTAGAAATATTATATTTAATAAAGCATTGCTTTTTCTTCGAATCGGTAACGATACCGTAGTCTTTAAACGCTCGTTCGAGCTAGCGAATATAATCCGTAATATTAACTTTATCGAAAGCAAGCATTTTAAAAGCTTTAAGTTTAAAAAGAAGTCTACGGATACTTACGTAATTCGAAGCATTTACAAAAAGTAAAAAAGCTTAAATCTTTTTTATTTCGTCTTCGATTAACTTGCGAATAGCATTTTCGCTAAGTTCGAAATCTTTTTACATCGAAGAAGTCATAGCTCTTTTTGATTTCCGAGAGCTTTAACGTAAGCCCGTTAAGTTAAGTTGATAAATATCGATTAAAGTGTAAAGGTGTCTCGAAACGGATGCGAAAAAAAAACGAAAATAATATAAATGTAAATAAATAACAAAAATAAAATAAGTATAATTTATAATAAATGCTAAATACATAAAGAAATGTTGTAAAAATATAAAATCCCGATGCGTCGAAAGTAATTTAATAAAGAATCGAGTACCGATCGCTTCGAGCTAGATAATCGAAATCAAATCGATATAATAAATGATATCGGTAATACGTTTAACTTTTAAACGTAAAATCTAAATAAGCGGAAAAGTAATTGCCGAGATTAAGTGTATCGAAATAAAAGTATATCGAAATAAAAACAAGGTCGAGTAATAACCGAGCTTCCGTGCAAGCATATAGCTTGCTTTTAATATAATACGACACCGAAACGGTTCCAAATTATATAATACTTATTTCCGTTCGTCGTATCTTTTATTTGCTAAAGCGAAAGATATTCGAAAGCAAATCGAAATCTTTATACGTAATCTCCGTTGCGAAGTAAATGTTGAATTTTCAACCTTTTAAGCTTAGCGTAGTATTTCCGATACTTAGCTATTGCTTATCTTTTTAAAGAAGAAAGAGCAGTAGACTCGTATTAAAATCGATATTAAATCGAAAAAGTAAAGTATATTAAACGAATAGTACTTCGAGCGTATCGCCGTGCAAAGTAGCTTAAGTAAATAAAACTTTATAAATATCGAATTGAACTTTAGCTAGCTCGATCTTCGAACTAAAGTAACGACTTTTTAAGTAATACTTATCGAGTATATCGAATAGCACGCTCGACGGACATAAATCGAAAAAAGATCGCTTTTAAAGCTATAGCTTCGAAGCTTATATGCAAAAGCACTTAACTGTTAGCTTAGCGTATATCGAATACTCTTTAAAAGAGCATCGCAAAAGCATATAATTAATAGCTTAACGTATGACGTGAATTCCGAATATATAACTTCTCGCAAAAAAAGCAAGTTTAAAAAGGGTATGAAGACTAACCTTTAGTTCGTTTCTTTACGTAAGTTATTAAATATATATAAAAAGAAAGAGCTCCGATATATATTTAACGTTAAATCAAAAGATATATATAAATATAGCTATAATAAAATCGTAAGTAAATAAAAAGAGAAAAAAAAGACGATCGAAAGATATTCGAATATATGCTATAAATACGTGTATTATATTATGTAATAATGTAATGCTAGTTCAAGGAAGAACCAACTACTCGTCTATATAAGAGCTTGCACGTGACTTAACCACGTGCTTAGCAAGGCTAGGGCATGCAGCGCACCTACGTGACAAAAGTGCCTAGCATCAGTACTATATACATGGACAAAACAAATACAGAGCCCCAACTCCACCACACTACTTATTATAACGGATCGAGCTTTAATCTATACTATTATATTCAAAGATTTTTACAACTTCGATAAATAGATAAACGACGTTAAGGTTATTATTAGCGGGATTATTAATTACGCTGAATTTTTTATTATTAATAATAATAGTTACGAAGTCATTTTAAATATGCTTTTCTTTTTAGAATCTTAATTCTTTTTTTCTTATTTAGATAATAATACGATAAAAGCCTTTTTTTAAAACTACGATCGATTCATTTAAAAATAGATTATTATTACAAAGGACAAGTCGGATTTAATCGAAGACTCGGGAAACTAATAGCTAGCATGCAAGCTAAGATAGATGCTAAGCTAAAAGGAAGCTTAAAAAGAGATTCCGCTCGTAAATTATAATTTACGAGTAGATTAGCATAAAAACAATAAAATCATAAAAAAAAAATTCAATTTAATATTAAGCAAAGCTTATTAAATTTAAAAATATTAAAAACATTTGTAAGTAAACTCGATAATTCGGAAAATTTTATATTTCTTATCGATAACGATAAAGACCTTTTAAAAAGAAATGTAATAAAAGTTAATACGATATATAAAAAGAAAGCGGAAAAAGTTAAACCGATGGATTTAAGAATATCGAATAAAAAGATATTTAAAAAAATCGACGATTAGTTTAAGCAAGATAAAAAAGCGAGACCTTTTAAGCTTAAAAGACCTTTTTCGAAATACTTTACCGATAAGTTTTTAAACTTAAAAATTAAATTAAGATTAACGAAAAAGCGATTCGAAGCACTTACGATTAGCTTTTAAATCACTTTAAAAAAAAAAGAATTGTGTTAGAATAAGAAATTCTTACACTACGAGGTCTGTGCTATTGCTGCTAAGCAATTCTCGAAGATACGGGTAGTGACTGCTAGTTGAAAGAAAGAATAGCTAGCTAGCGTAAAAAGAGAATTGTATATAATTTTTTTTTTCTTTATAAAGATTCTCTCTTTTTTAAATAACCGAAATCAATACCTTTTAGAACTACTTTCTACTTCTTTATCATAAAGAAGAATTATCTTCTTATAAGTTATAAGCTTTTGATGCTTAAAAAGTGACGGAACACGTAACCCGCAATACGCAACCCGTAGACTCGTTAATCGACTTAAGTTCTCGCTTTATGCGAAGTACTACTTAAAAGTAATAAGAACTTTTAACCTCTTTCTTCCTTCTCCTTACCCTTTTAATTATCTAGCTATCAATTACGCTTTATATCAATTATCTATCGACTTATCAGTATGATTACCGTCCGAGAAAAATTCGCCGGAATAAAATAATAAAAAAGCGTTGAAACTTTTATTAAATCGAATTTAAACGAATAATTCGAAACAATCGAGACGGTCGCTTAAAGCGAAGACGTCGCTTATCTATTAGATCATTCGGAATCCGAACACTATTACACGATTATTATTAAAGCACTTTTGCAAAGATACGATATTGTTAACGGCACTTAGAAGATCTTAAAAAGGCTTAATAAAGATGAATATGATAAATTAATATACGAAAATAAAGGTTTTTTAAAAAAGTTTCGGATCGAAATAACGAAGTTTAAACTTAATCTCTTTTAAAAGCTTAGCGAGTTCGATCGTTAAAAGATTAAAGACCTTTTCGATATCAAATCTATAATCTAAAAGCTAAAGACTATTTATACCGCTATTATATTCTAATTTATATAAATCAAGCTTTAAGCTCTTATTAATTTCCGTATAAATTTTAGAATTTCCTTTAATAATAATTAAGAACGCGTCTTAATATGCCGCCGTAAAGCATATAAAAGCTTAAGAAAGGATCAATTCGACGATGATTATTACTAGTTAATCTTCTGCATTAAACTTATGCTTTTAAAAATATATACACCGTTGTACGATAGCTTCACTTCTTTTATAATAATAGATTAAAAGTTAAAACGTTTAAATAAGAAATAAGAGTTTATTATTAACTTGAAACTTTAAGAAAAAGCATTCGCATTTTATTACTCGAGTAACGAAAGAGCTTATACGGCTAGCCGATAAACGTTTTATAAAAGAGCTCTTTCGAGTCGATAATCGCGCAATCGTCGACGATCTCGATTTCTTACTTTTAAAGCTGAATGTTTTAAATACGGTTCTAGCAAGCATATTAATCTTATATATCAGTTCGCTAAGATTAGTTTTAAAGCCGCTAAAGCTGCTCGAATCTTTAAAGAAAGAAAGGAATTTAATAAAGCGTTACGGATATATTAGCTACCGTTACTTAAAAGAAGACCGACATCTTTTAGCTTTTTATATAAAAACAACTCTTTATTATTTTATAAAACAAAGTCTAATTAGCGTGCTAAAAGCAAATTTAATAGCATACGCAAAGATAAAAAAGGATTTGCCGCCGATATAAGATCTGATTCTTAAAGCGAGACTTCCGATATTAAAGAATTCGCTAACTTATCTTAAGAAAAGCGTAATAAGCTCTTACTTATATTAATAGCCGCCGACACTAATTGTATTAGCTATATAACTGATTCTTTGTTTTTGTTTAGCAAGCTATTGACTTTATGTTAAAAGAAGATCTAAGTCGGAAAAGGAAAGCTTTATTCGGATAGCGTTAAGACTGCTTAGATATCGTTGCAAAGCGAATAAACTATTTACTTAAAAGATATATTATATATTCTTAGTTTAAGATATATATTAGTATTAGCAAAGAAGCTTGCTAGCTTTAGTATTATAAAACAATTCGATAATCAAAAGATGATCTTTATACGCAAGTCTAATAATATGCTTTTAATTAAAGCTAAAGTGCGGAATAAATTATATATCCTTTCGAAGTTCTTTAAAGAAGCTAATAAAATGTTTTTCGCTATTAAGAGCACGCATTACGCTAACTACGACGATGCTGATACTAGCGTTATGCTTATACACGTAAATCATATTAATCTTTTACTTTAAATAAACTTAATTAATAGCTAAACGTTATTAAAACTATTAAGACTATGCCTTTCGAAGCGCACTCGATACCTAGCTAAGTATACTGCTTTCGAAGCAGTAAAAGACTTTTAATTTGCTACCGCTAACTTTTACGAAGCCTTAAGTAATAATAGCGAAGTCTTTTCGATAGACAACCAAAAGCTTAGCGAAGTAAAGCGTTTGCTATTCGCTTTAAAGTTCAACGGCTTTAAAAACAATATATCGAAAAGAGAAAAGAACAAAATAGCACGCAAGATTAGAAAAGTCGCTATTTAATAAAACGAGATTCGCTTTAAAGCCGCACCTTTTATATTAAAAGAACGTCGCTTACAACGAGAACTCTTTCGGTTTGTTGCTTATTATAAGCGCTTTAATTATTATAGCACCGAAACACTTTTATTATTATATATAATAATAAATATCAAGAAGATTATAATCTTTTTAATTATCTTTTTGTATAAGTCGTACGCTTAATAAAAGATATTTAAGAAAAAGCTTAAAAAGCTCGCTAAGCATAATACTACTATACTTAAGAAACTCAATTTTAACGTAGCTGGTCCATTTTTATTATTTATAAGAAGCTACCGATATTTTAACGAGCTTATAAATAGCTAGACTCGCAAAACTTAGACTTTCTTGTTCCGAGATTAAAAAAAAGTTAATAAGATGTTAATTAAAAAAAAAAGAAAGCTCGAGCGATAATCGAGCCAGCTTTTATTAGCAATAAGTACCGATAATGCGCCGGAAATCCTTAAAACTATCACCGCTTAAGCTAAAGCAAAAAGAATATTTATTTATAATACGGAGCTTTATTCGTTATATTAAAATAGCTTTGCGGAGCGCTTTATCAAAACTACCGAGCATTATATTAAAACGGCACTTAATAATGCCGAGCTGCTCGTCGAGTTTTAATATAAGGTTGCTAAAGCGCAAGCATATACTCGTGCTAAGTTACGTCGAAGTCTTAAAATAATAAAAGATATTATAAACGAAATAACGAAGCAACCTTTTCGTATAAAGTATAAGATATCTTTTTAAAAGGCTTAAACGAAGAAAGTGCTAAAAGTTAAAGACTATATCAAGACGTAAAGCTATAAAGTCATTGCTTACGTTTTTCGAAAATCCTTTTTAATTAAAACTAAAAAAGATAAGCTTATGCTTTCGAATAAAAAAAAGATCTTTATAAGCTACGACGAGAACACTACCTCTTATTATAAAGTGTACATTTTAAAGATGTATAATACTACTATTTCGTTTAACGTCAAGTTTTTTAAAGATATTTTTAGCAAAGCGATCGACGATTTTAAACTTTAAATTAAATTGTCCGATAGTATATTTAAAGAATCAAATAGCACGTATAATTAATATGTCATTCGTGCGCGTAAAAGACGGCTAAGATTCGCTAACTTACTTATAATAAACTCGGTCCGTAATAAGCAAATTAAACACTTTTTAAACTCCGTTATAAAAGTAAAAGAAAGATTAGCTTTTAAAATTAAAAATCATTTACTCGATAAAACGATTAATTATAACTTCGGAACGCTTTTTGTATTAATAGCAATACTCTTTCGCGTTATACGATCTTAAACGAAGAATGCTGCTTTTCGAAATAAAGAATCGAAAAGAGCCGAAGCCATTTCGCTTTTAAAGTCAATATCGCTTATTATCGAAACGAAATTAAGCGAAGACTTTAATAATGAACCGAAAGGCTCGACTCCGTTTAAACAAGATTATTAACTTACACAAGTTACTTTTAAAAAGATTACCGGTATAAAACGGAAGGCTGATAAAGAGCTTCTTAATGCTTTTAAAATATCAGTTTAGCTTTAGCAAAGCTAAAACTTGCTCGGTATTAAGCTAAATAAGCGTGCAAGTGATACCTTTAACCTCGATAAACGATATATTAAGACTTTTACGTTTTAAACATCGCTTGTTATAAAAAAGAAGAAAAGCTTATTATTAATAAAAAACGAAAAAGCTATAATAGCTATCTTCGATTAATTTAATAAAGCTAATAATATATCGAGTGCTAAAGAGATAGCGATAATAGCGCACGCAATTAAATATAACATCTTTATTCTTATTACTTATAAAGAAGCTATAGAACATCTTATATATAGCAAAAGATAAAAAGAAGCTATTAATGCCGAGTTTGCTGCGCTTATTACTAATTATATATAAAAAAAACGCATCTTTCCGCTTAAAGCTAATCTTATTAGCTATAAATAAGTATTTACGTTTAAGTTTAAAGCAAATAAGACTTTTAAACGGTTTAAAGCTAAGCTCGTAGCGAAAAGTTTCTTTTAAATATACGGCGTTGATTATAACGAGACATTTGCATTTATAATTAGAATAGCGACCTTTAAGGCATTCTTTATAATAATTGCTTATAAAAATATAAAAACACGCTAATTCGATATTAAGAACGCTTTTACCGAGTTTACTTTTAAAGAAGAGCTATAAATAAAGGTGCCGAAAAGCTTAAAGCGCACGAAGCGAAAGTCCGCGCTTCGATTATTATAATCTTTATACGGCCTTAAGCAGTTTGTACGCGATTAAAACCTTTTGATAAAAAAAGAGCTTTTTAATTAAAGATTCGTATAAAGCAAAGCGGATCTTTGCTTGTTTATATACTTCGAAAAGGAAATCAAGCTTTTAATATACGTAAACGATTTAGCTATAGCTATCTTAAACGTTAAAGAGCTCGATTAGTTTAAAGATCGCTTATAATCACGATTTGTTATTAAGCTAATAAGCGAAATATCAATGATCTTCGGAATTAAAGTTATTAAAAACAAAGCAAAGAAGATTATTAAGCTTGATTAAGAGATATACTTAAATAAAGTCTTAAATAAGTTTAAGATCTCGAACTTCGTTTTTAATATAAAGAATGTATTTATACTTATAGATAGTTATAACGATCTCCGCTTAGCTTCGGACTAAGATAAGAAAGTTGATGCTATTTAATACCGTAAAGTAATTAGTTTTTTAATATATGCGATAGTATATATACGCTTAAACGTCGCTTTCGCATTCGATCGCTTAAACTAGTATATGCAAGACTTAGCAGAACATCACGCTTTAGCGCTAAAGCGCTTAATGCGCTACTTACGATTTATTATCTCTTTCGCTATTTCTTTCGGTCTTTTAAAAGACTTAATAGTTTACTCGGATGCAAATTACGATAGCGATAAAAATAGCAAGAAAAGCATCTCCGCTGTAATAAGCCTTATAAAAAGAAGGCTAGTATTCTTCGGAAGTCGCAAATAAACTTTTATAGCTACGGCTATTATAAAAGCCGAATACGTAGCTATATGCTATACCGCGAAGCAAAGCTAATAAGTTGCTTAAATCCTTCGTAATATAAAATTCGATAGCTATATAATTAAGAATCATCAAACTGTATAAATGAAAAAAGACAACTAAAGCGCTATTGCATTCGTTAAAAACCTTTATTTTATAAAACGATCGAAACATATCGATATCGCTTATTATTATATTCGCGACTTAATAGACTAAAAGAAGTATTTCGTATCTTATATACTTATAACAGAAATAGCCGCCGATGGTTTTTCTAAACCTTTACCGAAAGTTTTATTTCAAAGATTTGTTAAGATGATAAGTATAATTAATCGATCGAAGCTAATATTCAACTTTTAAATACACGAAAGACTTCGCTTAGCTTTTTTATATATCGAGAAAAGAGATTGGTTCTCTCGACAAAACAAAGAAGCAATAAGAGCAGTAAAAGCAATAAGAGCTATTAGCAGCACTAAAGTAAAAGTGTTAAAGTAAAAAATTCTTATACTACGAAATCTATGCTATTGCTGCTAAACAACTCTCGAAGATACGGGTAATGACTGCTAGTTGAAAGAAAGAATAGCTAGCTAGCGTAAAAAAAGAACTATATACAGTTCTCTTTCTCTTTACAAAGATTCTCTCCTCCTTAGATAACCGAAATCAATACCTTTTAGAACCACCTTCTGCTTCCCCATCACAAAGAAGAATTATCTTCTTACAAATTGCTTTATTAATGCTTTTTAAATCGAAAGGAAGCGATAGCTTAAGATTTTATTTATCTTAGCTAAGTTCGAAAGGAAATCATATTACTTTAAAAAATCAAAACGGTGTTTTACGAAGCTTGATGAAAAAAGAACGTTTACGATATCGAAAGTTTGCAAAAGATAGTTATTATTATGTTAAAAAAGCGATTAAAGCAAAAGGTTTTCGAACTATGCTAAAGCTTTTATCGGAATAAATGGTTTATTATAATAAAAAAAGAAAAAAGAAAATACAAATTGATTATTATCGTAATTAAAATGAATCGTACTACGATTAAAAACGTTAATATTACTTCGAACATAAACTAGTTTTCGAACGAATTTGCTAGTCTTACGATAGCTATACTCTTGGATTTTTTTTTAAATATAATCAATTCTTTTTCGACGTTAAGTCTAAAGATATAATAGCTATTTAAACGCTTATCGGACTGCTTTAAATAACTCGGATACTTATAAAAGCTATTAATTCGATTGCTCAATTCGTTAAAGTTATTTATAAGATCCTTATAAACTGCATTCTTAACGTCTACTTGCTTTATATAAATAACGTAAGAGTTAAAAGATCTCGATCTTTTTATAATTACGAAAAAGTTTTATTCGAGATACGACGATTCGTTTTAAAATATATTTAAAATATCGATAAAGTGCTCGTAAGGTTTAAAAAAGCTAAGACGACCGTCGAAACGAAGTCTTAATATTATATGCTCGGCTTTAATATCGTTAAATTCGTTACGGATAACGAAAAACGCTACTTTTAAACCGCTAAAATTAAAAAGATATTAAAATAAATTAAGTGCGAAGATGTCTTTAAAGCTTAAGCTTTTATTAAGATCGTAATCTATTATTAAATCTAGATTAAAAACTTCTTTACGATTATTGCTTTAATTTACGCGACGATAAAGAAAAAAGTCGAACTCGAGTAGTTAGAACTTTAGCAAAAAGCGATAAAGCTGCTTAAAAAAGCCTTGCTCTTTACCTCCGCTTTTATTAAGATCGATTATAATAAAGAACGAAGGAAAATCTATCTAATAATAAACGCTATTTTTAAAGGATAAAGAGCAGTGCTATAATAAAAGGACTTCGATAAAAAGCGATATCTTATTAAGTTCGAAAATGATTTTTAAAACCTTATTAAAAGCAAGTACGACGCGATTAAGCGAAAATGCCGCGGTGCTTTAAAAGCTATAAAAAAAATAAAGAGCGAATTATACGAGGTTTACTTTATCTTAAAAACCGATGCTAAAATATTAATTAATCAACTTAACGGATTAGCGAGTGATTTGCTTAAAGCTTTCGTTACGAACTAAATTACGTAAAAAAGATTAATAGATTTCGAAGTTAAGCATACTCTTAATGTTGGATTGCTTCCAAGCGATTAGGAATATATTCGTAACTTCGTAACGGTCGTCAAAGTACTTGCAATTGCAAAACACTCGGTTGATAAGGTATCTGAATTCTGTCTGCTCTCCAATGCTCAAAGGAGCTGATTCCTTCTATATAATTAAAAGGAATCACGTGCACTAGCTAACTAATAAGCTTACTTGTCAAGTTAAGAGTCCCTTGATTGCTAACATGCTAAGCGAAGCATGCCAAGTGGCCCGTGAACCATAGTTCACGGGTGAGCTCCTTCAACTACTACTACTAGCTAGCTAAGGTCGATATAAAGATACCGACACCGGCAACTCTTTCTTTAACAAGCAATGCCTTGCTAACTATTATATCGATCGAAAAAGAAAAAAGGTAATCAAACAAAAGAAAAAATCTTATCTCTCTTTCTCTTACAACGGCCTTTCCACCTATCCGTCCACTTGCACCTTTAAAGTATTAGTCAAAACTAGCTCTTGCAAAAAGGTATTAGCCTCGACTTTAGTCATAGCGTCAGCAAGGTTAGATTTTCCTCCGATCTAGCGTACTTTAAAGAGCTCCCGCCTCTCGTATGACTCTCGAATAGCTATAATATCGATCATAAAGCGCTTCTCCTTAATAGTCCTTAGCTTTACTATACATTCGTAAAGCGAGTAAGAGTCAATGCATATAATTACGAAGAAATTAAAGATCTTTAATTGAGCTGTGATTTAAGCAAAGATAGTCGATATAGCAATAGCTATATCGATACTTAAAGATATAGCGTATAGCTCAAAGGCTAATACTGCTTTTATAACCCTCTTGCACTTTTATAATACTTAATAAAAGATGTTACTCGTTAAAGTAAACTCGTTTTTACTTACGTGAGCTTCATTGTTAAAAATAGCTACGAAACCGATCTAAGAGCTAAGGTTAGCGTTGTTAATAAACGCTCCGTTTACGAACACAAAAAGCTTCGCTGTTTTCAAGTTTAAAAGCACGTAATAGATCTTTCGGGTTAAGTGATTAATTAATTATTAGATCACTTTATTAAAAGCCTTATAGTCTTCGTCTTTCGGTTCTTGATGCTAAGCAACTATCGATAAAGCATACGATGCCTTTAAGTAGCAAATAATAGCTAAATACGCTTTTCGAGCACGTTGCTTTAAGTACTTTTTAGCTTGTATAGTTAAATCGAGCTTGATCACGGCAAGCCTTTCACTTTGCTCTTTCTGACCAACTAACACTTCGAACTTATCTTTATTTAAAGATAGCTTGCATCTATTGAAAATCATCGGTTCGGCGTGTATAAAGATCTTTATTTCCTTGCTCTTTAGCTTAGATTTAACTAGCTCTTTCTCTTTTTTTGCTTTTATAGTTAGATTGATAACTATAAGAATATTATCCGTTTATAAAACAGCTATTCTTAACTGATCTTTATTAATTAATACAAAAAAGCAAAAATCAAAGCTCGATTGCTTTATGCCGAGGTTGTTTATAAAATGCTTGGAAAAACGCTTATACTAATGCGTTTTTGCTTCGAAGATGCCGTATAAAAGGCCAGTCATAAAAAATAAAGTGCCGAGAAAGAATCGATAAGTGATCTCTTTAAGTGGTCGTACGACGATTATTCGAATGAGCTTCGTGCTTGATTAAGTGTAAGCTTGCGTAATATCTTTATTATAGACTTAACACTCGTAATCTTTTATTAGCGAAAAAACTAAAGCATAATAAAGTTTTTAGCTCGCTCGCTGCACCGTAAGTGATTCGGTGAATACTTTCGTTTTGCTTTTGTTTTAAAAAGCTTAAACTATTATACGAGACTTTTCGTATAGCGTAGGTGTTCTTTTGCTTTTGATCTTATTAATAAACTTAGACCCGAAGATCTTAACGCTTTTAGCGCGTAAGTCGGTGCTCGAGATCACTTAAAAGATGCTTTAAGCTATCAATCCAGCCAATTTTTTTGCTTTAAACTTTTAAAATAATACTTCGAAGCTCTTAATGATTCCTTTAGCTCGTAGCTTAGCTAAGAGCTTATAGTCCTAGCGTTTTTTATCGGTAATCAACGCTTCGAAGTCTTTAATAAATAAAACGTAAGAATCGTCCTCCTTTTTATCGAGCACGGTCGAGATACTAAGATCGTACTTCTAATAAAGTATCTAGACTATTAGTATTATTGACTTTTAAGGATTAACAAGTTGAGGGTTAAGGGCTGATCTTAGCGAGCTTTTTAGATCAGGCGACCTCGGTGGATTAAGCGAATGTTGAAGTTTAAGCGAATTTCGCGGTTCTAGTTCTTTTTCGCTTTCGCTTCTATCCTTTTCTTTTTCCGCTTTTACTTCAGGTACTTGCAACTCTTCTAGCAGCTTTTCAACTTCAAAGTAGTAAGGTTTTATTAAGGTTGACTTGAATTTCGTAAGCCTCGGATATGCCATTGTGCACGTATGCCTTTGCTTGCTAAGCAGCTAAAAAAGGCTTTTCTACCTTTAGTTTTCTCGCTACACGAGTACTCGTAAACTAATAAAAAGGTCTAAGGTATGCTTCGTAATTGGTTTATTCCTCTTCTTAAGCGCGTCCTTAACCTGCTTTGCGGCGTAGCATTTTCGTATTTTTTTCATAGTTTTATTAATAATAGCAGCACGCTTTTAAGTAAACGCAGCAAGTCGATTTTACTCCGTTAGCTTCGGTAAAGTGCTAAAAACGAAAAGCGTAAAGACCAAGCTATTAAGTCTTGCCGTATCGTTAATAGCTTTAATAGCCATTTAAAGCCGATTTTCTTTTAAAGCCTTCGGAAGCTCTTTTATAACGATCTTAAAAGCGCGTCGCACAAGGACGTAATAACGTTCCATTAGCCCGACGCTATGATAGGCTTTTATAAGCATCTACTTTAAGATGCTATTAATACTTTTAAAGTAGCTTCGGAACGTTGCCGAATTAAAATTAATTCCGAGATCGTATACGACGTTTATAAAAAGTCCGACGTAAGTATTAACTTAACATCGACTGAATCTTTTAAGTAAATACTATGCGGATATGCTTTTAAAGAAGGTAGCGGCTTAAAAATTAATAGAATCGTAAACGACGTGCAATATATTCTTGCCGTTAAAGTGCATTACGTTTACGTATACCGTGTTATTAAAGTCAATATTATCTTTAAGTTTAATATTAAATCTCTTCGAAAAACGCTTAAAAACTTAATAGTAATAGCAAAACTTTTAGATGTTGTAAAGCAAATCTCGTTTAAATTCGTGCTCGGCCCTTTTAAGAATAGCAGCAAATCGACTTGCTAAAAAGTGACCAAAACGCTTGTAAATAGTCTTTAATTACTCTTTCGTAAAGTAGCAATAGACGGTCTCGCCTTCGATGCTATAGTAAGTAGCAGCGTGCTCTTTACTTAATAGCATCTACACGTGCTTAAATATCTTTATTATTAGTATTTCTTTCTTTTTTTAAACTAATACGTTTCGCAAGTTATTTAAGATCACTTTATGTTTATTTATATTAGTTAATAAGAACAAGAAGAGTACGTCGCTCTTTATAACGTAGAATTCTACTTAATCTAAAAGCGTTTCCAAAATAACTATTCTAATAAAAGTAGCAAAGCTAATCTCGTACTTAACGGACTTTTCTTTTGCTCGAGATATATTTAATTAAACCTCGAAGTACTTTTTTTAAAATGCTCGTAATTAAAGCAAGCTAGCGGTAAAGAAATTAGCTGCTCCGCTATTAATCATAAGGCTTATAAATACGTTTTCCGAATACTTAAAGGCTATATAAGTCTTTGCTTTGCCCGCGAGCATACGCGGATCTTGTTCGAGCATCTTTTAAGTCTCTACTTAGCTAGTAAAAGCGTAAAATGCCGTTTGAATCTTTAGTTGTTTATATACTTCGTTAGCGTTAAAAGTGCCGTAAGTAATCATAAAACCTTTCGACATGTTAGCGTAGCTGCTCGATTCGAGCGGCTCGTCTAATAAGCTTGCGATAAACTAATCGAATTCTTCCGTAGATATAAGTAGCAAACCTTCGATCGACGTTATATACTAAAAGAATTTGCTTTTCGTTACCTTTTTTGCGTCCTTAAAGCTTTAAAACTTAGCTACGGATGCTTTACGCTCGTCGGAAGTATAGTTAATGCTTTAGCAACTTGGCTTCTTGCAAACAAAACACCTTTTCTCACCCTCAGTAGTAGCCTTGGCAGCTTTCTTACCTCTAAAGTATTAGCGGTCTTAAATAAAGTATTCGTATTCCTCGTCTAAATCGGAGTCAGCTTCTAAGGTGTTGTGCTAAGAACAGGTGTAATCGTGTAGCTCGCTAAAGCTCGCGTAAGCTCTAGCCTTAGCGGGTCGAAAGGACTCAATTGCAAATGCAATTGCTCGGCGGATATCAGCAATTATAACGGTAAAGGTAAAAGCAAGATTCATTCGTGTAATCGTAATCTTTAACACGTTTTTACAAGCTAAATACAGCTTTGTTAATAAGACTTCGATTATCTTTTAAACTTGGTCGTAAAAAGCCTTAAATGCTTTTAAGCTTTTTAACGAGCTTCTTAAAGCATTTGCTAAGCGAAGTCCTTAGATTCTCTTTTTTGATTAAATCTAACGAAATTTCTTTTTAACGATCGTATTTTGCTTGCTGCCGATGGTCAGTCTTAAAATAATCTTTTATAACAATAGCGTTTGCTTTAAACGTCGAAAGCTTAGCTTTGATCATATAATTATAATAAAAGGTTATAGCCTTTTTCGTAAGCATAATTAAGAACGCTGCTAAATAATCGTCGGATATTAAACCGTACCGATTTGCTTAATTAACGAAAATACTTAATTGAGTCTTGAAGTTATCGTCGGGTTTCGAATACTTTAGTTCTTTAAGAAAGCTTTTTGCAAACAAAGCTAATTCCTTTGCTTTTAAATGAAGGTCCGTTGCTTTTAACTTAAGGAAATCGTTTTTATTATCGTCAAAAGCGCTTAAAGTGCCGTACGCAAGCGTGCTATGCTTAGCTAATAGTCTGATCGATAAAGGGTTACCGATATAATTGCCGGTAGTCCGTCTTTTTCTAAAGTCTTTAAAAAGCTTATTTCCGAATCCGAAGTCTTTTAAAAGTCCGTTTCCGAATCCTTTTAATAGTTTAAGAAGCTCGTTCCTACCCTTTTCGTATCCGTATCCTCGATCTTTTTGCTAATCTTTTCCGTTTCCTTTTCGTCAGTTATCGTTAAGATCGCTAAAGTCATTCGGGTTATCGGTTAAAGCTTTAGCTTAATAATATCCGTACTTTTAAGCGCGCTCTTAGCGATTCTTATACCTTTAGTATCCTTTTTATCGAAACGTAGCTTATTAAGAGATTTAAAGAGCTTATCGGTACGTTCGAAAGTGTTAGATCCTTCTTTCGAGTTGCTAAAGTTAAGCACGGAAATCTGCACGCTGTCTTTAGTAAAAGCTGATTTTATTCGGAATGCTCTTAAGTTTTAGCGGGTCCTCTTTTAACGTATAGCTCCCGTAGCTTCGAGTATTATCTAGTCCGCTAATGATCTTAAGACCTTTATTATTATTGTTACTAGGCCCAGGTTTTTCAGAAAACTGGGTGTAGCTCTTAAGAAAAGGGTTTAAAAGGCGCTAAGGCGATTTTAGCTCTTGTTATATAATTAGCGTATTGCGTAGCGATTAATGAATTAAGGACGTCGAATACGCTAAAGTGCTTCGTCGTAGCCCTTCGTTAAATTGTATAGCGTAAGTCCGTAATTCCGCTATTTGCCTTGCTATAGCCTTTATATTTTACTTTATATTCCTTCTCTCTTTCGCAAACTCTTCGCGTAACCTCCGAATCTCCTCTCTTTCTTCCCTTTTGCTTGAAGTCTTCTTTTCCTTCCCTTTTAAGCTTCGCGGAAGTAAAAGTAGAAGTAATTAAAAAGTAATATCTTCGTCGTCCGTAAGGTTTTCGGCGGTCCACCTTAAATCGAGACTTAAAAGTGTTGCTTATTGCTCTTTTACCTCCTTAAGAGTCTACTAGTACTGCTGCTCGTCGTTTAAAAGCTTGACTATCTTATTAGCGTAGCCCTTTTGCTTTAAAAAGCACTATACGCTTTTAAATAACAAGTGTTCTTTAAAGCTAATAAAAGTAGCAAACTTAAAGCCTCGTCTCGTATTATCTTTCGTCATCGTAAAACTCGTTTAATCTTAGCGTAAAAAAGCGTGCCGGAATAAGCTTTACAAGTCGTAATCCTTTAGCCTTTTACACTTCGCATTTAAGAAGTCCTTTACTATTACTCGAGCCGTAATCTTACTATCGAGCCTTGCGTATAAAAGCTCGTTTAAGTTAAATAAGATGCTCGACATCTTATCGTCTGGTCCTTCCGAAAAGCTTAAGAGCCTTAAGTATAGTATTTCTTTTAGCTGAATAGCTAAAGGTTCCGTAAGTAATGATAAAATTCGAAAGGTATAATACTTTGCTCTTTGTCGGCTAGACTCTTTACCCGGAAGTCCAATTGCTCGATCGGCTATAATTGTTGTCTTTTTATGTATAGGTCGATCTAAATTTAATTGAGTTGCTATATGTAGCAAGCGCGGCTCTTATAGCGTTGAAGTTGTTGTTTTAAAAGTGACTTGGTTCGGAATTATTCTTTCGTAAAAATAAAGAACTCGATAATATAAGAAGCGACTTGGTACGGAATCGCTCTTTCGTTATAAAAGAAAGGTATCGTAATAAAAGGTATCCTCGCTATAAAGTCCTAGCTTCTTTGTGATTGATCACTTAATTAGTAAATCAACTATTAATCAGTGTTAAATTGCTTTTAAGCGATTAAGAATATATTCGTAACTTCGTAACGGTCGTTAAAGTACTTGCAATTACAAAACACTCGATTGATAAAGTATCTGAATTCTGTCTACTCTTTAATGCTCAAGAGAGCTGATTCCTTTTATATAATTAGAAGGAATCACGTGCACTAGCTAACTAATAAGCTTACTTGTCAAATTAAGGGTCCCTTGACTGCTGACATGCTAAGCGAAGCATGCCAAGTGGCCCGTGAACCATGGTTCACGGGTGAGCTCCCTCAACTACTACTACTAGCTAGCTAAGGTCGATATAGAGATACCGACACTTAAGATTAAAAACACAATAGCGGACGGTCTTTTTAAGCGGAAAAAGAAGCATCTTTTAAACATTAAAGAAAAAAAAAAGATATTAACGATTAAGTTATTAACGAATTAAGTATTATTTTAATATTCTCGGTTAGACGACTCGTAAACTATAATTCACGAGTTAAAAAAAGAGTTTTAAAGCACGATTATTCGCCCGAATTTAAGCTAATTGCTTAATTCTTTATTACTTTTAAACGCCTTTTCTCGATCAAGACTTACGACTTTTAAAAGTTTAAGAATAAGGCACTCAACTACTTAATTAAAGATAATTACTTTTATAAGCGAACAAATAATTCTTATTCGATTAAATTAATTATTAACGGAACTTAAAAACGCTATATTATTATTTTCGACGCTTATCGAAAATCCGGATATAAAAGAGCCGAATCAACTTACTATCGCATATTAAAACTCTTTTTTTAAAATAAATGCTACGAAGATTATAAATCTTTCGTTTAAAGCTATAAGCTTTATTAGAAACGCAAAGCTAAACGAATAAAAAACCTTTTATACTCGACTTAGCTTATTTAAATATAATCAAAAGTCAGCTTAAACGTATTACGAATATCTATTATCGATAAAAGGATAACTTACTTCGTACTAGCTAAAAAAGATCTATCCGAATAGCTAGAAAAGCGATTACCTCGATCAGCTAACGCCGAATTTATTGCTAAATTCTTTTAAAAAGATATCGTTTGCCGCTACGGATTGTTCGAAAAGCTGATTATTAATAAAAGACCCGAAAACAAAGCAATTGCTAAAGCTTTCGCTATTAAATATAAGATCAAAAAGGTTTAAATCTTAAGCTACAATTTAAAAGCAAATAAAATGATTCAAATAAAATACAAAAACATTTTAGATAGCTTATCGAAAGTTATAAGTAAAGGATTTAAAGATTAAGTTCGCAAGTTTAATAAAATGCTTTTTGCAATTCGGATATCGATACACGCATTTATTAAAATTACTTTTTTTTTTTTAAATTACGAACGAAAAGCCGAGCTACTTTTAGAATTACGATAGCCGATTTGAAAGCTATTGCTATAGCAAAAGGTTCGATTCCGCGCTGATTTACTTGCTATGAAGTTTAAACAATTAAAACTTCGAAACGAAGATATCGACGAAATCATTTTAAAAAAAAAACGCTATCGATTTGCCGCTAAAACTATTTAAGAACGAGTTAAAGTTTTAAAGTCGGAACTTATTAAAAAAAAAAGACTTAGTACTGCTTTACGACGTTAAACGAAGCATCGATATATCCGCAAATATCAAGCTAAACTATAAATAGCTAAGACTTTATATCGTCTTTAAAGCTTACGATAAAGGCTATTACAAACTTTAAGAAACCGATAGGCTGCTCCATAGGGTGGGGGCCCTATAGGGTTTTCCTCCCTATTCCCCCTATAAGGTCTTGGCCGATAAGGGACTTTTTTTTTTTCAAACTTTATAAAAAGGATTTTTTTAAGTCAAATTCCTTACGAAAGATAAGGAAACCTTATAGGTTTAAAGTGAGATAGCTAAAAATAATATATATGAGGCCGCTAAAAATAAAACAAATTTACGAATATTTACTAATTTTACTTAATTATTATATTTCTTTATTATATTTATTAATTATATATATTATACTTTACAATTACATTGCATTATATTATAATAAACTAAAATTACTAAATAAAACTTCTAGTTATAATTTCTCGCAATTTCTTAATTAACGCTATATCTTTGTTTTAAATCGTTACTCGTTTAACGTAAATAGTATATAAGTTCGTTTTTAAAAATGATTAATAAATCGATTAGTAAATCGATTAGTAAATCGATTAGTAAATAAATATGTAAGTACTTACTTTTAAACTCTTTTACGAAGAATGCTTTTAAAGCTTTTTATAAACATTTTAAAGCACCGCTTTGAAATTTAAAGTTTTGTTTAAAATCGTAAGTGATCTTTCGAATAAAACGCTAGAAAGAAGTTTTTTTAATAAGAAGCTCGGTGCTTTTTTAATATCGTCGGATCTTTTTTAACGCAATAGCTATATAAATTAATAATTGTACTTAAAAATCAATTTATTAATTGATTTAACTTACTTTTTGGCTTATAGCGACGGCGCTTTCGTTAGCTCAAACATCTTTTTTTCGCAATAATTATAAACTTCTTAAAATACTTGCCTTTTTTAGATTTTTAACGAAAAGAAGTTTTAATTGCTAAAAGTAATTTGCTAGCTAATAAAACGGAGCGAGCAGCTCTAGCCGTCGAAAGTGATTTTTTAACTCTTTTGTATTAAAAGAAAAGAATATCATTTTCACTTAAGTTTTCCTTATTATCGTTTTGCTCTTTTTTATTTATATTATTATAAAGCATCGTTTTCGTCGCGGTTTTTATAGCTATAGTTAGGCCCGGGATAATAAGAGACCTTTTAAAAGCCTTTTGCGCGAAAGCTTTTTTAATACGATTATTAATAAAAGCAAAAGAAAATTTAGCAGCTGCAAAAGAATTATTTTTAATATTTAAATCGTAAAACGGATCTTCGTTTTAAAGCTAAGCTAATGCATTCGCTTAGCTCGTCGATTATTATATTGCTTTTAAAACAGTTTTAAAACAATTAGCGAACGAAAGAAAAAGGTTTAAAAAAATTAAACTTATTAAAAGCTATTAATACTTATGCTAGTATTATTAAGAACAATGCTTTCGTTTATTTCGGATTAAATAGCTAAAGTAAATCTAATTGCGTTTATGAAAAAAAAATTTAATTAATAAAAATTTATTAATTATAAATTAAAAACATTACCGGATCGAAATCTAAAAGATGATAAATGCTAGTTTGTATTTGCGCGAGAGTTTATTAGTATTTAAAAAGCGTTACTTAAAATAATAGAAATTAGCAATTATTAATTAATAAAATAATTGATACTTATTAGCTTAACTTTAAGAAATTCAACGAAAAAAAGACGAAAATAAATCGGTTTTTTATTATAAACTTGCAATACCGCGCGAGATTTTAAGAATTTTTATAAATACTTATTAGCTATTTATAATTGATTTATTAATTAATTTACTAATCAAATATTAACCGGATAGCTATCGAGTTGTAATAGCGCGGCGCTTAACAAAAGTAAAGTTAAGAATTTTTATAAATGCTTATTAGCTATTTGCAATTGATTTATTAATCAATTTATTAATTAAATATTAATCGGATAACTATCGAGTTATAATAGCGCGGCGCTTAGCAAAAGTAAGTTTTAACGCATCCGTAGCTAATTAAGCTTTACTAAACTGAAGATAAAGATTTGCGCTAAGCAAAGTAATTGAAAAAGTATTAATAATACTCCGATTAATTAAATATAAATTTACTTTATTTATTTTGCAAATTTAAGTTTTTTTTTTACGCTTTCGTTGCGTATTGTATTTGCTTTACTTTCTTATGCTTCGTCTTTATCTGCTTAACCTTTAGCCGCTTAACTTTCAGCCGCTTAACCTTTAGCCGCTTGACTTTTAATCGTTTGACTTTTAATCGCTTGATTTTTAATTGCTTTATTAATTAATTTATTTTAGCTTGCGTTATCTCTTTTAACCGTAATGCTTAATATATCGATAAAAAGAAGTCGGTCCGAAAGCAAAGGTTCGTTTAATAAAAAGGCTATTTGAAAGTATTAATAAAAAAACTTGATCGCGATAATTTAATTTACGATTAATAAGTTGATAATTTTAAATAAGAAAAAGACGACTTTACAAAGCAATAAATAGCGTTATATTTAAAAGCGTAACGTATAAAAAAGCGATAGTTGTAATTGATTATTAAGTTATAATAAAAAGAAATCAGACTTTACTTTATAAAGTAAAAATTGCGCGGAGCGGCCGCTTTATTTTAGTTACGGCCGCTTTATTTTAATTGCGGCTGCTTTATCACTTCGTAAATTCATTAGCGGCCGCGCTAAGATATTTTAAAAATAAAATGTACGAGTTTACTTTTAATTTTAACATTTTTATTTTATTACTTTTAATTTTATTTTAAACAATTACTTTTAACTTTTAGCTTCTTTATAATACTATTTAATATAGCCGCTTATCAGCTTGATTCGATAGAAAGTATTATTGCAAATATAAATCAGCTTGATTTAATAAAAAGGATTAAAAAATCTATAATAAGAATTATTTTTTTATTTATTAATTTATTTATTAATTAAAATCGTTTTTCGTAAAATGCGGCCGATACGACGGCAATCGTAGCGGCAAGCAATCCGATGCTAAGAAACTTTAATAAGCGCAAAATAAATTTTTTTTTACGTAATATTTTAACTTTTATTAATTTATTAATTTTTCTTAAAAAGAAAGGCTAAAGAAAAGCTAATTATTAACTAATCTTTATACGATAAAAGCTAATGCTCGTATAACAAAGTTGAAATAAAATCCTTAAGCAAATGAGCTTTAAAAAACTAAAGAACGAAATTAAGCGGCCGCTAATCAGCTTTTTGCAATTTGAAAACAAACCTTAAAATATTCTTAAGTATTAAAAGCTAAAAAGAAAACTCGATAAACCGAAATGCGAAAGAATTTTGTAAATAAACAATACTTTTTTTTTTAATTTATTAAGTAATTTATTAATCGATTTTAAAAAGAATCGAAGCATTTACGCGGATAATCTTATTATGCAAGCCGCTTCTTTTGCAATTGGATTTAATAATAAAAAATACTTGAATAGCGATTAAGTTAATAAAAGATTCAATTTAAACGAAAAGGTTTATAAAGAATTTAATTTGCGAAAAGACGAAAAAGAAAATAATAATATACTTCGCGATAGATACGTTTCGATTACCGATAAAAAGATAGAAAAGGTTACTCGGCAATTAATACGTTAGCACGTATAAGTAAGCTTTTATTTTATTTAAATATTTATATTTTGCTAATAATATAAAGTCACGCTATATAATAACCGTTTAGCAATTTCGTCGCTATTAGCAAAGTATAGCGCGGTCTTTATTAATAAAGTGCCGAGCTATTGATTTAAAAAGTAAAAAAGCTTTCTTTGAATTGATAATTTAAGACTTAGCAAGCACGGTTTTAAAACGAACTAAATAAGAATTCATTTTATTATGCTTTTAATTAATTGAACTAATATTATAACTTTTAATCTTTATTTAATTAAGCTTTTTTACGTTTACTTTTCCTTTAATAAAAAGAAGTATTAGCGAGTTAAAATTAAAGCAAATACCGATAAGATTAAATACGAATTGCCGGGTTTAAGCGCTTAA
Organism: Drepanopeziza brunnea f. sp. 'multigermtubi'; assembly: GCF_022702325.1. NCBI lineage: Eukaryota > Fungi > Ascomycota > Leotiomycetes > Helotiales > Drepanopezizaceae > Drepanopeziza > Drepanopeziza brunnea. The sequence goes on along the minus strand of NW_027094080.1, from coordinate 1,007,290 downwards.
TAAAATATAAAAGGATTCGAAAAGAATGCTAAATTTAAAAAAGTTGATTGCGATCTTATTTTATTTTAACGCGTTATACAATTGATTTGGAAAAAAACGAGCTAGCTCCGGAATTGTTTTACGGCGTTAAAGATAGCGATACGGAATTAAGATTATTCTTAAATTCAATACTTAAGTTTATATAAAATAGAATTTACGATTAATTATAAATTTTGTATTTTATAAAAATACTTTTATTTATCTTATTTATTAATTATATTTATTAATAATACTTATTAATTATATTTATTTATTATATATATTAATTATATTTATTAATTACATTTACTAATTACTATTAAAATGCTTTTCGCGATCGAAAAATATATTCGTAACTTCGAAAAGTCGTAAAGTATATGCAATTGCAAAAAACTTTATCTGCTTTTTAAAGTTTAAAACAGCTGACTTTTTTTATACAATTAATAAAAATCAAGTGCATTAGCTAACTATTAGGTTTTCTACTTAAGTTAAAAGTCTTTTAAGCTATAATATAATAAGTTAAGCATACTAAGTGACTTATAAACTACGGTTCACGAGTAAACTCTTTTAATTATTATTAGCTAGCTTAAGTTTAATTACATTTATTAATCACATTTACTAATTACATTTACTAATAATATTTATTAATCATATTTATTAATTATATTTATTAATTATATTTATTAATCACATTTATTAATTACATTTATTAATCGTCGGTTTTTTGTATAAAGATACGCTAAGTCTTTTAGACGCATTTTATATGCGTTAAGCTACTTCTTTCTTTTTTTTTTCGTATTTTTCGTATTCTTTTTTTTTTCGCTTTTAACTTATAAACTATAGTTTACGAGTCTTTAGCGCTTTTACTTTCGTATATATAGACTTTAACTACTTTCGACTTTTATATTCGATAGTTGTTGATTTTAAGTTATTATTTTAAGATTTTCTTAAGGTTTTATATGAACTTCCGCGCTTTCGTAAGTTCCTTTAAGTAATCTCTTAAAGTCGTCACATCTTAAAGTTTTAAATCAAAAGAATTAACCGACTTGCTATATTTAAAGTCGATATAAATATATTAATAAATTATTTTAATATTTATATTTATTAATTATATTTATAGTTAATTATATATATATTTTATTTAATATAATAACGATTTCAAAACTATTTATATAAACTTATTTATTAATTTATAATAATAAAATTCAAAAGGCCTTCGCAAGCTATCGAATTTATTACTTTCCTTTCTTGCGATACTTCTTTTTTATATATAAAAAGTCTTTTGCTCGTTAACAATATTAATTCTATAATATCCGTCGTTATATTCGTTTTTACTAATCTATTTAATAAATAGCTTAATTTTATAGCCGTTATTGAAAAATCGCTTAACTCGATATTCGTTTATTTTAATTAATTAATTACGATTACGCCCTTCTTCGTCTAGCATTTTTATTATACACCGAGCGTTTCGACCGTTCGTTCGTTTAATAAAAAAGGAATAATAAGTTTTATTATTTACTTTAGTAAGGATCGAGTTTGATTAGTTTGCAATCTTTAATAAATTAATAATTTAATTAATATATAAATAATAAAACGGTACTTATAAATAAATCGGCAAGCGTCCGTTAAAATATAAATTTCTTTTATCTATTCTTTAATTATAATAGATATTCGAGCTTATAGATATAATTATAAGTTAATACGATTATAAAGTGTTTTATCGTTTTATATAATAAATTTTTAATTAAATGCTTTTATTTTTAATATTTATTAGATTATATTAATTTTATTTACCGCATAATAGCAGCCGAAAAGAAAGCTGTAAAAATTATATTTAAATTAAGATTTTTATAAGCACTTTATCTTTATATAATAATTAAACCTTAATAAATTTAAATAAGTACTTGTTATAACGACCTTAAGCGATTATTTAAAGAATTTATAAAAAAGCGAAAGAATTATATAAAGCTTAAAAAGATTATAAAATCATTATTTGAATTTGAAATTAATAATTATCGAAAGTAAAAGTTGAAAAAAACTAAGTGTTAAATTTCTTTTAAGCGATTAAAGAATATATTCGTAACTTCGTAATAGTCGTTAAAGTACTTGCAATTGCAGAACATTCGATTGTAAAAGTATTTGAATTTTAATTGCTTTTTAAAATTTAAAAGAGCTGATTTCTTTTATATAATTAAAAGGAATTACGCGCACTAGTTAATTAATAAGTTTACTAGTTAAGTTAAAGGTCTTTTAATTAGTGTAATATATTAAGCGAAGCATATCAAATGGCCCGTAAACTCTTTTAAATATTATTAACTAGCTAAAGTCGATATAGATATACCGATATTAAAGTTTATATATAAAAAGGTTATTCGTAATAATCAACTTAAGTAAAAAGAGCTTAAAAGCGTTAAAAAATATAATTATAATTAAGCTTTAATAAAAAGGAAATAAAAAGAAATGAAAAGATAAAAAAAAAAACCGCTAGTTAAAACTTAACGCTCGCAAAAATGCTGCTTAAAAAGAATTAAGCGTAAGCAAAACCCTTTTTAAAAATAAACTAATTTAATAAAATATATTTAAATTATAAAATGATCTTATACAAAATTAAAGTATATAAGACGTTGATATATAAGTTCAAATCAATAGTTTAACAGCAAATTCGCTAAAATCTAAACATGTCTTCTTAAGCTATTGATTCGTTTTCATTTTAAATTACTTTAACTACTTACGAAGATATCGATCTATTTTAAAGTTAAGAGTTCGAAAGCTTTATAATTAGTTTCTTTAGCCTAGTATTATTAGCAACTATTAAATTTTTAATTAATATTATATTTAGAACGTTAAAGAGATTAAGACTTTTAATACTTAGTAGTTATAGACTTTATAATATTCTTAATAACAAAAGGCTAATTAAAATCCTTTGCAAATCGATTAAAATAAAAAGAAAACTTCTTTTATATAAATTAAATTCGTTTAAGCAGCTAAGAAATTAACAAGAAAACTTATAATATATTATAAAAAATGCGACCGAGCTTTAAAGCACTCGAAGCTAAAGGCTTTTAGAACGAAAGCATTAGCCGATTATTAAAAAACGAACGTTTGTAAACGCGTCGTAAGTAAGCTAAAACAAAAGCTTCGGCAAACTAAATTAAGATTTAAATCTTTTTAACGCAATTTAATACGTTTGTTTTGATTTATAAATTTAGTTAATAAATCTAATAAATCTAATTAATAAATCTAAATAATAAATCTAATTAATAAATTCAATTAATAAATCTGATTAGTAAATCTGATTAGTAAATCTGATTAGTAAATTTAATTAATAAATCTGATTAGTAAATCTAATTAGTAAATCTGATTAATAAATAATAAAACTAATATTAAATAAATATATCTATTACGAAGAACGCTTTCGTATTAGAACTTAAAATTAGCATTTCGAAAAAGTGTTTTAAATATTATATTATTTACGCGAAGCTCGTTTCGAATAATTAATAACCCGAATTAGAAATCTCTTTGCGAATTGCAAAACCTATATCTTAAGCTCTTTAGTGCTTTAATTATTAAGCGAGACTTCGACGATAGAATTTTAAAAATTAATCGCTATTTATTAAACAATTTACCGGCTAATTAAAAACTCAGCATTTTATTAAATTATTAATTTAGCATTAAACGCTATTCTTTTATATGCATAATCGGAATTGCAATTATAAAAGATTAGCATATGATTTAGCTTATATTTAGATTTATATATATTAAGTTTAATTATATAAAAAAAGAATTAATAAGAATTATTTACGAACGCTTTATTAAATTAAGCTTAATAGAAAAGATAATCGCGATTATAACGGATAACGCATCTTCGAATCATATAATAATAAAAGAGTTGTTTAAATACGTCGAAAATGCGTTTAAGAAAAAGCTTTTTATAAGCTAAAAGATTTTATACGTTCCGTATATAGCTTATGTTTTATAATTATCTTTTAAAGCGTTATTCGGACTGCGATTATCGCTAACGAACGAAAGCTTAAAAAAGCATTAAAAAAAAGATTTTAATATAAACGAATTAAAAAGAGCAAAAAGACGCGATAAACGAAAGATTATATATATACTTACGATTATAAGTTTTTTTTTTTTTTTTTTTTTTTAAATATTTATTAATTATATTTATTAATCAACTTATTTAAGTTCGGAAGTTTGTTAAGTATATCACGGCTAGCTAACTTCGAAAATCGCGATTTAACAAAACGATAAAAGCTTTTATCGACGATTTAAAGCATCTTTTAACGAAAAGCTTAAAGCTTGTTTTAAATATTATTATAAAATAGGATTTTATATTTTATATGCTTAATCGATTTATAACTCTTAAAAATATTATTTAAAGATATTATATAAAGATCGATAAGATAAGTATTTTTAAATTATTTAATATTTAATAAAAGCAAATCTTATAGCTAATCGATATCTTTCGACCGTTTTACTTTTTAATTATGCATTTAAGTAAAAAGCTTAGTCATATTATTTAATACGAATTTTTAATATTCGATAAAATATTCGAACGTTTAAATAAAGCATAAGCACGATTAAAGTTTAAATATATAAAGATTTCGGAAAAAGATCGTAATGATTTTAAATAAATCTTGCAATTAAAAAAAAGCGTTATTAATGCTATCGAAAAATTAAATAAGTATTATAAAAAAACGCAAAGGCTATTAAAAGATATTTTTGCTTTCGCGATAATCTTATATCTTGCTATTAAGTTAAAGACTTTCGATTTAAATTTTTCTTAGCTTTACGAAAGTAAAAATTAATTTGCAATATATCGAACGAGATTCGAAAAGCTTTTTAACGAATATTATAAGTCTTTAATATTTATAGCTTAACGTATTAATAATATTAAAGCAATCGATCGTTAATCGATAACCGCTTTATTACTTCGTAGTAAATTAATGCTAAATTCTTTTTTATAAGCTTTTTTCGAAGATACAGATCACGAGTCGTCGGAAGTGTATGATTATCTTTTAGCTCGTAAGTTTAAAATTTTAATTTAAAACTTTAATTTTATTAATTTTTATTAATTGAGTTTAGCGGTCGACGGACGAAAGATTTTAACTTTTTAACGAAACTTTAAGCTTTAGTACCTTGATTTAGCTCGAATAGCTGAAGATTTTCTATGCATCTCTTTAATTAGTGTTTGCGTAAAAAAAGTATTTAATATTGCAAAAGATATTTGCGATTATCGTCGCGGTAATTTATCGCTATTAATAATCGCAAAAGAAATAATTGCTTTATATTTTAAGATATATAATATTCGCTTAAATAAAGCTCGGCATTTATTCGAATCGATTTTAGTAAATTATAATGATTTAAATAAAGATTAGCTTGAAAAAGAATTCGAATAAAAAGTATAAAAGTTTTAAGAATAGCAAAATCGTTAATTTCAAAGCTTATTTTGTTTTAAATATATCTTCGCTTGCGATAATCTTGCGATCGATTAAGACTTTCGAATAATAAGTTTTAAGCAACGAAAAGCTAAGTTAATAATATTGAAAGCTAAAGTGCGAAAATCACTTAAGTTTAAATAATATTGATTTTATAAATATTTATTAATTATATTAAATAAAAAAGAACTTAAATAAGTTTTAAGATATTAATAAAGATGTTTCGTTTAAAATGCGATAGCTACGATACGGAAAGTTTTTAAATTACGAAAGGCATTTAAAAAGTAAGTTAATTTACTTGCGATATTTTTACCTTTTATCGATTTACTAATCGATTTACTAACTATTATATAAGATTATATAAAGCGCATTCTTTCGCTTCTTAAAGCAAAGTCGTAGCAAATCGATTATATTCTTTATAAAAAAAACTAAATAAAGTAAATCAATCGAAAGTAGTTACGGATTTACCTTTCGATAAGCAAACTTAAGATAATATAGATTAAAAGGTTTTTAATAATATAGAAAACGAAAACGATTTAGAAAATTTAGATTCGAACGGTACGAACGAATCGATTAGCTTTAAACGCTATACAAACTATAAAAATAAAGTGCAACGAAGTACGATATTATATAATATACGCTTTTATTTAAATATAAATTCTTACTTAAATATTAGCGATAGCAAATTTATACGATTAAAACGATTCGAATAATATTTCTTAATAAAATTATTTTAATACGAAAGAAATATCAAGCTTTAAGCAAAGTGATAAAAAGATAATAAATAAAAAGAAAGCTGATAGAATACCGGATTCGGCTTCGCTATCTTATAGAACTTTAAATGCCGCTTAAACCTCGAAACTTAGTATTTCGAAACTTAAAATTCTTTTAATCGTTATTTAAAGTCAAAGTAAGTTAATTTAATTATTATGTATAAATCTAACGATATTAAATCTAATACTTTTATAAGCGAACGAATTACAAATCTATTATTAACTTTAAAGCGCAAACGAATAAAAGAAAAAGAAATTGATAAAGCGGGATCGGTATAAGATAAAAGGAAAAAAGCTTTTTCTAAAATCAAGCGTTTAATTGCAAAGAGTATCGCTTTTACTAGGTTTTATAATTAGCGACTTTGATTTTATTTGTTAAATTGCTTTTTTTGTATTATCAAGTTTTTATATTAACTTGTTTACAATCGATTGCAATGATTAATTAAATTCTTTTTTATCGATATCTTTAGTTTTTTTATTATTATCAATATATTTATATCGACTTTAGTTAGCTAGTTAAGAATACCGATAATAGTAGTTAAAATAAGAGTTTACCCGTAAACTATGGTTTACGGATCAGTTAGCATGCTTCGCTTAAAATGTAATATTAATTAAAGGACTTTTAACTTGATTATAAAACCTTTTAGTTAGTTAATGCACGTAATTCTTTTAATTATAAGTATTACTTTTATTAAACTTTAAAAGAGCTAATTCTTTTTATAACTATTAAGTTTTTTAGTAAAGTTAAGTTATTCGTAAAGCTATATAGCTCGTAAACTATAGTTTACGAGTAAGTTACGTATAGCAGCTTTACGTACGCTACGTAAAGTAGCGACGTGCGTTACGTAAAGCAGCTTTAAGTACGTTAAGTGTAGCAGCCTTACGTAAGTTACGTATAGCAGCCTTACGTGAGTTACGTATGATAGCTTTAAGTACGTTAAGTATAGCAGCTTTACGTAAGTTACGTATAACAGCTTTACGTAGATTACGTATAGCAGCTTTGCGTAAGTTACGTATAGCAACCTTACGTAAGTTACGTATAGCAGCTTTACGTAAGTTACGTGTAGCAGCTTTAAGTACGTTAAGTGTAATAGCCTTACGTAAGTTACGTATAGCAGCTTTACGTAAGTTACGTATAGCAGCTTTAAGTACGTTAGGTGTAGCAGCCTTACGTAAGTTACGTATAGCAGCCTTACGTGAGTTACGTATAGCAGCCTTACGTAAGTTACGTATAGCAGCCTTACGTAAGTTACGTATAGCAGCTTTAAATACGTTAAGTATAGCAGCTTTACGTAAGTTACGTATAACAGCTTTACGTAAGTTACGTATAGCGCACCGATATATATAATAAAATACGTATAGCAAAGCACGTGCTATAGCCGAGCTAAGCACGTATAGCAAAAGGACGTGCAGCAAGCAAGAATTCTTTTCGTGCAGCATTTATTAATCAGATTTACTAATTAAATTTACTAATCAGATTATTAATCAGATTACGTACGGTAAAGCACGTGCTATAGCCGAGCCAAGCACGTATAATAAAGAGACGTGCAGCAAGCAAGGTTTCTTTCCGTGCAGCATTTACTAATCAGATTTACTAATCAAATTACGTACGGTAAAGCACGTGCTATAGCCGAGCTAAGTACGTGTAGCAAAAGGACGTGCAGCAAGCAAGGTTTCTTTTCGTGCAGCATTTACTAATCAGATTTACTAATCAGATTTACTAATCAGATTTACTAATCAGATTTATTAATCAGATTACATACGGTAAAGCACGTGCTATAGCCGAGCTAAGCACGTATAGCAAAGAGACGTGCAGCAAGCAAGGTTTCTTTCCGTGCAGCATTTACTAATCAGATTTACTAATCAGATTACGTACGGTAAAGCACGTGCTATAGCCGAGCTAAGCACGTGTAGCAAAAGGACGTGCAGCAAGCAAGGTTTCTTTTCGTGCAGCATTTATTAATCAGATTTACTAATCAGATTTACTAATCAGATTTACTAATCAGATTTACTAATTAGATTTACTAATCAAATTTACTAATCAGATTTACTAAGCGAAGGGTTCTTTTTTTATTCCGCGTCGAGTTCGTGTTTTAAATATTAATATTGTAATTCGCTTTTATTAAATCGAAGCATTGCATCGACTATCATTAAGCGACGCGTTATTTTCTTTGTTCCGCGTCGAATTCGTGTTTCAAATATTGTAATTCACTTTTATTAAATCGAAGCATTGCATCGATTATTATTAAGCGACGCGTTATTTTCTTTGTTTCGCGTCGAGTTCGTATTTTAAATCTTATAATTCACTTTTATTGAATCGAGGCATTGCATCGATTATCATTAAGCGACGCGTTATTTTCTTTGTTCCGCGTCGAGTTCGTGTTTTAAATATTATAATTCACTTTTATTAAATCGAAGCAATGCCTCGACTACGATTAAGCTATACTTTTATTTTTATATAAATACTCGCTCTTTTTCTTTTTCTTTTTCTTTTTTTTATTATTACTACAACTACATTCTATTCAACTTCTTAACCTCAATACTTAACTTCTTAACCTTAATACTTAACTTCTCAACCAACTTCAACACTCAACTACAACTATATTCAACTTAAGTAATTATTTTACTTTTTTAATTCCTTGCTTTTAATTCCTTGCTTTAAGCTAATTATTTTCTTTATTTAGCAATATCGATTCCTCCTTTTTATAACGCTATAATCGAGGTCAACCTTTTTAGCACCGATAGCAACCGGCTAATCAACGAGATACTTAATCGCTATAAGGATTTCGTAATCGTTTATGCTAATAATAACGTTATTAATTTGATATTTACTTGCTATAACGGAGAGGATACCGCTTTGTTTCTAAAACTAATCGGCTTCGATTACGAATAAAAAAGTCGCAAAGGTTTTATCGACGAGTTCGGCATTAAGCATTACGGTGCTAATAAGGTTAATAATAACATTTATATATTATAATTACTAATTGATTTTTTATTTAAAAAGAAAGCGCTTAAGTCTTTTATCTTTTCGACCACTTTATCTCTTTCTTTAACTAAATTAGAAAGCGATTCACTTATAAAGATATTAAGGTTCGATTGATCTTAAGTGATCTTACTCTTAAGCTTTTCGATAGCGATCATGCTAAAGCTAAAAGCATCTTAAAAGAGCTATTAATACTATACCTTTTTACTATCGATAGCACCTTAATATACAAACGCTTTACCTTTAAGTTCTCGAATAAGAATGAGTTTAAGTAAAGCAATAAGTGCTAAAAGCTAAAAGAGCTACTTAAGTCAAACGAGATTTATTTAAATTATACTTATAAGCAAGAACTTAAGCTAAAAGCGGAGACCGAGTTAAACGTATTCTATGTAACTGCAAAAGGACGGGTCTTTATTAACTCTTTATAATTAATAGACTTAAGCTAAAAAACGGGTCTTTACTAACCCTTAAGCCTTTATAACTAGTAAATTTAATTAATACTCTAAGTTTTTAATTAATAAATATGATTAATAAATGTAATTAGTAAATGTGATTAATAAATGTGATTAGTAAACCTAATTAATAATTATACATATGCATATTTTTATGTATATAAACCCTATAAAGTAACCTCACGCCTTATAGGGTTTCCTCATGAAGAAGGCAGAATTTTATACCTTCCGTGGGTTCCCCCGTCAGGAGGACTCAAAACTCCGTAGGGCACCATGGGGCCCCATGGAGCAGCCTAGAAACCGATAAGATTGAGCTTAAAAGCACTTTTATAGCTAACCGCTTTAAACGATTCTATCGCCGCGATCAAACCCTTTTTTTTTTTTAATAAAAACGACGAAGAAAAAAAAGAAAAAGATTCGGGCTCTTCGGAAAACTTAGACTTTAATAAATACGAGCCCTCCGACGACGGCAAAAGTAAACCATTTAACTTAAGGGTAATTTTTAGACTTAAGTCTATTAACTTCTAAATCATTCTTTTAATACTTTTAAAAAAATAAAAATTAGCTTACAGAATTGTTTTTTAGTCTATTCCTTTACTTTTGTTTTCTTACTTTCCTATCCTCTCTTTATTTTATACTTATTCTATAAGAGGACGTGCTCTTAATAATTACTCTTTTTGTTTTAATAAAAAAGAGTATTTTTTATATTTGTTCTTTTACCTTTAGACTTGCTTTTCATTGTATTCTTTGTTCTTTTTTTATTCCTTTCACTTTATTAGCTATTCATTTGTTTTATATAGATTGTTCTTATTTGTGACGACCTTAAGCGATTACTTGAAGGAACTTACGGGAGCGCGGAGGTTTATATAAGAGCTTAAGAGAATCTTAAAGTAATGACTTAAAATCAACAACTATCGAATATAAAGGTCGAAAGTAGCTAAGGTTTATATATACGAAAGTAAAAGCGCTAAAGACTCGTGAACTATAGTTTATAAGTTAAAAGCGGAGAATAAAAGAATACGAAGAATACGAAAGAAAAAAAGAAAGAAGTAGCTTAGCGCATATAAAGTGCGTTTAAAAGACCTGGCGTATCGTCATACTACTTCTCCGTCCGAAAAAAGCTCGTCTTCGAGCGTTTATCTATTGCTTTATTATTGCTTAAGTGATCGTAGTTATTAATACCGTTCGAATAAGCCTTAATCTATTCGAAGAGCTTCGCGGAAAAGCCGAAAAGCTTTTTGTATTCTAAATGAAAGTTACGTACTTTAAAAGAAGCGTATATAAAGTCGAAAGCGAAGTATTAAGTAAGGTTAATATCGCGGCCGAGTTAAGAAGCGCGGTATTTAAGATGCTTTTTAGTTTAACGTACGATTAAGATATTCTTTACTTCGTACTTAAGTTCGCTAATGATATTAATTAGGTTAAGTTTAAAAATAATTTGCTCGAAGGTAAAGTTATTAAAAGCTTTACGTAGCCGTTCGAAATAAAAAATTAAATGAACTTTTATTAACTCGAAGAACTTAAGTTTAAAGCTATTATAAACGTTATCGGTAACTTCGAACGGTCCGTTCGTAAAGTTATCGAGCTTCTTTAACGGTCGAAAGGTAAAGAACGAGCGTATATTTAATTAAACTTTATTATTAACGTCGAAGTTAACCGAGCGCTTTAATTTATTAGCTTGTTTAGCTATGCGGTCTTAAGCGCGCTAAAAGTGCTCTTTAGCGAGGTTTTAAGCTTCGAAGTAGCGGTTAGCGTAAGCGCGAGCTTCGTTTTAATTAAGCTTGCGAAAAGAAGTTTAGTCGTTAAGTCGTTTTAAGCTTTAATTCCAAGTAGTCCGAAAAGCGTAGCCGTAAATTACTTTAAAAAAGGAAAGACCGCCGAAAGAGTCGTAAAAGAGCGTCAATTAAGCGAAGTCTATTATAAAAAAGAACTCGCTTTAATCGTTTTAATAATAGCTTACGAAAAGACGAAAGCGCTTTTGCAAGTATTAATTATAAATTTCAGTTTAACCGTTAGTTTTAAAGTATGCGGCGGTGTTAAAAGTCAATTTAATGCCGAGGATTTTATTAAATTCTTTTTAAAACTCGGACTAGTATTAAAGTCTTTTATTAAAAGTCAACATTAAAAGAGCTTTAAAATACTTGTAAATGTAGTAAATATAAACCTTGGCGAAGCCTTTAGCATCGATGGACTTATAATAAAAGATCGAAATTGCTTATTTAAAAAAGCGGTCGATTATTATAAAGACGTTATCGTAGCCGTGTTTATCTTTATTAAAGCTATAAAAATCTATAATAACGTGCTTTTAAAAGCGCGAAAGGATCGAGAGAAATTAAAGCAAACTAAGTTTTTTATCGCAAAGCATTAAAGCTCGTTTACAAGCGTAGCAATTGCGGCAATACTAATTGACGAATCTAGCTATACCGTGCTAATAATATTATGCTGCAAAAAGCTTATAAGTTTTGCGAGAGCTAAAGTATATTGTAAATACTTAATCGTAGACTTTTCGAACGAATAACGAGCGTAAGTTTTAAACGTCGAAAACTAATAAGCGGCCGTTATAAAATAGCAAGTCGCTTTTTATAATAAGTTTAGCTCGTAAACCGTGGTTTATAAATAAAGACTTGGCTTTAAAAGCTTGAATTCGAAATGCTATGAAACTAAAAGCGGTTCGATTAGCTTTTAAGACTTAATTAATAACTCGGAATGTCGGTAAAAGCTTTGCGATTTTTTCGATAGTAACGGCGGTCTTCGAAAGCGTAAGTTAGCGTAGCTCTTCGATCAAAAGTCGTAAGTCAATGTTATCGGCGCGAAGCAGCGTTTGCAAGCGCTAAGTACGCTTAAAGCTGTTTTAAGAAAAAAGCTTTTTAATGCGACGTATTAACGCGTTAATTAAAAGATTGTCTTTACTTAGTTTATACGTAATAATAAAATTGTAATCGAAAAAGAGCTTTACTTAGCGTGCTTAACGAGCGTTAAAAGTCTTAAAGGTTATAAAGTACTTTAAAGCTTTATAATCGGTGATTACTTAAACTTAATAAAAAAAGCCGGCGAGTTCAGCGCGGAAGTTATTAAAAGAGCGTATAATAGCTAGCATCTCTTTATCGTAAACGACGTAATTAAGCTTAGCGGAAGCTATAATTTTAAAATAATAAGCGATTAATAATTAATCGAAACTATGCTTTTAAAAAAAGATTAAAGCGATTACGCCGTCGGAAACGTTAGTTTTTAATATATAAAAGAAGTTTTAATTATAATGCTATAAGATTAGCGCAATAATCAAAGCAAGCTTTAAAAAGTCGAAGCTTCTTTGATATTAAGAATTAAATGAAAAAAGAACGTTAGCTTTAATTAAGTGTATTAAAAGCTTTGCGATCACGCCGTAATCTCGAATAAATCGGCGGTAAAAATTATAAAATCCGAAGAAGCTTTAAACGCTTTTAACGATTATAAAAGACGCTTAATACTTTATTATCGAGATCTTATTTTGATTTACTTTTAAGCTTTCGATAAAAATAATAAAGCTTAAGTATTTTATTTTAATAATGCTGAATTCGTACTTTTTAATATTAACTTAAAGACTAGCGTCGTCGAATCGTTAAAGAACTTAGCGGACGTAATAAGCGTGCTTTAAAAAGTCGGAAAAGTAGATTAAGATATCGTTTAAATATGCCGTGCAAAAGATATTTAAAAAGTCGAAAAGAAGATCATTTATATAGCGTTAATAAGTAGCGGGTCTATTAGTTAATCCGAATAAAAGAACTTTGCACTTATAAGCATCGTAGCGTATTTTAAATATTATAAGCTTTTCGGAAGCTAGGTTTATCCGTATTTTATAAAAAGCTTATCGAATATCGAGTTTCGTAAAGATTTTAGCTTTTAAAAGACGTGCGAAGGTCTCGTCGATTAAAAAGAAAAGATATCGATCTTTACGAGTAAAGTTATTTAACGCGCGGAAGTTAATATAAAAGCGGAAAGAACTATTTTGCTTCTTAGCAAAAAGGATTCAAGCTGCAAATAGCGCTATTAAAGGTTCGATAAAACTTTTGTTAAGATTGTCGATAAAGTAAGCTTTAATAAGCTTTAGCTTAAAGATCGATATCTTATATAATAATAAGTACCGAAGCGCTTTCTCTTTTCTTTCGAGAAACTCGATTTTATAATCGTAAAGCTTATATAATGCTAGCACGTTGCTAGCGGCTTTAAAAAACACGTATGCGTAATCGAAGTATTCGAAAAGGATAAGAAGGTCGTTAATAAGCTTTAATAGTTCCGCTGCAAAGTTAATAGCAAAGATAGAGCCGTTAATAAAGCGTATTAGCGCTACTTAATAGTTAGCTTAAGTAAAAGCAATCGTTTAACGCTCGGAGATCAAGTAATCGAGCTTATAAAAAGACGTAAAAAATAGTTTTACGTCTTTTTAACGAGCGATTATATAAAAAGCGTATTTAAAGACGCCGTTGATTTTAAAGTTTCTATTGATTTTATATTTAAATGTTTAGCGAGAGCGTTTGACGAGTAAAAAAGGTTTTACGGAAGCGATGTCGATTGATATAAGCTTACGGTTTATTTAAGATATTGATTTAACGTAATCCTTAAAAAAGGTGTTTTTCGTAAAGCGAAAAAATGACGGCTTTACGAGAGGGTAAATAAAAGAAAAAGGTTTAACGATCTTAAAAAAAGAAGCGAAAGGAAGACGATTTTAAAAAGAAAGAGGACGATTTTAAAGAAAAAGAAGTGATTTTGCGATTATCGTTATTGCTTAATCTACTCGTAAACTATAGTTTATAAGTGAATTAACGTCGTAAGCTTTTAAAAAGCGGTTTAAGGCTCGATCACGCTTGTTAGCGTCGTATTAATAACGAGCGTTTACTTTACGCTGATTAAGGTATATAATTTTAATAAGTTTAGCGTAAATAGCGGTCGAAAGGTTAGAACGAAGCTAATAGAGCTTGCGGCGAACGCAATTAAAAAGAATCTGATGCTTAGCTAGCTATACTCGTTTAAAGATCACGCTATGATTTTTAAAGTTAATAACAAAAAAAGAAATAAAAGATTAAACGCGCTTATTAACCGCAAGGTTAAGAAGTGCAAAATATAAAATAATAGCTTTACGAGTTCTATTGTATGATTTGATAAGAAATAAGGCCGAGAAAGGTTAAATTAAAAGTTTGAAAAAAAAAAAAGTGATTCGAGTAGCGTTAAATCAATTAGCGCGTATTTATTAGCTTTTAAGTCGAGCAAAGCGGATACTTTATACGAAAGGCTATTCTTAATAAAAGTGACGGGTATAATTATAGCTTTACTATTAAAAAGCTTCGTAAGGTCGAAGTATCGTATATTTCGAAGCTAGCTTAAAAAAGAAGCTTTGCTTAAGCTTCGACGTTTCTTTTATTATCGAAAGCGTTAAAGTTAATAAAAAAGAGCTTTTAATAATCTTTAAGAGCATCGGAATAAAGCTTATCGTCCGAGTCATCCGAATAAAAGCCGTATTTAAGTCTAGCGCCGTATTTTATCTCGTTGATTAAGTAATAGCGAAAGAGCTTCGGCGTATTCGAATCTTTGCGAAACGATTTAAAGGTTTTGATCGCTAACTTAAAAGCGTTTCCGAAAAAAAAGAATTTATTAAATCGATTAAATCGATTTGCATTAGCGCTAAAGCTATTAAAGGTTTAGCGTTAAAAGGTAAGGAAAGAGACGAAGGCTAAGCTACTTTAACGGTTCTTATAATAAATGATTTGCTTAACCGTTGCTCTTTAAGTCGAGCGAGATTCGTTACGAGCTTTATTATAAAAGCTCTTCGCGAATTAAATATTATACTTAGCTTATAGAGCATCGTAAAGCTTTGCAGACGCGTATTGGCTAGCAGCTAACTGCTAAACGGCGGTTTAAAAAGCCTTAAAAGTTATAATCTTAGTAAATTCTAAATAAAGCTAGTCGCGCAACGTCTTAATGATCTTAGAACGCAAAGCCTTACGTAATCGGTCTTTGTCTTTGATTTCGGCGGTAGCGGTAAGCTTTAAGAAAATAAAGTAAAAGTCTTAGAATTGCTAGTTAAGCTTTATATAGAGTTTTTCGAACTTAATTAACGCTTTAGCCTTTTTAGCGAAGTCGTTTAAAAACTCGAAAGCGATTTAAACGAGTTCCGAAGCGGTTACGAGATTGCTACGATTTATAATTAAAAGGGCTAAAAATAAGTAGGCTATCTTTTCGGTTTAGTTAAAAACGTAGTTCTTGCGCTAGCGTTTTATAAAAAAGTATTTTTCGCAAGCTTTTAAGTTGTCGAAGACGCGAGCTTGCTAGTAACGTGCTCGATAGCTTACGCCGTTTGAAAGCTTTTATTTAAAGTTAAAGATCCGCTCGATACGAGCGCGACCTTAAAAAGCTAAAAAAGAGGCTTTAAAAGTATTGAACTTAGCTAAAATACGAAGGTTGGTTAGCTTATAAAAAAAAGGTAGTTCATCGTCGTCGGCGAAAAGGCGACGAGGGTTGGCGGTTTTATAAATAGAAGAAGTAATCTAAAGGACCGAAGGCTTATATAGCTCTTTGCTTTTAGAATTATCTTCAAAAGAAACTTAAAGAAGCTTTAACGAGCGTTCCGTAATTAGCAAGACCGCTTAAAGCTAGTTTAGTTCTTTTCGAGCTCGACGGGCCTTTTTTTCAGCTTTATCAGCGAAGGTTTTCTGCTCGCTAGCGCTTTTATCGAGCTCTTCGTTGCGAGTTTTTATATTTGCGAAAAGCTTTTTAAGCTTAGCGGCCTTTCGTTAAAACTAAAGGAAAGCTTGATATTAGGCCAAGGCTTCTTCGAAATTGATAAAGGCCGAAGGATCATCTTTATCGTTTTGCTTATTAATAGCTTTTTCTTGAATAGAAGGAACTATTGGTTAGGCCGTAAAAGAGGAGGAAAGAGCTGCTAGAGCAGCTTTAAGAGGTGTGCGAAGGATTTTGCTCGCGGGGCGAAGGTTGCTATGTTGCGTAGGTGCTATCCTTTAAGTTATACTTAAAATAAGCTTTCTCGTGACCGTTAAAGTCGTTTAAGTGTTTTTGACGTTTAATTACTAAAGAATTCTGAAAAAAAGGAATATTATTAAAGCCGTTCTCGGCGGAATGAAGTAGTTATTAATAATGTAACGACCTTAAGCGATTATTTAAAAGAACTTACGAAAGCGCGGAGGTTTATATAAAAGCTTAAGAGAATTTTAAAGTAATAACTTAAAATCAATAACTACCGAGTGTAAAGGTCGAAAGTAGCTAAGGTTTATATATACGAAGGTAAGAGCGCTAAGGACTCGTGAACTATAGTTCATAGGTTAAAAGCGAGGAATAAGAGAATACGAAGGAAAAAAGGAGGGAAGTAGCTTGGCGCATGTGAGGTGCGTCCAAGAGACCTGGCGTGTCGTCACATTATTATTTGATTGTTTTTCATTTGTTTTAAGCTTATACAGCTATTTATTATTTCTTAATCGAGATTGTTCTTTTGTTTTAAGCGTGCTTAACTACGTATATTCGAAAGTGAACTACTATTAGAAAGAGTGGGTCTTCTTCACAAATGTACTCATATAAGAAAGCCCTTTCCTTCTTTTTCTTAATATTTTCTTTCTTTATATAATAATAATAATAATAATAATAATACTACTATTATACCTCCCTTTCTTCTTAACTATATAACGCTACGCTTATACTAACGACCTTAATTATCACTCAATCAATCACTACTATTATTAGCCTTATTCCGCTATCTTATATTTAACTCGTAAACCGTGGTTTACAAGTTAGATATGCTTTTTAAGTCAACCGCCGTTAAAGGAAAAGCTCTTATCCGAGATGCACCCTTTAGCTTATTAATAAGCGAAAAGCAAGCTGCCTTAGTCCGATAATCGAGCTTCGAATTAAAGTTCGAAAGACGAGTTATTAAGACTTTCGATAAGTTCTTTTAGATTTACCGCTAAATAAGCAACTTTAATCAATTAGTTATACTTAAGATAACAACTTCCGACCTTAATAATAGATTAGGTAAAGAAGACGACCTGATCTTGCAATACGATTAGTTTTTACGGGTCGAATGCGCAAGAAAGAATATAAATGCCGAAAATCTTTTTTCGGTTTACGATTAGTTTATTATTAAAGTTACCGCTATCTATTCTTTCCGTAACAAGAATGCTAAAAGATATAAACGAATTAAAAAAGCTTTCGACGGCGCTAAAAGCTAATTGCTATATAACGATTATCTTAAAGCTATATGCACTTTAGTCCGCAGCGCCCGTTAATCAAGCGTCATTTTGAAGACTTGCACCTTTAACGCTTACGCTATCCAGGTTATTGATTATTATATTATTATTATGGTGGAGTTAGGGCTCTGTATTTATTTTGTCCATATATATAATACTAATGCTAAGCACTTTTGTCACATAAGTGCGCTGCATGCTTTAGCCTTGCTAAGCACGTAATTAAGTCACGTGCAAGCTCTTATATAAACGAGTAATTAATTCTTCTTTAAACCAGCATCATATTATTATATAATATAATATACGTATTTATAAAACATATTCGAATGTCTTTCGATCGTCTTCTTTTTCCTTTCTTATTTACTTACGATTCTATCATAGCTATATATATATATATCTTTTGATTTAACGTTAAGTATATATCGAAGCTCTTCTTTTTTATATATATTTAATAACTTACGTAAAAAATCGAATTAAAAGTTGGTTTTCATATCCCTTTTAAACTTGCTTTCTTTACGAAAAGCTATATATTCGGAGTTTACGTTATACGCTAAGCTATTAACTATATGCTTTTGCGATGCACTTTTAAAAAGTATCTGATATACGCTAAGTTAATAATTAAATGCTTTTGCATATAAGCTTCGAAGCTATTGCTTTAAAAGCGATCTTTTTTCGATTTATATCTATCGAGTATATTATTCAGTATACTTGATAAGTATTATTTAAAAAAACGTTACTTTAATTCGAAGATCGAACTAATTAAAATTTAATTCGATATTTATAAAGCTTTATTTATTTAAGCCATTTTGCACGGCGATACGTTCGAAGGACTATTCGTTTAATATACTTTACTTCTTCGATTTAATATCGTTTTTAATACGAGCTTATTGCTCTTTCTTTTTTAAAAAAAGTAAGCAATAATTAAGTACCGGAAATACTACGCTAAGCTTAAAAAGTTAAGATTTAATACTTATCTTGCAACGGAAATTATAAATAAAAACTTCCAATTGCTTTCGAATATCTTTCGCTTTAATAAATAAAAAATACGACGAGCGGAAATAAATATTATGCAATTCGAAACCGTTTCGATATCGCATTATATTAAAAGCAAGCTATATGCTTGCATAAAAGCTCGGCTATTATTTGACTTCGTTTTTATCTCGATATACTTAATTTCGGCAATTATTTTTCCGCTTATTATAAATCTTATATTATAAAGTTAAACGTATTATTAAAATCATTTATTATATCGATTTAATTTCGATTATTTAACTCGAAGCGATCGATACCCGACTCTTTAATAAATTACTTTCGACGCATCGAAATTTTATATTTATATAAAATTTCTTTATATATTTAATATTTAATAAACATTATATTTATTTTATTTTTATTATTTATTTATATTTATATTATTTTCGTTTTTTTTTCGCATTTCTTTCGAAATACTTTTATACTTTAATCGATATCTATTAACTTAACTTAACGAGCTTACGTTAAAGCTTTTAAAAATCAAAAAGAGTTATAACTTTTTCGATTTAAAAAAATTTCGGACTTAGCGAAAATGCTATTCGCAAGCTAATCGAAGACGAAGTAAAAAGAGTTTAAGCCTTTTTATTTTTCGTAAATGCTTCGAATTACGTAAGTATTCGTAAACCTTTTCTTAGACTTAAAGCTTTTAAAATGCTTGCTTTCGATAAAGCTAATATTACGAATTATACTCGCTAGTTCGAACGAGCGTTTAAAAATTACGATATCGTTAGCGATTCAAAAAAAAAGCAATGCTTTGCTAAATATAATATTTTTAGCTCTTTCGAATATAATATACGTTATAATATTAAAAGCCTCGAAAGCATTTCGGATTCGAAAGTAATTTAAAACGAATTTAAATCGATAATTGAAAAAAAATATAAAGCATTCGATTTAATTAAATAAAAAAATAATATTAGATTCTTAAACGATTTAAGCAATAAATAAAGAGCAAAAGAAAAAGCTTTTAAAGCGGAGCTTTTATAATTCACTCGATAATTCAACTTTACGAGCTTTGCTTACTTAGCTAATAAAAATATTATTAATAAGCAGCTAAAGTAAAAGTTTTTTAAATGCTTACCGTTATCGATGCAAAATCGGATTTAAAAGAACGTTAAACTTAAAAAAGATTACTTATAATCTTATAATATAATATATATTATAATAAGCAATTTAATTAAGCAAAAAAAAATTATTGCGAAACGGATTAAAAAATATAATTACGTTAAAATTCTTAAAGCTTTTTCTCGTTATAATTTTTATTAAAACGAAAACTTTCGTTTTTAAATAACGTTTATTATTCTCGAAAGCAAGCGAAACTTATACGTTTCACTTTTTTATAGCACTTATTTCGACAATACTTATGCTTTTCTTTTTTATCGCGCAAGCATTATCGTTACGAATTTGATTACTTTATTCGTCGATCTTAATTTAAAAATCGAAGCTTTTATAAAATAATTAACGAAAATTAATATTTATTTAAAACTTATCGATAGCTTCGCACTCGTATTAAAAAAAGCTTATATAAACTTATTAAAAGCAATTTAATACGAAAATGCTTAAGAGATCGCTTTATATCGAATTTACGAAATTAATACGGCCGATACTTATTTAAGCCGAAGCTACGTTATATTAAAAAAAAAACGGTCGTTAAACGACTTTACGTGCATTTTTTATTAATACTAGCAAACTACTGATGTATTTAGCTATTAATAAAAGCTTTATAAATATTAAAATCATTGTTATTTATTTATGCTTTAATACGGATTAGCTTTTTACTTTAACGAAGCGGATTTAATATATATCGAATTATATCGAAAAAAAATATTATCGATTTCGTTTTAATTTAGAAACGATACTTTTAAATACAAGCAAGTTTTAAAAAAGATTCGTAAAATAATAAACGATCTTAATTTAAAGCGACGTTATAAAGCTTTAAAAGCATAATAAAAATCTATTAAAAAAGTTGCACGAAAACGCGCTAAAGCGCTTATTCGAGCAGCTAACGGCGGCAATGCGAAAGCTTTTCGTATTAACGATTTTAATATTTTAAATATAATTCGCTAGCGATGCATTATATTAACGAATTTATATGCTTACGTTTTTAATACAAAAGCTATTATTATATTAATAAAAACTCGAGCGCGTAACACAGCTTTTCGAATTACTTTATACTCGTTAAAAGACGTTCTTTTAACAAAAGCAAAAGTCTAATTTATTTATAGCTAGCTTAAAGTTACTTTCGTTAAGCTAATAGAAATAAATAAACTCGAGCTCGCTTATATCGCGATTTTAAATCGAAACGCTTTACGATCGAAAGACTTACGCAATCTGCTCGTTACGCTATTAAAAGCTTTTAAAACTGCACTTAAACTAAAAGCTAAGCTTTTTAAGACTATTAAATTATACGAAAGTCTTAGCGAAGTGATTTCTTTTTTAAGAATAAATTACGAAGCGACTCGTATTAAGCTTTTAAAAAAGCGCGATTTGCTTAAAAACTTAACTTTTAATAAGATTATTACGTTTTTCGTTGCTTTTTTCATTTTTAAACGATTTTTTTTCGAAAGTATAATCGATAAAATGATTTAATAAACTTTTATTAACAAAAGCGCTATTAATTGCTTTTAAGCTACGATTAGCGTTGCGAAAGCTTCGAAAGATTACTTAATTATAAATAGCAAGCTTATATCGAAAGCGGCGAATAATATAATAAAAAACGGACTTGCTTTAAAGCTTTAACGATTTATTTAAAAAAAAAGTAATACTTTTTTATTTAATAGCGATTTATTTTGCAAAGTTACGAGTCGCTTTATTAATAAAGCGCTTTATCGTAAGAATTTGCTTTCTTTTTCTTTTTTTGCTACTTCGATTTATAGCCGAATTATTAATAAAGCAGACTTTATATAAATTTTTATTCGATTAAAACGAATTTTATATCGAAATGCTATTGCTTAACGGTTTTAGCTCGAACGCTTATTTGAATTTTTTTAAATAATTAAGCTTTAATTGCAAAAGAATATTCGTAGCAATTAAATTAAGCATCGTCGACGTATTACGCTTTTAATATTTAAAGCTCTTTCGATTTAAAAACGATTTTGCTTTATTTTTATTATCGGCTTTATTTCGATTTTTTTTATAATTATATTTTACGGTGTTTTTTAGTTTTAATACTTTTTTTTCGATTAATTTACTTATAAAGATCGGCGTACTTTGCGGACTATAATCGAAAGTAATACGAAACCTCTTTTAACGGAAATCGGCTTTGCTTTAACGTTTAACTAATTATTTTTTAAATACTTTTATTATTATTTATTAACTTTTAAGATTATCGTTAATATATTCGAATAATCTTTAATTATTAATACGCGAGCTATATTCGATATAAATACGGAAATTAACGTTATTATTTATAACGCCGCAATTAAATTCGAAGTTTTTATAACTTACGATTAAAAAATAAGCTTTCGAATAATCACCGATTCTTTATCGCGCTTTATCGAATACGTTAATAATATATTTATTAATATCGAAAGTATTACGATCCGTATTCGATTTTACGTTATAAATTCGTTAAAGTTTCGATTTATATTCGATTACTTTTTTATACGCAAAGCGAAAATCGATTTTTAATACCTTTCGAATTATAAAAGTAACTTTATTATTATTATAATTATTAATCCGTTTATAAGCTAAGTTACTTAAATTAAAATAAGCGATAAAACGAATTAATACGACGAAGCCGTCGATCGCTTAAAAAAGCAAAGTATAAGCTTTATTTATTACGATAAGTCTTTGAATAATAATAACAGCGATTTAAAAAACTAATAACCGGCCTCGTTAAAAGCGCCGAAGTCGATATATTAAAAGCTTTTTGCTTTTCGCTTAATTTCGAAAGCGAAACGTTATAGCATTAAAAAAAAACGACTTTATCATTTAAAAGCAATTTATCGATGTTTTTGCTTTTACGAAATGCGATCTTTTAATAACTTATTAAATAAATGCCGTTAGCATCGATAACTTTATAACCCGCTATTACGATTATATCGATTATTAAAATTCGATACTTTATCGGATTCGAAAAAAAATCTTTTCGAACTCAGCTAAAATATTTAATATATATAAAATTAAAAATAAAAAGATCAAGCTAATTAACGAAGCAAACGGCGTAAAAGCAGCATTAAGTAATAAAATTAATTAATATAAGCTATCGAAAGTTAAAGATACGCTATAAAAGCAAATAAAAAAATATAAGCAATACTTTTTTCCGCGCATTGCCGATATACCGAAAAGCTTTCGAATTATATTCGAACGCATAGCGAACTTAAAGATTGATTATACTTTACGGCTTAAAAAAAAAGATTTATTTAAAAAGATAATGTTAAGCAAAAAAAAATCAATCGCATTCGCTTAGCAAAAGTGCAGCAAGTTTTACGACGACGTTTTATCTTCGATTAAGCTTAAAACTATCTTATATACGGCTTAATAAGCTTTTAATTACTCGTATTCGAAAGCTTTATAGCTTATTATTATTAAAATGCTTTAAAATAAGCTTAATAAAAGAGTTTTAAAATATTACGAAAGATCGTACCGAAATTAATAATTTTTAATAGTTAAAAAACAGCCGAGCTAATATAAACTTATTAATTTAGCAATTCTATTTAATGCAATTATACGAAAAGACGTTAATCTACTTTTAATTATAAATAAGTTTGCCGAAGAGTTTTTTAATTATTAAATAGCTAGCTTAATCGACATTTATTCGAGCTACGATTAGCAGATATTATATTAATCGAGTAAAGATTTTACCGCTTTTTTTTATACCGCTAAGTCTTTTCCGATACATTACCTTTTCGCAAAATGCTATAAACTCGATAGCTTAATTCATTCGAATAATTAATTTTATTTTAAAGCTTTTGCAATTTAAAGTCTTTATATTATTTATTAACGATATTAAAATAAAAAAACTATAAAAGGCTTATTCCGATAAAAAAGCACTCTCGAGTATACGCCGATTCGTGCTCGAATATATTTAAAACATCGATAAGACTTTAAAACGGATTAAGCGCGCTAATATTACGATTAAAAAAAAATTATAGTTTTGTTAAGATAAAATAAATATAATAAGATTCGTATGCTATTCGAAGAGTCGCGAACCCGTTGCGGATAAAATTATTAAAATTAATAATTAAAAAACTTTTAAAAACTTTATTAAAATTAAAAGATTTTTAAGCTTTTGCTTTTACTTTCGCATTTAAATTAAAGAATTCGTTTATATTGCCGACCTTTTTTATAACCTTATAAAAAAATATATAAATTAACAATAAACTAAAGCGCATTCGAAAGTTATGCGAATATTATAAAACGTCTTAACGACGGCTTCGGTTTTAATTAAAATCGATTACGAAAACTAAAATAAAAAAATAATAATAAAAACGGACGTTAATTTAAAAAGATAAAAAAGATATATTAATTAACGCGAAACCGCTTTTAATAAAATACAGCTAGCTCGATACGAATCCGAAGCTTAAATAAAAGCAAAACGAAACTACGACGTTATTAAACGAAAATGCCGCAAAGTACTTAAAGTCTTTAAGAAACTTAAGCTATAGATTATTAAAATGCATTTTATTTTCGAAATTAACGTTAAAGTGCTCGTTACTTAGCTTCGACGAAAAGCTATCGATATACTTTTAACTTTAATTATACGCTAGCTAGCTTAAATCAATCTTTTCGATTTTAAAGTCCGATATATTCTTGATAAAAATTATACCGTTATTAATATATTATCGAAACGGCTACGGCATTCCGATAATTTAAGCGACGAAAACGAAAATAAATTCGATAATAACTTGCTAGCCGACTTAAGACTTATTAAAGCTCGAAACGACTTCGAAGAACCTTCGTCGAATCTTTTAATAAATATTCGTTAATTTATTTTTAAAAACATATTTTAATATTCGAAAGAAGCGGAAAATGCAAACTTAAACGAGTCCGATAACGATTACGATTACGAAAGCCTTTTAAACTTAATCGAATACTTTTCGAAATCAATTCGAATAGCTATCTTTTTAACGACTTTATAAAGACTTAAAGACTTAAATAAAATAAAATATCGTAAATTTAAAAAAAAAGCTATTAAATACGAAATAAACGATAAGAAACTTTAAAGATTTTTAATAAAAAGCTTTTTTTTCTAATTAATAATCGATAAACCTTCGATTAAAACGAATATTATTACGGCTTATTACGATAAAAGTAATTATAAAGGCCGTAAATCAACTTACTACCGTATTTCTTAACGCTATTTTTAAAATAAATGCTATACGAACGTTAAACGATTCGTTAAAACTTATAAAAAATACTAGCACCGAGCAGCTAATAAGCTTAAAAAATTATTACACTTTACTCGATTTAATAGCTTAATAAAACGCTAAGCTATCGATATTACTTATTTACTTGCACGCAATAGCAAAAGCTATTTAATTATTATTAAAAATAATATAAGTAAATAAGTCGAAGCGAAAGCGATTCGGACTCGAGATTCGTTTTCGATAGCTAAAGTTATTTAAAAAAATATTATTTGCTGTTATAAGATTTTCTTTTAATTAATAATCGACGAAGGTTCGAAGTTTAAAAAAAAAGTAATTGATTTGCTTAATAATTAAAAAATCAATCGAATCGTAATTTTAGCGTATTACTTTTAAGCAAATAAAATAATAAAACGCGGCTACGAGTCAATTCAAAACGCATTAAATAAGCTTAAAAGTATCGATTAAATTGCGCAATTGCTAGCCGTTTTATTCGCCGATCGTATTTCGATGCATACTCTTATTAGATTTATCTTTTTTTATATAATATATAATAACAAAGCAATGCTTTCGATTAAAACTCGAATCTAATTTTAAGCTACGTTATTTTAAAAGCTAATAATTAATCGTATTAAGCTTATCGAGTTAAAAGCACGCTAATTTCGAATGCAAAACGAAAACGCTACGAAAGCTATACTTAAGAAAACTCGCTACCGTTAAAAAGGAAAAGATGCTTTTAATAATAAAAAAAACCTTCGAATTAAACTTTTAAAAGTAAATAACTTGGTTTTTAAGCACGATTCGATCCGTAAAATAAATATATTTAATATCAAAAAGCTAGATTTTCGATAGCTTAACTTTTATTAAATTTCGTCGGTAAATATAAAAAGATATTATAAGTTAAAAAAGCTAAAAAATGACGAGGCTTTATTAAATAAAATATTTGCCGGCAATCGATTAAAGAAGTTCTACGTATAATACACCTTCGAAGCGTTACCACTTCGCTTTAAGCCTTAAATAAAAAGATCTTTAAAACAGCTTTTATTAAATAAAATAGCCGAATCCGGCCTTTAAATTAAGCGCTTAAATAGATTTATCATTCGATTACTTAGCTTTACGAAAAAGCAACGGAACTAATACGCAAAAGTTTTTATAAGCAGTAATAAAAAGGCAATAAAAAGTAATTAAATTATAAAAGCATAATTATACGTAAAAAAAAGACGAGTTTGAATTTGATTTTTGATTTTTTCTTTATTTAAGTTTAAGTTTCTTTATTTGCTTTTTTCTTATACTCTTTTTATTTCTTTTTTTATATTTAAAAGCTTTACGTTATTATACTTATATACTTTCGATCTATTATATACGATTATATTATATATATAAAACGGACTTTACTCGAAAGCTAATTAAGAAAAGCATACGAAAAATCTATTGAATTAATTATTTAATAAGCTGCCGATATGCGATAAAAAACCTCTTCGACTTTATAACTTAAAGCTAAGTGGAATGGTGCGAAAGCCTTTCGCAGCACCTTAAGCATTGCTTTTATCCTTTAAAGACTTACCGATATTATTACGACTCGAACCTTTCGAAAAACTACGAGTATTATTATAGTTAAAACTTCGCGAGAAACTATTAATATTGCTGCGATTAAAAGCTTAGCGAGCATTTCGGCGAAGCTTTTTCGCAAAAAAAGCAAAAAAAGTAAAAAAAGCAAAAAGTAATTGCGATAACGAAAATGAAAATAAGCGAAACGAAGACTTATTAATAACTTATCGTAATCAAATCGAAAAAGAAATACAAAAAGCTCGTAATATACACTTACGCGGCTAAAAAAATTATTTAATAAAGTATTATTTCGATTTATAGCGATTAAAATTTAACGTAACAAGTTTAACGAAACTAGATCGGCGGTAATAGCGGCGGCAAGTAAGCGCAACGCCGAAACGAAATTTAAGCTAGTTAAAAGACCTTTAATATTAACGGCGATAAAAGAAGCAGCGGCGATACGAGCTCGAAAAAGAAAAAAAGCATTATTAATTCGAGAAGCAAAAGCGCGGCGAATCTTAATAAAAAGGTTATTTGTAATTATACTTAAACGAAAAACCTTATCGGCCGACTTAATTTTATTATTTATAATCGTTATTGCATTTATTAAAGCTATATCGGCATCGACGACTTTTGCAAAAAGCTATCGAATCGAAATTAAAATAAATATAAAACGAAAAGTAAAATAACTTTTAAAGATGCAAGTTAACTTAATATCACGGCAACGCTTGCATTTAATAAAAGTATCGAAAAAGAAAATACACCGATTCGTAGCATTATCGATAATTTTGCTTGCGTAACTTACGCATCGAAAATAAATTGAAAACATAATAATTAATAATAAAGTTAATAAATAATAATGCTAAAAAAAAAAATAAAAAAGTATAAAGTTAATATAAGAAAAAAGTTAATTGTTTATTGCAAGATTTCGAATATATACTACTGCTTTTGTTTTTTTTATTACGTTACCGCTTTAAGCTTCGCGCTATTATCGATTCGGTAATACGTTATTACTTAACCGCTTAAGCCGGCGCACGCTTATTTTAACGATAATACTAACGCTCGAGTTAATATTATTCTTATAATTAAATAAAAATATTATAAAAGATATAAAAAAAAGTTAAACTTAAAAGATTATCTTGCATTTTCATTATTATTCTTATCTTCTTTATTATATTATATACGCTTTCGTACTAACACCGATCCGGCGATATATTATTAAATAATACTTTAAAACTATATTGCGATTATGCAATTCGGCTATATGCTCGTTTTGCAAACCCAACTTTATTATTTTAATAAAAAGTAATTCGAAAGCGAGTCTAATTCGAAAAGAAAACGTATATAATAAAGTTAAAGCTTTATATTTGTTTTGTTTATATATATAATACTAATGCTAAGCACTTTTATTATATAAGTGCGCTGCATGCTTTAGCCTTGCTAAGCACGTAATTAAATCACGTGCAAGCTTTTATATAAACGAATAATTAGTTCTTCTTTAAACCAATACTATATTATTATATAATATAATACACGTAGTACGTACTTATAAAACACATTCGAGTGTCTTTCGATCGTCCTTCTTTTCCTTTTTTATTCACCTACGATTCTATTATAATTATATATACATATATCTCTTAATTTGAAGTTAGGTATATGTCGGAGCTCTTCCCCTCCACATTACTTACGTCGCTTTTTAAAAGATTATAGCTAATATAGCTCGAGGACGCAAATTCATTAAGCTTAATATTACGATAATTAACCTTACTTATTAAATCGTAAAAGATAAGATTAATATCAAGTAAAAAAATAAGATTGTTATTCCGGACGAAAGACTTTTAAAGAAGCTAAGATTAAAGGTTTTATTATATAGCTTGTTAGTTTTAGCTTTCGATAATATTAAAAGCGAATACAACGAGCTTAAGGAACGTATAGAATTTGCCGACGAGAATCAGACTTGGAATTTCGTTTTGCAAAAGAAGCTCGAATTAAAAAATCTACTCGTAAATCGTAGTTTACGAGTGCTAAATGACTTAGCAATTAAAGCGGAATTAAATCAACCTTTCGCTCTTAAGACCCTTTTGCTTAAATCACTTATTGCGCGCCCTTTATTATTATTAATTTTATTTTAAGGATCGATATTATTTTTTATTAATAAGCTTTCGAACGTTAGCTTGATTGCTTCGATCATATCTACTTTACGCAAGTCTATCGACGTAAGCTCTTTTTTAACCTTTGCACTTAAAGTGCAACGCGACCTTCTCGAGACTTAATCGCTATTAGCTTTAGCTATTAAAAAAGGAAAAAACTTCGAATTCGAATTAGCTAAGGTCGTATCAAACCGCTGCTTCGGACTCGTCGAGATTAAAAACCTTATAAGTATAGACGTAGCTTTTATCAACTTTTATTAAGACTTTTATTAATTAGCTTTCGACCGCTTGAACCTAAACGAGAATATCGATAATGCTTTTTAAGTTGCCGCGGAATTAACTAAAAAAGCTATCAATTAGATCCGTAAGCTTTTAAACGACGAATTTTTTAATAACGCGATTTTACGACTTTTCGACCGTCGTAGCTAAATAAAGATAAATAAAAAAAAAAGCAAAGTAATAAACTACTTTTTGCTATCCGAGATCTTTAACTTAAGCTTTAACGACCACGATTGCAATTGCATAAAGTCTATTTCGCAAGAAGTAAAAAACGTATTAAAATTTAAAGATAAGTTTAAAAAACTTATTAATTTAAACGTTTAAACGAAGCTCCGATTTAACCGTAGAATCTTATCGTCCGCCGCCGATTAATTAAATAAAGTCTTTTGCGAAGTTATTACTTTCGAATACATTAAATACTTTATGCTAGCTACGAAAAGCTTAATAATATTAATAATCCGTTTTAACTTATATCGATTTATCGAAGCTTATCGAACTAACGCTTTTAATAACTTTATGCTTTACTTAAGCAACTAATCGATATTCGCTATCAAGATTAAAAGCAGTATTTTAATTAAGAAAATGTTTAGCTTAAGCTCTTTTAAGTTTAAAGCCAAGCTAATAGCCTTTAAAAAGCTGAACTAAAGCATTAGCTCGATAAGCACCGCTTAAAAGAATAGCTTTTTTAATAACTTGGATGCGAATAGCTATACGAAAGTTTAGCTTATATTAAAAGCTTTTTTCTTAAACGATAAGCACGGCAATTAAACCTTCTTTATTATTATAAATAAAGAGATCCAGATATACTTGCATTACTTTCGGACTAATGATTTAAAAGGAACCTCGATTAATGCACTTTCTAATATAATGCATTCTTTAATCTAGCAAGTCTTTCGAAGCTATTATAAGCTATACCTTACTGCTTTACTTAATCGTAAAAACGAAAACTATAAGCTTATCGCTTATCCGGAACCCTTTTAGCTCTTTAAATGCAATAATAATACTCGAATGGTTGCGACCAAGCACGACGCTAATATTAAACGACTCGTAAATCGTGGTTTACGAATAAAAGATAAAGTTTTAAATTATTATTTAATGCTTTACGGCGTAAAAAGCTAGATCGAAAGCTTAGTAGTTTAGCTTATAAGCTATACTTACGATACTATTTTTGAAAAGACCGCTAAATAAGAAGCTTTTAAACTTAAGTCGAAAACTTTAAATGCTTTTAAAAACATTACGCTACGTTAGCTTTTCGCTATAGTTAATGATCTTGCTACCTTTATATTAATTATTACGAAATAAAGTGTTTTCTTAAATATAAACGCTTTTTAAAATTCTCTTTACGAATAAGCAATCTTTTTTAATAATTATACCGCTTTGCTAAACGATAGCACTTTAAAAAATAAAGTCAGCTTTATAAAGCACACTTATACGATCGTCTTAAGACGCATACCGCTAACTCTTCGATAAAGAGTTATTAATAAATCAAGCCAACTTTTTATTGTTATAATCTAGTTAAATTACGTTAATTACGTATCGAAAGCCTTGATCGGAAGAATAAATTAAAATAAACTTCGAATAATAGAAAAATTAATCGCTATTTTTGTTATACCTCGGACTTAATTTTAAGAACACTTTATTAAGTATTGTGAAGGGGAAGAGCTCCGACATATACCCAACGTCAAATCAAGAAATATATATGTATATAGCTATAATAGAATCGTAAGTAAATAAAAGGAGAAAAGGAGGACGATCGAAAGACACTCGAATGTGTTTTATAAGTACGTATATTGTATTATATAATGATATAGTGCTAGTTTAAAAAGGAATCAACTACTTATCTATATAAGAGCTTATACGTGATTTAATTACGTGCTTAACAAAGCTAAAGTATGCAGCGCATTTACGTAATAAAAGTGCTTAGCATTAATATTATATATATAAACAAAACAAATATAAAGCTTTAACTTTATTATATACGTCTTTCTTTCGAATCAAACTCGCTTTCGAATCACTTTTTATTAAAGTAATAAGATTAGGTTTGCAAGACGAGCATATAGCCGAATTGCATAATCGCAATACGGTTTTAAAGTGCTATTTAATAATGCATCGCTAGATCGATGTTAATATAAAGCGTATATAATATAATAAAAAAGATAAAAATATTAACGAAAATGCAAGATAATCTTTCGAATCTAACTCTTTTTTATATCTTTTATAACACTTTTATTCAATTATAAAAACAATATCAGCTTAAACGTTAATATTATCGTTAAGATAAGCGTGCGCCGGCTTAAGCGGTTAAGTAATAACGCATTGCCGAATCGGTAATAACGCAAAGCTTAAAGCGGTAACGTAATAAAGAAAATAAAAGCGGTAGTATATATTCGAAGTCTTGCTATAAATAGTCAAACTTTTTTTTATATTAACTTTATACTTTTCTATCTTTTCTTTAATACTATTATTTATCAACTTTATTATTAATTATTATATTTTTAATTTGTTTTCGATGCGTAAGTTACGCAAGCAAAACTATCGATAATGCTACGAACCGATGCATTTTCTCTTTCGATATTTTTATTAAATACAAGCGCTGCCGTGCTATTAAATCAATTTATATCTTCGTAAGTTATTTTACTTTCCGTCTTATACTCGTTTTGACTTCGATTCGATAGCTTTTCGCAAAAGTCGTCGATGCCGGTATAGCTTTAATAGATGCAATAACGGCTATAAATAATAAAACTAAATCGGCCGATAAGGTTTTTCGTTTAAGTATAATTGCAAATAACTTTTTTATTGAGACCCGCCGCGCTTTTGCTTTTCGAATTGATAATGCTTTTTTTTTTCGAGCTCGTATCGCCGCTGCTTCTTTTTGCCGCCGTTAATATTAAAGGTCTTTTAGTTAGCTTAAGTTTCGTTTCGGCGTTGCGCTTACTTGCCGCCGTTATTACCGCCGATCCAGCTTCGTTAAATTCATTACGTTAAATCTTAATTGCAATAAATCGAAATAATACTTTATTAAATAACTTTTTTAGTCGCGTAGATATATATTGCGAGCTTTTTATGATTTTCTTTCGATTTAATTACGATAAGTTGCCGATAAGTTTTTGTTTCGCTTATTTTCATTTTCGTTATCGCTATCACCTTTTGCTTTTTTTACTTCTTTTGCAAAAAGGCTCCGCCGAAATGCTCGTTAAGCTTTTAATCGCGGCAATATTAATAGTTCTTTTTCGCGAAGTTTTAATCGTAGCAATACTCGTGGTTTTTTAAAAGGTTCGAATCGTAGCAATATCGGTAGGTCTTCGAAAGGTAAAAGCAATGTTTAAGGTGCTGCGAAAAGCTTTTGCATTATTCCATTTAGCTTTAAATTATAAAGTCGAAAAGGTTTTTATCGCGTATTAACAACTTGCTAAGTAGTTAATATAATAGATTTTTCGTATATTCTTTTTAATTAGCTTTCGAGTAAGGCCTGCTTTATATATATGATATGCTCGTATATGATAGATCGGAAGCATATAAGTGTAATAACGTAAAGCTTTTTAATATAAAAAAGGAAATTGAAAAAGTATAAGAAAAAGGAAAACAAAAAAAACTAAACTCAAATAAAGAAAAATCAAAAATTAAATTTAAACTCGTCTTTTTTTTACGTATAATCATGCCTTTATAACTTAATTACTTTTTATTGCTTCTTTATTATTGCTTATAAAGACTCTTGCGTATTAGCTCCGTTGCTTTTTCGTAAGGCTAAGTAATCGAATGATAAATTTATTTAAACGCTTGATCTAAAGGCCGGACTCGAGCACTTTATCCGGTAAAAGCTATTTTAAAGATCTTTTTGTTTAAAGCTTAAAGCGAAGTAATAACGCTTCGAAAGTATATCGCACGTAAAACTTTTTTAATCGATTGCTAGCAAATGTTTTATTTAGCAAGGCTTCGTTTTTTTTTAGCTTTTTTAACTTATAATATCTTTTTATATTTACCGACGAAATTTAATAAAAGCTAAGCTATCGAAAATCTAGCTTTTTAACGTTAAATATATTTATTTTACGGATCGAATCGTATTTAAAAATTAAATCACTTACTTTTAAAAGCTTAGTTCGAAAGTTCTTTTTATTATTAAAAGTATCTTTTCTCTTTTAACAGCAACGGGTTTTCTTAAGTATAGCTTTTATAACGTCTTCGTTTTGCATTCGAAACTAGCGTGCTTTCAACTTGATAAGCTTAATACGATTGATTATTAGCTTTTAAAATAACGTAACTTAAAATTAAATTCGAATCTTAATCGAAAGCATTGCTTTTTTATCGTATACTATATAAAAAAAAGTGAATTCGATAAAAGTATGCATCGAAGTGCGATCGGCGAATAAAACGGCTAGCAATTGCGCAATTTAATCGGTACTTTTAAGCTTATTTAATACGTTTTTAATTAGTCTATAGCCGCGTTCTATTATTCTATTCGCTTAAAAATAATATATTAAGATTACGACTCGATTGATTTTTTAATTATTAAGCAAATCGATTATTTTTTTCTTAAACTTTAAACTTTCGTCGATTATTAATTAAAAGAAAATCTTATAACGATAGATAATATCTTTTTAAATAAACTTAGATATCGAGAACGAGTTTCGGATCTAAATCGCTTTTGCTTCGACTTATTTATTTATATTATTTTCAATAATAATTAAATAGCTTTTGCTATTGCGTGCAAATAAATAAGTAATATCGATAGCTTAGCGTTTTATTAAGCTATTAGATCGGGTAAAGTGTAATAATTTTTTAAGCTTATTAGCTGCTCGGTGCTAGTATTTTTTATAAGTTTTAACGAATCGTTTAACGTTTATATAACATTTATTTTAAAAGTAGCGTTAAGAAATACGATAATAAATTAATTCACGGCTTTTATAATTACTTTTATTATAATAAGCCGTAATAATATCCGTTTTAATCGAAACTTTATCGATTATTAATTAAAAAAAAAGCTTTTCGTCGAAAGTCTTTAAAGTTTTTTATCGTTTACTTTATATTTAATAGCTTTCTTTTTAAACTTACGGTATTTCATTTTATTTAAATCTTTAAGTTTTTGTAAAATCATTAAGAAAATAGCTATTCGAATTGATTTTAAAAAGTATTCGATTAAGTTTAAAAAGCTTTCGTAATCGTAATCGTTATTAAACTCGTTTAAGTTTGTATTTTTTGCTTTTTTTAATCGTTAAAATATGTTTTTAAAGATAGATTAACGAATATTTATTAAAAGGTCCGCCGGAAGTTTTTAGAAATCGTTTTAAGCTTTAATAAGTTTTAAGTCGGCTAATAAGTTATTATCGAATTTATTTTTATTTTCGTCGCTTAAATTATCGAAATGCTATAGCCGTTTCGATAATGCATCGGAAGCGATATAATTTTTATTAAATATATATCGGACTTTAAAATCGAAAAGATTGATTTAAGCTAGCTAGCGCGTAATTAAAGCCGAAAGTATATCGATAGCTTTTTAACAAAGCTAAGCAACGAGCATTTTAATATTAATTTCGAAGATAAAGTGCATTTCGATAATTTATAATTTAAGTTTCTTAAAGACTTCAAGTATTCCGCGGCACTTTCGTTTAATAACGTCGTAATTCCGTTTTGCTTTCGTTTAAGCTTCGAACTCGTATCGAGCCGATTGCATTTTATTAAAAGTAGTCTTGCGTTAGCTGATATATCTTTTTTATTTTTTTAAATTAACGTCCGTTTTTATTATTATTTTTTTATTTTAGTCTTCGTAATTAATTTTAATTAAAACCAAAGCCGTCGTTAAAGCGTTTTATAATATTCGTATAGCTTTCGAATGCGCTTCGATTTATTGCTAATTTATATCTTTTTTTATAAAGTTATAAAAAAGGTTAATAATATATACGAATCTTTTGATTTAAATGCGAAAATATAAAGCAAAAGCTTAAAAATCTTTTAATTTTAATAACGTTTTCGAAAGTTTTTTAATTATTAATTTTAATAACTTTATTCGCAGCGAATTCGCGACTTTTCGAATTATATACGAATCTTATTATATTTATTTTATCTTAATAGAATTATAATTTTTCTTCGATCGTAATACTAGCGCGCTTAATTCGTTTTAAAATCTTATCGATGTTTTAAATATGTTCGAGCACGAATCGGCGTATATCTAAAAGTGCTTTTTCGTTAAAATAATCCGTTTATAATCCTTTTACTTTAATATTATCGATAAATAGCATAAAGATCTTAAGTTGTAAAAGCTTTAAAATAAGATTAATTATTTAAACGAATTAAGCTATTAAGTTTATAATACTTTGCGAAAAGGTAATATATCGAAAGAGACTTAACGGTATAAAGAAGGCGGTAAGATCTTTACTCGATTAATAGAATATTTGCTAATTATAATTCGAATAAAGGTCGATTAAGCTAGCTATTTAGCAATTAAAAAACTTTTCGGCAAACTTATTTATAATTAAAGGTAGATTAACGTTTTTTCGTATAATTGCATTAAGTAGAGTTATTAAGTTAATAAATTTGTATTGGCCCGGCTGCTTTTTAGCTATTAAGAACTATTGATTCCGATACGGTCTTTCGCAATATTTATTAAGCTTGTCTTAAAGCATTTTAATAATAATAAGCTATAAAGCCTTCGGATACGAATAATTAAGAGCTTGCTAAGCTGTATATTGTGGTGGAGTTGGGGCCTTGTATTTATTTTGTCCATGTATATAATACTGATGCTAAGCACCTTTATCACGTGGGTGCGCTGCATGCTCTAGCCCTTCTAAGCACGTAATTAAGTTACGTGCAAGCTCTTATATAAACGAGTAGTTAGTTCCTCTTTAAACTAGCACCATATTACCACACAATATAATACACGTACTTATAGCATATATTCGAGTGTTCTTCGATCGTCTTCCTTCTCCTTTTTTATTTACTTACGATTCTACTATAGCTATATTCACATATATCTTTTGATTTAACGTTAAATATATATCGAAGCTCTTCCCTTCTATATATATTTAATAACTTACGCAAAGAATCGAATTAAAAGTTAGTCTTTATACCTTTTTCAAACTTGCTTCCTTTACGAAAAGCTATATATTCGAAGTTCACGTCATACGCTAAGCTATTAGCTATATGCTTTTGCGGTGCTCTTTCGAAAAGTACTCGATACACGCTAAGTTAACAATCAAGTGCTTTTGCATATAAGCTTCAAGGCTATTATTTTAAAAGCGATCTTTCTTCGATTTATATCCGTCGAATATACTATTCGATATACTCGATCAGTATTACTTAAAAAGTCGTTACTTTAATTCGAAAATCGAATTAGCTAAAGTTCAATTCGATATTTATAAAGTATTATTCACTTAAACTACTTTACACGGCGATACGCTCGAAATACTATTCGTTTAGTATACTTCACCTTTTCGATTTAATATCGTTTTTAATACGAGTCTACTACTTTTTCTTTTTAAAAAAAATAAGCAATAATTAAGTACCGGAAATATTACGCTAAGCTTAAAAAGTTGAAAATTCAGTACTTACTTCGCAACGGAGATTACGCATAAAAACTTCGAATTGCTTTCGAATACCTTTCGCTTTAATAAATAAAAAATACGACAAGCGGAAATAAGTATTATGCAATTCGAAACCGTTTCGGTATCGCATTATACTAAAAGCAAGCTATATACTTGCACGGAAGCTCGATTATTACTCGACTTCGTTTTCATTTTAATATACTTAATTTCAATAATTACTTTTCCGCTTATTACGGATCTTGCGTTATAAAGTTAAACGTATTACTAATATCTATTATATCGATTTAATTTCGATTATCTAGCTCGAAGCGATCGATACTCGACTCTTTAATAAATTACTTTCGACGCATCGAAATCTTATATCTTTACGAACATTTCTTTATATATCTAATATTTATTACAAATTATATTTATTTCATTTTTATTATTTATTTATATTTATATTATTCTCGTTTTTTTTTAGCATTCGTTTCGAAATACTTTTATACTTCAATCGACATTTATTAACTCAACTTAACAGCTTCGTAAGCGTCGATCATCTTAATTATTCAATACGAAATTTTCAACTTGCTTACAACGATTTGATTTTCATTGCATTCGATTCTTAAGATACGGTTTTTTTAAGAATCCGCTAGAACTAAATTAATAGCTCGTTGCGCTCGCCGCATAGCTCGAGAAATAGTTCTTGTTATTTTATCTTGGTTTTTCGCGGATAATAATAATATTAATAACGCTGATTATATACGGCTTTAAAACGCTGCATCGCCGTTTAACTTTACTTAGTACTTTAAAAAGAAAAGAAGGAACGCTATTATTAATTTGCAGCTTTTTCTTTTTATATTAAAACGAAAAGCATTAATTATTAATACGGCGACGAAAGCTATCGAGAGCTACTTCGACGATATCGACCGCGCGGCTACTATTAAACGACGAGTTTAATAGTAATACGTTTCCGCTTTAGATTAGATTATAAACGATTGATTTAATTTCGAATCTCGATATTATGCGTAAGAGTTTTTTAAAAGTCTTTTTACGTTTATACGTACTTATTTATACGCAATTACCGAAGCAGTTATTCTTTTCTTTTCTTCGATCGCTTTTTATAGCAACGAATAAACGGCCTTTTTTAAGTTTGTTTTATAAGCAGATTCCGTAAGGCTTTTAAAAACTTTAAAAAACTTAAAAGCTGCCGTTTAATCGGTAATCGCTAAGCTGTCTCGATCTTTTTCCGTTATAAAAATAAGACTTGCAAAGACTCGCAAGCTTACGAGTTCTTAAGCTATTTGTAAGTCTTTTAGCGAACAACTTAAAACACGCTAAAATAAGCGAATCTTAATTCAAGTACTTTTCGCCGCACTTTTAGCTCGTTTTGATAGCTACGCCGCTCGCAAAGCTATTGCCGACAAATTAAACGGCGTCGATATAATTATTATCTTTTATCTTAAAGCTATTCGCATTAGTTAAGCATTCATTTCGATCAACTTTAAAACGAAAGATCTTTTTATTATAAATAAAGTTAAAAAAGTATATTAAGAGGTTTTTAAAGCTACGAAAGCGATTATCTCGATTAAATAATATACGTACGCTATTTAAAAGATTCTTGTCGAAATCAAAAGCTTTTTTAGCGAGATTTTTAAGACGGCGGAGCATATTAACGAAAAGATCTTAGCTTAAACCGAAAGAGCTTTAATAAGCGTCCGTATCTTTTAATACGAAGCCGATTTAACGATCGGCTTGATTTGCTAGATAGTTTCTTTTTTAAAAAAAGTACGCAATTTTAAATTGTTCAATTGCAATAGCTACTTTCGATTAATCGATAAAAAGCAATTTATTAAAAAGCACGACTTTAATTGCTTCGGTTAATACAACTCGATTAAGTGCATTCGGTACGCACGCTGCTTTTATTACGGCGAGCGACGAGATTAATACGACGGGCTCGACGGCAAAGATTGCACGGCACTTTTTCGCTATGTAAATTGCTACGGCTCGTACGAAGCTAATTATAAAAACTGCTTTGCGGTTTTTAAGCGAGTTAACGATAAAGTGATCACTTTTATTAAAAAGGAGCTAAGCGCCGTTCGACGACTAAAAGCTTAAGCTTACGCTATTGCTAATGCTTTTATAACGAAAAAAAACGAATCGACCTCGGCTTTTTAATTAAAGACTTTTGTTATCGGTATTAACGCGGCTTTTTTTCGAAAAAAACGCGCTTTTACGATGTAAAAGCATAAGCGAGCGATCTCTTTTTAAGCCGTTTTTTTATAATCTTCTTTTTAAGCTTTTACGCAAGCTACGAGACCTTTACGCAATACGGTTACGCGTAAAAACTTTAACGAAAAGACTTTAATAAACAACGCTTTTTTTATTATAAACGAAAGAAAAGATACGCTAATAGCGATATCGGATTATTACGTAAACAATATTATTAGCTTATCTTTTTCGTTTATAAAAGGCTCGAGCATTATTATTAGCTAAGATGCTTAAAACAATTTTATATATTAAGCATGCCGATATAATACCGCGGCACTCGCCGCAATCGATAGCCTTTTAAAAAAATCTAAGTCTATTAAGCGAACGTAAGCAAAAAGCAGTTATATTATATTGCTTTACTTTACTTTTGCTATTCGATAAACATTAACGTTATTTATATTTAAGAGCCGTATACGCACTCGAGTATTAAAACTTAAAACTATTTGTTTTACGAATGTTATACTTTAATAAAATCGTAAGATAATTAAAACGACGCTTAATACTTCGTTAAGCGATTACGAATAATAACTTACGTGCGCAAAAGCGTAAGTCTTCGCACTTAGCAACGCCGTTTTATTTATAATAAAGATCTTTTATAAGTCGATATAAACGGCTTCGCTATTTTAAACGTTTATCGACAACTTTTAATAGATTCGATTATAAACTATATTATTTATTTCGTCTTTCTTTTTAAATGCTTGATTAAAAAGGACTTTAATATATAATACGATATATTCGAACTAAAAGTTAAGCTTAAAGGCCGAAGAAAAGACCTTGCGGCTTAGTTTAATGCTAATAAAATAAATTATATTAAACTCTCGAGCGATCTTATTTACAAAGCTAATTACGTTTTAGACTTAACTTTTTTAAATATCTCGTTTGCTTAAACGATAATTCGCTTCGATCTTTATTCGAGCTTAAACTACGAGACTTAAGTCACGATTATCTTTAATTAAAGAGTCGTTCTTTTAAAGCGCTTTTAATACCGGGTACCGGACTAAGACTTCGAGAAATTCGCTTCGCTTATAACGTTAAGCGTAAACTAATTCTTCGACTTATAAACGATATACTTTATTAAAAAACTCGATCAGCTTGCGATTAACTTAGCTATTGCTTTTAATTTTGCTTTAAAAGTTGCGAAGCAGCTTGCTCGAAAAAAGCTGACGATTGCATTATAATAAACGGCAAACTGCTAAATAACGTATAAAAAACACTTAGCAGCGCGCTTTATAATATACGACGAAGAACCGACTTAAGAAACGCGAGACTAGCTCGCTATAATTAAAAAAGCTAAAAAGGCTTATTAGACTTACGTGATCGACGGAATAAAATCGAATTAAGACTTGTATAAGGTCATAAGCTAGTATAAGCTTACGCCGAACTTGAAATCGCTTTTTTTAATAGTTAACGACGAAGTTATCGAAGATATTAAAAAAAAAGCGGACGCGCTGCGAAAAAGCATTTTTAAACGGTTTAACGCTATCGACGATCTCGATTACGATTTATTCGTTAATTGAAAAAGCATTAGCCGGCTCTTTTAAAATATTACGGTATTATTAAAAGAAATAAAGTTTTACGTAATCGAAATAATAAGCACTTTACTCGAAACAAACAAGATTATCGTACGATTGCTTAAAGCATATTAGCAATACGTTTATCACTTTTTTTATAGCTTTTTTAATAAGTGCTTAGCTTTTTATTATTTTTCGGATGCGTAAAAGCTCGTCGAAGTCTTAATAATCTTTAAAATAAAATAAAAAAATAAAACTTTTATTCGCTTTTAACGATCGATTGCTTTGCTTTCGTATATTTTTAAAAAACTAAAGCGTATCGTTGCGAAAAGAATTACGTAAATTGCTTTTATTAACGACGTTTTTAGCTTATAGCACGCGAAAGCTTTTTTACGGCGCTTTATATTAAATTTCGCTTCGTGCTTAATATACGATATCGAGTCCGCATTTGCAGTTAAATATTAAGTTATTATAATTATTATAAACGTTTAAAAAGCTTTCGATGCGATCTTAACTCGTCGCTTTCTTAAACGCATAACGGAGCAAAGCTAGCCGTATTTATTATTTAAGCTAATAAAATCTTTTTTTTTAAACCGCAAAATTAAAATTCGATTAAAAAAAAAAATCACGGACATTTACGACGTAAAGTGCGGCATTCCGCAAAGATCTTTATTATTACCGATGCTTTATATGCTTTACTTAATTAAGCTATTTAATTAAAATCGGATATTGCGCTTTAAGTACGCTAACGATATTTGCTTGTATCGCGTTAATCGTACTTTTAATCGAAATATCGCTATGCTTCGAAACGATATCAATTTTATTATTAAATAAAGTAACATTTATAAAATCGCTTTCGTATTAAAAAAGATCGAGATAATATACTTTTTTCGTAAAAAAAGTACGTATGCTTTTCTTTTCGTAATCGATATTATAATTATTCCGTGCATTATTACGAATCTAAAAGACGAAGATATACTTACGATACAATAGTTTAAAGTCTAGTTTAATCGCAAGCTAAAGTTCCGCCGATACGTTCGAAAACGAGCGGTTAAAGCTAAAAAAGTCGTTTAATATATCCGCAATCTCGCTCGAATAATTTACGGTTTATTTGCGGCTTTATTGCGTAAAGCAGTTATTACTTGCGTATTGCTTTCGATGCTTTACGGCACGAAAGCGTAATACGCAAAGCGTTATCGCTTAATTTATAAGTTTAAAAAATTAAAAGTTATTAGCGCTCGAGTCGGAAAAATAATTGACTTTATTAATAAGACGATAACTTTCGCGGCGCGCGAAGTACTTTCGATTTAAAAAACGATATTAACAGCAACGCTCTTTCGAAATGCCGAGCTTCTTTTCGGCGCTACGGCTTTAAAAGAAGCTAAGGTTAAGTTTGTAATAAAATTAAAAACGATAAACGATAAGCACTTATTAATTAGCCGGATACTTTTGCGGATCCGATAACGCGGTCGCGGCGCAAAGATTATTAAAATCTTCGAGATTAAGATTTAAAAATTAAAAACTTTTTTTTTAAACGTTTTTCGCTTTCGCTTTGTCTTTTCGCACTTTACATCGAGAAACAAACGAAACCCGGCGGACGATAAAACGAAAAAAGAAGCTGCTGCTGTATTCGAAGCATAATAGTAATAGCTTTTGCTAAAAGATATTACGATCTTTTCGAACGAGTTAAAATAATACGATTAAAGCAATCGATTAATAAGCTACGAGTACGTAATTTATTAAAGACGTTAAAAGACAAGCTACGAATACGGCTTTATTAACGATTGCTTTTACGTTTTTAACGCAGAAGCGATAAAGGTATAAAAAGGCTTCGAACGAGTAGTGCACGCTTATTTAACGGCGAAACGGATTTAGCTTTATATCGATAATATATTAATTATTTAATATCTTTGCGAAAATGCTTTTTTATTATTGCAATAAGCGTTTTTAAACGTTTAAAAAGTAATAAAAACTCGAGACGTGCGAATACGATAATTTTCGAAGTATATAAGTATTAAAAAGAACGAACGAGCGGATAAGCTTATAAACTTAAAAGCAAAGAAACCGGATTAAAATATTAGTTTAATATCGTAACTTACGATTAATAGCATTTAAACACTTTTTTACGATATACGAAATAAAGTACGAAAAGCTTAATAAAGCGTAAACTCTTTTAAGCTTTTACGCTCGTATCGAAAATAAAGCTTTTTATACTTAGTTAAGCTTCTTTCGAAGTTAAAACTTTTACGATATGTTTTATATAAATTATTTACGATCCGAATTACGTATAAAAACTTTACTTAATATTATATTAAGTTTTAACATTACGACGTTAACTTAAAGTATGCTTGCGGCAAACGCAAGTCCTTTTTGCATTTAGCTTTTTGCCGATTTACGCAACGACGCTTTTTTTCTTAGCTTTATAAGACTCGATC
Organism: Drepanopeziza brunnea f. sp. 'multigermtubi'; assembly: GCF_022702325.1. Classification (NCBI taxonomy): domain Eukaryota; kingdom Fungi; phylum Ascomycota; class Leotiomycetes; order Helotiales; family Drepanopezizaceae; genus Drepanopeziza; species Drepanopeziza brunnea. Next base: position 964,350 of record NW_027094080.1, on the reverse strand, counting down.
GCGGACCTTTTCGAACACGATCTCGGAAGCTTACGACTTTTTTAAAAGTCTTTTTAATAATCCGGCCGATTTTCAAGCCTTTTTAACTATTACGGAGTTTTACTTTAAGCATTACACTCGATAAAAGTGCTACTTTAGCTAACTGATACTGCTTCGATAAAGAAAACGAAGTACGCTTTACTTTACTTAAGCTATAAAAGCTCGTTAAATCAACCGCGTTACGGAAATAAGACTTTAAGATAGCGTAATGCGCTCTCGAAGGAATTCTCTTTAGCACGAGTGTATTATATTAGGTTTTCTTTTAGAGTTTAAGCTTTTGTATTTACTTTTTCTTTTATATTCGGCTGACTTCGGTCCGGCCTTGATTCTTGTCGCTACGCGACGTGAACAGCTCGCTTTTAGCTAGCTATAGCAGTTTGTACTTGCTTGACCTTCTTTTTTGTAATTTTACTTTAATAAAAGGTCTTCTTTTTATGTGATCTATCTTATTTATAAAAGAAAGGCGTATGCGATAGTAGCTTTTGCTATAGCACTTTGAATTGCTTTCTAAAGCCTTCTTATATGTAACTCCTTAGCTTAGCACGTCGCCGTACCTTATAAGAGGTCCTAGGGCGGCAGGCTTCGCCTGCTACCCGCCCGACGTAAATAAATACAACAACAACAACAACAACAACATTAACTCAACTTAACGAGCTTACGTTAAAGCTTTCGAAAACCAAAAAGAGCTATGACTTCTTCGACTTAAAAAGATTTCGAACTTAACGAAGATGCTACTCGCAAGCTAACCGAAGACGAAATAAAAAAGATTCAAGCCCTTTTACTTTTCGTAAATACTTCGAATTACGTAAATATCCGTAGACTTTTTTTTAAACTTAAAGCTTTTAAAATACTTGCTTTCGATAAAGCTAATATTACGAACTATATTCGCTAGTTCGAACGAGCGTTTAAAAACTACGATATCGTTAGCGATTCGAAAAAAAAGCAATGCTTTATTAAATATAATATTTTTAGCTTTCTCGATTATAACATACGTTGTAATATCGAAAGCTTCGATAGCTTTTCGAATCCGAAAATGATTTAAAACGACTTTAAATCGATAATTAAAAAAGAGTACAAAGCTTTCGACTTAACTAAATAAAAAGATAATATTAGCTTTCTAAACGACTTAAGCAATAAGTAGATAGTAAAAGAAAAAGCTTTTAAAGCGGAGCTTTTATAATTCACTCGATAATTCAATTTTACGAGCTTTGCTTGCTTAGCTAATAAAAATATTACCGATAAGCAACTAAAATAAAAGTTCTTCGATTGCTTATTACTATCGATGCAAAATCGGACTTAAAAAAACGTTAAACTTAAAAAAGATCACTTGCAGACTTATAATATAATATATACTATAATAAGCGATTAAATTAAGCAAAAACAAATCATTACGGAACGGATTAAAGAATACGGTTACGCAAAGATCTTTAAAGCTTTTTCTCGTTATAATCTTTATTAAAACGAAAACTCTCGTTTTTAAATACCGTTTATCATTCTCGAAAGCAAGCGAAACTTATACGTTTTACTTTTTTATAACACTTATTCCGATAATACTTATGCTTTTCTTTCTTACCGCGCAAGTATTATCGCTGCGAGTTCGATTACTTTGTTTATCGATTTTAACTTAAAAATCGAAGCTCTTACAAAACAGCTAGCGAAAGTTAATTGTCACCTACGGTGACCCAAGATAAATTCCAGTAGTTGTGGTAGTGGTTAGTCATCCAGTCACGTAAGATAGGCTGCTCCATGGGGTGGGGGCCCCATAGGGTTTTCCTCTCCATTCCCTTCATAAGGTCTTGGCCGATAAGGGACTTTTTTTTTTAAACCTTATAAGGAGGATTTTTTTAAGTCAAATCCCTTACGGGGGATAGGGAAACCTTATAGGTTTAAAGTAAGACAGCTAAAAATAATATATGTAAGGCCGCTAAAAATAAAACAAATTTACGAATATTTATTAATTTTACTTAATCATTATATTTATTTATTATATTTATTAATCACATATGTTATACTTTACAATTACATTACATTATATTATAATAAACTAAAATTACTAAACAAAACTTCTAGTTATGATTTCCCGCAATTTCTTAATCAACGCTATATCCTTGTTTTGAATCGTCACTCGTTTAGCGTAAATAGCATATAAGTTCGTCATTAAAAGTGATTAGTAAATCGATTAGTAAATCGATTAGTAAATCGATTAGTAAATAAATATATAAGTACTTACTTTTAAACTCTTTTACGAGGAATGCTTTTAAAGCTTTTTGTAAACATTTTAAAGCACCGCTTTGAAATTTAAAGTCTTGTTTAAAATCGTAAGTGATCTCTCGAACAAGACGCTAGAAAAGAATCTTTTTAATAAGAAGCTCGGTGCCTTTTTAGTATCGTCGGATCTCTCTTAACGCAATAGCTATATAAATCAGTAATTGTACTTAAGAATCAATTTATTAATTGATTAAACTTACTTCTTAGCTTATAGCGACGGCGCTTTCGTTAGCTTAAACTTCTTTTTTTCGCAACAATTGCAGACTTTTTAAAATACTTGCTTTTTTTAGATTTTTGACGAAAAGAAGTTTTAGCTGCCGAAGGTGATTTGCTAGCTGATAGAACGGAGCGAGCAGCTCTAGCCGTCGAGAGTGATTTTTTAGCTCTTTTGTATTAAGAAAGAGAAATATTATTTTCACTTGAGTTTTCCTTATCATCGCTTTGCTTTTCTTTATTTGTATCACTATAAAGCATCGTCTTCGTCGCGGTTTTTGTAGCTATAGTTAGGCCCGGGATAATAAGAGACCTTTTAAGAGCTTTTTGCGCGAAAGCTTTTTTAATGCGATTGCTAATAAAAGTAGAAAAAAGTTCAGCAGCTACAGAAGAATTGTTTCTAGCATTTAAGTCGTAAGACGGATCCTCGTTTTAAAGCTGAGCTAATGCATTCGCTTAGCTCGTCGATTGTTGTATTGCTTTTAAAGCAGTTCTAAAACAATTAGCGAACGAAAAAAAAAGGTTTAAAAAGATTAAACTTATTAAAAGCTATTAGTACTTATGCTAGTATTATTAAGAACGATGCTTTTGTTTATTTCGGATTGAATAGCCGGAGTAAATCTGATTGCGTTTGCTAAAGAAAAATTTGATTAGTAAATATTTACTAATCATAAGTCAAAAACATTACCGGATCGAGGTCTAAGAGATGATAAGTGCTAGTCTATATTTGCGCGAGAGTTTGTTAGTATTTAAAGAGCGTCACTTAAAATAATAGAAATTAGCAATTATTAATTAATAAAGTAATTAATACTTACTAGCTTGACCTTAAGAAATTCGGCGAAAAAAGGACGGAGATAAATCGATTCTTTATTATAGACTTGCAATACCGTGCGAGGTTTTAAGAATTTCTATAAATGCTTGTTAACTATTTGCAATTGATTTACTAATCAATTTATTAATCAAATACTAACCGGATAGCTGTCGAGTTGTAATAGCGCGGCGCTTAGCAAAAGTAAAGTTAAGAATTTCTGTAAATGCTTATCAGTTATTTGCAATTGATTTATTAATTAATTTACTAATTAAATACTAACCGGATAGCTATCGAGTTATAATAGCGCGGCGCTTAGCAAAAGTAAGGTCTGGCGCATTCGTAACCAATTGAGCTTTGCTAGACTAAAGATAAGGATTTGCGCTAAGCAAAGTAACTGAAAAAGTATTAGTAGTACTCCGATTAATTAAATATAAACTTACTTTATTTACTTTGCAAATTTAAGTTTTCTTTTTCTACGCTTTCGCCGCGTATTATATCTGCTTTACCTTTTTGTGCTTCGTCCTTATCTGCTTGACCCTTAGCCGCTTGACCCTTAGCCGCTTGACCTTTAGCCGCCTGACCTTTAGCCGCTTGACTTTTAATCGCTTGATTCTCAATTGCTTTATCAATTAACTTATCTTAGCTTGCGTTATCTCTTTTAGCCGTAGTGCTTGGTATATCGGTAAAGGGAGGTCGGTCCGAAAGCAAAGGTTCGTTTAATAAAAAGGCTATTTGAAAGTATTAATAAAGAGACCTGATCGCGATAATCTAGTTTACGATTAATAAGTTGATAATTTTAAATAAGAAAAGGACGACCTTACAAAGCAATAAATAGCGTTATATTTAAAGGCGTAGCAAATAAGAAAGCGATAGTTGTAATTGATTATTAAGTAATAATAAAAAGGAATTAGACTTTACTTTATAAGGTAAAAATTGCGCGGAGCGGCCGCCTTATCTTAGCTGCGGCCGCTTTATCTTAGTTGCGGCTGCTTTATCACCTCGTGAATTCACTAGCGGCCGCGCTAAGATGTTTTAAAAATAAAATATACGAGTTCACTTTTAATCTTAACACTTTTATTTTACTACTTTTGATTTTACTTTAAACAATTACTCTTAACGTTTAGCTTCCTTATAATATTATTTAATATAGCCGCTTATCAGTTTGATTCGATAAAAAGTATTATTGCAAATACAAATTAGCTTGATTTAATAAAAAGGATTAAAAAATCTATAATAAGAATCATTTTCTTATTTATTAATTTATTTACTAATTAAAAACGTCTTTCTTAGAATGCGGCCGATACGACGGCAATCGTGGCGGCAAGCAATCCGGTGCTAAGAAACCTTAGCAAGCGTAAAGTAAGTATCTTTTTTATATAGTATTTTAACCTTTATTAATTTATTAATTTTTTTTAGAAAGGAAGGCTAAAGAGAAGCTAATTATCAACTAATCCTTATACGATAAAAGCTAATGCTCGTATAGCAAAGCTGAAACAAGATCCTTAAGCAGATAAGCTTCGAAAAGCTAAAGGACGAGATTAAGCGGCCGCTAATCAGCTTTCTGCAATTTAAAAACAAACTTTAGAATATTCTTAAGCATCAAAAGCTAAAAAGAAAACTCGATAAGCCGAAATGCGAAAGAATTTTATAAATGAACGGTACTTTTTCTTTTCTTTGATTTATTAAGCAATTTACTAATCGATTTTAAAAAGAATCGAAGCATCTACGCGGATAATCTTGCTATGCAAGCCGCTTCTTTTATAACTAGATTCAATAATAGAAAATACTTAAATAGCGATTAAGTTGATAAAGCATTTAATTCAAACGAAAAGGTTTATAAAGAATTTAATTTGCGAAAAAACGAAGAAGAAAATAGTAATATACTTCGCGATAGATACGTCTCGATTACCGATGAAGAGATAAAGAAGGTCACTCGGCAATTAGCACGTTAGCACGCATAAATAAGCATTTATTTTATTTAAATATTTATATTTTGCTAATAATATAAAGTCACGCTATATAATAACCGTTTAGCAATTTCGTCGCTATTAGCAAAGTGTAGCGCGGTCTTTAATAAAGAAGTGCCGAGCTGCTAATTTAAAAAGTAAAGAAGCTTTCTTTGAATTAATAGCTTAAGACTTGGCAAGCACGATTTTAAAACGAATTAAGTAAGAATTCATTTTATTATGCTTTTAATCAATTGAACTAATATTATAACTTTTAATCTTTATCCAATCAAGCTTTTTTACGTTTACTTTTCCTTTAATGAAAAAAAGTATTAGCGAGTTAAAATTAAAGCAAATACCGATGAGATTAAATACGAATTGCCGGGTCTAGCCGCTTGGTAGAATATAAAAGGATTCGAAAAGAATACTGAATTTAAAAAAGCTGATTGCGATTTTATTTTATTTTAACGCGTTATGCAATTGATTTAGAAAAAAGACGAGCTAGCTCCGGAGTTGTTTTACGGCGTTAAAGATAGCGATACGGAATTGAGATCATTCCCAAACTCAATGCTTAAGTTTATATAAAATAGAATTCACGATTAATTACAAATTTTATATTTTACAAAAATACTTTTATTTATCTTATTTATTAATTATATTTATTAATAATACTTATTAATTATATTTACTTATTATATTTACTAATTATATTTATTAATTATATTTACTAATTATATTTACTAATTATATTTACTAATCATATTTACTAATTACATTTACTAATCGTCGGGTTCTTGTATAACGATACGCTAAGTCTTATAACGACACGCCAAGTCTCTTGGACGCATTTCATATGCGCTAAGCTACTTCTCTTCTTTTTTCTTTCGCATTCTTCGTATTCTTTCATTCTTCGCTTTTAACTTATAAACTATGGTTCACGAGTCCTTAGCGCTTTTACTTTCGTATATATAAACCTTAGCTACTTTCGACTTTTACACTTAATAGTTGTTGATTCTAAGTTATTACTTTAAGATTCTCTTAAGCTCTTATGTAAACCCTGCGCTCCCGTGAGTTCTTTCAAGTAATCGCTTAAAGTCGTTACAAGTCTCTTAAACGCACTTTACATGCGCTAAGCTACTTCTCTTATTTTTTCTTTCGTATTTTTCGTATTCTTTTATTCTTCGCTTTTAACTTATAAACCATGGTTCACGAGTCTTTAGCGCTTTTACTTTCGTGTATATAGACCTTAGCTACCTTCGACCTTTACACTCGGTAATTATTAATTTTAAATCATTACTTTAAGATTCTTTTAAGCTTTTATATAAACCCTCGCGCTTTCGTAAGTTCTTTTAAGTAATCGCTTAAAGTCGTCACATCTTGAAGTTTTAAATAAAAAGAATTGACCGACTTGCTGTATTTAAAATCGATATAAATATATTAATAAATTATTTTAATATTTAGATTTATAAATTATATTTAAAGTTAATTATATATATATTTTATTTAATATAATAACGATTTTAAAACTATTTATATAAACTTATCTATTAATTTATAATAATGAAATTCAAGAGGCCCTCGCAAGCTATCGAATTTATTACTTTCCTTTCTTGCGATACTTCTTTTTTATATATAAAAAGTCTTTTGCTCGCTAATAATACTAATTCTATAATATCCGTCGTTATGTTCGTTTTTATTAATCTATTTAACAGATAGCTTAATTTTATAGCTGTTATTTAAAAACCGCTTAACTCGATATTCGTTTATTCTAATTAACTAGCCACGATTACGCCTTTCTTCGTCTAGCATTTCTATTGCACACCGAGCGTTTCGACCGTTCGTTCGTCTAATAGAAAGAGAATAATAAGTTTTATTATCTACTTCGGTAAAGATCGAGTTTAATTGGTTTGCAATCCTTAATAAATTAATAACTTGATTAATATATAGATAATAAAACGGCACTTACAAATAAATCGGCAAGCGTCCGTTAAAATATGAATTTCTTTTATCTATTCTTCAGTTATAATAGATATTCGAGCTTGTAAATATAATTATGAGCTAATACGATTATAAAGTGTTCTATCGTTTTATATAATAAATTTTTAATTAAATGCTTTTATTTTTAATATTTATCAGATTATATTAATTTTATTTACCGCATAGCAGCAGCCGAAAAGAAAGCTGCAAAGATTATATTTAAATTAAGATTTCTATGGGCACTTTATCTTTATATACTAATTAAACCTTAATAAATTTAAGTAGGTACTTGTTATAACGACCTTGAGCGATTATTTAAAGAATTTATAAAAAAGCGAAAGGATCATATAAAGCTTAAGAAGATTATAAAATCATTATTTGAATTTGAAATTAATAATTATCGAAAGTAAAAGTTGAAAAAAACTAAGTGTTAGATTCCTTTTAAGCGATTAAAGAATATATTCGTAACTTCGTAACGGTCGTTAAAGTACTTGCAATTGCAAAACACTCGGTTGTAAAAGTATCTGAATTCTAATTGCTCTTTAAAATTCAAAGGAGCTGATTCCTTTTATATGATTAAAAGGAATCACGCGCATTAGCTAACTAATAAGTTTATTAGTTAAGTTAAGGGTCTTTTGATTGGTGTGATATGCTGAGCGAGGCATGTTAAGTGGCCCGTGAACTCCTTCAAATACTATTAGCTAGCTAAGGTCGATATAGATATACCGATATTAAGGTCTATATATAAGAAAGTTATTCGTAATAGTCAACTTAAGTAAAAAGAGCTTAAAAGTGTTAAAAGATATAATTATAATTAAGCTTTAATAAAAAGGAAATAAAAATAAATGAAAAGATAAAAAAAAACCGCTAATTAAAACTTAACGCTCGCAAGAATGCTGCTTAAAAAGAATTAAGCGTAAGCAAAACCCTTTTTAAAAATAAATTAACTTAATAAAATATATTTAAATTATAAAATGATATTATACAATATTCAAATATATAAGACGTTGATATATAAGTTTAAATCAATAGTTTAATAGCAAATTCGCTAGAATCTAAATATGTCTTCTTAAGCTATTGATTCGTTTTTATCTTAAATTACTTTAACTACTTACGAAGATACCGATCTATTTCAAAGTCAAGAGTTCGAAAGCTCTATAATTAGTTTCTTTAGCCCAATACTATTAGCAACTATTAAATGTTTTAATCAATATTATATTTAGAACGTTAAAGAGATTAAGACTTTTAATACTTGGTGGTCATAGACCTTATAGTATTCTTAATAATAAAAGGCTAATCAAAATCCTTTGCGAATCGATTAGAATAGAAAAAAAACTTTTTTTATATAAACTAGATTCGTTTAAGCAGCTGAGAAATCAATAAGAGAGCTTATAGTATGCTATAAAAAGTGCGACCGAGCTTTAAAGCATCCGAAGCTAAAGGCTTTTAGAACGAAAGCATTAGCCGATTATTAGAAAACGGATGTTTGCAAACGCGTCGTAAGTAGGCCAAAACAAAAGCTTCGGCAAACTCAATTAAGATCTAAATCTCTTTAACGCAATTTAATACGTTTGTTTTTATTTATAAATTCGGTTAATAAATCTAGTAAATCTAATTAATAAATCTAATTAATAAATTGGATTAGTAAATCTAATTAGTAAATCTGATTAGTAAATTTGATTAGTAAATCTGATTAGTAAATCGGATTAGTAAATCTAATTAATAAATAATAAAACTAATATCTAATAGACACATTTATTACGAGGAACGCTTTCGTATTAAAACTTAAAATCAGCATTTCGAAAAAGTGTTTTAGATGTTATATTATCTACGCGAAGTTCGTTTCGAATAGTTAATAACCCGGATTAGAAATCTCTTTGCGAATTACAAAACTCATATCTTAAGCTCTTTAGTGCTTCAACTATTAAGCGAGACCTCGACGATAAGATTTTGGAAATTGATCGCTATCTATTAGATAATTTACTAGCTAATCAAAAACTCAGCATTTCACTAGACTATTAGTTTAGCACTAAGCGCTATTCTTTCATATGCATAATCGGAACTGCAATTACAAAAGATTAGTATATGATTCAGCTTATGCTTGGATTTATATACGTTAAGTTCAATTATATAAGAAAAGAATTAGCAAGAATTATTCACGAACGCTTTATTAAATTAAGCTTAATAAAAAAGATAATCGCGATTATAACGAATAACGCATCTTCGAATAACATAATAATAAAAGAGTTGCTTAAATGCGTCGAAGATGCATTTAAGAAAAAGCTTTTTATAAGCTAAGAGATTCTATACGTTTCGTATATAACTCACGTCTTGCAATTATCTTTTAAAGCGTTGCTCGGACCGCGATTATCGCTAACGAACGAAAGCTTAGAAAAGCATTAGGAAGAAGATTCTGATATAAACGAGCTAAAAGGAGCAAGAAGACGCGATAAACGAAGGATTGCATATACACTTGCGATTATAAGTTTTTTTTTTTTTTAAAAAATATTTATTAATTATATTTACTAATCATTGATCAACGTACTTAAGTTCGGAAGTTTGTCAAGTGTGTTACGGCTAGCTAACCTCGAAAATCGCGATTTAATAAAACGATAAAAGCTTTTATCGACGATTCAAAGCATCTTTTAACGAAAAGCTTAAAGCTTGTTTTAGATGTTATTATAAGATAAGATTTTACATTTTATATGCTTAATCGATTTATAACTCTTAAAGATGTTATTTAAAGATATTATACAAAGATCGATGAGATGAGTATTTTTAAATTATCTAATACTTAATAGAAGCAAATCTTATAGCTAATCGATATCTTTCGACCGTTTCACCTTTTAACTATGCACTTAAGTGAAAAGCTTAGTCTTATTATTTAATACGGATTTTTAATGTTCGATAAAATATTCGAACGTTTAAATAAAGCACAAGCACGATTAAAATCTAAATATATAAAGATTTCGAAAGAAGATCGCAATGATTTTGAATGGATCTTGCAATTAAAAAAAGGCGTTATCAATGCTATCGAGAAATTAAATAAGTATTATAAGAAAACGCAAGGGCCGCTAAAGGATATTTTTGCTTTCGCGACAATCTTATATTCTGCTACTAAGCTAAAGACTTTCGACTTAAATTTTTCTTAGCTTCACGAAAGTAAAGATTAGTTTGCAATATATCGAGCGAGATTCGAAAGGCTTTTTAACGAACATTATAAGTCTTTAATATCTACAGCTCAACGTATTAATAATATTAAAGCAATCGATCGTTAATCGATAGCCGCTTTATTACTCCGCGGCAGATTAATGTTAAGTTCTTTTCTATAAGCTTCTTTCGAAAATACAGATCACGAGTCGTCGGAAGTGCATGATTATCTTTTAGCTTGTAAGTTTGAAATTTTAATTCAAAACCTTAATTTTATTGATTTTTATTAATTGAGTTTAACGGTCGACGGACGAGAGATTTTAACTTCTTGGCGAAACCTTGAGCCTCGATACCTTAATCTAGCTCGAATGGCTAAAGATTTTCTATGCATCTCTTTAACTAGTGTTTGCGTAGAAAAGGTATTTAATATTGCAAAAGATATTTGCGATTATCGTCGCGGTAATTTATCGCTATTAACAATCGCAAAAGAAATAACTGCTTTATATTTCAAGATATATAATACTCGCTTAAATAAAGCTCGGCACTTATTCGAATCGATTTTAGTAAATTACAATGATTTAAATAAGGATTAGCTTGAAAAGGAATTCGAATAAGAAGTACAAAAGTTTTAAGAATAGCAAAATCGTCAATTTTAAGGCTTATCTTGTTTTAAATATATCCTTACCTGCGATAATCTTGCGATCGATCAAGATCTTCGAACAATGAGTTTTAAGCAACGAGAGGCTAGGTTGATAATATTAAAAGCTGAAGTGCGAGAATCACGTAAGTTTAAATAATGTTGATTTTATAAATATTTATTAATTATATTAAATAAAAGAGAACTTAAATGGGTTTCAAGATATTAATAAAGATGTTTCGTTTAAAATGCGATAGCTACGGTACGGAAAGTCTTTAAATTACGAAGGGCATTCAAAAAGTAAATTAATTTACTTGCGATATTTTTACTTTTTATCGATTTACTAATCGATTTATTAATCGATTTATTAACTATTATATAAGATTATATAAAGCGCATTCTTCCGCTTCTTAAAGCAAAGTCGTAGCAAATCGATTATATTCTTTACAAAGAAAACCAAGCAAAGTAAATCAATCGAAAGTAGCTACGGATTTACTTTTCGATAAGCAAACTTAAGATAATACAAATTGGAACGTTCTTAGTAATATAGAAAACGAAAACGATTTAGAAAATTCAGATTCGAACGGTACGAACGAATCGACTAGCTTTGAACGCTATATAAACCACAAAAATAAAGTGCAACGAGGTACGATATTATATAATATACGCTTTTATTTAAATATAAATTCTAACTTAAATATTAGCGATAACAAATTTATGCGATCAAAACGATTCGAATGATATTTCTTAATAAAATTATTTTGACGCGAAAGAAATATTAAGCTTTAAGCAAAGTGATAAAGGGATAATAAGTAGAAAGGAAGCTAATAGAATACCGGACTCGGCTTCGCTATCTTATAGAACCTTAAATGCCGCTTAAACCTCGAAACCTAGTATTTCGAAACTTAAAACTCTTTTAGTCGTTATTTAAAGTTAAAGTAAATCAATTATTATATATAAGTTTAACGACTTTAAATCTAATACTTTTATAAGCGAACGAATTACAAATCTATTATCAACTTTAAAGCGCAAACGAATAAAAGAAAAAGAAGATGATAAAGCGAGATTAGTATAAGATAAAAAGAAAAAAGCTTCTTCTGGAATCAAGCGTTTAATTGCAAAGAGTATCGCTCTTGCTGGGTTTTATAATTAGCGACTTTGATTTTATTTACTAAATTGCTTTTTTTGTATTATTAAGTTTTTGTATTTATTTGTTTACAATTGATTGCAATGATTAATTGAATTCTTTTTTATCGATATCTTTAGTTTTTTTATTATTATTAATATATTTATATCGACCTTAGCTAGCTAGCTAAGAATACCGGTAGTAGTAGTTAAAAGAAGAGTTCACTCGTGAACTATGGTTTATGGGTCAGTTACGTATAATAGCTTTACGTACGCTACGTATAGCAGCTTTACGTGGGTTACGTGTAGCAGCCTTAAGTACGTTAGGTGTGGCAGCCTTACGTAGGTTACGTGTGGCAGCTTTAGGTACGTTAAGTGTAGCAGCCTTACGTAGGTTACGTATGGCAGCCTTACGTGGGTTACGTGTGGTAGCCTTAAGTACGTTAGGTGTGGCAGCCTTAAGTACGTTAGGTATAGCAGCCTTACGTAGGTTACGTATAGCAGCCTTACGTAGTTTACGTGTGGCAGCTTTAGGTACGTTAAGTGTAGCAGCCTTACGTAGGTTACGTATGGCAGCTTTACGTGGGTTACGTGTAGCAGCCTTACGTAGGTTACGTATAATAGCTTTACGTAGTTTACGTGTGGCAGCTTTAAGTACGTTAATTCTTTTTGTATAGCATTTACTAATCAGATTTACTAATCAGATTTACTAATCAGATTACGTACGGTAAAGCACGTGTTATAGCCGAGCTATAGCCGAGCTATAGCAGCTTTAGGTACGTTAGGTGTGGCAGCTTTACGTAGGTTACGTATAGCAGCCTTACGTAGTTTACGTGTAGCAGCCTTAGATACGTTAAATGTAGCAGCCTTACGTAGGTTACGTATGGCAGCCTTACGTAGGTTACGTGTGGCAGCCTTACGTAGGTTACGTATAGCAGCTTTACGTAGGTTACGTGTGGCAGCCTTACGTAAGTTACGTATAGCAGCCTTAAGTACGTTAATTCTTTCTGTGCAGCATTTATTAATTAGATTTATTAATTAGATTTACTAATTAGATTTACTAATCAGATTACGTACGGTAAAGCACGTGCTATAGCCGAGCTATAGCCGAGCTATAGCCGAGCTATAGCCGAGCTATAGCCGAGCTAAGCACGTATAGCAAAAGGACGTACAGCATGCAAGGTTTCTTTCCGTGCAGCATTTACTAATTAGATTTACTAATTAGATTTACTAATTAGATTTACTAATTAGATTTACTAATCAGATTTACTAATCAGATTTATTAAGCGAAGCGTTCCTTTTTTGTTTCGCGTCGAGTTCGTGTTTTAAATATTGTAATTCACTTTTATTGAATCGAGGCATTGCATCGATTATTATTAAGCGACGCGTTATTTTCTTTGTTCCGCGTCGATTTATTATTTCAAAACGCGTTATTTTCTTTATTCCGCGTCGATTCATTGTTTCAAATATTATAATTCACTTTTAATAAATCGAGGCAATGCCTCGATTACGATTAAGCTACACTTTTATTTTTATATAAGTACTCGCTCCCTCTCTTTTTCCTTTTCTTTTTTTCATTATCACTACAACTACTTTCCATTTAACTTCTCAACTTCAACTTTAACACTTAACTTCTTAACCTCAACCTTAACACTTAACTTCTTAACCTCAACCTCAACACTTAACTTCAACTTCAATACCCAACTTCTCAACCTTAACTTCAACACTTAACTTCTCAACCAACCTTAATACTCAACTACAACTACACTTAACTTAAGTAATTATTTTCCTTTTAATTCTTTGCTTTTTGATTCCTTGCTTTAAGCTAATTATTTTCTTTATTTAGCAATGTCGATTCCCTTCCTTTATAACGCTATGGTCGAAGTCAACCTTTTTAGCACCGATAGCAATAAGCCAATCAACGAGATACCTGATCGCTATAAGGATTTCGTAGTCGTTTATGCTAATAATAACGTTGTTAATTCAATGTTTACTTGCTATAACGAAGAGGATACCGCTTTGTTTCCAAGACCAATCGGCCTCGATTACGAATAGAAAGGTCGCAAAAGTTTTGTCGACGAATTCGATATCAAGCATTACGGTGCTAACAAGGTTAGTAATAACATCTATATTCTATGATCACTGATTGATTTTTTATTTAAAAAGAGAGCGCTTAGGTCTTTTATCTCTTCGACCACTTTGTCTCTTTCCTTAACTTAATTAAAAAGCAATTCACTCATAAGGATATCAAGGTTCGATTGATCTTAAGTGATCTTACTTTTAAGCTTTTCGATAGCGATCATGCCGAAGCTTAAAGCATCTTGAAGGAGCTATTAATGCTATACCCTTTCATTATCGATAGCACCTTAGCATACAAACGCCTTACCTTTAAGTTCTCGAATGAAAATGAGTTTAAGTAAAGCAATAAGTGCTAAAAGCTAAGAGAGCTACTTAAGTTAAACAAGATTTATTTAAACTATGCTTATAAGCAAGAGCTTAGGCCAAAAGCGGAGACCGAGTTGAACGTATTTTACGTAATTGCAAAAGGACGAGTCTTTATCAACTCTTTGTAACTAGTAGACTTAAGCTAAAGAACGGGTCTTTACCAACCCTTAAGCCTTTATAACTAATAAATTTAACTAATACTTTGAGTCTCTAATTAGTAAATGTGATTAGTAAATGTGATTAATAAATGTGATTAGTAAATGTAATTAGTAAATGTGATTAGTAAATGTAATTAATAAACCTGATTAGTAATTATGCATATGCATATTTTTATATATATAAACCTTATAGAGTAACTCTACGCCCTATAAGGTTTCCTTATAAGGAGGGGCAGAATTTTGTACCCTCCGTGGGTTCCCCCGTGAGGAGGACCCAAAACTCCGTGGGGCCCCATGGGGCCCCATGGAGCAGCCTAACGTAAGACTATTCTATACGGATCTGGCAAGATTTCTGAGCGTGCCAAGACTTTTATTCCATGTCAATCCATTGAACTTTTTTCGGAACGAGTCGGCCCGTTTAATTCATGTACAACAGCTAAGCCTAATTCAGCCACCGCCATTAATTCTGCCATACGTAACGCACGTAAGGCAGCTAGGCTGCCACCCGTAACCTACGTAAGGCTGCCACACGTAACCTATTACGTACGTAAGGCTGCCATACGTAACCTACGTAAGGCTGCTATACGTAAAGCACGTCGTTGCCTTAAATATAAGTAATTCGCAAAAGAGTATAGGATTTCCTTAATAAAAAGGGGGGTTTAAGGGGGTCTCCCCCTTATATTGAATTATTAAATACAAGTAATTTGTAAAAAGGTATAAGATTTCCTTAGTAAAATAGGGGTTTAAGGGGGTCTCCCCCTTATAATAAATTATTAAATATAAGTAATTCGCAAAAGGGTATAATATTTCCTTAGTAAAAAGGGGGGTTTAAGGGGGTCTCCCCCTTATAATAAATTATTAAATATAAGTAATTCGCAAAAGGGTATAAGATTTCCTTAGTAAAAAGGGGGGTTTAAGGGGGTCTCCCCCTTATATTAAATTATCAAATATAAGTAATTTAAAGAAGGGTATAAGGTCTTCCCGGTAATTTTTTTTTAAGGTTTCTTCCTTATAATAAATTATTAAATTAACTTATTTCTTATATTAACTACCTTTATATTTATTTAGATTCTATTATTATTTATTTTATAATTTACTTAAATATATAAAGATTTTTATAATCGAGTAATTAGCCCGTTGGTGACAATTACAAAGAACTTGGTCCTTTGCCCTGGTATTCATTTAAAACTCACCGATAGCTTCGCTTTCGTACCGAAAAAAGCTTATATAAACCTATTAAAAGTTGTTTAATATAAAAAGATTTAAAAGATCGCTTTGCACCGAGTTTACGAGATTAATGCGGCCGACATTTATTCGAATCGAAGCTACGCTATATCGAAAAAGAAACGGTCGTTAAACGATTCTACTTGCATTTTCTATTAATGCTAATAGACTTTTAATTTACTTAGCTATTAATAAAAGCTTTATAAATATTAAAATCAATACTATTTGTTTATGCTTTAATACGAGTTATCTTTTCACTTTAATAAAGCGGACTTAATATATATAAAACCGTATTAAAAAGAAATACTATCGATCTCGTTTCAATTCCGAAACGATACTTTTAAGTACGAGCAAGTTTTAAAAAAAGTTCGTAAGATAATAAATGATCTTAATCTTAAGCGTCGTTATAAAGCTTTAAAAGCATAACGAAAATCTATTAAAGAAGCTGCACGAAAACGCGTTAAAGCGCTTATTCGAGCAGTTAACGGCGGCAATACAAAAGCCTTTCGTATTAACGACTTTAATATTTCGAATATAATTCGTTAGCGGTGCATTATATTAGCGAATTCATATACTTACGTATTTAATACGAAAGCTATTATTGCATTAATAAAGACTCGAGCCCGCAACGCGGCCTTTCGAGTTACGCTATACTCGCTAAAAGACGCTTTTTCGGCAAAAGCAAAAGTTTAATCTATTTATAACTAGCTTAAAGTTACTTTCGCTAAATTAATAGAAATAAATAAACTCGAGCTCGCTTACACCGCGATTCTAAACCGAAACGCTTTACGATCGAAAGACTTACGGAATTTGCTCGTTACGTTGCTAAAAGCTTTTAAAGTTGCACTTAAGCTTAAAGCTAAGCTTTTTAAAACTGCTAAATCATACGAAAAGCTTAGCAAAGTGATCTCTTCTTTAAAAATAAACTACGAAGCGACTCGTATTAAGCTCTTAAAAAGGCGCGATTTGCTTAAGAACTTAATTTTTAATAAAACTATTGCGTTTTTCGCTACTCTTTTTACTTTTAAACGATCTTCTTTCGAAAGTATAATCGATAAAATGATTTAATAAACTTTTATTAGCGAAAGCGTTATTAATTGCTTTTAAGCTACGGTTAGCGTTACGAAAGCATCAGAAGATTACTTGATTATAAGTAGCAAGCTTATACCGAAAGCGACGGATAATATAGCGAGAAACGGACTTGCTTCGAAGCTTTAACGGTTTATTTAAAAAAAAAGTAATATCTTTTTATTTAATAAAGATCTATTTTATAAAGTTACGAGTCGCTTTATCGGTAAAGCGCTTTATCGCAAGAATTTACTCTTTCCTCTTTCTTTTGCTATTTCGACTTACGGCCGAATCATTAATAAAGCGGACTTTATATAAGTCTTTACTCGATCAAAACGAATCTTATATAAAGATGCTATTGCTTAGCGATCTTAGCTTAAACGCTTATTCGAATTCTTTTAAATAACTAAGCTTTAATTGCAAAAGAATATCCGTAGCAGCTAAACTAAGCACCGCCGACGCAATACGCTTTTCGCATTTAAAACTCTTTCGATTTAAAAGCGGTTCTGCTTTATTTTTATTATCGGCTTTATTCCGACTTTTTTTACAATTATATTTTACGGTGTTTTTTAATTCTAACACTTCTTTCTCGATTAGTTTACTCGTAAAGATCAACGTACTTTGCGGACCGTAATCGAGAGTAATACGGAACTTCTTTTAACGAAAATCGGCCTTGCTTTAACGTTTAACTAATTATTTTTTAAATACTTTTATTATTATTCGCTAATTTTCAAAGTTATCGTTAATATACTTAGATAATCTTTAATCACTAATGCAAAAGTTATATTCGATATAAGTGTAAAGGTTAGCGTTATTACTTATAACGCTACGATTAAATTCGAAGTCTTTATAACTTACGATTAAAAAATAAGCTTTCGAACAATTATTAGTTTATTATCGCGCTTTATCGAATACGCCGATAACGTATTTATTAATATCGAAAGTGCTACGATCCGTACCCGATTCTACGTTATAAATTCGCTAAAGTTTCGACTTATACTCGATTACTTTTTTATACGCAAAGCGAAAATCGGTCTCCGATACTTTTCGGATTATAAAAGTAGCTTTATTATTGCTATAATTACTAATTTATTTACGAGCTAAATTACTTAAGCTAAAGTAAGCGATAAAACGAATCAATACGACGAAGCCGTCGATCGCTTAAAAGAATAAAGTATAAACTTTATTTATTACGATAAGTCTTCGAATAGCAACGGCAGCGACTCGGAAAATTAATAATCGGCCTCGTTAAAAACGCCGAAGTCGGTACATTAAAAGCTTTTTGCTTTTCGCTTAATTTCGAAAGCAAAACGTTATAATATTAAAGAAAAGACGACTTTATTACTTAAAAGCAGTTTATCGATATTTTTGCTTTTATAAAATGCGATCTTTTAATAACTTGCTAAATAAATACCGTTAGCACCGATAACTTTATAATCCGCTGCTACGATTATATCGATTATTAGAATTCGATATTTTATCGGATTCGAAAAAAGATCTTTTCGAACTCGATTAAAGTATTCGATATATATAAAATTAAAAATAAAAAGATTAAGCTAGTTAATAAAGGAAACGGCGTAAAAGCAGCACTAAATAGCAAAGTTGATTAATATAAGCTATCGAAAGCTAAGGATACGCTATAAAAGTAAGTAAAAGAATATAAGCAATACTTTTTTCCGCGTATTGCTAATATACCGAAAAGCTTTCGAATCATACTCGAACGCATAGCGAAACTAAATATCGATAATATATTACGGCTTAAAGAAAAGGATTTGTTTAAAAAGATAATATTAAATAAAAAAAAATCAATCGCATTCGCTTAATAAAAGTGCGGTAAGTTTTACGACGACGTTTTATTATCGATTAAGCTCAAAACCATCTTATACACGGCTTAGCAAGCTTTTAACTAATCGTATCCGAAAGCTTTACAACTTATTATTATTAAAATGCTTTAAAATAAGCTTAATAAAAGAGTTTTAAAATATTGCGAAAGACCGTACCGGAATTAATAGTTTTTAATAGCTCAAAAGCAGCCGAGCTAATACAGACTTATCAACTTAGCAATTTTACTTAATGTAATTATACAAAAGGACGCTAATCTACTTTTAATTATAAATAAGTTTATTAAAGAGTTTTTTAATTGCTAGATAACGAGCTTAATCGACTTTTATTCGAGCTATAATTAGCAAACACTTTATTAATCGAATAAAAACCTTACCGCTTTTTTCACACCGTTAAATTTCTTTCGATGTATTACTTTTCTGCAAAGTGCTATAAACTCGATAGCTTAATTCGTCCGAACAATTAATTTTATTTTAAAGCTTTTATAACTTAAAGTTTCTATGCTATTTATCGACGATATTAAAGTAAAAAGATTATAAACGGACTATTTCGACGAAAAAGCACTTTCAAGTATACGCCGATTCGTGCTCGAATATATTTAAAATATCGATAAGATTTTAAAACGAATTAAGCGCGCTAATGCTATAATCGAAAAAAAAGTATAATTCTGCCGAAATAAAATGAATATAATAAGATTCGTATACAATTCGAAAAGTCGAGAATTCGCTATAAATAAGATTATTAAAATTAATAATTAAAAAACTTTCGAAAACGTTATTAAAATTAAAAGATTTTTAAGCTTTTGCTTTTACTTTTACATTTAAGTTAAAAGATTCGCATATATTGCTGACCTTTTTTACAACTTTACGAAAAAAGATATAAATTAATAATATACCGAAGCGCATTCGAAAGTCATGCGAATATTATAAAACGCTTTAACGACGGCTCCGGTTTTAATTAAAATCGATTACGAAAATTAAAACAAAAAAATAATAATAAAAATAAACGCTAGCTTAAAAAAATAAAAAAGATATATCGGCTAACGCAAGACTACTTTTAGCAAAATGCAACCGGCTCGATACGAATCCGAAGCTTAAACGAAAGCAAAACGAAACTATAACGCTATTAAACGAAAGTGCCGCAAAGTATTTAAAGTTTTTAAAAAACTTAAGCTATAAATTATTAAAGTACACTTTATCTTCGAAATTAACGCTAAAGTGCTCGTTGCTTAGCTTCGACGAAAAGCTATCGATATACTTTCGGTTTTAATTATACGCTAGCTAATTTAAATCAATCTTTTCGATTTTAAAGTCCGATATATTTTCGATAAAAATTATACCGTTATCGATGCATTATCGAGACGGCTATAGCACTTCGATAATTCAAGCGAAAAAGATAAAAATAAATTCGATAATAGCTTGCTAGCCGACTTAAGACTTATTAAAGCTCGAGACGGCTTTAAAGAATCTCCGATAAACCTTTTAATAAATATTCGTTAATTTATTTTTAAAAATATATTTTAACGCTCGAAAAAAACAAAGAATGCAAACTTAAACGAATCTAACGACGATTACGATTATAAAAGTCTTTTAAACTTAATCGAATACTCTTCGGAATTAATTCAAATAGCTACTTTCTTAACGACTTTGCGAAGACTTAAAGACTTAAATAAAGTAAAATGCTATAAGTTTAAAAAAAAAGTTATTAAATATAAAATAAACAATAAGAAACTTTAAAAATTCTCGACGAAAAGTCTTTTTTTTCGATTAATAATCGATAAGCTTTCGATTAAGACGGATATTATTACGGCTTATTACGATAAGAATAATTATAAAAGCCGTAAATCAATTTATTACCGTGTTTTTTAACGTTACTTTTAAAATAAATGCTATACGAACGTTAAACGATTCGTTAAAACTTATAAAAAATGCTAGCACCGAATAGCTAATAAGCTCGAAAAACTATTGCACTTTACCCGATCTAATAGCTTAATAAAACGCTAAGCTATCGATATTATTCATTTACTTGTACGCAATAGCAAAAGCTATTTAATTATTATTAAAAATAATATAAATAAATAAATCGAAGCGAAAGCGATTCGGACCCGAAACTCGCTCTCGATAGTTAAGTTTATTTAAAAAGATATCATTTATCGTTATAAAATTTTCTTTTAATTAATAATCGACGGAAGTTCGGAGTTTAAAAAAAAAGTAATCGATTTATTTAACAATTAAAGAATTAATCGAGTCGTAGTTTTAGTATATTACTTTTAAGCGAATAAAATAATAGAACGCGGCTACGGATTAATTAAAAACGCATTAAGTAAGCTTAAAAGCATCGATTAAATTGCGCAATTGCTAGCCGTCTTATTCGCCGACCGCACTTTAATATATATTTTTACCGGATTCACTTTTTTTTATATAATATATAATAAAGAAGCAATGCTTTCGATTAAGACCCGAATTCAATCTTAAGCTACGTTATTTTAAAAGCTAATAACTAATCGTGCTAAGCTTATCGAGTTAAAAGCACGCTAGTTTCGGATGCGAGACGAAGACGCTACGAAAGCTATACTTAAGAAAACTTGTTGCCGTTAAAAAGGAAAAGATGCTTTTAATAATAAAAAGAAGTTCCGAATCAAACTTTTAAAAGTAAATAACTTAGTTTTTAAGCACGATTCGATACGTAAAGTAAATATATTTAACGTTAAAAAGCTAGATTTTTGTTGTGCGGAACAAGCATGGTTCTACCCAAGCTATATATAACATGTTATATAACTTCGCTTAATAGCGCTCTTAGCATACTAAAGCTCTTAAGTACATGTACATAAATCTTGACGAGCTTTTTAAATAGAATATACTAAGCTTCATTCAATTTATAGAATCTCTTTTTGATCTTAATGCTAATAAGCATTATAATTAAAAGCTACATTCGCACTCACGAGCTATTTAATTAATCTTTAATAACCTTCGAATTAATTAAAAGCGGATTCTGCAAGTCACTTCAACGCTACTTTGCTATAACTTTCATTTTGCAATCTGTCTTTTTCAATTATATTTATTCTTTATAACTAACACTTATCACCTTCAAGAACTCTAATCAATTTTCAAAAGCTTTAATTACAAAGTCAACTGCTACAACAATAGACGACAAAGTAAAAGAGGTCTTTTTGATTAACAAAACGAACTTTATAAGTCGTAGCGACTTTTTAAAATAAATTACGAATTACAAATACTTTATTAAGCGCTTTAACATAAAATAATACGCAGCTCTTCGTATTAGCGTAAAAGAGCCTGCTCTTTTTATCGAGCAAATCAAACTAAAAACGAAGTCTATTATAAAAATAATAACGAAGCTTAATAACGAATGATTCTAAAAGTAAGACCGCTAACGAAAAGCTTAAGAAGAACTGCACTTAAAAGCTCTTGCAAACGATTTTAATAAACCTTTAAAGTTAAAAGACGCTAAGTTCGAAGACGTCCGAAAAGCGTATAACGATAATATAAAAGAATACAACTTCGTTATAAACAATTAAAAGGTCTTAAGTAATAAAAGCAATTAAATTATAAACTAAATCAAAGAGACGGTTAAAAGCTTTATTCTCGAAGAAGCGATTTTAGCGGTTTTAAAAGAAAACAATACTTTTATTTAATTTTTAATAAAAAAGCTTTAAGAAATATGCCGTTTATTTGACTCAAGCTTTAAGCTATCGATAGCACGAGATTATAATAAATCTTTATAAATAGCTAAGCAAAAGAGCGTCTTTTTAACGGTATAAATCAAAAAACACCGAGTTATTTATAAGTTAGCGAAAATAAACAACTTTTACGAGACGACGAATATATTCGCGATAAGAGCATTTTTAAAAGGTATTAACGAAAAATAATTATTAATTTAAGCGTCGTTAAAGCTCGTAAAAGTCATTCGAAACGACGAGCTGTTATTGCTTTAAAAGCGCACCTTTTACGACTATTTTAATTAATACGAAAGCTAAATTAACGAAAAGACTAGCAATCTGAACTTTAACCTTCTTAATATATTCGCTACTTTCGGAGATTAAACGATTCGCAGCATTTTCGGAAGTAATAAAGCTAACGATATTGCTTTTAAGCAGTCCGGTAAACGCTTCGATAGCTTTAAAAGACTTGCTAAAAGTTTTAAATGCTCGTGCTTTAGAAAAAGAATACACTATTAAAATGCAATTAAGTACAAGATCCTTCGCTATTGCTTTAACGGTCTTAACGAAAGTAGATTCGCAAAGCCGAACCGAGATGATATCGTCGTTATAAAAAAGAAGCTTTAAAAGCTTAAGTTTAAAGCGCTTTAAAAAAAGATTACGAAAAAAGGTTAAGTATAAATTCAAGTCGATAAGATCGTTTTAAAAAGCAAAGAAAAGCAATCGAACGATAACGATAAGTTAAAATACTTTAAAAAAGTATTAATAGTTATTATCGATCTTAAGCTCTTTAACACGCTCGATAATCTTGTTTTTAACGGTCTTTATAGCACGGCTGATAATAAGCATCAGCTATTTAATAGCACTTTTTTCGATAATTGCGGCGCTACTTACTTTATTAACGATAAAAATCTTTTAGTATTAAAGTCAATTCAACGCTTTCGCTTAACCGACTTTATCGAAGCTAAAACGAGTAGTTTCTTAATCGTCGAGCGAAGTATTAGAGTCTTTAAAAGAGTTTTAAACGGACTAAATAAAATTAAAACGGAAGATTTAAAGTTAAAAAACGTCGCTGTCGTTATAAAGTTTAATATTAATATCATCTCGAAAGCTTTTTTAAGCAAAGCTAGCGTATAATACTCGAGATATGACGCAACTCTTCGTTATAAAAAAGTTAAAAAAAGCGTCGTATTAAAAAAGTTAAAAAAGAAGTTTAACTTTACGTTCTTTAAATACAAGCTATTCAACTATTCTTTACTTTAATTGATTCGTAGCTCTTTTTACTTAATAATATTCCTTATAACTTAAAAGCGCTTGTAAACACGCTATAAATTCTAAAAGAGCAATATATTCCGAACTTTAAAAAAAAATTCATCGATATTCTAGCATTTACGAATAAGTCATCTAAGCAAAAAAGCGCTCGAAGCGCTAGCTTATAACGTTAAAAAGATAAGACTTAAAAGAATTATTAAAGTTAAATATAAAGCATATGCTATTACGCACGCTTAACAAGTCATATCTCGCCGCACGTTAAACAATAAAGCAACTAAGCTATTTTACAAGATCGCTTAAAATCTATTCGATTTCTTTAATAGTTTCGACGAAAGCAAATAGTTATTAATAATTAAAGATAAATATAATAAAAAGCTATTCGGCTTTATATTAAAAGACAAATTGCAATTGACGGCTATAAAAGTATTAAAAGAATTCGAAGCATAAACGAAACGCAAATATAATCTTTTAATAGCTATTATACGCTATAATAACGATTCTTCGGTAATCGCAATCAACGTTATCGGCTTTATCGAATATCAAAAATAAGCGAAAGAAGTCGAAATCGAATTAAAGCTTTTATTATCTTTTAATTACGAACTTAATAAAAGAGCCGAAAAAGCTAAAAGAAAAGTAATAAAACGGTCTATCAAAATGAGAATAAAAGCAAGGCTCTTAGAAAAGCTTTAGCTTAAGACTATATTAACCGCTATCTACTTTTATAATATAATACCGAAAGCGAAAAGCTTTATAAAGAGTCCGAATAAAGTGCTACAGCTTTAATTCAAGCAATATTTTAAGTAATACGATCCGGCGATCTTTATACGGATCGACACCGACTTAAGACCAGATTATAGCGATTTAGTTGCGTATAGCGCTCGTGCGTACTTAATAATTAAAGACCGAAAAGCTTTTCGCAATAAAAAAGCTTTTAAAGTTAAATCGAAAGGACATATAAGCTATTTAATTAAATATATAGCTTTCAATATATATAAAGTCTATGTTCTTATGCTTTATAAAGTGATTGTTATACGCAACGTAACGTTCGATAAAACTTAATTTTATCTTAAAGACGAAAAAAAATCGGTCGGCTAATTGATTAACGAAATCAAAAGCATCGTTATTAAACTAAAAAATATTAAAGACTTTAATTAAACAAAAGACGCTTTATTTAATATAAAGAACGTTGCAAAGGATCGCTTAAAAGAGACGAATACAACTGATATAAAAAGTGAGCAACCGTTAGACCTTATAAAAGTTGACTTAAAAGGATCTAGTTAAAGCTTAAGGAATGCGACTTTATTTAATCCGAGCGATGCATAAACGTTAAGAGCTTTAACTTTAATTAAAAACTTTATAAATACGTTTATATTAAAAGCAATTGCTTTACGAGACGATTTAATAGATTTTAACGATTCGAACTACACCGCTAAACGTCTCGCCAGCTTTTTAATTAAAAGCAAAAGCGAAAGTGCTTTAAGACTGCTAAAAGCAAAGAAGAGCACCGTAAACGAGCAAAAACTTAGCTTTAATAAAGAAGCGCGCAAATCATACTTTTAAGTTGTTATTTAAAGCTGAAGCCCGGAGAGCTAAGCTATAAGCCGACTAACAGAAGCTTTTACGTTAATAACCGGCGGAAATTCAAATCGAATAATCAAAAAAGAGCTTTTAAACTTTTTTAAAGCGAGTATTAATAATAAGAAATTGAATTATAAACACTTTAAATAAAATTCCGACTTTAATAAAGAGCATTCACTTATTAATAGCCGTATTAGAAAACGCGCGAAGATATACGCAAGTATTAATAAGCTTTTTTTAAATAATTCTCGCGCCGATTCGAATTGCTATTCGCGCGTCTTAGATTTTGTATCGACTTTCTAAGTTAATAACGAACTCGTGCGCGAAGATAATAAAGATTACGAGATATTATACGCTGTTATAGCAGCTGCTACCTCGTTTAAGCTGTTATTAAAACAGCTCAACTCGTAAGAACGAAAACATTTAAAACCTTTTACTTATTAAAAAGAGCTATAACGATACTTATACGGTAAAGAGTTCAAGGACAGAGCTCTTATAAAGCTGAATAATTTAGAAAAAAAGAACTGCTAGAAAGTGATTCTCGAAAGCGAAGCTAAGTCAAAACTTATACTTTTTAAATAAGTGTTCATATATAAAACTAGCTCGTCCGAAAAGATCGTAAAGTTCAGATCGAAGATTGTTATTAAAAGTGACTTTTAAAACGAATCTACTATCTATTTAATTTACGCGGCTACGCTAATAGCTAGATCTTTTAAGATCATAATAGCTATAGCAGCCGAATTTAACTTAAAAGTAAAACAATTCGATATCGTTAACGCTTTTATTAACGTTATAAAACATACGGACAGCGTTTTAATTACGTATTATTTCTTTAACGGTTTTAAGCAAAAAAGTATACTCGTAAAAGTCGATAAAGCCTTATATAAACTCAAAGACTCGCCAGCTTTATAGTATTTCGATTTTATAAGCACATTCGATAAATTAAAGTTTATATTACTCGATAAAGAACCGTGTATTTTCACGAATTTAAATAAAACGGTCTTTATAACGTTTTACGTAAACGATATTCAAGTTATATACTATTACTTTAATCTTTTTAAAGCGCAAGAGATTATTAACGGTCTTAATAAAGCGTATAAAATCGAAGCGATAAGAAATATTAAATAGTTTTTTAATATAAAAATCGCTCGAAACCGTTAGCGAAGAACGCTAACGCTTATGCACGACGCTTATATTAAAAAAATAGCTAAGAAATTCGAACTCACGGACGGACGCTGCTTAGCAACTTTATTACCGTTTTATAATTTAATCAAGAATGAAAAGATAGCTTCGCGAAAGCAAGTAAAAGAGTATTAAAAGAAGGTTAAATCCGTGCTATATATAGCGATTATGCTACGCTTAGATATAGCTTTTGCAGCCTCTCAACTCTTTTATTTTAGTATTAATTTAAGCGTAAAGCACTTCCGAGCTATAAACTAGTATTTGCGATATTTATTTAACTCGCGCTTCAAAAGTATTTAATATAATTAATTTAGCAAGTCGGAGTTAGTAATAGCCTTTAACGCTTCTTACGCCGATAACGAAGAGATAAAGCGATCTTTTCAAAAGTATATTATATTTTTATTCGAAAGTGCGATTTTTTAAAAAGCTTTAAAGCAAGATACAATTATTATATCATCTATTAAAGCGAAGCTTTTTAGCATAGCTTTTATAATAAAAAAGATTATAGCGCTTTAACGGTTTTTCAAAGAGCTGCACCTTTGTTTTGCGGCGCTTTGAGTAATCTATTATAATAATCAATAAATAATCAAGCTTATAGCTAATAAGAAAGAGCGTATCTCTATTAAGCTTCGCTACGTCGATATTTATAATATATAGCTGCGTTAAAAGCACTTCAAAAGGAGCTTTCAAGTTCAATATCTTTTTATTAAAAAGATGCACGCTAACGGTCTTATAAAGAACTTGATTCGATAGAAGTTTAAGAGCTTTATTAAGCTCTTAAATTTATAAGACGCTCGCGCGTCAATCGAAAAGCTTTAATAGCACGCATATACTATTTATTTATTACATTTTATTTTATTTTTTTTTTGTACGTAATTCAAAAGAAAATATTTATTTAATAATTTTAATCGTTATTCTATCTTATCTTATACGCTTTTACCTTTCGCCTTTTATAATAAAAGATCGACTAAAGCTCTTAGCAATTTCTTCACCTTAGCCCGGCGCTCCGCAAGAGTTATAGCAACGGCGGGCGCCGCCGCGAGAGCGGCAAGCGCAACGATTAGCGTAAAGAAAGCGACGATAATAAGTACGACGGAAGCGACGGGAGCTGCGGAGGCGACGAGAGCAACGAAAGCGACAAAAGCAACAAAAGCGGTTAGCGTAGGCTGCTCCATGGGGTGGGGGCCCTATAGGGTTTTCCTCCCCATTCCTCCTATAAGGTCTTGGCCGATAAGGGACTTTTTTTTTTAAACTTTATAAAGAGGATTTTTTTAAGTCAAATTCCTTACGAAGGATGGGGAAACCTTATAGGTTTAAAGTGGGACAGCTAAAAATAATATATATAGGGCCGTTAAAAATAAAATAAATTTACGAATATTTATTAATTTTACTTAATTATTATATTTATTTATTATATTTATTAATCATATATGTTATACTTTACAATTACATTGCATTATATTATAATAAACTAAAATTACTAAACAAAACTTCTAGTTATGATTTCCCGCAATTTCTTAACTAACGCTATATCTTTGTTTTAAATCGTTATTCGTTTAGCGTAAATAATATATAAGTTCGTTATTAAAAGTGATTAGTAAATCGATTAATAAATAAATATATAAGTACTTACTTTTAAACTCTCTTACGAAGAATGCTTTTAAAGCTTTTTGTAAACATTTTAAAACACCGCTTTAAAATTTAAAGTTTTGTTTAAAATCGTAAGTGATCTCTTAAACAAGACGCTAGAAAGGAGTCTTTTTAATAAAAAGCTCGATGCTTTTTTAGTATCGTCGGATCTCTTTTAACGCAATAGCTATATAAATTAATAATTATACTTAAGAATTAATTTATTAATTGATTAAACTTACTTTTTAGCTTATAGCGACGGCGCTTTCGTTAGCTTAAACTTTTTTTTTTCGTAATAATTGCAGACTTCTTAAGATACTTGCCTTTTTTAAATTTTTAACGAAAAAAAGTTTTAACTGCCGAAAGTGATTTGCTAGCTGATAGAACGGAGCGAGCAGCTTTAGCCGTCGAGAATGATTTTTTAGCTTTTTTATATTAAAAGAAAAGAATATCATTTTCATTTAAGTTTTCTTTATTATCGCTTTGCTTTTTTTCATTTATATTATTATAAAGCATCGTCTTCGTCGCGGTTTTTATAACTATAATTGGGCTCGAGACAATAAAAGACCTTTTAAGAGCTTTTTACGCGAAAGCTTTTTTAATGCGATTGTTAATAAAAGCAAAAAAAGGTTTAGCAGCTGCAAAAAAATTATTTCTAATACTTAAGTCGTAAGACGGATCTTCGTTTTAAAGCTGAGCTAATGCACTCGCTTAGCTCGTCGATTATTATATTGCTTTTAAAGTAGTTTTAAAACAATTAGCGAACGAAAGAAAAAGATTTAAAAAGATTAAACTTATTAAAAGCTATTAGTACTTATACTAGTATTATCAAAAACGATGCTTTTGTTTATTTCGGATTGAATAGCCGAAGTAAATCTAATTGCGTTTGCTAAAGAAAAATTTAATTAATAAATATTTATTAATTATAAGTTAAAAACATTACCGGATCGAGGTTTAAGAGATAATAAGTGCTAGTTTATATTTGCGCGAGAGTTTATTAGTATTTAAAAAGCGTTACTTAAAATGATAAAAATTAGCAATTATTAATTAATAAAGTAATTAATACTTATTAGCTTAACCTTAAGAAATTCGGCGAGAAAAGGACGAAGATAAATCGGTTCTTTATTATAAACTTGCAATACCGCGCGAGGTTTTAAGAATTTTTATAAATGCTTATTAATTATTTGCAATTGATTTATTAATTAATTTACTAATCAAATACTAATCGAATAGCTATCGAATTATAATAGCGCGGCGCTTAGCAAAAGTAAAGTTAAGAATTTCTGTAAATGCTTATTAGCTATTTGCAATTGATTTATTAATCAATTTATTAATTAAATATTAATCGGATAGCTATCGAATTATAATAGCGCAGCGCTTAACAAAAGTAAAGTCTAGCGCATCCGTAGCTAATTGAGCTTTGCTAGATTAAAGATAAGGATTTGCGCTAAGCAAAGTAACTGAAAAAGTATTAATAATACTTCGATTAATTAAATATAAACTTACTTTATTTACTTTGCAAATTTAAGTTTTCTTTTTTTACGCTTTCGCCGCGTATTATATCTGCTTCACCTTTTTATGCTTCGTCCTTATTTGCTTGACTCTTAGCCGCTTAACCTTTAGCCGCTTGACCCTTAGCCGCTTGACTTTCAGCCGCTTGACCTTTAATCGCTTGATTCTTAATTGCTTTATTAATTAACTTATTTTAACTTGCGTTATCTTTTTTAATCGTAATGCTTAGTATATCGATAAAAAGAGGTCGGTCCGAAAGCAAAAGTTCGTTTAATAAAAAAGCTATTTGAAAGTATTAATAAAAAGACTTGATCGCGATAATCTAATTTACGATTAATAAGTTAATAATTTTAAACAAGAAAAGGACGACTTTATAAAGCAATAAATAGCGTTGTATTCAAAAGCGTAGCAAATAAGAAAGCGATAGTTATAATTAATTATTAAATAATAATAAAAAGAAATCAGACTTTACTTTATAAAGTAAAAATTGCGCGAAGCGGCCGCTTTATCTTAGTTGCGGCCGCTTTATCTTAGCTGCGGCTGCTTTATCACTTCGTAAATTCACTAGCGGCCGCGCTAAGATATTTTAAAAATAAAATGTACGAGTTTACTTTTAACTTTAACACTTTTATTCTATTACCTTTAATTTTACTTTAAATAATTAATCTTAACGTTTAGCTTTTTTATAATATTATTTAATATAGCCGCTTATTAGCTTGATTCGATAAAAGGTATTATTGCAAATATAAATAAGCTTAATTTAATAGAAAAGATTGAAAAATCTATAATAAGAATCATTTTCTTATTTATTAATTTATTTACTAATTAAAAACGTCTTTTTTAAAATGCGGCCGATACGACGGTAATCGTAGCGGTAAGCAATCCGGTGCTAAGAAACTTTGGCAAGCGTAAAGTAAATATCTTTTTACGTAATATTTTAACTTTTATTAATTTATTAATTTTTCTTAAAAAGGAAAGCTAAAGAAAGGCTAATTATTAACTAATCTTTATACGATAAAAGCTAATGCTCGTATAGCAAAGCTGAAACAAGATCTTTAAGCAGATAAGCTTCGAAAAGCTAAAGGACGAGATCAAGCGGCCGCTAATCAGCTTTTTGCAATTTAAAAATAAATTCTAAAATATTCTTAAGCATTAAAAGCTAAAAGGAAAACTCGATAAGCCGAAATGCGAAAGAATCTTATAAATAAACAGTACTTTTTCTTTTTTTTGATTTACTAAGCAATTTACTAATCGATTTTAAAAAAAATCGAAGCATTTACGCAGATAATCTTGCTATGCAAGCCGCTTCTTTTACAACTAGATTCAATAATAGAAAATACTTAAATAGCGATTAAATTGATAAAGCATTCAATTTAAACGAAAAGGTTTATAAAGAATTTAATTTGCGAAAAGACGAAAAAGAAAATAATAATATACTTCGCGATAGATACGTTTCGATTATCGATAAAAAGATAAAGAAAGTCACTCGGCAATTAGCACGTTAGCACGCATAAATAAGCTTTTATTTCATTTAAATATTTATATTTTGCTAATAATATAAAGTCACGTTATATAATAATCGTTTAGCAATTTCGTCGCTATTAGCAAAATGTAGCGCGGTCTTTGTTAATAAAGTGCCGAGCTGCTAATTTAAAGAGTAAAGAAGTTTTCTTTAAATTAATAGCTTAAGACTTAATAAGCACGGTTTCAAAACGAACTAAGTAAGAATTCATTTTATTATGCTTTTAATCAATTAAACTAATATTATAACTTTTAGTTTTTATTTAATCAAGCTTCTTTACGTCTACTTTTCCTTTAATAAAAAGAAGTATTAGCGAGCTAAAATTAAAACAAATACCGATAAGATTAAATACGAATTGCCGAGTCTAGCCGCTTAGTAAAATATAAAAAGATTCGAAAAGAATATTAAATTTAAAAAAGCTGATTGCGATCTTATTTTATTTTAACGCGTTATGCAATTGATTTAAAAAAAAGACGAGCTAGCTCCGAAGTTATTTTACGGCGTTAAGAATAGCGATACGGAATTAAGATCATTCTTAAATTCAATGCTTAAGTTTATGTAGAATAGAATTTACGATTAATTACAAATTTTGTATTTTATAAAAATACTTCTATTTATCTTATTTATTAATTATATTTATTAATAATACTTATTAATTATATTTACTTATTATATTTACTAATTATATTTATTAATCATATTTACTAATCATATTTACTAATCATATTTACTAATCGTCGGTTTTTTGTATAACGATACGCTAAGTCTTTTAGACGCACTTTATATGCGCTAAATTACTTCTTTTTTTTTTCTTTCGTATTCTTCGTATTTTCTTATTCTTCGCTTTTAACTTATAAACTATAGTTTACGAATCCTTAGCGCTTTTACCTTCGTATATATAGACCTTAGCTACCTTCGACTTTTACACTCGGTAATTATTGATTTTAAATCATTACTTTAAGATTCTTTTAAGCTTTTATATAAACCTTCGCGCTCTCGTAAGTTCCTTTAAGTAATCGCTTAAGGTCGTCATATCTTGAAGTTTTGAATTAAAAGAATTAACCGACTTGCTGTATTTAAAATCGATATAAATATATTAATAAATTATTTTAATATTTATATTTATAAATTATATTTAAAGTTAATTATATATATATTTTATTTAATATAATAACGATTTTAAAACTATTTATATAAACTTATTTATTAATTTATAATAATGAAATTCAAGAGGCTTTCGCAAGCTATCGAATTTATTACTTTCCTTTTTTGCGATACTTTTTTTTTATATATAAAAAGTCTTTTGCCCGCTAATAATACTAATTCTATAATATCCGTCGTTATATTCGTTTTTATTAATTTATTTAATAGATAGCTTAATTTTATAACTGTTATTTAAAAATCGCTTAACTCGATATTCGTTTATTCTAATTAACTAGCTACGATTACGCCCTTCTTCGTTTAGCATTTTTATTGCATACCGAGCGTTTCGACCGTTCGTTCGTTTAATAAAAAAGGAATAATAAATTTCATTATCTACTTTGGTAAAGATCGAGTTTGATTGGTTTATAATCTTTAATAAATTAATAACTTGATTAATATATAGATAATAAAACGGCATTTACAAATAAATCGGCAAGCGTCCGTTAAAATATAAATTTCTTTTATTTATTCTTTAGCTATAATAGATATTCGAGCTTATAGATATAATTATAAGCTAATACGATTATAAAGTGTTCTATCGTTTTATATAATAAATTTTTAATTAAATGTTTTTATTTTTAATATTTATCAGATTATATTAATTTTATTTACCGCATAGTAGCAGCCGAAAAGAAAGCTGCAAAGATTATATTTAAATTAAGATTTCTATAAGCACTTTATCTTGGTATACTAATTAAACTTTAATAAATTTAAGTAAGTACTTATTATAACGACTTTAAGCGATTATTTAAAGAATTCATAAAAAAGCGAAAGGATTATATAAAGCTTAAAAAGATTATAAAATCATTATTTGAATTTGAAATTAATAATTATCGAAAGTAAAAGTTGAAAAAAACTAAGTATTAAATTCTTTTTAAGCGATTAAAAAATATATTCGTAACTTCGTAACGGTCGTCAAAGTACTTGCAATTGCAAAACACTCGATTGTAAAAGTATCTAAATTTTAATTGCTCTTTAAGATTCAATAGAGCTGATTCCTTTTATATAATTAAAAGGAATCACGCGCACTAGCTAACTAATAAGTTTACTAGTTAAGTTAAGGGTCCTTTGATTAGTGTGATATGCTGAGCGAAGCATATTAAGTAGCCCGTAAACACCTTTAAATACTATTAGCTAACTAAGGTCGATATAGATATACCGACATTGAAGTCTATATATAAAAAGGCTGTTCGTAATAGTCAACTTAAGTAAAAAGAGCTTAAAAGCGTTAAAAGATATAATTATAATTAAGCTTTAATAAAAAGGAAATAAAAAGAAATGAAAAGATAAAAAAAAAAACCGCTAATTAAAACTTAACGCTCGCAAAAATGCTGCTTAAAAAGAATTAAGCGTAAGCAAAACCTTTTTTAAAAATAAATTAACTTAATAAAATATATTTAAATCATAAAATGATATTATATAATATTTAAGTATATAAGACATTGATATATAAGTTCAAATCAACAGTTTAATAGCAAATTCGCTAGAATCTAAACATATCTTTTCAAGCTACTAATTCGTTTTCATTTTAAATTACTTCAACTACTTACGAAGATACCGATTTATTTTAAAATTAAAAGTTCGAAAGCTTTATAATTAGTTTCTTTAGCCTAATACTATTAGCAATTATTAAATGTTCTAATTAATATTATATTTAGAACGTTAAAGAGATTGAGACTTTTAATACTTAGTAGTCATAAACCTTATAGTATTCTTAACAACAAGAAACTAATCAAAATCCTTTGCGAATCGATTAAAATAAAAAGAAAACTTCTTTTATATAAATTGGATTCGTTTAAGCAGCTAAGAAATCAATAAAAGAGCTTATAGTATGCTATAAAAAGTGCGACCGAGCTTTAAAGCATTCGAAGTTAAAAGCTTTTAAAACGAAAGCATTAGCCGATCATTAGAAAACGGACGTTTGCAAACGCGTCGTAAATAAGCTAAAACAAAAGCTTCGGCAAACTTAATTAAGATTTAAATCTCTTTAACGCAATTTAATACGTTTGTTTTTATTTATAAATTCGGTTAATAAATCTAGTAAATCTAATTAATAAATCTGATTAATAAATCTGATTAATAAATCTGATTAGTAAATCTGATTAGTAAATTTAATTAATAAATCGGATTAGTAAATCTGATTAATAAATAATAAAACTAATATCAAATAGATATATCTATCACGAAGAACGCTTTCGCATTAAGACTTAAAATCAACATTTCGAAAAAGTGTTTTAAATATTATATTATTTACGCGAAGCTCGTTTCGAATAATTAATAACTCGAATTAAAAATCTTTTTGCGAATTACAAAACTTATATCTTAAGCTCTTTAGTGTTTTAACTATTAAGCGAAACCTCGACGATAGGATTTTAAAAATTAATCGCTGTTTATTAGATAATTTACTAACTAATCAAAAACTCAGCATTTCATTAGACTATTAATCTAGCATTAAGCGCTATTCTTTTATATGCATAATCGGAATTGCAATTATAAAAGATTAGCATATGATTTAGCTTATGCTTAGATTTATATACGTTAAGTTCAATTATATAAGAAAAGAATTAGCAAGAATTATTTACGAACGCTTTATTAAATTAAGCTTAATAAAAAAGATAATCGCGATTATAACGGATAACGCATCTTCGAATAATATAATAATAAAAGAATTGCTTAAATGCGTCGAAGATGCATTTAAAAAAAAGCTTTTTATAAGCTAAAAGATTCTATACGTTCCGTATATAGCTTACGTTTTGCAATTATCTTTTAAAGCGTTACTCGGACCGCGATTATCGCTAACGAACGAAAGCTTAAAAAAGCATTAAAAAGAAGATTTTAATATAAACGAGCTAAAAGGAGCAAGAAGACGCAATAAACGAAAGATTGCATATACACTTGCGATTATAAGTTTTTTTTTTTTTTAAAAAAATATTTACTAATTATATTTATTAATTATTAATTAACGTACTTAAGTTCGGAAGTTTATTAAATGTATTACGGCTAGCCAACTTCGAAAATCGCGATTTAATAAAACGATAAAAGCTTTTATCGACGATTTAAAGCATCTTTTAACGAAAAGCTTAAAGCTTGTTTTAAATGTTATTATAAAATAAGATTCTATATTCTATATACTTAATCGATTTATAATTCTTAAAGATATTATTTAAAGACATTATATAAAAATCGATAAGATAAGTATTTTTAAATTATTTAATACTTAATAAAAGCAAATCTTATAGCTAATCGATATCTTTTAACCGTTTCACTTTTTAATTATGCACTTAAGTAAAGAGCTTAATCTTATTATTCAATACGGATTTTTAATATTTAATAAAATATTCGAACGTTTAAATAAAGCATAAGCACGATTAAAATCTAAATATATAAAAATTTCGAAAGAAGATCGTAATGATTTTAAATAGATCTTGCAATTAAAAAAAAGCGTTATCAATACTATCGAGAAATTAAATAAGTATTATAAGAAAACGCAAAAGCCGTTAAAAGATATTTTTGCTTTCGCGATAATCTTACATCTTGCTATTAAGCTAAGGACTTTCGACTTAAATTTTTCTTAGCTTTACGAAAGTAAAAATTGATTTATAATATATTAAGCGAGATTCGAAAGGCTTTTTAACGAACATTATAAGTCTTTAATATTTATAGCTTAACGTATTAATAATATTAAAGCAATCGATCGTCAACCGATAGCCGCTTTATTACTCCGCGGTAAATTAATGCTAAGTTCTTTTTTATAAGCTTCTTTCGAAGATACAAATCACGAATCGTCGGAAGTGCATAATTATTTTTTAACTCGTAAGTTTAAAATTTTAATTTAAAACCTTAATTTTATTAATTTTCATTAATTAAGTTTAACGGTCGACGGACGAGAGATTTTGACTTCTTGGCGAAACCTTAAGCTTTAGTACTTTGATCTAGCTCGAATAGCTAAAGATTTTCTATGCATCTTTTTAATTAGTGTTTGCGTAAAAAAAGTATTTAATATTGTAAAAGATATTTGCGATTATCGTCGCAATAATTTATCGTTATTAATAATCGCAAAAGAAATAACTGCTTTATATTTTAAGATATATAATACTCGCTTGAATAAAGCTCGGCACTTATTCGAATCGATTTTAGTAAATTATAATGATTTAAATAAAGATCAGCTTAAAAAGGAATTCGAATAAGAAGTATAAAAGTTTTAAGAATAGCAAAATCGTTAATTTTAAAGCTTATCTTATTTTAAATATATCTTTGCTTACGATAATCTTGCGATCGATTAAGACTTTCGAACAATAAGTTTTAAGCAACGAAAAGCTAGGTTGATAATATTAAAAGCTAAAATGCGAGAATCACGTAAGTTTAAATAATATTGATTTTATAAATATTTATTAATTATATTAAATAAAAAAGAACTTAAATAGGTTTCAAGATATTAATAAAGATGTTTCGTTTAAAATGCGACAGCTACGGTACGGAAAGTCTTTAAATTACGAAAGGCATTTAAAAAGTAAGTTAATTTACTTGCGATATTTTTACTTTTTATCGATTTATTAATCGATTTACTAATCGATTTACTAATCGATTTACTAACTATCATATAAGATTATATAAAGCGCATTCTTTCGCTTTTCAAAGCAAAGTCGTAGCAAATCGATTATATTTTTTACAAAGAAAACTAAGCAAAGTAAATCAATCGAAAGTAGCTACGGATTTACCTTTCGATAAGCAAACTTAAGATAATATAAATTAAAACGTTCTTAATAATATAAAAAACGAAAACGATTTAGAAAATTTAAATTCGAACGGTACGAACGAATCGACTAGCTTTAAACGCTATATAAACTATAAAAATAAAGTGCAACGAGGTACGATATTATATAATATACGCTTTTATTTAAATATAAATTCTAACTTAAATATTAGCGATAGCAAATTTATGCGATCAAAACGATTCGAATAATATTTCTTAATAAAATTATTTTAACGCAAAAGAAATATTAAGCTTTAAGCAAAGTGATAAAAGGATAATAGATAAAAAAAAAGCTGATAAAATACCGAACTCGGCTTCGCTATCTTATAGAACTTTAAATGCCGCTTAAACTTCGAAACCTAGTATTTCGAAACTTAAAACTCTTTTAATCGTTATTCAAAGTTAAAGTAAGTCAATTATTATATATAAGTTTAACGATTTTAAATCTAATACTTTTATAAGCGAACGAATTACAAATCTATTATTAACTTTAAAGCGCAAACGAATAAAAGAAAAAGAAGATAATAAAGCGGGATTAGTATAAGATAAAAAGAAAAAAGCTTCTTTTAGAATCAAGCGTTTAATTGCAAAGAGTATCGCTTTTGCTAAGTTTTATAATTAGCGACTTTGATTTTATTTACTAAATTGCTTTTTTTGTATTATTAAGTTTTTGTATTTATTTGTTTACAATTAATTGCATTGATTAATTGAATTCTTTTTTATCGATATCTTTAGTTTTTTTATTATTATTAATATATTTATATCGACTTTAGCTAGCTAGCTAAGAATACCGGTAATAGTAGTTAAAAGAAAAGTTCATTCGTAAACTATGGTTTATAGGTCAGTTACGTGTAATAGCTTTACGTACGCTACGTATGGCAGCCTTACGTAGGTTACGTGTAGCAGCTTTAAGCACGTTAAGTATGGCAGCCTTACGTAGGTTACGTATGGCAGCTTTAAGTACGTTAAGTGTAGCAGCTTTACGTAAGTTACGTATGGCAGCTTTAAGTACGTTAAGTGTAGCAGCCTTACGTAGGTTACGTATGGCAGCTTTACGTGGGTTACGTGTGGCAGCTTTAAGTACGTTAGGTGTGGCAGCTTTACGTAGGTTACGTGTGGCAGCCTTACGTAAGTTACGTATGGCAGCTTTAAGTACGTTAATTCTTTTTGTGCAGCATTTACTAATCAGATTTACTAATCAGATTTATTAATTAGATTTACTAATCAGATTACGTACGGTAAAGCACGTGCTATAGCCGAGCTATAGCCGAGCTATGGCAGCCTTAGGTACGTTAGGTATGGCAGCTTTACGTAGGTTACGTATGGCAGCCTTACGTGGGTTACGTGTGGCAGCCTTAAGTACGTTAGGTGTGGCAGCTTTACGTAGGTTACGTGTGGCAGCCTTACGTAAGTTACGTATGGCAGCCTTAAGTACGTTAATTCTTTTTGTGCAGCATTTACTAATCAGATTTACTAATTAAATTTACTAATTAGATTTACTAATCAGATTACGTACGGTAAAGCACGTGTTATAGCCGAGCTATAGCCGAGCTATGATAGCCTTAAGTACGTTAAGTGTGGCAGCCTTACGTAAGTTACGTATGGCAGCTTTACGTAGTTTACGTGTGGCAGCTTTAAGTACGTTAAGTGTAACAGCTTTACGTAGGTTACGTATAGCAGCCTTACGTGGGTTACGTATGGCAGCCTTACGTAGGTTACGTATAGCAGCCTTACGTAAGTTACGTATAGCAGCTTTACGTAGGTTACGTATGGCAGCCTTACGTAAGTTACGTATAGCAGCCTTACGTAGTTTACGTATGGCAGCCTTAAGTACGTTAAGTGTAGCAGCTTTACGTAGGTTACGTATAGCAGCCTTACGTAGGTTACGTATAGCAGCCTTACGTAGGTTACGTATAGCAGCTTTACGTAAGTTACGTATAGCAGCTTTACGTAAGTTACGTATAGCAGCCTTAAGTACGTTAATTCTTTTTGTGCAGCATTTACTAATCAAATTTACTAATCAGATTTACTAATTAGATTACGTACGGTAAAGCACGTGCTATAGCTGAGCTATAGCCGAGCTATAGCCGAGCTAAGCACGTATAGCAAAAAGACGTACAGCATGCAAAGTTTCTTTCCGTGCAGCATTTACTAATTAGATTTACTGATCAGATTTACTAATTAGATTTATTAATCAGATTTACTAATCAGATTTACTAATTAAATTTATTAATCAGATTTACTAATCAAATTTACTGAGCGAAGCGTTCTTTTTTTGTTCCGCGTCGAGTTCGTGTTTTAAATATTATAATTCACCTTTATTGAATCGAAGCATTGCATCGATTATTATTAAGCGACGCGTTATTTTCTTTGTTCTGCGTCGATTTATTGTTTCAAAACGCGTTATTTTCTTTGTTCCGCGTCGATTCATTGTTTCAAATATTATAATTCACTTTTGATGAATCGAAGCAATGCCCCGATTACAATTAGGCTACACTTTTATTTTTATATAAGTACTCGCTCCTCTTTCTTTTCCTTTTCTTTTTTTCATCATCATTACAACTACTTTCTATTCAACTTCTCAACCTCAACTTCAACACCCAACTTCTCAACTTTAACTTCAACACTTAACTTCTCAACCTTAACACTTAACTTCTTAACTAACTTCAACACTTAATTACAACCACATTCAACTTAGGTAATTATTTTCTTTTTGATTCCTTGCTTTTTGATTCCTTGCTTTAAGCTAATTATTTTCTTTATTTAGCAATATCGATTCCTTTCTTTTATAACGCTATGGTCGAGGTCAACCTTTTTAACACCGGTAGCAACAAGCTAATCAACGAGATACCTAATCGTTATAAGGATTTCGTAGTCGTTTATATTAATAGTAACGTTAGTAATTTAATGTTTACTTGCTATAACGAAGAAGATACCGCTTTGTTTTTAAAACTAATCGGCTTTGATTACGAATAAAAAGGTCGCAAAGGTTTTATCGACGAGTTCGGCATCAAGCACTACGGTGCTAACAAGGTTAATAATAACATTTATATTCTATGATCACTAATTGATTTTTTATTTAAAAAAAGAGCGCTTAAGTCTTTTATCTCCTCGACTACTTTGTCTTTTTCTTTAACTTAATTAAAAAGCAATTCACTTATAAAGATATCAAAGTTCGATTGATCTTAAGTGATCTTACTCTTAAGCTTTTCGATAGCGATCATGCCGAAGCTAAAAGCATCTTAAAAGAGCTATTGATGCTATACCTTTTTATTATCGATAGCACTTTAGCATATAAACGCTTCACTCTTAAGTTCTCGAATGAAAATGAGTTTAAGTAAAGCAATAAGTGCTAAAAGCTAAGAGAGCTACTTAAGTTAAACGAGATTTATCTGAACCATGCTTACAAGCAAAAGCTTAGGCTAAAAGCGGAGACCGAGTTGAACGTATTCTACGTAACTGCAAAAGGACGGGTCTTTATCAACTTTTTATAACTAATAGACTTAAGCTAAAGAACGGGTCTTTACTAACCCTTGGGCCTTTATAACTAGTAAATTTAATTAATACTTTAAGTCTCTGATTAGTAAATGTGATTAGTAAATGTGATTAGTAAATGTGATTAGTAAATGTGATTAGTAAATGTAATTAATAAATGTAATTAGTAAATGTGATTAATAAACCTGATTAATAATTATGCATATGCATATTTTTATATATATAAACCCTATGGAGTAACCCTACGCCCTATGAGGTTTCCCTATGGGGAAGGGCAGAATTTTGTACCCCCCGTAGGTTCCCCCGTAGGGAGGACCCAAAACTCCGTAGGGCCCCATAGGGCCCCATGGAGCAGCCTAGGTTAGCGCAAGCGCAAAGGCTATTATAGCAACAGATTAAAGCTTTTACATAAAGTCCGAAAAGAAATTCTAATTAAAAAAAGCTGCTTAAATTAGATCATTTCGTAAGTCAAGGAGCTTGACTTACGAAGAGGTGATATGCTCGAAACGCTCCGCGTCACCGGACTACGGTTCGCTATTATAAGACTATTCAATTTAATAAAGGTTACATTTAAATTAAAGGTCTTAAAAGCAAAAGCAAAACTTGCAAAGCTATCGAGACTACTTCTAAAACCTTTACTTTTACTCGCTAGACCGCCCGGACTATTAGCAGCACCTCTTGAAAAAGCAGCATTTAAAGCGAGCTATTATCGTATAGCATCTCGAAGACTTCGGCGAACTTTTTATATAGCATTATTATTTTTAACGCTTACGAAGTTATCGAAAGCGGTGTTAATAATAGCAAAAGCAGCGATGCAGTTGCTATAGCTACCTTTAGCACACTGAAGACAGCGTATAACGCTCGTATCGCAATTATAATAGTCTTTATTAAACTTCGATATAATCTTATTATTAATGCATTTAATGCACTTCAAAGCCTTAACGGTCGTCGGCATAAGCAAGCGCTTAATAAAAGGGTCTAGAAAAAAGAGCGAAGGTTCGAGAATAAAAGTGCGAAGTATAGCCGCCGCAGCCGCCGCAGCTGCAGCAGCAGCAATAACTAAAGCAAACAAAGGATTCTCTTAATAGTTAGCATAGAAATATTAATCTATTAAAAGCATTATTTACTTTTAAACGGCCTTGGCCGCGCTTAACGATTCTACTAGACTAAGTTACTTGCTTAAAAAGCATTATATAAATAAATAAAAGTTAAGTGTTTATTATAATAAAAAAGAACGCGCTCTTACTTATATAGCAACGCGATAAAGACGGCGCTAAAGACTTCCGCCACGTGATAAGACCGACTTAAAAAAGAATTGCATTCTTGATTAATACTCAATCAATAATAACAACCGCTATTTGTTTGTTTAAACTACGATAACAATCTCTTTTGTTTATATCGAGTTTAAAAAGCTTAATCACTTATTTTTTTTTCTTTTCTATTTGCTTGCAGCTTAGCAGCTACGCTGCTAACTTAAAAGGTGTATTATGCGGAACAAGCATAGTTCTACTTAAGCTACATATAACATGTTATATGACCTCGCTTAATGGCGCTTTTAGCACACTAGAGCTTTTAAGTACATGTATATAAATCCTAACGAGCTTTTTAGATAAAATATACCAAGCTTTATTCAATCTACAGAATCTCCTCTTGATCTTAGTGCTAGTAAGCACTACAATTTTTAATAGCTTAACCTTTATTAAATTTCGTCGGTAAATACAAAAAGATATTATAAATTAAAAAAGTTAAAAAAAGACGGAGCTTTATTAAATAAAACATTTACCGGCAATCGATTAAAGAAGTTTTACGTGCGATACACTTTCGAAGCGTTACTACTTCGCTTTATGCTTTAAATAAAAAGATCTTTAAAATAGCTTTTACTAAATAAAGTAGCCGAATCCGGCTTTTAAATCAAGCGCTTAAATAGATTTATCATTCGATTACTTAGCTTTACGGAAAAGCAACGGAGCTAATACGCAAGAGTCTTTATAAGCAGTAATGAAAAAGCAATAAAAAGTGATTAAGTTATAAAAGCATAATTATACGTAAGAAAAAGACGAATTTAAATTTGATTTTTTGATTTTTTCTTTGTTTAAGTTTAGTTTTCTTTATTTTCTTTCTTCTTATATTCTTTTTATTTCTTTTTTTATATCGAAAAGCTTTACGTCATCACACTTATATGCTTCCGATTTATTATATACGAGCATATTATATATACAAAGCGGACTTTACTCGGAAGCTAATTAAAAAAAGTATACGAAAAATCTATTATATTAACTACTTAACAAGCTGCCGATATGCGATAAAAACCCTTCCGACTTTATAACTCAAAGCTAAATAAAATAATACGAAAGCCTTTCGCAGC
Source organism: Drepanopeziza brunnea f. sp. 'multigermtubi' (assembly GCF_022702325.1). Taxonomy (NCBI): domain Eukaryota; kingdom Fungi; phylum Ascomycota; class Leotiomycetes; order Helotiales; family Drepanopezizaceae; genus Drepanopeziza; species Drepanopeziza brunnea. The sequence goes on along the minus strand of NW_027094080.1, from coordinate 921,260 downwards.
ATTTTAAGCACTGCTTTCATCTTTTAAAGTCTTATCGATATTGCTACGACTCGAACCTTTTGTAGAATTACGAGTATTATTACGATTAAAACCTCGCGAAAAAGAACTACCGGTATTACCGCGATTAAAAGCTTAGCGGGCATTTTAACGAAGCCTCTTCGCTTAAAGAAGTGCTAGCGATTACGAAAATGAAAATAAGCGGATCGAAAACTTTTTAGCAATCTATCGTAATTAAATCGAAAAAGAATTATAAAAGGTTCGCAATATACATTTACGCGGTTAAAGAAGTTATTTAATAAAGTATTGTTTCGATTTATTATAGCTAAGATTTAACGCAGCAAGTCTAGCGAAGCTAAATTAACGATAGCAGCGGCGGCAAATAAGCGTAACGTCGAGACGAGACTTAAGCTAGCTAAAAGACTTTTAATATTAACGGCGGTAAAAGAAGCAGCGGCGATACGAGCTTGAAGAAAAGAAAAAGCATTATTAACTCGAAAAGCAAAAGCGCGACGGGTCTTTATAAAAAAGTTATTTGCAACTATGCTCTTACGAAAAACGTCGTCGGCCGTTTTAATTTTATTATTTATAACCGTTATCGCATCTATCAAAGTTATATCGGCATCGACGACTTTTACGAAAAGCTATCGAATCGAAATCAAAACGAATATAAAACAGAAAGTAAAATAACTTATAAAGATGCAAGTTGACTTAATAGCATAACAACGCTCGTATTTAATAAAAGTATCGAAAAAAAAGATACACCGACTCGCGGCATTATCGATAGTTTTGCTTGCGTAGCTTACGCATCGAGAACAAATCGAAAACATAATAATAAAAGATAAAATTATTAAATAATAATGTTAAAAGAAAAATAAAAAAGTGTAAAGTTAATATAAGAAAAAAGTTGATTATTTATAGCAAGACCTTAAATATATATTACCGCTTTTGTTTTTTTTATTACGTTACCGCTTTAAGCCTCGCGCTACTACCGATTCGGCATTGCGTCACCACTTGACCGCTTAAACCGGCGCACGCTTATCTTAACGATAATATTAACGCTCGAATTAATATTGTTTTTATAATTAAATAAAAGTATTATAAAAAATATAAAAAAAAGTTAAATTCGAAAGATTATCTTGCATTTTCGTTATTATTCTTATCTTTTTTGTTATATTATATACGCTTCGTACTAATACCGATCTAGCGATGCATTATTAAGTAGTACTTTAAAACCATATTACGACCGTGCAATTCGGCTATATGCTCGTCTTGTAAACCCAATCTTATCACTTTAATAAAAGATGATTCGAAAGCGAGTCTAATTCGAAAAAGAGACGTATATAATAAAGTTAAAGCTTTGTATTTGTTTTATTTATATATATAATACTAATGCTAAGCATTTTTATCACGTAAGTGCGCTGCATGCTCTAGCCTTGCTAAGCACGTAATTAAATCACGTGCAAGCTCTTATATAAACGAATAATTGGTTCTTCTTTAAATCAGCACCATATTACTATACAATACAATACACGTACTCATAGCACACATTCGAGTGTTCTTCGATCGTCTTCCTTTTCTCCTTTTATTTACTTACGATTCTACCATAGCTATATTCACATATATCTTTTGATTTGACGTTAGGTATATGTCGGAGCTCTTCCCTTCTACAATATAAAATGGTTTTAAGCTTAATCGAAAGTAAAACGTCGTCGTAAAACTTATCGCACTTTTGCTAAGCGAATGCGATTGATTTTTTTTTGCTTAATATTATCTTTTTAAACAAATCCTTTTCTTTAAGCCGTAAAGTATTATCGACATTTAAGTTCGCTATGCGTTCGAATGTAATTCGAAAGCTTTTCGATATATTAATAATACGCGGAAAAAGGTATTGCTTATATTTTTTTATTTGCTTTTATAACGTATCTTTAGCTTTCGATAGCTTATATTAATTAACTTTGCTATTTAATATTGCTTTTACGCCGTTTGCTTCGTTAATTAACTTGATCTTTTTATCTTTAGTTTTATATATATCGAATACTTTAATCGAGTCCGAAGAGATCTTTTTTCGAATCCGATAAAGTATCGAATTTTAATAATCGATATAATCGTAATAGCGGGTTATAAAGTTATTAATGCTAACGGCATTTATTTAATAAGTTATTAAAAGATCGCATTTCGTAAAAGCAAGAATATCGATAAATTGCTTTTAAGTAATAAAATCGTCTTTTTTTTAATATTGCAACGTTTCGCTTTTGAAACTAAGCGAAAAGCAAAAAGCTTTTAATATATCGATTTCGGCGCTTTTAACAAGGCCGATTATTAGTTTTCCGAGTCGTTATCGTTATTACTCGCATTTTAATTATTTAATACGAAATTTTCAACTTGCTTACAACGACTTGATTTTTATTGCATTCGATTCTTAAGATACGGTTTCTTTAAGAATCCGCTAAAACTAAATCAATAGCTCGTTGCGCTCGCCGTATAGCTCGAGAAATAGTTTTCGTTATTTTATTACGGTTTTCCGCGGATAATAATAATACTAATAACGCCGATTATATACGGCCTTAAGACGCTGCATCGCCGTTTAACTTTATTTAACACTTTAAGAAAAGAAGAAAGAACGCTGCTATTAATTTGCAGCTTTTTCTTTTCGTATTAAAACGAAAAGCATCGATTATTAACACGGCGACGAAAGCTATCGAAAGCTATTTCGACGATATCGATCGCGCGGCTGCTATTAAACGACGAGTTTAATAGCAATACGCTTTCGTTTCGGATTAAATTATAAACGATTAACTTAATTTCGAATCTCGATATTATACGTAAAAGTTCTTTAAAACTCTTTTTACGTTTATGCGTTTTTATTTATACGCAATTACTAGAGCAGCTACTCTTTTTTTTTTTTCGACTTTTCTTTATAATAACGAGCAAACGGCCCTTTTTAAGTTTGTTTTATAAGCAGATTCCGCGAGGCTTTCGAAGACTTTGAAAAACTTAAAAGCTATTGCTTAATCGGCAATCGTTAAGCTGTCTCGATCCTTTTCCGTTATAAGAATAAGACTTATAAAGACTCGTAAACTTACGAGCTTTTAAGCTATTCGTAAGTCTTTTAACGAATAACTTAAGATACGCTAAGACAAGCGAGTTTTAATTTAAGTACTTTTTGCCGTACTTTTAACTCGTCTCGATAGCTACGCCGCTCGTAAAGCTATTACTAATAAATTAAACGGCGTCGATATAATTATTATCTTTCGTTTTAAAGCTACTTGCATTAATTAAGCACTTATTTCGATCAACCTTAAAGCGAAAGACCTTTTTATTATAAATAAAGCTAAAAAAGTATATTAAAAGGTTTTTAAAGCTACGGAAGCGATTATCCCGGTTAAATAATATACGTACGTTATTTAAAAAGTCTTTATTAAAATCAAAAGCTTTTTCGGCGAGATTTTCAAAACGGCGAAGCATATCGACGAAAAGATCTTAGCTTAAATCGAAAGAGCTTCGGTAAGCGTTCGTATCTTTTAATACGAAGCCGATTCGGCGACCGGCTTAACTTGCTAAATAGTCTTTTTTTTAAAAGAAGTCCGCAGCTTTAAGTTATTCGATTATAGCAATTATTTTCGATTAATCGATAAAAAGCAATTTATTAAAAAGCACGACTTTGATTGCTTTAGCTAGTATAACTCGGCCAAGTGCATTCGGCACGCACGCTATTTTTATTACAGCGAGCGACGAAATTAATACGACGAGCTCGACGGTAAAAACTGCACGGCGCTTTTTCGTTATACGAACTATTACGGCTCGTACAAAGCTAGTTATAAAAATTGCTTTGCGGCTTTTAAGCGAATTAACGATAAAGTAATCACTTTTATTAAAAAAGAGTTAAGCGCCGTTCGACGATTAAAAGCTTAAGCTTACGCTATTACTATTGCTTTTATAACGAAAGAAAACGAACCGACTTCGGCTTTTTAATTAAAGACTTTTGCTATTAGTATTAACGCGGCTCCTTTTCGGAAAAGACGCGCTTTTATAATATAAAAGCATAAGCGAGCGATTTTTTCTTAAGCCGTCTTTTTATAATCTTTTTCTTAAGCTTTTACGTAAGCTACGAGACCTTTGCGTAATACGGCTACGCGCAAAAACCTTAACGAAAAGACTTTAATAAATAGCGCTTTCTTTGCTATAAACGAAAAAAAAGATACGTTAATAACGATATCGGACTATTACGTAAATAATATTATTAACTTATTTTTTTCGTTTATAAAAAGCTTAAGCATTATTATTAATTAAAATACTTAAAACAACTTTATATATTAAATACGTTAATACGGCATCGCGGCATTCGCCGCAATCGATAGCTTTTTAAAGAAATTTAAGTCTGTTAAGCGAACGTAAGCAAAAAGCAGTTATATTATATTGCTTTATTTTACTTTTGCTATTCGATAAATATTAACGTTATTTATATTTAAAAGCCGTATACGCACTCGAGCATTAAAACTTAAAACTATTTGTCTTACGAATATTATGCTTCGATAAAATCGTAAGATAATTAAAACGATACTTAATACTTCGCCGAACGATTACGAATAATAACTTACGTACGCAAAAGCGTAAGTCTTTGCATTTAACAACGCCGTTTTATTTATAATAAAGATCTTTTATAAATCGATATAAACGGCTTCGCTACTTTAAACGTTTATCGGCAACTTTTAATAGACTCGATTATAAATTATATCATTTACTTCGTCTTTTTTTTTAAATGCTTAATTAAAAAAGACTTTAATATATAGCACGATATATTCGAATTAAAAGTTAAGCTTAAAAGCCGAAAAAAAGACTTTACGGCTTAGTTTAATGCTAGTAAAATAAATTATATTAAACTCTCGAACGACTTTACTTATAAAGCTAATTACGTTTTAAACTTGACTTTTTTAAATATCTCGTTTGCTTAAACGATAATTCGCTTCGATCTTTATTTAAGCTTAAATTACGAGACTTAAATTACGATTATCTTTAATTAAAGAATCGTTTTTTTAAAGCGCTTTTAATATTAAGTATCGGATTAAGACTTCGAGAAATTCGCTTCGCTTATAACGCTAAGCGTAAATTAACTCTTCGACTCGTAAACGATATACTTTATTAAAGAATTCGATTAGCTTGCGATTAGCTTAATTATTACTTTTAGTTTTGCTTTAAAAGTTACGAGATAGCTTGCTTAAGAAAAGCTAACGGCTATATTATAATAAACGGTAGACTGTTAAATAACGTATAAAAAACACTTAATAGCGCGCTTTATAATATACAATAAAAAATCGACTTAAGAAACGCGAGATTAGCTTACTATAATTAAAAAAGCTAAAAAAGCTTATTAAACTTACGTAATCGACGGAATGAAATCGGATTAAGACTTATATAAAATTATAAGTTAGCATAAGCTTATTTCGAACTTGAAATCGCTTTTTTTAATAATTAACGACGAAGCTATCGAAGATATTAAAAAAAAAGCGGACGCGTTACGAAAAAGCATCTTTAAACGGTTTAACGCCGCCGACGATCTTGATTACGATCTACTCGTTAATTAAAAAAGCATTAGCCGGCTTTTTTAAGATATTACGATATTATTAAAAAAAGTAAAGTTTTACGTAATTAAAGTAATAAGCACTTTATTCGAAACGGATAAGATTATCGTACGATTACTTAAAGCATGCTAGCAATACGTTTATTACTTCTTTTATAGCTTTTTTAATAAGTGTTTAGCTTTTTATTATTTCTTAAATGCATAAAAGCTCGTTAAGATTTCGATAATCTTTAAAATAAAAAAAAAAAATAAAACTTTTATCCGCTTTTAACGACCGATTGCTTTGCTTTCGTATATTTTTAAAAGATTAAAGCGTATCGTTGCGAAAAGAATTGCGTAAATTGCTTTTATTAACGACGTCTTTAGCTTATAATACGCAAAAGCTTTTTTACGGCGCTTTATATTAAACTTCGCTTCGTGCTTAATATACGATATCGAATCCGCACTTATAATTAAATATTAAGTTATTATAATTATTATAAACGTTTAAAAAGCTTTCGATACGGTTTTAATTCGTCGCTTTTTTAAACGCATAACGAAGCAAAGTTAATCGTATTTATTGCTTAAGCTAATAAAATCTTTTCTTTTAAATCGTAAAATTAAAATCCGATTAAAAAAAAAAATTACGAATACTGTGGTGGAGTTGGGGCTTTGTATTTGTTTTGTCTATGTATATAGTACTGATGCCAAGCACCTTTGTCACGTGGGTGCGCTGCATGCCCTGGCTTTGCTAGGCACGTGGTTAGGTTACGTGGTTAAGTCACATGGTTAGGTCACGTGCAAGCTTTTATATAAACGAGTAATTGGTTCCTCTTTGAACTATCATCACATCATATATAATACAACACACGTACTTATAGCATATATTCGAGTGTCTTTCGATCGTTTTCTTTTTCTTTTTTTATTCACTTACGATTCTATTATAACTATATTCATATATATCTCTTGATTTGACGTTGGGTATATGTCGGAGCTCTTTTTTTTTATATATATTTAATGACTTACGCAAGGAATCGAACCAAAGGTTGGTCTTCATACCTTTTTTAGACTTGCTTCTCTTGCGAAAAGCTATATATTCAGAGTTTACGTCATACGCTAAGCTATTGACCATGTGCTTTTACGGTACTCTTTCGAAGAGTATTCGATACACGCTAGGTTAAAAGTCAAGTGCTTTTGCATATAAGCTTCGAGGCTATTGCTTTAAAAGCGACTTTCTTTCGATTTATGTCCGTCGAGCATGCTACTCGGTATACTCGATAAGTACTACTTAAGAAGTCGTTATTCTAGTTCGAAGATCGAGCTAGCTAGAGTTCAATTCGGTATTTATAAAGTATTATTTACTTAGATTACTTTGCACGGCGATACGCTCGAGGTACTATTCGTTTAATATACTTTACTTTTTCGATTTAACATCGATTTTAATACGAGTCTATTGCTTTTTCTTCTTTAAAAGAGTAAGCAATAGCTAAGTATCGAAAATATTACGCTAAGCTTGAAAGGTTGAAAATTCAATACTTATTTCGCAACGGAGATTACGTATAAGGACTTCGAATTGCTTTCGATTATCTTTCGCTTCGGCAAATGAAAGATACGACGAGCGGAAATAAGTGTTTGCAATTCGGAATCGTTTCGGTGTCGCATTATACTAAAGGCAAGCTATATGCTTGCACGGAAGCTCGGCTATTACTCGACTTCGTTTTTATTTCGATACACGATACATTTAATCTCGGCAATTACTTTTTCGCTTATTCGGATCTTACGTTTAAGAGTTAAACGTATTACTAATATTATCTATCGTATCGGTTTAATTTCGACTATCTAGCTCGGAGCGATCGGCACTCGATTCTTTATTAAATCACTTTCGACGCATCAAGATCTTATATCTTTATAATATTTCTTTATGTATCTAACATTCATTGCAAATTGTACTTATTTCATTTCTGTTATTCATTTATATTTACATTTACATTATTCTCGTTTTTTTTTCGCATTTGTTTCGAAACACTTTCACACCTTAATCGATATCTATTAACTCAACTTAGCGGGCTTACGTTAAAGCTTTAAGAAATCAAAAGGAGCTATGACTTCTTCGATTCAAAAGGATTTCGGATTTAGCGAAGATACTATTCGCAAGCTAATCGAGGACGAAATAAAGAGGATTCAAGCCTTCTTACCTTTCGTAAATGCTTTAAATTACGTAAGTATCCGTAGACTTTTTTTTAGACTTAAAGCTTTTAAAATGCTTGCTTTTGATAAAGCTAATATCACGGATCACATTCGCTAGCTCGAACGAGCGTTTAAAGACTACGGTATCGTTATTAATTCGGAGAAGAAGCAATGCTTTGTTGAGTACAATATCTTTAGCCCTTTCGATTATAACATCCGTTATAATATCGAAAGCTTCAGCGGCTTTTCGAATCCGAAAGTGACTTAGGACGACTTCAAATCGATAGTTAAAAAAGAGTACAAAGCTTTCGACTTAGCTAAATAGAAAAATAGTATTAGCTTCTTAAACGACTTAAGCAATAAATGGATAGCAAGAGAAGAAGCTTTTAAAGCAAAGCTTTTACAGTTCACTTGCTAATTCAACTTTACGGGCTTTGCTTGCTTCGCTAATAAAGATATTACCGATAAGCAGCTAAAGTAGAAGTTCTTCGGTTGCTTACTACTATCGATGCAGAATCGGACTTAAAAGAACGTTAAATTTAAAAAAAATCACTTGTAAACGTATAATATAATATATACTATAGTTAACGATTTAATTAAGTAAGAACAAATCATTACGGAACGGATTAAAGAATACGGCTACGCCGAGATCTTTAAAGTTTTTTTTCGTTATGACTTTTATTGAAACGAAAACTTTCGTTTTTAAGTACCGTTTATCATTCTCGAGAGCAAGCGAAACTTATACGTTTCGCTCTTTTATAGCACTTACTCCGATAGTACTTATGCTTTTCTTTTTTACCGCGTAAGTATTACCGCTGCGAGTTCGATTACTTCGTTCATCGACTTTGACTTAAAGATCGAAGCCTTTACGAAGCAGCTAGCGAAAGTTAGTATTCATTTAAGATTTACCGACAGCTTCGCTTTCGTACCGAAAGAGGCTTATATGAACTTATTAAAAGCTGCTTAATATAAAGAGACTTAAGAGATCGCATTGCACCGGGTCTACGAAATCAATGCGGCCGACACTTATTCGAACCGAAGCTACGCTATATCGGAAAGGAAACGGTCTTTAAACGATTCTAATTACATTTTCTATTAATGCTAGCAGACTTCTAATCTACTTAGCTATTAGCAAAAGCCTTATAAATACTAGAATTAATGCTACTTATTTATGCTTTAGTACGGACTAGCCTTTCACTTTAACGAAGCGGACTTAATATATGTAAGATTATATTAAAAAGAAATACTTTCGATTTCGTTTTAATTTCGAAACGATACTTTTAAGTACGAGCAAGTTTTAGAAAAGGTTCGTAAGATAATAAATGATCTTAATCTTAAGCGTCGTTATAAAGCTTTAGAAGTACAACGAGAATCTATTAAAGAAGCTGCACAGAAACGCGTTAAAGCACTTATTCGAGCAGCTAACGGCGGTAGTGCGGAAGCTTTTCGTATTAACGATTTTAATACTTCGGATATGATTCGCTAACGATGCATCATATCGGCGGATTTATATGCTCGCGTGTTTAATACGGAAGCTATTATTACACCGATAAAGACTCGAGCGCGCAACGCGGCCTTTCGAGTTACGCTATACCCGTTAAGAGACGCTCTTTTAGCAAAAGCAAAAGTTTAATCTACTTATAATTAGCTTAAAGTTACTTTCGTTAAATTAATAGAAATAAATAAACTCGAGCTCGCTTATACCGCGATTCTTAATCGAAACGCTTTACGACCGAAAGACTTACGGAATCTGCTCGTCATACTGTTAAAAGCTTTTAAGGCTGCACTTAAGCTTAGGGCCAAGCCTTTTAAGACTATTAAATTATACGAAAGGCTTAGCAAAGTGATCTCTTTCTTAAGGATAGATTACGAAGCGACTCGTATTAAGCTTTTAAAAAAGCGCGATTTGCTAAGGAACTTAACTCTTAATAAGACTATTGCGTTTTTCGCTGCTTTTTTTACTTTTAAACGATCTTCTTCCGAAAGTATGATCGATAAGATGATTCAGCAAACCTTTATTAGCGAGAGCGCTATTAACTGCTTTTAAGTTACGATTAGCGTTGCGAAAGCTTCGGAAGATTGCTTGATCATAAGTAGCAAGCTTATACCGAGAGCGACGAATGATCTGGTAAAAGACGGACTTGCTTTAAGGCCTTAGCGACTTATTTAAAAAGAAGGTAATATTTCTTTATCGAGTAGTGATTTATTTTGCAGAGTTACGAGTCGCTTTATCGATAAAGCGCTTTATCGCAAGAATTTACTTTTTCTTTTTTCTTTTGCTACTTCGACTTACGGCCGAATCACTAGTAAGGCAGACTTTATATAAGTTTTTGCTCGGCTAAAACGGATCTTACATAGAGATGCTATTGCTCAACGGTCTTAGCTTAAACGCTTATTCGAATTCTTTTAAATGACTAAGCTTTAATTACAAAGGAACATCCGTAGCAGCTAGATTAAGCACCGCCGACGCAATACGCTTCCCGCGCTCGAATCTCTTTCGATTTAAAGACGGTTTTGCTTTATTCTTATTATCGGCTTTATTCCGACTCTTTTTATAGCTATATTCTACGGTGTTTTCTAGTTCTAACATTTCCTTTTCGACTAGTTTACTCGTAAAGATCGGCGTACTTTGCGAACCGCAATCGAGAACGATACGGAGCCTTTTTTAACGGAAATCAGTCTAGCTTCGACGTTTAGCTAGCTATTCTTTAGATACTCTTATTATTATTCGCTAACTTTTAAGGTTATTATTAGTATACTCGGACAGTCTTTAATTATTAATACGCGAGTTACACTCGATATAAATGCGGAGGTTAGCGTTATTACTTACGACGCCGCGATTAAATTCGAAGTCTTTATAGCTTACGATTAAGAGATAAGCTTTCGAACAATTATCGGTTTACTATCGCGCTTTATCGGATACGCCGATAACGTATCTATTAACATCGGAGGTGCTACGATCCGTACTCGGTTCTACGTTATAGATTCGCTAAGGTTTCGACTTATATTCGGTTACCTTTTTATACGCAAAGCAAGAATCGGTCTTCGATACTTTTTAAACTATAAAGGTAGCTTTATTATTGCAATGATTACTGATCCTTTTACGAGCTAAGTTACTTAAGCTAAAGTAAGCGATAAAACGAATTAATACGACGAAGCCGTCGATCGCTTAAAAGAGCAGAGTATAAGTCTTATCTATTACGATGAATCTTCGAGTAATAGCGGAAGCGACTCGGAAAACTAATGATCGGCTTTATTAAAAGCGTCGAAGTCGATATATTAAAAGCTTTTTGCTTTTCGTTTAGTTTCGAAAGCGAAACGTTGCAATATCGAAAAGAAAACGACTTTATTACTTAAAAGCAGTTTATCGATGTTCTTGCTTTTACGAAATACGATTCTTTAACAACTTGTTAAATAAATGCCGTTAGCACCGACACTTTTATGACTCGTTACTACGATCATATCGATTATTAGAATTCGACACTTTATCGAACTTAAAAAAAGATCTCTTCGAACTCGGCTAAAGTATTTAATATATATAAGACTAAAGATAAAAAGATCAAGTTAATTGACGAAGCAGACGGCATAAAAGCAGCATTAAATAGCAAAGTTAATTAGTACAAGTTATCGAAGGCTAAAGATACGCTATAAAAGTAAGTAAAGGAATACAAGCAATACTTTTTTCCGCGCATTGCTAATATATCGAAAAGCTTTCGAATCATACTCGAACGCATAACGAACTTGGATGTCGATAATATACTACGGCTTAAAGAAAAGGATTTGTTTAAAAAGATAATGCTAAGCAAAGAAAAATCAATCGTATTCGCTTAGCAAGAGTGCGGTAAGTTTTACGACGACGTATTATTATCGATTAAGCTTAAAACTATCTTACACACGGCTTAGCAGGCTCTTAACTATTCGTGTCCGAAAGCCTTATAGCTTATTGTTATCAAAATGCTTTAAAACAAGCTTGATAAAAGAGTTTTAAAGTACTGCGAAGGACCGTACCGGAATTAATAGTTCTTAGTAGCTAAAAAGCAGCCGGGCTAATACCGACTTATCAACTTAGCAACTTTACTTAATGCAGTTATAAAAAAAGACGCTAATCTACTTTTAATTATGGATAAGTTTGTTAAAGAGTTTTTTAATTGTTAGATAGCTAGCTTAGTCGACCTTTATTCGAGCTATAATCAACAAACACTTTATCAGTCGAGTAAAGACTTTACCGCCTTTTTTACACCGTTAGGTCTCTTCCGATATATTACTTTCTCGCAAAATGCTATAAACTCGGTAGCTTAATTCGTCCGAACAGTTAATCTTATTTTAAAGCCTTTGCAACTTAAGGTCTTTATGCTATTTGTCGACGATATCGAAATAAAAGGATTACAAATAGATTATTCCGACGAAAAAGCACTTTCGAGTATACGCCGATTCGTGCTCGAATACATTTAAAACATCGATAAGACTTTAAAACGAATTAAGCGCGCTAGTGCTATAATCGAGGAAAAGTTATAGTTCTGCCGAGATAAGATGAATGTAATAAGATTCGTATGCAATTCGAAAGGTCGAGAACCCGCTGCGGATAAGATTATTAAGATTAATAATTAAAAAACCTTTAAAAACGTTATTAAAGTTAAAGGATTTTTAAGCTTTTGCTTTTACTTTCGCATTTAAGTTAAAGGATTCGCACATATTGCTGACCTTTTTTACAACTTTATAAAAAAAGATGTAGATTAGCAATAGATTGAAGCGCATTCGAAAGCTATGCGAATGCTATAAGATGCTTTAACGACGGTTCCGGTTTTGATTAAGATCGATTACGAAGACTAGAATAAGGAAATAGTAATAAAAACGGACGCTAACTTAAAAAGATAAAGAAGATATATCGGTTAACGCGAGACTACTTCTGGCAAGGTGCAGCCGGCTCGGTACGAGTCCGAGGCTTAGACGGAGGCAAAACGGAACTACGACGCTATTAAACGGGAATGCCGCGGAGTACTTAAAGTCTTTAAAAAGCTTAAACTATAGATTATCGAAGTGCACTTTATCTTCGAGACTAACGCTAAAGTACTCGTTGCTTAGCTTCGTCGAAAAGCCATCGATATACTTTCGGCTTTAGTTATACGCTAGCTAGCTTAGATTAATCTTTTCGATTTTAAGGTCCGATATGTCCTCGATAAAGATCACACCGCCGCCGATGCATTATCGAGACGGCTACGGCACTTCGATGATTCAAGCGAAAAAGATGAGAATGAGTTCGATAACAGCTTGCTAGCCGACTTAAGACTTATTAAAGCTCGAAACGGCTTTAAAGAACTTTCGACGGACTTTTTAATAGATATTCGTTAATCTATTCTTAAAGATATATTTTAACGTTCGAAAGAAGCGGAGAATGCAAACTTAGACGAGTCTAACGACGATTACGATTACGAAAGTCTTTTGAACTTAATCGAATACTTTTCGAAATCAATTCGAATAACTACTTTCTTAACGACCTTGCGAAGACTTAAGGACTTAAACAAAGCGAAATGCCGTAAATTTAAAAGGAAAGCTATTAAATACGGAATAAACGATAAGAAGCTTTAAAGACTTTCGACGAAAAGTCTTCTTTTCCGATTAATAGTCGATAAACCTTTAATTAAAACGGATATTATCACGGCTTATCACGATAAGAGTGGTCATAAAAGCCGTAAATCAACTTATTATCGTGTTTTTTAGCGCTACTTTTAAAATAAATACTACACGGACGTCAAACGATTCGTTAAGACTTATAAAAAATACTAGCACCGAGCAACTAATAAGCTTAAAAAGCTATTGCATCTTACCCGATTTAATAGCTTAATAAAACGTTAAGCTATCGATATTACTCATCTACTTGCACGCAATAGCAAAAGCTACTTAATTATTATTAAAAATAATATAAGTAAATAAGTCGAAGCGAAAGCGATTCGGACTCGAGACTCACTCTCGATAGTTAAGTTTATTTAAAAAGACATTATCTGCCGCTATAAGATTTTCTTTTAACTAATAATCGACGGAGGTTCGGAGTTTAAAAAAAAAGTAATCGATTTATTTAATAATTAAAAAATCAATCGAGTCGTAGTTTTAGCATACCACTTTTAAGCGAATAGAATAATAGAACGCGGCTACGGACTAATTAAAGACGCATTAAGTAAGCTTAAAAGCACCGATTAGATTGCGCAATTGCTAGCCGTTTTATTCGCCGACCGCACTTCGATGTATACTCTTATCGGATTCACTCTTTTTTATATAGTATATAGCAAAGAAGCAATGCTTTTGATTAAGACTCGAATCTAATCTTAAGCTACGTTATTTTAAGAGCTAGTAACTAATCGTATCAAGCTTATCGAGTTAAAGGTACGCTAGTTCCGGATGCGAGACGAAGATGTTACGAAGATTATACTTAAGAAAATCCGCTGCCGCTAAAAGGGAAAAGATGCTTTTAATAATAAAAAGAACTTTCGAATTAAACCCTTAGAAGTAAGTGACTTGGTCTTTAAACACGACTCGGTACGTAAAGTGGATATGTCTAACGTTAAGAAGCTAGATTTTCGATGGCTTAGCTTTTATTAAATTTCGTCGGTAAATATAAAAAGATACTATAAGTTGAAAGAGCTAAAAGAAGACGAGGCTTTGCTAGATAAAACATTTGCTAGCAATCGATTAAAGAAGTTTTACGTGCGATACACTCTTAAAGCGTTATTACTTTACTTTAAGCTTCACATAAAGAGATCTTTAAAACAGCTTTCACTAAATGAAATAACCGAATCCGGCCTTTAGATCAAGCGCTTAAATGGATTTGTTATTCGATTACTTAGCTTTACGAAAGAGCAACGGAGCTAATACGCAAGAGTCTTTATGAGCAGTGATAAAGAAGCAACAAAAAGTGATTACGTTATAAAAGTATGATTATACGTAAAGAAAAGACGAGTTTAGATTTGATTTTTGATTTTTTCTTTGTTTAAGTTTAATTTTCTTTGTTTTCTTTTTTTTTATACTCTTTTTATTTCCTTTTTTATATTAAAGAGCTTTACGTTATCACACTTATATGCTTTCGATCTATTATATACGAGCATATCACATATATAAAGCGGACTTTATTCGGAAGCTGATTAAAAAAAGCATACGAAAAAATCTATTGCATTAACTACTTAGCAAGCTGCCGACACGCGATAAAAACCCTTTCGACCTTATAACTTAAGGCTAGGTAAAATGGTGCGAAAGCCTTTCGCAGCACCTTAAGTACTGCTTTCACCTTTCGAAGTCTTACTGATATTGCTACGATTCGAACCTTTCGAAGAACTACGAGTATTATTACGGCTAGAACTTCGCGAAAAAGAACTACCGGTATTGCCGCGAATAAAAGCTTAGCGGGCACTTCGACGGAGCTTCTTCGCAAGAGGCGTAAAAAGAGCAAGAGGTGCTAGCGATTCCGAAGATAAAAATAAAGATGAAAAGGACAAGGACTTTTCGGCAATCTATCGTAGTCAAATCGAAAAAGAATCACGAAGGGTTCGTAATATACACTCACGCGGCTAAAGAAGTTACTTAGCAAAGTATTGTTTCGATCTATTGCAATTAAGATTTGACGCAACAAGTCTAGCGAAGCTAGATCGGCGGTGATAGCGGCAGCAAGTAAGCGTAACGCCGAGACGAGACTTAAGCTAGTCAAAAGACTTTTAGCATTAGCGGCGGTAAAAGAAGCAGCGGCGATACGAGCTCGAAAAAAGGAAAAAGCATTATTAACTCGAAAGGCAAGAGTACGGCGGGTCTTTATAAAAAGGTTATTTGCAACTATGCCTTTACGAAAAACGTCGTCGGCCGTTTTAATTCCATTGTTTATAGCCGTTATCGCATTTATTAAGACTATGCCGGCACTAACGACTTTTGCGAAAAGCTATCGAATCGGAGTTAAAACGAATGCGAGATAAAAAGTAAGATAACTTACGAAAATGCAAGTTGACTTGATAGCACGGCAACGCTCGCATTTAATAAAAGTATCGGAAGAAAAAATGCACCGACTCGCAGTATTATCGATAGTTCTGCTTGCGTAGCTTACGCATCGAGAGCAAATCGAGAACATAATAATTAAGAAAGGTTAGTAAATGATAAGTGCTAAAGGAAAAGTAGAAAAGTATAAGATTAATATAAAAAAAGGGTTAATTGTTTATAGTAAAACCTCGAGTATATACTGCCGCCTTTGTTTTCTTTATTACGTTACCGCTTTAAGCTTCGCGCTACTGCCGATTCGGCAATGCGTTATTACTTGATCGCTTAAACCGGCGCACGCTTGTCTTGATAACAATACCAACGCTCGAGTTGATATTATTCTTGTAATTGAATAAAAGAGTTATAAAAGATATAAAAAAGAGTTGGACCCGAAAGATTATCTTGCATTCTCGTTGCTATTCTTATCTTCTTTATTATATTATATACGCTTTGTACTAACACCGATCCGGCGATGCATTATTAAGTAGTACTTTAAGACCGTATTGCGACTATGCAATTCGGCTATATGCTCGTCTTGCAAACCTAACTTTATTACTTTGATAAAAAGTGACTCGAAAGCGAGTTTGATTCGAAGAAGGGACGTATATAATAGAGTTAAGGCTTTGTATTTGTTTTGTTTATATATATAGTACTAATGCTAAGCACTTTTGTTACGTAGGTGCGCTGCATGCCTTGGCTTTGCTAAGCACGTGGTTAGGTCACGTAGTTAAGTTATATAATTAGGTCACGTGCAAGCTTTTATATAGACGAGTAGTTGGTTCCTCTTTGAACTATTATTATATCATATACAATACAACACACGTATTTATAGCACACATTCGAGTGTCTTTCGATCGTCTTCCTTTTCCTTTCTTATTCACTTACGATTCTACTATAGCTATATTTATATATATCTCTTGATTTGACGTTGGGTATATGTCGGAGCTCTTCCCTTCCACAATACTTACGACGTAAAGTACGGTACTTCGTAAAGATTTTCGCTATCATTAATGCTTTATATGCTTTACTTAGTTAAGCTACTTAATTAAGACCGGATATTGCGCTTTAAATACGCTAACGATATTTGCTTATATCGCGTTAATCGCACTTTTAATCGGAATATCGCTATGCTTTAAAACGATATTAATTTTATTATTAAGTAAAGTAATACTTATAAAATCGCTTTCGCTTTAAAAAAAATCGAAATAATATACTTTTTTCGCAAGAAAAATACGTATGCTTTTTTTCTCGTAATTAATATTATAATTATTCCGTGCATTATTACGAGTCCGAAAAACGAAAACACACTTGCGATACGATAATTTAAAGTTTAGTTTGATCGCAAGCTAAAGTTTCGTTAATATATTCGAAAACAAACGGCTAAAATTAAAAAAATCGCTTAGCATATTTATAATTTCGTTAAAACAATTTACGATCTTTTTACGGTTTTATTACGTAAAGCAATTATTATTTGCGTGCTGCTTTCGATGCTTTACGGCATAGAAGCGTAATACGCAAAACGCTATCGCTTAATCTACAAGTCCGAAAGACTAAAAGTTATTAACGCTCGAATCGAAAAGATAATTAACTTTATTAATAAAACGATAACTTTCGCGGCGCGCAAAGTACTTTCGGTTTAAAAAATAATATTAACGGCAACGCTCTTTCGAAATGCCGAGCTTCTTTTCGGCGCTATAGCTTTAAAAAAAGCTAAAGCTAAGTTTGCAATAAAATTAAAGACGATAAACGATAAGCACTTATTAATCAGCCGGATACTTTTACGGATCCGATAACGCGGTCGCGGCGCAAAGATTATTAAGATTTTTAAAATTAAGATTTAAAAATTAAAAACTCTTTTTTTAAATGTTTTTCGCTTTCGCTTCGTCTTTTCGTACTTTATATCGAAAAGCAAACGAGACTCGGCGGACGGCAAAACGAAGAAAGAAGCTGCGGCCGCATTCGAAGCATAATAATAATAACTTTTATTAAAAGATATTACGATCTTTTCGAATAAATTAAAATAATACGATTAAAGTAACCGATTAATAAATTACGAATACGTAGTTTATTAAAAACGTTAAAAGATAAGCTACGAATACGGCTTTATTAACGATTGTTTTTATATTTTTAACGCGAAAGCGATAAAAGCATAAAAAAGCTTCGAACGAATAATGCACGCTTATTTAATAGCGAAACGGATCTAGCTTTATATCGATAATATATTAATCATTTAATATCTTCGCGAAAATGCTTTTTTATTATCGTAATAAACGTTTTTAAACGTTTAAAAAGTAATAAAGACTCGAGACGTACGAATACGATAATCTTCGAAGCATATAAGCATTAAAAAAAACGAACGAACAGATAAGCTTGCAAACTTAAAAGCAAAGAAACCGAATTAAGATATTAATTTAGCATCGCAACTTACGATTAACGGCATCCGCACACTTTTTTACGATTTATAAAATAAAGCACGAAAAGCTTAATAAAGCGCAAGCTCTTTTAAGCTTTTACGCTCGTATCGGAAATAAAACTTTTTATACTTAATCAAGCTTTTCTTAAAGCTAAAACTTTTACGATATATCTTATATCGATTACTTGCGATTAAAACTACGCACGAAGACTTTACTTAGTATTATATTAAGTTTTAATATTACGACGTTAACTTAAAATATACTTATAGCAAACGCAAGTCCTTTTTACACTTAGCTTTTTGCCGATTTACGCAACGACGCTTTTTCTTTTAGCTTTATAAGACTCGACCGCGGACCTTTTCGAGCACGATCTCGAAAGCTTACGATTTTTTTAAAAGTCTTTTTAATAATCCGGCCGATTTTTAAGCTTTCTTAACTATTACGAAGTTTTACTTTAAGCATTGCACTTGATAAAAATGCTATTTTAGCTAACTAATACTACTTCGATAAAGAGAACGAAGTACGCTCCGCTTTACTTAAGTTATAAAAGCTCGTTAAATCAACCGCGTTACGAAACTAAGACTTTAAAATAGCGTAATGCGCTTTCGAAGGAATTCTCTTTAGCATTAATGTATTATATTAGGTTTTCTTTTAAAGTTTAAGCTTTCGTATTCACTTTTTTTTTTATACTCGATTAACTTTGGTCCGGCCTTAATTCTTATCGCTATGCGACGTAAACAGCTCGCTTTTAGCTGGCTATAACAATTTGTATATGCTTGACTCTCTTTTTTATAGTTTTCCTTTAATAAAAGGTTTTTTTCTATATGATTTATCTTATTTATAAAAGAAAAGCGCATGCGATAATAGCCTTCGCTATAACACTTTGAATTGCTTTCTAAAGTCTTCTTGTATATAACTCTTTAGCTTAGCACGTCGCCGTACTTTATAAGAGGTCCTAAGGCGGCAGGCTTCGCTTGTTACTCGCTCGACGTAAATAAATACAACAATAATAACAACAACAATCGTTACTACTCGAAGATTTATCGTAATAAATAAAGCTTATACTTTGCTTTTTTAAGCGATCGACGGTTTTGTCGTATTAATTCGTTTTATCGCTTACTTTAGCTTAAATAATTTAGCTCGTAAACGAATCAATTATTATAATAATAATAAAGCTACTTTTATAATCCGAAAGGTATCGAAAACCGATTTTCGCTTTGCGTATAAAAAGGTAATCGAGTATAAATCGAAACTTTAACGAATCTATAACGTAAAATCGAATACGGATCGTAGCACTTTTAATATTAATAAACATATTATCGACGTATCCGATAAAGCGTAATAAAGAATCGGTGATTATTCGAAAGCTTATTTTTTAATCGTAAATTATAAGAACTTTGAATTTAATCGCGGCGTTATAAATAATAACGTTGACTTTCGCATTTATATCGAATATAGCTCGCGTATTAATAATTAAAGACTATTCGAATATATTAACGATAACTTTAAAAGTTAGCGAATAATAATAAAAGTATTTAAAAAATAGTTAATTATACATCGAAGCAAGGCCGATTTCCGTCGAAAAAGGTTTCGTATCACTTTCGATTGCGGTCCGTAAAGTACGCCGATCTTTACGAGTAAATTAATCGAAAAAGAAGTATTAGAATTAAAAAATATCGTAAAACACGGCTATAAAAAGAATCGAAATAAAGCCGATAATAAAAATAAAATAAAACCGTTTTTAAATCGAAAAAACTTCAAGTATTAAAAGCGTAATACGTCGACGATGCTTAATTTAGCTGCTATAGATATTCTTTTGCAATTAAAGCTTAATTATTTAAAAGAACTCGAATAAGCGTTTAAGCTAAGACCGTTAAGCAATAGCATTTCGATATAAGATCCGTTTTAATCGAGCGGAAACTTATATAAAGTTTGCTTTATCGGTGATTCGGCCGTAAGTTAAAATAATAAAAGAAAAAAGAAAAAGTAAATTCTTACGATAAAGCGCTTTATCGAGAAAGCGATTCGTAACTTTTTAAAATAAATCGCTATTAAATAAAAAGACATTACTTTTCTTTTAAATAAGTCGCTAAAGCTTTAAAGCAAGTTCGTTTTTTGTTATATTATTCGTCGCTTTCGATATAAGCTTGCTATTTATAATTAAGTAATCTTTCGAAGCTTTCGTAACGCTAATCGTAACTTAAAAGCAATTAATAACGCTTTCGTTAATAAAAGTTTATTAAATCATTTTATCGATTATACTTTCGAAAAAAGATCGTTTAAAAGTAAAAAGAGCAGCGAAAAACGTAATAGTCTTATTAAAAGTTAAGTTCTTAAGCAATTCGCGCTTTTTTAAAAGCTTAATACGAATCGCTTCGTAATTTATTTTTAAAAAAGAGATTACTTTATTAAGACTTTCGTATAATTTAGCAATCTTAAAAGGCTTAGCTTTAAATTTAAGTGCAACTTTAAAAGCTTTTAATAGCGTAACAAATAGATTCCGTAAGTTTTCCGGTCGTAAAGCGTTTCGGTTTAAAATCGCGATGTAAGCGAGCTCGAGTTTATTTATTTTTATTAGCTTAACGAAAGTAATTTTAAGCTGATTATAAGTAGATTAGACTTTTGCTTTTACCGGAAAAGCGTTTTTTAACGGATATAACGTAATTCGAAAAGCTGCGTTGCGCGCTCGAGTTTTTATTAATATAATAATAGCTTTTGTATTAAATACACGAGCATATAAATCCGTTAATATAATATATCGCTAGCGAATTATATTTTAAGTATTAAAGTCATTAATACGAAAAGCTTTCGCATTGCCGCCGTTAGCTATTCGAATAAGCGCTTTAGCGCGTTCTCGTATAGCTTTTTTAATAGATTTTCGTTATGCTTTTAAAGCTTTATAACGTCGCTTTAAATTAAAATTATTTATCGTTTTACGAACCTTTTTTAAAACTTGCTCGTATTTAAAAGTATCGTTTCGAAACTGAAATAAAATCGATAATATTTCTTTTTAATATAGTTCGATATATATTAAGTCCGCTTCGTTAAAGTAAAAAGCTAATCTGTATTAAAGCATAAACAAGTAGTATTGATTTTAATATTTATAAAGCTTTTATTAATAGCTAAATAAATTAATAATTTGCTAGCATTAATAAAAAATGCACGTAAAATCGTTTAACGACCGTTTCTTTTTCGATATAACGTAGCTTCGGCTCGAATAAGTATCGGCCGTATTAATCTCGTAGACTCGATGCAAAGCGATCTTTTAAATTTCTTCGTATTAAGCTGCTTTTAATAAGTTTATATAAGCTTTTTTCGATACGAATGCGAAGCTGTCGATAAATCTTAAATAAATATTAATTTTCGCTAATTGTTTTATAAAAGCTTTAATTTTTAAATTAAAATCGATAAATAAAGTAATCGAACTCGTAACGGTAATACTTGCGCAATAAAAAGAAAAAGCATAAGTATTATCGAAATAAATGCTATAAAAAAGTAAAACGTATAAGTTTCGCTTGCTTTTAAAAATGATAAATAGTACTTAAAAACGAAAGTTCTCGTTTTAATAAAGATTATAGCGAGAAAAAGCTTTAAAGATTTCGGCGTAGCCGTATTTTTTAATCCGTTTCGCAATGATTTATTTTTGCTTAATTAAATCGCTTATTATAATATATATTATATTATAAGACTGCAAATGATTTTCTTTAAGTTTAACGTTCTTTTAAATCCGATTTTGCATCGATAACGGTAAGGATTTAAAAAACTTTTATTTTAATTGTTTATCAGTAATATCTTTATTAATTAAGCAAGCAAAGCTCTTAAAGTTAAACTATCGAATAAATTATAAAAGCTCCGCTTTAAAAGCTCTTTCCTTTGCTATTTACTTATTACTTAAGTCGTTTAAAAAGCTAATACTATCTTTTTATTTAGTTAAATCGAATACTTTATATTTTTTTTTAATTATCGATTTAAAGTCGTCTTAAGTCACTTTCGAATCCGAAAAGCTTTCGAAGCTTTCGATATTATAACGTATATTATAATTAAAAAAACTAGAAATATTGTATTTAGCAAAGCATTACTTCTTCTTTAAATTATTAACGATATTATAATTTTTAAACGCTCGTTCGAGCTAGCGAATATAATTCGTAATATTAACTTTATCGAAAGCAAGCATTTTAAAAGCTTTAAGTTCGAGAAAAAGTCTACGAATACTTATGTAATTCGAAGCATTTACGAAAAGTAAGAAAGCTTGAATCCTTTTTACTTTGTCTTCGGTTAGCTTGCGAATAGCATTTTCGTTAAGTCCGAAATCCTTTTAAGTCGAAAAAGTTATAATTCTTTTTGCTTTTCAAGAGCTTTAACGTAAGCTTATTAAGTTAAGTTAATAAATATCGATTAAAGTATAAAAGTGCTTCGAAACGGATGCGAGAAAAGAACGAGAATGATATAAATATAAATAAATAATAAAAATGAAATAAGTATAATTTTATAATAAATATTAAATATATAAAAAAATATTATAAAAATATAAGATCTCGATGCGCCGAAAGTGATTTATTAAAAAATCGAGTATCGATCGTTTTAAGCTAAAGAATTAAAACTAAATCGATATAATAAATGATATTAATAATACGTTTAACTTTATAACGCAAGATTCGTAATAAGCGGAAAAGTGATTGCCGAGATTAAGTATATCGAAATAAAAACGAAGTCGAATAATAGCCGAGCTTTCGTGCAAGCATATAGCTTGCTTTTAATATAATGCGATATCGAAACGGTTTCGAATTGCATAATATTTATTTCCGCTTATTATATTTTTTATTTATTAAAGCGAAAGATATTCGAAAGCAATTCGAAATCTTTATGCGTAATCTTCGTTGCGAAATAAGTATTAAATTTTCAACTTCTTAAGCTTAGCGTAATATCTCCGGTATTTAGCTATTGCTTGATAAATATAAATCGAAAAAAGATCGCTTTTAAAGCAATAGCTTCGAAGCTTATATGCAAAAGCATTTGATTATTAGCTTAGCGTATATCGAATACTTTTTAAGGGTGCATCGCAAAAGCATATAGTCAATAGCTTAGCGTATAACGTAAACTTCGAATATATAGCTTCTCGCAAAAGAAGCAAGTTTAAAAAAAGTATAAAGATTAACTTTTGATTCGATTCTTTGCGTAAGTTATTAAATATATATAAAAAGGAAAAGCTTCGATATATACTTAACGTCAAATCAAAAGATATATATATATATAGCTATACTAGAATCGTAAATGAATAAGAAAAGAAAAAGAAGACGATCGAAAGACACTCGAATGTATTTTATAAGTACGTGTATTATATTGTATAATAATATGGTGCTAGTTTAAAAAAGAACCAACTACTTGTTTATATAAAAGCTTATACGTAACTTAACCATGTGCTTAGCAAGTCCAGAGCATGCAGCGCACCCACGTAATAAAGGTGCCTAGCATCAGTTTTATATATATGGACAAAACAAATACAAAGCCCCAACTCCACCACAGTATAAAAAGAAGTTGTTTTCGGCATTTAAAAAAGGATTTGCTATTATTTTAAACGCTAAAGCTAAGACTTACGAAGCTAAGTCCTTTTTTAAAAGCAAAAGCCGCCGAGCTAACGATCTCGTAGACGCTAATAAGTTAAAAGATTTCGAAAAGAGCATGCGATCGATTGAGTTGTCTTTTAACGACTTCGATTTAAATATAAAGATTAATTTAGAAAGTACGAAATCCATTCGTAAACTACGGTTTACGAGCTAAATCGACGATCTTAAAGCATTATCTTTTTAATTAGAATCTTCAAATCGCGTATTCGATAAAGCTATAAAAGCCTTAAATGACTTGCTCGAAAACAAAGACGACTTAATTAATAGCTTTAGACTTTATTTTAGCTTTGCTAACCTTTCGTCGGCCAAGTTCATACTTATTCACGATTCTACCGGCAATAAGCGCAAAAACGATACGCGCTCTTTTACTTTTAAAGATGCTGCTATTAGCACGTCGTTATTTAAGGCTAGACTTGCCAAAAGAAGAAGACCTTTTTAATTTAAAGAAAACGAAAGAGTTGTTGTGCGGAATAGGCATACCTAAGGTTCCACCCAAGCTATATATGATATGTTATATGACCTCGCTTAATAGCGCCCTTAGCATACTAAAGCTCTTAAGTACATGTATATAAATCTTAACGAGCTTTTTAAATAAAATATACCAAGCTTTATTTAATTTATAGAATCTCTTTTTGATCTTAATGCTAATAAGCATTATAATTAAAAGCTATATTCGCATTTACGAGCTATTTAGTTAGTCTTTAATAACCTTCGAATTAATCGGAAGCGGATTCTGCAAGTCACTTTTACGCTACCTCGCTATAATTTTTCCTTTTTGCAATCTATCCTTTTCAATTATATTCATTCCTTATAACTAATACCTATTACTCTTAAAAACTTTAATTAATTTTCAAAAGCTTTAGTTACAAAATCAACTATTACAATAATAAACGACAAAGTAAAAAAGGTTCTTATAATTAACAAAACGAACTTTATAAGTCGTAGCGATTTCTTAAAATGAATTACGAATTATAAATACTTTATCAAGTGCTTTAGCATAAAATAATACGCAGCTTTTTGTATTAGCGTAAAAGAACTTGCTCTTTTTATCGAATAAATTAAACTAAAAACGAAGTCTATTATAAAGATAATAACGAAGCTTAATAACGACTTTTATTAGAATTAAAAACGCTAACGAAAGACTTAAGATAAATAATACTTAAAAGCTTTTGCAAACGATCTTAATAGACTTTTACGATTACGCGAAGCTGAGTTCGAAGACGTTCGAAAAGCGTATAACGATAATATGAAAAAATACAACTTCGCTATCGTTAATTAAAAGATCTTAAGTAATAAAAGCAATCAAATTATAAATTAGATCAGATAAACGCTTAAAAGCTTTATTCTCGAGGAAGCGATTTTAGCGGCTATAAAAGCGAATAATACCTTGATTTAATTCTTAATAAAAAAGCTTTAAGAAATATACCGTTTATCCGACTCGAGCTTTAAGCTATCGATAGCACGAGATTATAATAAATCTTTGCAAATAGCTAAGCAAAAATGCGTCTTTTTAACGGTTTAGATTAAAGAACACCGAGCTATTTATAAATTAACGAAGATAAACGAGCTTTACGAGACGACGAGCATACTCGCGATAAAAGCGTTTTTAAAAGCTATTAGCAAAAAATAGTTATTAACTTAAGCGTCGCTAAAGCTCGTAAAAGTTATTCGAAACGACGAGCTATTAAAGCTTTAAAAGCGAACCTTTTACGATTACTTTAATTAATACGAAAGCTATGTTAACGAAAAGACTAGCAATTCGAGTTTTAATCTTTTTAATATATTCGTTACTTTCGAAGATCAAACTACTTGTAGCACTTTCGAAAGTAATAAAGCTAACGATATTGCTTTTAAGCAATCCGATAAACGCTTCGATAGCTTTAAAAGACTTGTTAAAAGTTTTAAGTACTCGTATCTTAAAAGGAAAACATATTATTAAAATGCAATTAAATGCAAGATCCTTCGTTATTGCTTTAACGGTTTTAATAAAGGTGGCTTTTTAAAGCTAATACGAAATGAGATCGTCGCTATAAATAAAAGGCTTTAAGAGCTTAAGTTTAAAGCGCTTCGAAAAGAGATTATTAAAAAAGGTTAAGCATAAATTTGTGACAGCCTGCCTCGTTACCTGCATCAGCTGATCACCCATCCAGGCCTAGCGCTTGTGGCCATGTATATAGACCTTCCTGAGCTCTCTTGAGCTTCCTGTTTCCTCTCTTCACTTTGTATTCTAAGGTCAGAATTCATTAGTTCGTCATATTATACAAAGTCCTTCGATTAAGTCGTCGTATTACAGCTTATTGTTATTGATTATTGTTACAGCTTACAGATTACGGCTTATTGATTATTGTCAAGAACGGAGTGAGTTACTTGTTAAGTGCTCTACGGTCTTCTTTTATTGCTTATAGATTATTGTCTTTTTTACGACCTTACCTCTTCTTTAGCTCTTCCGACCTAAAAGAGCTCCTCTCAATTTTTGCACTTCGGTTGCAAGACGAACTCTCTTCCCCATTCTTTTTCCTGGCGTTTCCGACACTCAAACGCCCCCCCTTCCTTATTCCACCACCATGTCCTCCCACGAAGACGACGGCCCTTCCCCCCTTACGAGAATCGCTCAATCGGAGTTCCTTACAGCAACAGATGCCTTTTCGCCAGCGCAATGCGTTCTCTTTTCGGATCTCGATAAGTTCAATTATACGGTCCTTATTTAACGCTTCAGCTCAAGATTTCGGAACTTCGGAAGTTCGGAATTCAACTATAATATCGGTATTCTCGGACCAGCTAGCTTTCGCTTACGGTACGGTTCAGCGATAAGATGCTAAGCTCCCTTCTCTTACGGCCCAGCTCCTTATCAGCGGTAAAGCTCTTGGCGGACCCACTACTCAACTCAATTACGTTTACGGTACCTTAATACGGCTCCCGGTCCTCATTCAACTATACGGACTCGCTCAAACAGCCAAATTGACGCTCTTTAACGTATACCGAGTACGCGCACGTTATTTAGCAACCTGAACGCTTTTCCGGCTTTCTCGGCCTTCTTAGCTTTTCGGTCCGTTTTTACGGGTTCCTTTTTCCTTCCTTCCGGCCTTCGGTTTTTCGGCTTTTCGGCTCTTCGGTTCTTCCGGTCCTTTTGGTTTTTCTCTCGGCCCGTCTTACGGATTCTCTTCGTCCCTCGGCTTCTTTCGGCCCCTTCTCAAAACCGCCCTCGCACGGCCACGGGCCCCCTTCTCTTCCAGCGATTTAACCGACCTTTCGGTACTCAAGTATTTGCACGTCACCCAGCAGCTTGAGCACTTGCAATACGCTTTCGGTTCCTTCGGCGCGATAGAACTCGTCGCTCTCGGCAATCAAACAAAGACTCAGCTTTTTAAAAGATCGAAATCCCACCTTCTAGCATGCTCTTCACAGCTCCTTCGATCAGCAAGCTTATCAATCTACCCGTTGTAGTGCAATCAATTTAGATTGCTAAGTGCTCCTTCTTTTTAGCTAAGCTTTAAGTTCTTTTCGAAAGAACAAAGGTTTAAAAAGGTTTGATTCAAACGAAAAGGAGGATATTTTGGCGGATTTGGAACGCTTCTAGAAGCTACGACGCATGCTCTTTACGATCGGTAGCTTCGGCGTATTTTTTGGTTTTTTTTTAGCAATTCCACCCGTGAACCATAGTTTACGACTGAATTTTTTTCCTTTTTTTATCAGATACTTTTGAGAGAGCTAAGACCGCTCTTTAAAGGGGTAGTATGACAGCCTGCCTCGTTACTTGCATCAGCTGATCACCCATCCAGGCCTAGCGCTTGTAGCCATGTATATAGACCTTCCTGAGCTCTCTTGAGCTTCCTGTTTCCTCTCCTCACTTTATATTCTAAGGTCAGAATTCATCAGTTCGTCACAAAATTCAAATCGATAAGATCGTTTTAAAAAGCAAAAAAAAGCAATCGAATAATAATAATAAGTTAAAATACTTTAAAAAAGTATTAATAGCTATTATCGATCTTAAGCTTTTTAATACGCTCGATAATCTTGTCTTTAACGGTTTTTATAACACGGCTAATAATAAGTATTAGCTATTTAATAGCACTTTTTTCGATAATTGCGACGCTATTTATTTTATTAACGATGAAAATCTTTTTATACTAAAGTCAATTTAGCGCTTTCGCTTAATCGACTTTATCGAAGTTAAAACAAATAATCTTTTAATCGTTAAGCGAAAGATTAAAGTCTTTAAAAAAGCTTTAAACGAATTAAATAAAACTAAAACGAAAGATTTAAAGTTAAAAAACGTCGCTATCATTAAAGAATTTAATATTAATATCATTTCGAAAGCTCTTTTAAACAAAGCTAGCGTATAATATTCGAGATATAACGCAACTTTTCGCTACGAAAAAGTTAAAAAGAACGTCGTATTAAAAAAGTTAAAAAAGAAGTTCAACTTTACGTTTTTTAAATATAAGCTATTTAATTATTTTCTACTTTAATTGATTCGTAGCTCTTTTTACTTAATAATGTTCTTTATAATTTAAAAGCGCTTGCAAACACGCTATAAATTTTAAAAGAGCAATATCTTCCGAGCTTTAAAAAAAGATTTATTAATATTTTAGCATTTACGAATAAGTTATCTTAGCAAAGAAACGCTTAAAGCGCTAGCTTATAACGCTAAAAGAGTAAGACTTAAAGGAATTATTAAAGTTGAATATAAAGCATATGCTTTTACGCACGCTTAATAAGTTATATTTCGTCGCACGTTAAATAATAAAATAGCTAAGCTATTTTACAAGATCGCTTAAGATCTATTTGACTTTCTTAACGGTTTTAACGAAAGCAAATAATTATTAATAATTAAAGATAAATACAATAAAAAGCTATTCGGCTTTATATTAAAAGACAAATTGCAGTTAACGGTCATAAAAGTGTTAAAAGAATTTAAAGCATAAACGAAACGCAAATACGGTCTTTTAATAGCTGTTATACGCTATAATAACGATTCTTCGATAATCGCAATCAACGTTATCGGCTTTATCGAATATCAAAGATAAGCGAAAAAAGTTAAGATCGAGTTAAAGCTCTTATTATCTTTTAATTACGAACTTAATAAAAGAGTTGAAAAGGCTAAAAGAAAGGTGATAGAACGGTCTATTAGAATGGAAGTAAAAGCAAGGCTTTTAAAAAAGCTTTAGCTTGAAACTATATTAGCCGCTATCTACTTTTATAATATAACACCGAAAGCAAAGAGCTTTATAAAGAGTCCGAATAAAGTGCTATAGCTTTAATTCAAGTAATATTTTAAGTAATACGATCCGGCGATCTTTATACGAATCGATATCGACTTAAAACTAGATTATAGCGGTTTAGTTGCGTATAACGCTCGTGCGTACTTAATAATTAAAAATCGAAAAGCTTTTCGCATAGGCTGCTCCATAGGGTGGGGGCCCCATAGGGTTTTCCTCCCTATTCCTTCCATAAGGTCTTGGCCGATAAGGGACTTTTTTTTTAAACCTTATAAAAAGGATTTTTTTAAGTCAAATTCCTTATAAAAGATAAGGAAACCTTATAGATTTAAAGTAAGACAGCTAAAAATAATATATATAAAGCCGCTAAAAATAAAACAAATTTACGAATATTTATTAATTTTACTTAATCATTATATTTATTTATTATATTTATTAATTATATATATTATACTTTACAATTACATTGCATTATATTATAATAAATTAAAATTATTAAACAAAACTTCTAATTATGATTTCTAGGCTGCTCCATGGGGTGGGGGCCCCATAGGGTTTTCCTCCCTATTCCCTTCATAAGGTCTTGGCCGATAAAGGACTTTTTTTTTTAAACCTTATAAAGAGGATTTTTTTAAGTCAAATTCCTTACGGAAGATAAGGAAACCTTATAAGTTTAAAATAAGACAGCTAAAAATAATATATATAAGACCGCTAAAAATAAAATAAATTTACGAATATTTATTAATTTTACTTAATCATTATATTTATTTATTATATTTATTAATCATATATATTATACTTTACAATTACATTGCATTACATTATAATAAACTAAAATTATTAAACAAAACTTCTAATCATGATTTCCCGCAATTTCCTAACTAACGCTATATCTTTGTTTTAAATCGTTACTCGTTTAGCGTGAATAGCATATAAATTCGTTACTAAAAGTAATTAATAAATCGATTAGTAAATCGATTAATAAATCGATTAGTAAATAAATATATAAGTACTTACTTTCAAACTCTCTTACGAAAAATGCTTTTAAAGCTTTTTGTAAATATTCTAAAGCACCGCTTTAAAATTTAAAGTCTTGTTTAAAATCGTAAGTGATCTCTCGAACAAGACGTTAGAAAAGAGTCTTTTTAATAAAAAGCTCGATGCTTTTTTAGTATCGTCGGATCTCTTTTAACGCAATAGCTATATAAATCAGTAATTGTACTTAAGAATCAATTTATTAATTGATTAAACTTACTTTTTAGCTTATAGCGACGACGCTTTCGTTAGCTTAAACCTCTTTTTTTCGTAACAATTGCAAACTTCTTAAGATATTTGCTTTTTTTAGATTTTTAACGAAAAGAAGTTTTAATTGCTAAAAATGATTTGCTAGTTAATAGAACGGAGCGAGCAGCTTTAGCCGTCGAAAGTGATTTTTTAACTCTTTTATATTAAAAGAAAAGAATATCATTTTCACTTAAGTTTTCCTTATCATCGCTTTGCCCTTCTTTATCTGTATTATTATAAAGCATCGTCTTTGTCGCGGTTTTTGTAGCTATAATTGAGCTCGAAATAATAAGAGACCTTTTAAAAGCTTTTTGCGCGAAAGCTTTTTTAATACGATTGCTAATAGAAGCAAAAAAAAGTTTAATAATTGCAAAAGAATTGTTTCTAGCACTTAAGTCGTAAGACGGATCTTCGTTTTAAAGCTAAGCTGATGCACTCGCTTAGCTCGTCGATTATTATATTGCTTTTAAAGCAATTCTAAAACAATTAGCGAACGAAAGAAAAAAGTTTAAAAAGATTAAACTTATTAAAAGCTATTAGTACTTATGCTAATATTATTAAGAACGATGCTTTTATTCATTTCGGATTAAATAGCCGGAGTAAATCTAATTGCGTTTATTAAAAAAAAATTTAATTAATAAATATTTATTAATCATAAGTTAAAAACATTACCGGATCGAAGTCTAAGAGATAATAAGTGCTAGTCTGTATTTGCGCGAGAGTTTGTTAGTATTTAAAGAGCGTCACTTAAAATAATAGAAATTAGCAATTATTAATTAATAAAGTAATTAATACTTATTAGCTTGACCTTAAGAAATTCGGCGAGAAAAAAACGAAAATAAATCGGTTCTTTATTATAAACTTGCAATATTACGCGGGGTTTTAAGAATTTCTATAAATGCTTATTAGCTATTTGCAATTGATTTACTAATCAATTTACTAATTAAATATTAACCGGATAGCTGTCAAGTTATAATAGCGCGGCGCTTAGCAAAAGTAAGGTTAAGAATTTTTATAAATGCTTGTTAGCTATTTGCAATTGATTTATTAATTAATTTATTAATCAAATACTAACCGGATAGCTATCGAATTATAATAGCGCGGCGCTTAATAAAAGTAAAGTTTAACGCATCCGTAGCTAATTAAGCTTTGCTAGATTAAAAATAAGGATTTGCGTTAAGCAAAGTAATTGAAAAAGTATTAATAATATTTCGATTAATTAAATATAAACTTACTTTATTCACTTTGCAAATTTAAGTTTTTTTCTTTTACGCTTTCGCCGCATATTATATCTGCTTTACCTTTTTATGCTTCGTCTTTATCTGCTTAACCTTTAGCCGCTTAACCTTTAGCCGCTTGACCCTTAGCCGCTTGACCTTTAGCCGCTTGACCCTTAATCGCTTGATTCTTAATTGCTTTATTAATTAACTTATCTTGGCTTGCGTTATCTCTTTTAGCCGTAATACTTAATATATCGGTAAAAAGAGGTCGGTCCGAAAGCAAAGGTTCGTTTAATAAAAAAGTTATTTAAAAGTATTAGTAAAAAGACTTAATCGCGATAATTTAGTTTACGATCAATAAGTTGATAATTTTAAACAAGAAAAAAACGACTTTATAAAGCAATAAATAGCGTTATATTTAAAAGCGTAGCAAATAAGAAAGCGATAGTTGTAATTAATTATTAAGTAATAATAAAAAAGAATCAGACTTTACTTTATAAAGTAAAAATTGCGCGAAGCGGCCGCTTTATTTTAGCTGCGGCCGCTTTATTTTAACTGCGGCTGCTTTATCACCTCGTAAATTCATTAGCGGCCGCGCTAAGATGTTTTAAAAATAAAATGTACGAGTTTATTTTTAATCTTAATACTTTTATTCTATTACTTTTGATTTTACTTTAAATAATTACTCTTAACGTTTAACTTCTTTATAATACTATTCAATATAGCCGCTTATCAGCTTGATTCGATAGAAAGTATTATTGCAAATACAGATCAGCTTGATTTAATAAAAAGGATTAAAAAATCTATAATAAGAAATATTTTTTTATTTATTAATCTATTTATTAATTAAAAACGTCTTTTTTAAAATGCGGCTGATACAACGGCAATCGTAGCGGCAAGCAATCCGGTGCTAAAAAACTTTAGCAAGCGCAAAATAAATATCTTTTTTACGTAATATTTTAACTTTTATTAATTTATTAATTTTTCTTAAAAAAGAAGGCTAAAAAGAAACTAATTATCAATTAATCTTTATACGATAAAAGCCAATGCTCGTACAGCAAAGCTAAAACAAGATCCTTAAGCAAATAAGCTTCGAAAAGCTAAAAGACGAGATTAAGCGGCCGTTAATCAGCTTTTTGCAATTTAAAAACAAACCTTAAAATATTCTTAAGCATTAAAAGCTAAAAAGAAAACTCGATAAGCTAAAATGCGAAAGAATCTTATAGATGAACGGTACTTTTTCTTTTTTTTAATTTACTAAGCAATTTATTAATCGATTTTAAAAAGAATCAAAGCATTTACGCGGATAATCTTGCTATGCAAGCCGCTTCTTTTACAATTAGATTTAATAATAGAAAATACTTAAATAGCGATTAAGTTAATAAAGCATTTAATTTAAACGAAAAGGTTTATAAAGAATTTAATTTGCGAAAAAACGAAAAAGAAAATAATAATATACCTCGCGATAGATACGTCTCGATTACCGATAAAAAGATAGAAAAAGTTACTCGGCAATTAACACGTTAGCACGCATAAGTAAGCATTTATTTTATTTAAATATTTATATTTTGCTAATAATATAAAGTCACGCTATATAATGACCGTTTAGCAATTTCGTCGCTATTAATAAAGTGTAGCGCGATCTTTAATAAAGAAGTGCCGAGCTGCTAATTTTAAAAGTAAGAAAGCTTTCTTTAAATTAATAGCTTAAGACTTAGCAAGCACGGTTTTAAAACGAATTAAGTAAGAATTCATTTTATTATGCTTTTAATTAATTAAATTAATATTATAACTTTTAGTCTTTATTTAATCAAGCTTTTTTACGTTTACTTTTCCTTTGATAAAAAAAAGTATTAACGAGCTAAAATTAAAGCAAATACCGATAAGATTGAATACGAATTGCCGAGTTTAGCCGCTTAATAGAATATAAAAAGATTCGAAAAGAATATTGAATTTAAAAAAGCTAATTGCGATCTTATTTTATTTTAACGCGTTATGCAATTAATTTAGAAAAAAAACGAGCTAGCTCCGGAATTGTTTTACAGCGTTAAAGATAGCGATACGGAATTAAAATCATTCTTAAACTTAATGCTTAAATTTATATAAAATAGAATTCACGATTAATTATAAATTTTGTATTTTACAAAAATACTTCTATTTATCTTATTCATTAATTATATTTATTAATAATACTTATTAATTATATTTACTTATTATATTTACTAATTATATTTATTAATTATATTTACTAATCATATTTACTAATTATATTTACTAATTATATTTACTAATCATATTTACTAATCATATTTATTAATCACATTTACTAATCGTCGGTTTTTTATGTAACGATACGCTAAGTCTTTTAGACGCACCTTATATGCGCTAAGCTATTTCCTTTATTTTTTCTTTCGTATTCTTCGTATTCTCTTATTCCTCGCTTTTGACCTATAAACTATAGTTTACGAGTCTTTAGCGCTTTTACCTTCGTGTATATAAACCTTAGCTACCTTCGACCTTTACACTCGGTAATTGTTGATTTTAAATTATTACTTTAAGATTCTTTTAAGCTTTTATATGAACCTCCGCGCTCTCGTAAGTTCTTTTAAGTAATCGCTTAAAGTCGTTATATCTTGAAGTTTTAAATCAAAAGAATTAACCGACTTGCTATATTTAAAATCGATATAAATATATTAATAAATTATTTTAATATTTAAATTTATAAATTATATTTAAAGTTAATTATATATATATTTTATTTAATATAATAACGATTTTAAAATTATCTATATAAACTCATCTATTAATTTATAATAATAAAATTCAAAAGGCTTTCGCAAGCTATCGAATTTATTACTTTCTTTTCTTACGATACCTTTTTTTTATATATAAAAAGTCTTTTGCTCGCTAACAATACTAATTTTATAATATCCGTCGTTATGTTCGTTTTTATTGATTTATTTAATAGATAGCTTAATTTTATAGCCGTTATTTAAAAACCGCTTAACTCGATATTCGTTTATTTTAATTAATTAGCTACGATTACGCTTTTCTTCGTTTAACATTTCTATTGCATACCGAGCGTTTCGACCGTTCGTTCGTCTAATAAAAAAGGAATAATAAGTTTTATTATCTACTTCGATAAAGATCGAGTTTAATTAGTTTGCAATCCTTAATAAATTAATAACTTAATTAATATATAAATAATAAAACGGCACTTACAAATAAATCGGCAAGCGTTTATTAAAATATGAATTTTTTTTATTTATTCTTTAGCTATAATAGATATTCGAGCTTATAAATATAATTATAAGTTAATACGATTATAAAGTGTTCTATCGTTTTATATAATAAATTTTTAATTAAATGCTTTTATTTTTAATATTTATTAGATTATATTAATTTTATTTATCGTATAGCAGCAGCCGAAAAGAAAGCTGCAAAGATTATATTTAAATTAAGATTTCTATAAGCACTTTATCTTTGTATATTAATTAAACCTTAATAAATTTAAGTAAGTATTTGTTATAACGACTTTAAGCGATTATTTAAAGAATTTATAAAAAAGCGAAAAGATTATATAAAGCTTAAGAAGATTATAAAATCATTATTTAAATTTGAAATTAATAATTATCGAAAGTAAAAGTTAAAAAAAACTAAGTGTTAGATTCTTTTTAAGCGATTAAAGAATATATTCGTAACTTCGTAACGGTCGTCAAAGTACTTGCAATTGTAAAACACTCGGTTATAAAAGTATTTGAATTTTAATTGCTCTTTAAAATTTAAAAGAGCTGATTCTTTTTATATGATTAAAAAGAATCACGCGCATTAGCTAATTAATAAGTTTACTAGTTAAGTTAAAAGTCTTTTAACTAGTATAATATATTAAGCGAAGTATATTAAGTAGCCCGTGAACTCTTTCAAATATTATTAGCTAGCTAAGGTCGATATAAATATACCGATATTAAAGTTTATATATAAAAAGGTTATTCGTAATAATCAATTTAAGTAAAAAGAGCTTAAAAGTGTTAAAAGATATAATTATAATTAAGCTTTAATAAAAAGGAAATAAAAAAAAATGAAAAGATAAAAAAAAAAACCGCTAGTTAAAACTTAACGCTCGCAAGAATGCTGCTTAAAAAGAATTAAACGTAAGCAAAACCTTTTTTAAAAATAAACTAACTTAATAAAATATATTTAAATTATAAAATGATGTTATATAATATTCAAGTATATAAGACGTTAATATATAAGTTCAAATCAATAGTTTAATAGCAAATTCGCTAGAATCTAAATATGTTTTCTTAAGTTATTGATTCGTTTTCATCTTAAATTACTTTAACTATTTACGAAAATACCGATCTATTTTAAAGTCAAGAGTTCGAAAGCTTTATAATTAGTTTCTTTAGCTTAATACTATTAGCAACTATTAAATGTTTTAATTAATATTATATTTAAAACGTCAAAGAGATTAAGACTTTTAATACTTAATAATTATAGACTTTATAATATTCTTAACAATAAAAAGCTAATTAAAATCCTTTGCGAATCGATTAAAATAAAAAGAAAACTTCTTTTATATAGATTAGATTCGTTTAAGCAGTTAAGAAATCAATAAAAGAGCTTGTAGTATGCTATAAAAAGTGCGATCGAGCTTTAAAGCATCCGAAGCTAAAAGCTTTTAAAACGAAAGCATTAGCCGATTATTAAAAAACGAATGTTTGCAAACGCGTCGTAAGTAAGCTAAAACAAAAGCTTCGGCAAACTCAATTAAGATCTAAATCTTTTTAACGCAATTTAATACGTTTGTTTTTATTTATAAATTCGGTTAATAAATCTAATAAATTTGATTAATAAATCTGATTAGTAAATCGGATTAGTAAATCTAATTAATAAATCTAATTAGTAAATTTAATTAATAAATCTGATTAGTAAATCGAATTAATAAATCTGATTAATAAATAATAAAACTAATATTTAATAGATATATCTATTACGAAGAACGCTTTCGCATTAAGACTTAAAATCAGCATTTCGAAAAAGTGTTTTAAATATTATATTATTTACGCGAAGCTCGTTTTGAATAATTAATAACTTAAATTAGAAATCTTTTTGCGAATTACAAAACCTATATCTTAAGCTCTTTAGTGCTTTAACTATTAAGCGAGACCTCGACGATAAGATTTTAGAAATTGATCGCTATTTATTAAATAATTTATTAGTTAATTAAAAACTCAGCATTTTATTAGATTATTAATTTAATATTAAGCGCTATTCTTTTATATGCATAATCGGAATTGCAATTACAAAAGATTAGCATATAATTTAGCTTATGCTTAGATTTATATACGTTAAGTTTAATTATATAAAAAAAGAATTAGCAAGAATTATTTACGAACGCTTTATTAAATTAAGCTTAATAAAAAAGATAATCGCGATTACAACGGATAACGCATTTTCGAATAATATAATAATAAAAGAGTTGCTTAAATGCGTCGAAGATGCATTTAAGAAAAAGCTTTTTATAAGCTAAAAGATTCTATACGTTCCGTATATAGCTTACGTCTTGCAATTATCTTTTAAAGCGTTGCTCGGACCGCGATTATCGTTAACGAACGAAAGCTTAAAAAAGCATTAAAAAGAAGATTTTAATATAAACGAGCTAAAAAAAGCAAAAAGACGCGATAAACGAAGAATTGTATATACACTTGCGATTATAAGTTTTTTTTTTTTAAAAAAAATATTTATTAATTATATTTATTAATTATTAATTAACGTACTTAAGTTCGAAAGTTTATCAAGTGTGTTACGGTTAGCTAACCTCGAAAATCGCGATTTAATAAAACGATAAAAGCTTTTATCGACGATTCAAAGCATCTTTTAACGAAAAGCTTAAAGCTTGTTTTAAATATTATTATAAAATAAGATTTTATATTTTATATGCTTAATCGATTTATAACTCTTAAAGATATTATTTAAAGATATTGTATAAAGATCGATAAGATAAGTATTTTTAAATTATCTGATACTTAATAAAAGCAAATTTTATAACTAATCGATATCCTTCGACCGTTTCACTTTTTAATTATGCATTTAAGTAAAAAGCTTAGTTTTATTATTTAATACGGATTTTTAATGTTCGATAAAATATTCGAACGTTTAAATAAAGCATAAGCACGATTAAAGTTTAAATATATAAAGATTTCGAAAGAAGATCGCAATAATTTTAAATAGATCTTGCAATTAAAAGAAAGCGTTATTAATGCTATTGAAAAATTAAATAAGTATTATAAGAAAACGTAAAGGCCGTTAAAAGATATTTTTGCTTTCGCGATAATCTTACATCTTGCTATTAAGCTAAAGACTTTCGACTTAAATTTTTCTTAGCTTTACGAAAGTAAAAATTAGTTTGCAATATATCGAGCGAGATTCGAAAAGCTTTTTAACGAATATTATAAGTCTTTAATATCTATAACTTAACGTATTAATAATATTAAAGCAATCGATCGTTAACCGATAGCCGCTTTATTACTTCGCGGCAAATTAATGCTAAGTTCTTTTTTATAAGCTTCTTTCGAAGATACAAATTACGAGTCGTCGGAAGTGTATAATTATCTTTTAGCTCGTAAGTTTGAAATTTTAATTTAAAACCTTAATTTTATTGATTTTTATTAATTAAGTTTAGCGGTCGACGGACGAAAGATTTTAACTTTTTAACGAAACCTTAAGCTTCGGTACCTTGATCTAGCTCGAATAGCTAGAGATTTTCTATGCATTTCTTTAACTAATATTTGCGTAAAAAAGGTATTTAATATTGCAAAAGATATTTGCGATTATCGTCGCAATAATTTATCGCTATTAACAATCGCAAAAGAAATAACTGCTTTATATTTCAAAATATATAATACTCGCTTAAATAAAGTTCTGCACTTATTCGAATCGATTTTAGTAAATTACAATGATTTAAATAAGGATCAGCTTAAAAAGGAATTCGAATAAAAAGTACAAAAGTTTTAAGAATAGCAAAATCGTTAATTTTAAAGCTTATCTTATTTTAAATATATCTTTGCTTGCGATAATCTTACGATCGATTAAGACTTTCGAACAATAAGTTTTAAGCAACGAGAAGCTAAGTTGATAATATTAAAAGCTGAAGTGCGAGAATCACGTAAGTTTAAATAATATTGATTTTATAAATATTTATTAATTATATTAAATAAAAGAGAACTTAAATAGGTTTCAAAATATTAATAAAGATGTTTCGTTTAAAATGCGATAGCTACGGTACGGAAAGTCTTTAAATTACGAAAGACATTCAAAAAGTAAGTTAATTTACTTGCGATATTTTTACTTTTTATCGATTTACTAATCGATTTACTAATCGATTTACTAATCGATTTACTAACTATCATATAAGATTATACAAAGCGCATTCTTCCGCTTTTTAAAGCAAAATCGTAGCAAATCGATTATATTCTTTATAAAGAAAACTAAGCAAAGTAAATCAATCGAAAGTAGCTACGGATTTACTTTTCGATAAGCAAACTCAAAATAATATAGATTAGAACGTTCTTAATAATATAAAAAACGAAAACGATTTAGAAAATTCAGATTCGAACGGTACGAACGAATCGACTAGCTTTAAACGCTATATAAACTATAAAAATAAAGTGCAACGAAGTACGATATTATATAATATACGCTTTTATTTAGATATAAATTCTAATTTAAATATTAGCGATAGCAAATTTATGCGATTAAAACGATTCGAATAATATTTCTTAACAAAATTATTTTAACGCAAAAGAAATATCAAGCTTTAAGCAAAGTGATAAAAGAATAATAAGTAAAAAGGAAGCTGATAGAATACCGGACTCGGCTTCGCTATCTTATAAAACTTTAAATACCGCTTAAACCCCGAAACCTAGTATTTCGAAACTTAAAACTCTTTTAGTCGTTATTTAAAATCAAAGTAAGTTAATTATTATATATAAGTTTAACGACTTTAAATTTAATACTTTTATAAGCGAACGAATTACAAATCTATTATCAACTTTAAAGCGCAAACGAATAGAAGAAAAAGAAGATAATAAAGCGAGATTAGTATAAGATAAAAAGAAAGAAGCTTCTTCTAGAATCAAGCGTTTAATTGCAAAGAGTATCGCTCTTGCTAAGTTTTATAATTAGCGACTTTGATTTTATTTATTGAATTGCTTTTTTTATATTATTAAGTTTTTGTATTTATTTGTTTACAATTGATTATAATAATTAATTGAATTCTTTTTTATCGATATCTTTAGTTTTTTTATTATTATTAATATATTTATATCGACTTTGGTTAGCTAGCTAAGAATACCGGTAGTAGTAGTTAAAAGAAGAGTTCACTCGTAAACCATGGTTCATAGGTCAGTTACGTGTAATAGCTTTACGTACGCTACGTATAGCAGCTTTACGTAAGTTACGTATAGCAGCTTTAAGTACGTTAAGTGTGGCAGCCTTACGTAAGTTACGTGTGGCAGCCTTAAGTACGTTAAGTGTAGCAGCCTTACGTAGATTACGTATAATAGCTTTACGTAGGTTACGTATGGCAGCCTTACGTAAGTTACGTATAACAGCTTTAAGTACGTTAATTCTTTTTATACAGCATTTACTAATCAGATTTATTAATCAGATTACGTACGGTAAAGCACGTGCTATAGCCGAGCTATAGCCGAGCTATAGCAGCCTTAAGTACGTTAAGTGTAGCAGCTTTACGTAGGTTACGTATAGCAGCCTTACGTAGTTTACGTATAGCAGCCTTAAGTACGTTAATTCTTTTTGTGCAGCATTTATTAATCAGATTTACTAATTAGATTTACTAATTAGATTACGTACGGTAAAGCACGTGCTATAGCCGAGCTATAGCCGAGCTATAGCAGCCTTAAGTACGTTAGATGTGGCAGCCTTACGTAAGTTACGTATGGCAGCCTTACGTAGTTTACGTATAGCAGCCTTAAGTACGTTAATTCTTTTTGTGCAGCATTTACTAATCAGATTTACTAATCAGATTTATTAATCAGATTTACTAATCAGATTACGTACGGTAAAGCACGTGCTATAGCCGAGCTATAGCCGAGCTATAGCAGCCTTAAGTACGTTAGGTGTGGCAGCCTTAAGTACGTTAGGTGTGGCAGCCTTACGTAGGTTACGTATAGCAGCCTTACGTAGTTTACGTGTAGCAGCCTTAGGTACGTTAAGTGTAGCAGCCTTACGTGGGTTACGTGTGGCAGCCTTACGTAAGTTACGTATAGCAGCTTTACGTAAGTTACGTGTAGCAGCCTTACGTAAGTTACGTATAGCAGCTTTAAGTACGTTAATTCTTTTTGTACAGCATTTACTAATCAGATTTACTAATCAGATTTACTAATCAGATTACGTACGGTAAAGTACGTGCTATAGTCGAGCTATAGCCGAGCTATAGCCGAGCTAAGCACGTGTAGCAAAGGGACGTGCAGCATGCAAGGTTTCTTTCCGTGCAGTATTTATTAATCAGATTTACTAATCAAATTTACTAATCAAATTTACTAATCAGATTTACTAATCAAATTTACTAATTATATTTACTAATCAGATTTACTAAGCGAAGCGTTCTTTCTTTATTCTGCGTCGAGTTCGTGTTTCAAATATTGTAATTCACTTTTATTAAATCGAAGCATTGCATCGATTATCATTAAGCGACGCGTTATTTTCTTTGTTCCGCGTCGATTCATTATTTTAAATATTATAATTCACTTTTAATAAATCGAAGCAATGCCTCGATTACGATTAAGCTACACTTTTATTTTTATATAAGTACTCGCTCCCTTTCTTTTTCCTTTTCTTTTTTTCATCATCACTTCAACACTCAACTTCTTAACCTCAACCTTAATATCTAACTTCTTAACCTCAACCTCAACACCCAACTTCAACTTCTCAACCTCAATACCTAACTTCAACTTCTCAACCAACCTTAACACTCAACTACAATTATATTCAACTTAAGTAATTATTTTCCTTTTAATTCCTTGCTTTTTGATTCTTTGCTTTAAGCTAATTATTTTCTTTATTTAATAATATCGATTCCCTTCCTTTATAACGCTATAGTC
This sequence comes from Drepanopeziza brunnea f. sp. 'multigermtubi', assembly GCF_022702325.1. Classification (NCBI taxonomy): domain Eukaryota; kingdom Fungi; phylum Ascomycota; class Leotiomycetes; order Helotiales; family Drepanopezizaceae; genus Drepanopeziza; species Drepanopeziza brunnea. The sequence continues at coordinate 879,621 of NW_027094080.1, read as the reverse complement.
GAGGTCAACTTTTTTAACACTAATAGCAACAAGCTAATCAACGAGATACTTAATCGCTACAAGGATTTCGTAATCGTTTATACTAATAGTAGCGTTATTAATTTAATATTTACTTGCTATAACAAAGAAGATACCGCTTTGTTTCTAAGACTAATCGGCCTCGATTACGAATGGAAAAGTCGCAAAAGTTTTATCGACGAGTTCGGCATCAAGCACTACGGTGCTAACAAAGTTAGTAATAACATCTATATTCTATAATCACTAATTGATTTTTTATTTAAAAAGAAAGCGCTTAAGTCCTTTGTCTCCTCGACCACTTTATCTCTTTCTTTAACGCAATTAGAAAGCAATTCACTTATAAGAACGTCAAGGTTCGATTGATCTTAAGTGATCTTACTCTTAAGCTTTTCGATAGCGATTATGCCGAAGCTAAAAGCATCTTAAAAGAGCTATTAATGCTATACCCCTTCACTATCGATAGTACTTTAGTATATAAACGCTTTACCTTTAAGTTTTCGAATAAAAATGAATTTAAGTAAAGCAATAAGTGCTAAAAGCTAAGAGAGCTACTTAAGTCAAACGAGATTTATCTGAACTATGCTTACAAGCAAGAGCTTAAGCTAAAAGCGGAGACCGAATTGAACGTATTTTACGTAACTGCAAAAAGACGAGTCTTTATCAACTCTTTATAACTAATAGACTTAAGCTAAAAAACGGGTCTTTACCAACCCTTAAGCCTTTGTAACTAATAAATTTAACTAATACTTTGAGTCTCTAATTAGTAAATGTGATTAGTAAATGTGATTAGTAAATGTGATTAGTAAACTTAATTAATAATTATGCATATGCATATTTTTATATATATAAACCTTATAAAATAACCTTACGCCCTATAGGGTTTCCCTATAAGGAGGGGCAGAATTTTATACCTCCCGTGGGTTCCCCCGTAAGGAGGACTTAAAACTCCGTGGGGCCCTATGGGGCCCTATGGAGCAGCCTAATGATTTCCCGCAATTTTTTAATTAACGCTATATCTTTGTTTTGAATCGTTATTCGTTTAACGTAAATAACATATAAGTTCGTTATTAAAAGTGATTAATAAATCGATTAATAAATCGATTAATAAATCGATTAATAAATAAATATATAAGTATTTACTTTTAAACTCTTTTACGAAAAATGCTTTTAAAGCTTTTTATAAACATTTTAAAGCATTGCTTTAAAATTTAAAGTCTTGTTTAAAATCGTAAGTAATCTTTAAAACAAAACGCTAAAAAAGAGTTTTTTTAATAAAAAGCTCGGTGCCTTTTTAATATCGTCGGATTTCTTTTAACGCAATAGCTATATAAATCAATAATTGTTTTTAAAAATCAATTTATTAATTAATTAAACTTATCTTTTAGCTTAGCTTATAGCGACGGCGCTTTCGTTAGCTTAAACTTTTTTTTTTCGTAACAATTGCAAACTTTTTAAGATACTTGCTCTTTTTAAATTTTTAATAAAAAAAAGTTTTAATTATTTAAAGTGATTTGCTAGCTAATAAAACGAAGCGAGCAGCTTTAGCCGTCGAAAGTGATTTTTTAATTCTTTTATATTAAGAAAAAAGAATATTATTTTCACTTAAGTTTTCTTTATTATCGCTTTGCTTTTTTTTATTTGTATTATTATAAAGCATCGTCTTCGTTACGGTTTTTATAATTATGATTAAGCCCGAGATAATGAAAGACCTTTTAAAAGCTTTTTGCGCGAAAGCTTTTTTAATACGATTGCTAATAAAAGTAAAAGAAAGTTTAGCAGCTGCAAAAGAATTGTTTTTAGCACTTAAGTCGTAAAACGGATCTTCGTTTTAAAGCTAAGCTGATGCACTCGCTTAGCTCGTCGATTATTATATTGCTTTTAAAGCAGTTTTAAAATAATTAACGAACGAAAGAAAAAAGTTTAAAAAAATCAAACTTATTAAAAGCTATTAGTATTTATGCTAATATTATTAAGAACGATGCTTTTGTTTATTTCGGATTGAATAATCGAAGTAAATCTAATTGCGTTTGCTAAAAAAAAATTTAATTAATAAATATTTATTAATTATAAATCAAAAACATTATCGGATCGAGGTTTAAGAAATAATAAGTGCTAGTTTGTATTTGCGCGAGAGTTTATTAATGTTTAAAAAGCGTTACTTAAAATAATAGAAATTAGCAATTATTAATTAATAAAGTAATTAATACTTACTAGCTTAACCTTAAGAAATTCGGCGAGAAAAGGACGGAGATAAATCGGTTCTTTATTATAAACTTGCAATATCGCGCAAAGTTTTAAGAATTTTTATAAATGCTTATTAGCTATTTATAATTGATTTATTAATTAATTTATTAATTAAATACTAATCGGATAGTTATCGAGTTGTAATAGCGCGGCGTTTAGCAAAAGTAAAGTTAAAAATTCTTATAAATGCTTATCAGTTATTTGCAATTAATTTATTAATCAATTTATTAATTAAATATTAATCGAATAACTATCGAGTTATAATAGCGCAGCGCTTAGCAAAAGTAAGGTCTAGCGGATCCGTAATCAATTGAGCTTTGCTAAATTAAAGATAAAGATTTGCGTTAAGCAAAGTAATTAAAAAAGTATTAATAATACTTCGATTAATTAAATATAAATTTATTTTATTTATTTTGCAAATTTAAGTTTTCTTTTTTTACGCTTTCGCCGCGTATTATATTTGCTTTACTTTTTTATGCTTCGTCTTTATCTGCTTAATTTTTAGCCGCTTAACCTTTAGCCGCTTGACTTTTAGCCGCTTAACTTTTAATCGCTTGATTTTCAATTGCTTTATTAATTAACTTATTTTAGCTTGCGTTATTTCTTTTAGCCGTAATGCTTAATATATCGATAAAAAAAAGTCGGTCCGAAAGCAAAGGTTCGTTTAAATAAAAAGGCTATTTAAAATTATTAATAAAGAAACCTGATCGCGATAATTTAATTTACGATTAGTAAATTGATAATTTTAAATAAGAAAAAGACGACCTTATAAAGCAATAAATAGCGTTGTATTTAAAAGCGTAGCAAATAAAAAAGCGATAATTATAATTGATTATTAAGTAATAGTAAAAAGAAATTAGACTTTATTTTATAAAGTAATAATTGCGCGAGGCGGCCGCTTTATTTTAGCTGCGGCCGCTTTATCTTAGCTGCGGCTGCTTTATCACTTCGTGAATTTATTAGCGGCCGCGCTAAGATGTTTTAAAAATAAAGTATACGAGTTTACTTTTAACCTTAACACTTTTATTTTATTACTTTTAAAAAATTTATAATAAAAATCATTTTTTTATTTACTAATCTATTTATTAATTAAAAACGTTTTTCTTAAAATACGGCCCATACGACGGCAATCGTAGCGGCAAGCAATCCGATGCTAAAAAACCTTGGCAAGCGCAAAGTAAGTATTTTTTTTACGTAGTATTTTAACTTTTATTAATTTATTAATTTTTCTTAAAAAAGAAGGCTAGAAAAAAGCTAATTATTAACTAATCTTTATACGATAAAAGCTAATGCTCGTATAGCAAAGCTAAAACAAAATCCTTAAGCAAATAAGCTTCGAAAAGCTAAAGGACGAGATTAAGCGGCCGCTAATTAGCTTTTTGCAATTTAAAAACAAACCTTAAAATATTTTGAAGTATTAAAAGTTGAAAAAAAACTCGATAAGCTGAAATGCGAAAGAATTTTATAAATAAATAGTACTTTTTCTTTTTTTTTATTTGTTAAGCAATTTATTAATCGATTTTAAAAAGAATCGAAGCATTTACGCAGATAATCTTGCTATGCAAGCCGCTTTTTTTATAACTGGATTTAATAATAGAAAATACTTAAATAGCGATTGAGTTAATAAAGCATTTAATTTAAACGAAAAGGTTTATAAAGAATTTAATTTGCGAAAAGACGAAGAAGAAAATAATAATATACTTTGCGATAAATACGTTTCGATTATCGATAAAAAGATAAAAAAGGTTACTCGGCAATTAGCACGTCAGCACGCATAGATAAGCTTTTATTTTATTTAAATATTTATATTTTATTAATAATATAAAGTCACGTTATATAATAACCGTTTAGCAATTTCGTCGCTATTAGCAAAGTATAGCGCGGTCTTTATTAATAAAGTGCCGAGCTGCTAATTTAAAAAGTGAGAAAGCTTTCTTCAAATTAATAGCTTAGAACTTAATAAGCACGGTTTTAAAACGAACTAAGTAAGAATTCATTTTATTATGCTTTTAATCAATTGAACTAATATTATAACTTTTAGTCTTTATTTAATCAAGCCTCTTTACGTTTACTTTTCTTTTGATAAAAAGAAGTATTAGCGAGCTAAAATTAAAGCAAATACCGATGAAATTAAATACGAATTGCCGGGTTTAGCCGCTTAATAGAATATAAAAGGATTCGAAAAGAATATTAAATTTAAAAAAGCTAATTGCGATCTTATTTTATTTTAACGCGTTATGCAATTGATTTAGAAAAAAGACGAGCTAGCTCCGGAGTTGTTTTACGGCGTTAAAGATAACTATACGGAATTAAAATTATTTTTAAATTTAATACTTAAGTTTATATAAAATAGAATTCACGATTAATTACAAATTTTGTATTTTATAAAAATACTTTTATTTATTTTATTTATTAATTATATTTATTAATAATACTTATTAATTATATTTATTAATTATATATACTAATCATAGTTATTAATTATATTTATTAATTATTATTAAAATGTTTTTCGCGATCGAAAATTATATTCGTAACTTCGGAAAGTCGTAAAGTATATGCAATTGCAAAAGACTTTATTTGCTTTTTAAAGTTTAAAAAAGCTAACTTTTTTTATATAATTAATAGAAATCAAGTGCATTAACCAACTATTAGGTTTTCTACTTAAGTTAAAGGTCTTTTAAGTTATAATATAATAAGCTAAGCATGCTAAGTGACTTATGAATTACGGTTTACGAGTAAACTCTTTTAATTATTATTAGCTAGCTTAAGTCTAATCACATTTACTAATCACATTTACTAATTACATTTATTAATTATATTTATTAATCATATTTATTAATTACATTTACTAATCATGTTTATTAATCGTCGGTTTCTTGTATAACGACACGCCAAGTCTTTTAGACGCACTTTATATGCGCTAAGCTATTTCCTTCCTTTTTTCTTTCGTATTCTTCGTATTCTTTTATTCCCCGCTTTTGACCTATGAATTATAGTTTACGAGTCCTTAGCGCTTTTACCTTCGTATATATAGACCTTAGCTACCTTCGACTTTTACAATCGGTAATTGTTGATTTTAAGTTATTATTTTGAGATTCTTTCAAGCTTTTATATAAACCTTTGCGCTTTCGTAAGTTTCTTTAAGTAATCGCTTAAGGTCGTTATATTTTAAAGTTTTAAATTAAAAAAATTAATCGACTTGTTATATTTAAAATCGATATAAATATATTAATAAATTGTTTTAATATTTACATTTATTAATTATATTTATAATTAATCATATATATATTTTATTTAATATAATAACGATTTTAAAACTATTTATATAAACTTATCTATTAATTTATAATAATAAAATTTAAGAGGCTTTCGCAAGCTATCGAATTTATTACTTTCTTTTCTTGCGATACCTTTCTTTTATATATAGAAAGTCTTTTGCCCGCTAATAATACTAATTCTATAATATCCGTCGTTATATTCGTTTTTACTAATCCATTTAATAAATAGCTTAATTTTATAGCCGTTATTTAAAAATCGCTTAACTTAATATTCTTTTATTTTAATTAACTAGCTACGATTACGCCCTTTTTCGTCTAGCATTTTTATTGCATATTGAGCGTTTCGACCGTTCGTTCGTTTAATAAAAAAAGAATAATAAGTTTTATTATTTACTTCGATAAAGATCGAGTTTAATTAATTTATAATCTTTAATAAATTAATAACTTAATTAATATATAAATAATAAAACGGCACTTATAAATAAATCGGCAAGCGTCCGTTAAAATATAAATTTCTTTTATCTATTCTTTAGCTATAATAGATATTCGAGCTTATAGATGTAATTATAAGCTAATACGATTATAAAGTGTTTTATCGTTTTATATAATAAATTTTCAATTAAATGCTTTCATTTTTAATATTTATTAGATTATATTAATTTTATTTACCGCATAATAGCAGCCGATAAATAAGCTGCAAAAATTATATTTAAATTAAAATTTCTATAAGCACTTTATCTTTGTATACTAATTAAACCTTAATAAATTTAAGTAAGTACTTATTATAACGACCTTAAGCGATTATTAAAGAATTTATAAAAAAGCGAAAGGATTATATAAAGCTTAAGAAGATTAAAAAATCATTATTTAAATTTAAAATTAATAATTATCGAAAATAAAAGTTAAAAAAAATTAAATATTAGATTCCTTTTAAGCGATTAAAAAATATATTCGTAACTTCGTAACGGTCGTTAAAGTATTTACAATTGCAAAACACTCGGTTATAAAAGTATCTAAATTTTAATTGCTTTTTAAGATTTAAAAGAATTGATTCCTTTTATATAATTAAAAAGAATCACGCGCATTAGTTAACTAATAAGTTTACTAGTTAAGTTAAAGGTCCTTTGACTAATATAATATGCTAAGCGAAGCATATTGAATAGCCCGTGAACTCTTTTAAATATTATTAGCTAGCTAAGGTCGATATAAATATACCGATATTAAAGTCTATATATAAAAAGGTTGTTCGTAATAGTCAACTTAAGTAAAAAGAGCTTAAAGGCGTTAAAAGATATAATTATATGTTGTGCGGAACAAGCATGGTTCTACCCAAGCTACATGTGACATATTATATGACTTCGCCTAATAGCGCCTTTAGCATACTAAAGCTCTTAAGTATATGTATATAGATCCTGACGAGCTTTTTAAATAGAATATACTAAGCTTTATTTAATCTATAGAATCTCTTCTTAATCTTAATGCTAGTAAGCATTATAGCTAAAAGCTATATTCGCATTCACGAGCTATTCAATTAGTCTTTGATAACCTCCGAATTAATCGAAAGCGGATTCTGCAAGTCACTTTAACGCTACTTCGTTATAATTTTCATTTTTTGTAATCTGTCTTTTTTCAATTATATTTATTCTTTACAACTAACACTTATCACTTTTAAGAACTTTAACTAATTTTTCAAAAGCTTTAATCATAAAATCAATTGCTATAACAATAAACGATAAAGTAAAAGAGGTTCTCTTGATTAATGAAACGAATTTTATAAGTCGTAGCGACTTCTTAAAATAAATTACGAATTATAAATACTTTATTAAGCGCTTTAGCATTAAACAATACGCAGCTTTTCGTATTAACGTAAAAGAACTTGCTTTTTCTATCGAGCAGATTAAATTAAAAACGAAATCTGTTATAAAGATAGTAACGGAGCTTAATAACGAATACTATTAGAATTAAGACCGCTAACGAAAGGCTTAAGATAAACAGCACTTAAAAGCTTTTGCAAACGATCTTAATAGATTCTTACGATTACGCGAAGCTAAGTTCGAAGACGTTCGAAAAGCGTATAACGATAATATAAAAGAATACAACTTCGCTATAATCAATTAAAAGATCTTAAATAACAAAAGCAATTAAATCATAGACTAGATTAAATAAACGATTAAGAGCTTTATTTTCGAAAAAGCGAGCTTAGCGGTTATGAAAGCGGATAATACTTTTATTTAATTCTTAATAAAAAAGCTTTAAGAAATATGCCGTCTATCCGACTCGAGCTTTAAGCTATCGATAGTACGAGATTATAACAAATCTTTGCACAATGCAAATAGCTAATGCCGTTTATCCGACTCGAGCTTTAAGCTATCGATAGCACGAGATTATAACAAATCTTTGCAAATAGCTAAGTAAAAAAGCGTCTTTTTAGCGGTTTAAATTAAAAAACACCGAGTTATTTACAAGTTAGCGAAGATGAACGAGCTTTACGAAACGACGAGTATACTCGCGATAAAAGTATTTTTAAAAGCTATTAGCGAAAAATAGTTATTAATTTAAGCGTCGTTAAAGCTCGCAAAAGTCATTCGAAACGACGAGTTATCGAAGCTTTAAAAGCGAACTTTTTACGATTACTTTAATTAATACGAAAGCTAAGTTAACGAAAAGATTAGCAATCCGAACTTTAACTTCTTTAATATATTCGTTACTTTCGAAGATCAAACGATTCGCAGCACTTTCGGAAATGATAAGGCTAACGATATTGCTTTTAAGCAGTCCGATAAACGCTTCGATAGCTTTAAAAGACTTGCTAAAGGTTTTAAATGCTTGTGCTTTAAAAAGAAAATATATTATTAAGATGCAATTAAGTGCAAGGTCTTTCGCTATTGCTTTAACGGTTTTAACGAAAGTAGATTTTTAAAGCCGAATCGAGATAATATCGTCGTTATAAAGAAAAGGCTTTAAAAGCTTAAATTTAAAGCGCTTTAAAAAAAGATTACGAAAGAAAGTTAAATATAAATTCAAGTCGATAAGATCGTTTTAAAAAGCAAAGAAAAGCAATCGAATAATAGCGATAAATCAAAATACTTTAAAAAAGTATTAATTGTCACCAACGGTGACCCAAGATAAATTCCAGTAGTTGTGGTGGTGATGAGTTATCCAGTAGTTGTGGTGGTGATGAGTCATCCAGTAGTTGTGGTGGTGATGAGTCATCCAATCGTCGTAATAATAATGAGTCATCTAGTAGTTGTAGTAGTGATGAGTCATCCAATCACGTAAGACTATTCTATACCGATCTAGCAAGATTTCTGAGCAATGCCAAGAGAAATGTCCTATCGCATTTTAAACGAAACATCTTTATCAATATCTTGAAACCTATTTAAGTTTTCTTTTATTTAATATAATTAATAAATATTTATTGTCACTAACGGTGACCCAAGATAAATTCCAGAGGTTGTGGTGATGATTAGTCATTCAATCACGTGAGACTATTCTATACGGATCTGGCAAGATTTCTGAGCAATGCTAAGAGAAATGTCGGCATATAATTCTAGATTTCGGAAAGGGTCGGCCCGAATTAAATATGTCCTATAGCTAAGCCTAATTTAGCCACCGCCATCAATTCTGCCGCAGATAACTTACGTAAAGCTGCTATACGTAACTTACGTAAAGCTGCCACACGTAAACTACGTAAGGCTGCTACACGTAACCTACGTAAGGCTGCTACACGTAAACTACGTAAGGCTGCTACACGTAACCTACGTAAGGCTGCTATACGTAACCTACGTAAGGCTGCCACACGTAACTTACGTAAGGCTGCCACACGTAACGCACGTCGCTGCTACACGTAACGTACGTAAAGCTGCTATACGTAAACTACGTAAGGCTGCTACACGTAACCTACGTAAGGCTGCTACACGTAACCTACGTAAGGCTGCCACACGTAACCTACGTAAAGATGCCACACGTAACGCACGTCGCTGCCACACGTAACTTACGTAAGGCTGCTACACGTAACCTACGTAAGGCTGCCACACGTAACTTACGTAAAGCTGCCATACGTAACCTACGTAAGGCTGCCACACGTAACTTACGTAAGGCTGCCACACGTAACCTACGTAAGGCTGCTACACGTAACCTACGTAAGGCTGCCACACGTAACCTACGTAAAGATGCCACACGTAACGCACGTCGCTGCTACACGTAACTTACGTAAGGCTGCCACACGTAACCTACGTAAGGCTGCCACACGTAACTTACGTAAAGCTGCCACACGTAACCTACGTAAGGCTGCCACACGTAACTTACGTAAGGCTGCCACACGTAACCTACGTAAGGCTGCCACACGTCACTTACGTAAGGCTGCCATACGTAACTTACGTAAGGCTGCCACACGTAACGCACGTCGCTGCCTTACGTAATACGTAAGGCAGCTAAGCTGCTACCAATCAAAGGACCTTTAACTTGATTGTAAAACCTGTTATTAGCTAGTACAAGTAATTCTTTCTAACCGTAAAAAAGAAATCAGCTCCTTTGAGCTTTAGAAAGCAATTAGAATTCAAATCCTTTTACAACCAAGTGTTTTGCAATTGCAAGTACTTTGACGACCTTTACGAAATTACGAATATATTTCCTAATCGCTTAAAAGCAATCTAATAATAATAATAATTATAATAATAATAATGATAATAATAATAATAATAATAATAATAATAATAATAATAATAATAATAATAATAATAATAATAATAATAATAATAATAATAATAATAATAATAACAATAATAATGGTAATAATATTTAAGTAATTCGCGAAAGGGTCTGGGACTTCCTTAATAAAAAGGGGGGTTTAAGGGGGTCCCCCCCTTATATTAAATTATTAAATATAAGTAATTTGCAAATTATTTTGAGGTTTCCTTAATTCAAGGGGGGATATAAAGGGGTCCCTTTTTTTTATTAAATTATTAAGTATAAGTAATTCGCAAAAAGGTCTGAGGTTTCCTTATTAAAAAGGGGGGTTTAAGGGGGTCTCCCCCTTATATTAAATTATTAAATATAAGCAATTTGCAAAAGAGTCTAAGGTTTCCTTAGTAAAAAGGGGGGTTCAAAAGGGTCCCCCCCTTATATTAAATTATTAAACATAAGTAATTCGCAAAAGGGTCTGGGACTTCCTTAATAAAAAAGGTGGTTTAAAGGGGTCTCCCCTTTATATTAAATTATTAAATATAAGCAATTTGCAAAAGAGTCTAAGGTTTCCTTAGTAAAAATGGGGGTTTAAAAGGGTCCCCCCCTTATATTAAATTATTAAACATAAGTAATTCGCAAAAGGGTCTGAGGTTTTCTTAGTAAAAAGGGGGGTTTAAGGGGGTCCTCCTCTTATATTAAATTATTAAAATATAAGTAATTCGTAAAAAGGTCTAAGGTCTCCCTTATAGAAAGAAGTATTTAAAAAGGTTTCTTTTTTGTAATAAATTATTAGATAAATTATTTCTTGCGCCAATTACGTTTAGATTTATTCGGTTTTTATTATTATTTATTTTATAATTTACTTAAATATATGAAGATTTTTATAAATCGAGTAATTAGCTCGTTGGTGACACTACAAAGAACTTGGTCCTTTGCCCTGGTAAAATCAATATTATTTAAACTTACGTAATTCTCGCATTTCAGCTTTTAATATTATTAACTTAGCCTTTCGTTATTTAAAACTTATTATTCGAAAGTCTTGATCGATCGTAAGATTATCGTAAGCAAAGATATATTTAAAATAAAATAAGCTTTGAAATTAACGATTTTGCTATTCTTAAAACTTTTATACTTTTTATTCGAATTTTTTTTTAAGCTGATCTTTATTTAAATCATTGTAATTTATTAAAATCGATTCGAATAAGTGCCGAGCTTTATTTAAGCGAATATTATATATTTTAAAATATAAAGCAGTTATTTCTTTTGCGATTGTTAATAGCGATAAATTATCGCGACGATAATCGCAAATATCTTTTGCAATATTAAATACTCTTTTTACGCAAACATTAGTTAAAAAGATACATAAAAAATCTTTAGCTATTCGAGTGAAATCAAGGTATTAAAGCTTAAGGTTTCGCTAAGAAGTCAAAATCTTTCGTCCGTTGACCGTTAAACTCAATTAATAAAAATCAATAAAATTAAAGTTTTAAATTAAAATTTCAAACTTACGAGCTAAAAGATAATCATACACTTTCGACGACTCGTGATTTATATCTTCGAAAGAAACTTATAAAAAAGAACTTAGCATTAATTTGCCGCGGAGTAATAAAGCGGTTATCGGTTAACGATCGATTGCTTTAATATTATTAATACGTTAAGCTATAAATATTAAAGACTTATAATATTCGTTAAAAAGCTTTTCGAATCTCGCTCGATATATTATAAACTAATCTTTATCTTCGTAAAGCTAAGAAAAATTTAAGTCGAAAGTCTTTAGCTTAATAGCAAGATATAAGATTATCGCGAAAGCAAAAATATCTTTTAGCGGCTTTTGCGTTTTCTTACAATACTTATTTAATTTCTCGATAGCATTAATAACGCTTTCTTTTAATTGTAAGATTTATTTAAAATTATTGCGATCTTTTTTCGAAATTTTTATATATTCAGACTTTAATCGTACTTATGCTTTATTTAAACGTTTAAATATTTTATCGAATATTAAAAATCCGTATTAAATAGTAAGACTAAGCTTTTTATTTAAGTGCATAATTAAAAAGTGAAACGGTCGAAAGATATCGATTAGCTATAAGATTTGCTTTTATTAAGTATTAAATAATTTAAAAATACTTATTTTATCGATCTTTATATAATATTTTTAAATAATATCTTTAAGAATTATAAATCGATTAAGCATATAGAATATAAAATCTTATCTTATAATAATATTTAAAATAAGCTTTAAGCTTTTTATTAAAAGATACTTTAAATCGTTAATAAAAGCTTTTATCGTTTTATTAAATCGCGATTTTCGAAGTTAGCTAATTGTAATACACTTAATAAACTTCCGAACTTAAGTACGTTGATTAATAATTAGTAAATATAATTAGTAAATATTTTTTTTAAAAAAAAAAAAACTTATAATCGCAAGTGTATATGCAATCTTTCGTTTATCGCGTTTTCTTATTCTTTTTAACTCGTTTATATTAAAATCTTCTTTTTAATGCTTTTTTAAGCTTTCGTTCGTTAGCGATAATCGCGGTTTAAGCAACGCTTTAAAAGATAATTGCAAGACGTAAGCTATATACGGAACGTATAGAATCTTTTAGCTTATAAAAAGCTTTTTCTTAAACGCATTTTCGACGCATTTAAGCAATTCTTTTATTATTATATTATTCGAAGATGCGTTATTCGTTGTAATCGCGATTATCTTTTTTATTAAGCTTAATTTAATAAAGCGTTCGTAAATAATTCTTGCTAATTCTTTTTTTATATAATTGAACTTAACGTATATAAATTTAAGTATAAGCTAAATCATATGCTAATCTTTTGTAATTGCAGTTCCGATTATATATATAAAAGAATAGCGCTTAATGCTAGATTAATAGTTTAATAAAATGCTAAGTTTTTAATTAGCTAGTAAATTGTCTAATAAATAGCGATCAATTTTTAAAATCTTATCGTCGAAGTTTCGCTTAATAGTTAAAGCATTAAAAAGCTTAAGATATAGGTTTTGTAATTCGCAAAAAGATTTTTAATTTAAGTTATTAATTATTCGAAACGAGCTTCGCGTAGATAATATAATATTTAAAACACTTTTTCGAAATGCTAATTTTAAATTTTAATGCGAAAGCGTTCTTCGTGATAGATATGTTTATTTGATATTAGTTTTATTATTTATTAATTAGATTTATTAATCTGATTTACTAATCAGATTTATTAATTAAATTTATTAATTAAATTTACTAATTAGATTTATTAATTAGATTTACTAATCAGATTTATTAATTAGATTTACTAATCAGATTTATTAGATTTATTAACCGAATTTATAAATAAAAACAAACGTATTAAATTGCGTTAAAGAGATTTAAATCTTAATTAAGTTTGCCGAAGCTTTTGTCTTAGCTTATTTACGACGCGTTTGCAAACGTCCGTTTTTTAATGATCGGCTAATGCTTTCGTTTTAAAAGCTTTTAGCTTCGGATGCTTTAAAGCTCGGTCGTACTTTTTATAATATATTATAAGCTTTCTTATTGATTTTTCAGCTGCTTGAACGAATCTAATCTATATAAAAGAAGTTTTCTTTTTATTTTAATCGATTCGCAAAAGATTTTAATTAGCCTTTTGTTATTAAGAATACTATAAGGTCTGTGATTATTAAGTATTAAAAGTCTTAATTTCTTTGACGTTCTAAATATAATATTAATTAGAACATTTAATAATTGCTAATAGTATTAAGCTAAAGAAACTAATTATAAAGCTTTCCAACTTTTGACTTTGAAATAGATCGGTATCTTCGTAAATGATTAAAGTAATTTAAAATGAAAACGAATCAATAGCTTAAGAAGATATATTTAGATTTTAGCGAATTTGCTATTAAATTGTTAATTTAAACTTATATATCAACGTCTTATATACTTGAATATTATATAATATTATTTTATGATTCAAATATATTTTATTAAGTTAGTTTATTTTTAAAAAAGGTTTTGCTTACGCTTAATTTTTTTTAAATAGCATTCTTGCGAGCGTTAAGTTTTAATTAACGGTTTTTTTTTTATCTTTTCATTTTTTTTTATTTCCTTTTTATTAAAGCTTAATTATAATTATATCTTTTAACGCTTTTAAGCTCTTTTTACTTAAGTTGATTATTACGAATAACCTTTTTATATATAGATTTTAATGTCGGTATATTTATATCGACCTTAGCTAGCTAGTAGTATTTGAAAGAGTTTACGGGCTATTTAACATGCTTCGCTTAGCATATTACATTAGTCAAAGGACTTTCAACTTAATTAATAAACTTATTAATTAGCTAGTGCGCGTGATTCCTTTTAATTATATAAAAGGAATCAGCTCTTTTAAATTTTAAGGAGCAATTAGAATTTAAATACTTTTATAACCGAGTGTTTTGCAATTGCAAGTACTTTGACGACTGTTACGAAGTTACGAATATATTTTTTAATCGCTTAAAAAGAATTTAACACTTAGTTTTTTTTAATTTTTACTTTCGATAATTATTAATTTTAAATTCAAATAATGATTTTATAATCTTCTTAAGCTTTATATAATCCTTTCGCTTTTTTATAAATTCTTTAAATAATCGCTTAAGGTCGTTATAACAAGTACTTACTTAAATTTATTAAGGTTTAATTAGTATATAAAGATAAGGTGCTTATAGAAATCTTAATTTAAATATAATCTTTGCAGCTTTTTTTTCGGCTGCTGTTATGCGGTAAATAAAATTAATATAATCTGATAAATATTAAAAATAAAAGCATTTAATTAAAAATTTATTATATAAAACGATAGAACACTTTATAATCGTATTAGCTTATAATTATATCTATAAGCTCGAATATCTATTATAACTGAAGAATAAATAAAAGAAATTCATATTTTAACGGACGCTTATCGATTTATTTATAAGTGCTGTTTTATTATTTATATATTAATTAAGTTATTAATTTATTAAAGATTGCAAACCAATTAAACTCGATCTTTACTAAAATAGATAATAAAATTTATTATTCCTTTTTTATTAGACGAACGAACGGTCGAAACGCTTGGTATGCAATAGAAATGCTAGACGAAAGAGGGCGTAATCGTAGCTAGTTAATTAGAATAAACGAATATCGAGTTAAGCGATTTTTAAATAACGGTTATAAAATTAAGCTATTTATTAAATAGATTAGTAAAAACGAATATAACGACGGATATTATAAAATTAGTATTGTTAGCGAGCAAAAGACTTTTTATATATAAAAGAGAGGTATCGTAAGAAAAGAAAGTAATAAATTCGATAGCTTGCGAAGGCTTTTTAAATTTTATTATTATAAATTAATAGATGAGTTTATATAGATAATTTTAAAATCGTTATTATATTAAATAAAATATATATATAATTAATTATAAATATAATTTATAAATGTAAATATTAAAATAATTTATTAATATATTTATATCGATTTTAAATATAGTAAGTCGGTTAATTTTTTTGATTTAAAACTTTAAGATGTGACGACTTTAAGCGATTATTTAAAAGAATTTACGAAAGCGCGAAGGTTTATATAAAAGCTTAAGAAAATCTTAAAGTAATGATTTAAAATCAATAATTATCGAGTATAAAGGTCGAAGGTAGCTAAGGTTTATATATACGAAAGTAAAAGCGCTAAAGACTCGTGAATTATAGTTTATAAGTTAAAAGCGGAGAATAAAAGAATACGAAGAATACGAAAGAAAAAAGGAAAGAAGTAGCTTAGCGCATGTAAAGTGCGTTTAAGAGACTTAGCGTATCGTTACACAAAAAACCGACGATTAATAAATGTGATTAGTAAATGTGATTAATAAATACCAGGGCAAAGGACCAAGTTCTTTGTAGTGTCACCAACGAGCTAATTACTCGATTTATAAGAATCTTAATATATTTAAATCAAAATTATAAAATGAATAATAATAAAAATGAAATAAATATAAAAGTATTATTGTACGAGAAATGATTTAATATATTATTATAAAAAGAAGCCTTTTGAAATCTTTTTTTTTTTCCGTAAAGACTTAAGATCTTATTGCGAATTACTTATATTTCGATAATTTATTTTAAAAGAGGTATCCTTCAAAACCCTCCTCTTTATTAAAGAAATCTCAGACCCCTTTGCAAATTACTTATACTTAATAATTTAATATAAGGGGGGGACCCCCTTAAACCCCCCTTTTTACTAAGGAAATTTCAGACCTTTTTGCGAATTACTTATACTTAATAATTTAATATAAGGGGGGGACCCCCTTAACCTCCCCTTTTTACTAAGCAAACTTCAGACCTTTTTGCGAATTACTTATACTTAATAATTTAATATAAGGGGGGGACCCCCTTAAACCCCCCTTTTTACTAAGGGAACCTTAGACCCTTTCGCGAATTACTTATATTTAATAATTTATTATAAAGAGGAGACTCTATTAAAACCCCCCTTTTAACCAAAAAGGCTCGGGACCTCTTCGCGAATGATATTGTTGTTATTATTATTATTATTATTATTATTATTATTATTATTATTATTATTATTATTATTATTATTATTATTATTATTATTATTATTATTTTCGGTACGTTTATATCGACCTGAGCTAGCTAGTAGTAATTGGGGGAGTTTACCCGTGAAGTTAACCATGGTTCACGGGCCACTTAGCATGCCTCGCTTAGCTGCTAGCATATTATACTAGTTAAAGGATTTCCAACTAGTAACTTGATTGTAAAACTTATTAGTTAGCTAGTTTACGTGATTCCTTTTAATCATATAAAAGGAATCAGCCCCCTTGAACCTTAAAGAGCAGTTATAATTCAGATACCTTTACAATCGAGTGTTTTGCAATTGCAAGTACTTTCACGACCTTTACGAAGTTACGAATATATTCCTTAATCGCTTGGAAGCAATCGAATAATTATTATTATTATAATTATTATTATTATTATTATTATTATTATTATTATTATTATTATTATTATTATTATTATTATTATTATTATTATTATTATTATTATTATTATTATTATTATTATTATTATTATTATTATTATTATTATTATTATTATTATTATTATTATTATTATTATTATTATTATTATTATTATTATTATTATTATTCTTACTATTATTATTATTATTATTATTATTATTAGTAATAGTAGTAGTAAAAAGCGCTCAAGACTTATAAATAAGGTTACGAGTGAAAATAAAAGAACGAGAAAAGTAAGAAAATATAAAAGAATATAAAAAGGAAAGGAAAGAAGTAGCTTAGCGTACGTAAGATTAAGTTCAAATAATCTAGCGTATCGTTATAAATTATTTACTTTTTTCAATCGTTTTAAGAAGAAAAAAAAGTATACGTATATTTCAAGAATATAGCTATTATACTTCTTAGACTATAACCATTAGACTACCAAGGTTCTTTTTATTTTATTATTGAATGACTTACTAATAATACTAGTATATATATATTAAGCTTGAATTTTTCGATAAGGTCGATTTTTTCTTAGTTTTATTATATATCGCAATATTCGATATGCGCTTTTATAAGTCTTAATAATAGCTTAATTGAAAAAAAAAGAGGCCCGTGCACTTATATAAAAATGACGCGTCTTTATAAAAATAATAGTTTATATACGCGTATCTATATAACGCGTCAACGCGTCGACACGCCGCGATACGTATTTTTTTGGTTTTGTTGCATATCGCAATTTTTTATATACGGCTTTATTAGCCTTAATAATAGCTTAATTAAAAAAAAAAAGTGGCCCGTGCACTTCTATACAAATGACGCGTCTTTATAAAAAAAAATCCTATATACGCGTATCTATATAACGCGTCGACGCGTCGACGCGCCGCGATACGTATTTTTTTGGTTTTGTTGCATATCGTAATTTTTTTTTATACGGCTTTATTAGCCTTAATAATAGCTCAATTCAAAAAAAAAAAAGTGGCCCGTGCACTTCTATACAAATGACGCGTCATTATAAAAAAATAAAATAAAGTGGTCCGTGCACGCGTATTTATATAACGCGTTTACGCGTCGATATCCTTCGATACAGATTACGGAAAAAAAAAATTCCGGTGCCGGCGGAATTACTTTAATCCCCCTTCTTTCTTTAATTCTTCCGGAAAAAGTTCAATAGATTGACATGGAATAAAAGTCTTGGCACGCTCAGAAATCTTGCCAGATCCGTATAGAATAGTCTCACGTGATTAGATGACTAATCACCACCACTATTGGAATTTATCTTGGGTCACCGTAGGTGACAATAATTAGTAAATATAATTAATAAATATAATTAGTAAATATAATTAGTAAATATAATAAGTAAATATAATTAATAAGTATTATTAATAAATATAATTAATAAATAAGATAAATAAAAGTATTTTTATAAAATATAAAATTTATAATTAATCGTGAATTCTATCTTATATAAACTTAAGCATTAAGTTTAAGAATAATCTTAATTCCGTATCGCTATCTTTAACGCTATAAAACAACTCCGGAGCTAGCTCGTCTTTTTTCTAAATTAATTATATAACGCGTTAAAATAAAATAAGATCGTAATTAGCTTTTTTAAATTTAGTATTCTTTTCGAATCTTTTTATATTCTATTAAGCGGCTAGACCCGGCAATTCGTATTCAATTTTATCGGTATTTGCTTTAATTTTAGCTCGTTAATACTTTTTTTTATTAAAAGAAAAGTAGACGTAAAAAGGCTTGATTAAATAAAGATTAAAAGTTATAATATTAATTCAATTGATTAAAAGCATAATAAAATAAATTCTTATTTAATTCGTTTTAAAACCGTGCTTGTTAAGTCTTAAGCTATTAATTTAAGGAAAGCTTTTTTATTTTTTAAATTAGCAGCTCGGCACTTTATTAACAAAGACCGCGCTACACTTTGCTAATAGCGACGAAATTGTTAAACGGTCATTATATAGCGTAACTTTATATTATTAATAAAATATAAATATTTAAATGAAATAAAAGCTTACTTATGCGTGCTAACGTGCTAATTGCCGAATGACTTTCTTTATCTTTTTATTAGTAATCGAGCCGTATTTATCGCGAAGTATATTATTATTTTCTTTTTCGTCTTTTCGTAAATTAAATTCTTTATAAACTTTTTCGTTTAAATTGAATGCTTTATCAACTTAATCGCTATTTAAGTATTTTCTATTATTGAATCTAGCTATAAAAGAAGCGGCTTGCATAGCAAGATTATTTGCGTAAATGCTTCGATTCTTTTTAAAATCGATTAATAAATTACTTAATAAATTAAAGAAAAGAAAAAGTACCGTTTATTTATAAGATTTTTTTGTATTTCGGCTTATCGAGTTTTCTTTTCAGCTTTTAATGCTTAAGAATATTCTAAGGTTTGTTTTTAAATTGCAAAAAGCTGATTAACGGCCGCTTAATTTCGTCTTTTAACTTTTCGAAGCTTATTTGCTTAAAGATCTTGTTTCAGCTTTGCTATACGAATATTAACTTTTATCGTATAAAGATTGATTAATAATTAGCTTCTCTTTAGCCTTCTTTTTTAAGAAAAATTAATAAATTAATAAAAGTTAAAATATTACGTAAAAAAAATACTTACTTTGCGCTTGCTAAGGTTTTTTAGCACCGGATTGCTTGCCGCTACGATTGCCGTCGTATCGGCGCAATTTTAAAAAAGACGTTTTTAATTAATAAATAAATTAATAAATAAGAAAATAATTCTTATTATAAATTTTTTAATCTTTTTTATTAAATCAAGCTAATTTGTATTTGCAATAATACCTTTTATCGAATCAAGCTAATAAGCGGCTATATTAAATAGTATTATAAAAAAGCTAAACGTTAAGAGTAATTGTTTAAAGTAAAATCAAAAGTAATAGAATAAAAGTATTAAGATTAAAAGTGAATTCGTATATTTTATTTTTAAAACATTTTAACGCGGCTGTTAATAAATTCACGAAGTGATAAAGCAACCGCAGCTAAAATAAAGCGGCCGCAGCTAAAATAAGGCGGCCGCTTTGCGTAATTTTTATTTTACAAAGTAAAGTCTGATTTCTTTTTATTATTACTTAATAATCAATTATAATTATCGCTTTCTTATTTGCTACGCTTTTAAATATAACGCTATTCATTGCTTTATAAGGTCGTCTTTTTCTTATTTAAAATTATTAATTTATTAATCGTAAATTAAATTATCGCGATCAAGTTCTTTTATTAATACTTTTAAATAGCTTCTTTATTAAACGAACCTTTGCTTTCGGACCGACTTCTTTTTACCGATATATCAAAAATTACGGCTAAAAGAAATAACGCAAATTAAAATAAATTAATTAATAAAGCAATTAAGAATTAAGCGATTAAAAGTCAAGCGGCTAAAAGTCAAGCGGCTAAAAGTCAAGCGGCTAAAAGTCAAGCGGCTAAAGGTCAAGCAGATAAAGACGAAGCATAAGAAAGTGAAGCAGATATAATACGCGGCGAAAGCGTAAAAAAAGAAAACTTAAATTTGCAAAGTAAACAAAATAAGTTTATATTTAATTAATCGGAATATTATTAATACTTTTTTAATTACTTTGCTTAACGCAAATCCTTATCTTTAGTTTAATAAAGCTTAATTAGCTACGAATGCGCTAGACCTTACTTTTGCTAAGCGCCGCGCTATTATAATTCGATAGCTATCCGATTAGTATTTAATTAATAAATTGATTAGTAAATTAATTGCAAATAGCTAATAAGCATTTACAAAAATTCTTAACCTTACTTTTGCTAAGCGCTGCGCTATTACAACTCGATAACTATCCGATTAGTATTTAATTAATAAATTAATTAATAAATCAATTGTAAATAGCTAATAAGCATTTATAGAAATTCTTAAAACTTTGCGCAGTATTGCAAGTTTATAATAAAGAACCGATTTATCTCCGTCCTTTTCTCGCCGAATTTCTTAAGCTTAAGCTAATAAGTATTAATTACTTTATTAATTAATAATTGCTAATTTCTATTATTTTAAGTGACGCTTTTTAAATACTAATAAACTTTCGCGCAAATATAAACTAGCATTTATTATTTCTTAAACTTCGATCCGGTAATGTTTTTGATTTATAATTAATAAATATTTATTAATTAAATTTTTCTTTAGCAAACGCAATTAGATTTACTTCGACTATTCAATCCGAAATGAATAAAAGCATCGTTTTTAATAATACTAGCATAAATACTAACAGCTTTTAATAAGTTTAATTTTTTTAAACTTTTTTCTTTCGTTCGTGAATTGTTTTAAAACTGTTTTAAAAGCAATATAACAATCGACGAGCTAAGCGAGTGCATCAGCTTAACTTTAAAACGAAGATCCGTTTTACGACTTAAGTATTAAAAACAATTCTTTTGCAGCTGCTAAACTTTCTTTTGCTTTTATTAGCAATCGCATTAAAAAAGCTTTCGCGTAAAAAGCTTTTAAAAAGTCTTTTATTATCCCGGGCTTAATTATAGCTATAAAAACCGCGACGAAGACGATACTTTATAATAATACAAATAAAAAAAAGCAAAGCGATAATAAAAAAAACTTAAGTGAAAATAATATTCTTTTTTTTTAATATAAAAGAGCTAAAAAATCACTTTCGACGGCTAAAGCTGCTCGCTCCGTTTTATTAGCTAGCAAATTACTTTCGGCAATTAAAACTTCTTTTCGTTAAAAATTTAAAAAGGGCAAGTATCTTAAGAAGTTTGCAATTATTACGAAAAAAGAAAGTTTAAGTTAACGAAAGCGCTATCACTATAAGCTAAAAAGTAAGTTTAATCAATTAATAAATTAATTCTTAAGTATAATTATTAATTTATATAACTATTGCGTTAAAAAAGATCCGACGATATTAAAAAAGCATCGAGCTTCCTATTAAAAAGACTCTTTTCTAACGTCTTATTCGAAAGATCACTTACGATTTTAAATAAGACTTTAAATTTTAAAGCGGTGCTTTAAAATGTTTATAAAAAGCTTTAAAAGCATTCTTCGTAAGAAAGTTTGAAAGTAAGTACTTATATATTTATTTATTAATCGATTTATTAATCGATTTATTAATCGATTTACTAATTACTTTTAATAACGAACTTATATGCTATTTACGTTAAACGAGTAACGATTTAAAACAAAGATATAACGTTGATTAAGAAATTGCGGGAAATCATAATTAAAAGTTTTGTTTAGTAATTTTAATTTATTATAATATAATGCAATGTAATTATAAAGTACAACATATATGATTAATAAATATAATAAATAAATATAATAATTAAATAAAATTAATAAATATTCGTAAATTTGTTTTATTTTTAGCGGCCTTATATATATTATTTTTAGCTATCCTACTTTAAATCTATAAGGTTTCCTTATCCTTCGTAAGGAATTTGACTTAAAAAAATCCTTTCTATAAGGTTTAAAAAAAAAGTCTTTTATCGGCCAAGACCTTATAAAAGGAATGAGGAGGAAAACCCTATGGGGCCCTCACCCCATGGAGCAGCTTAAAATATTGTAATTCACTTTTATTAAATCGAAGCATTGCATCGATTATTATTAAGCGACGCGTTATTTTCTTTATTCCGCGTCTAGTTCGTGTTTTAAATATTATAATTCACTTTTATTAAATCGAAGCATTATATCGATTATTATTAAGCGACGCGTTATTTTCTTTGTTCCGCGTCGAGTTCGTGTTTTAAATATTATAATTCACTTTTATTAAATCGAAGCATTGCATCGATTATCATTAAGCGACGCGTTATTTTCTTTATTCCGCGTCGAGTTTGTATTTCAAATATTATAATTCACTTTTATTAAATCGAAGCATTATATCGATTATTATTAAGCGACTCGTTATTTTCTTTATTCCGCGTCGATTTATTATTTCAAATATTATAATTCACTTTTAATAAATCGAAGCAATGCTTCGATTACGATTAAGCTACATTTTTATTTTCATATAAGTATTCGCTCCTTTTCCTTTTCCTTTTCATTTTTTTATTATCACCACAATTACATTCTATTCAACTTCTTAACCTTAACACCTAACTTCTTAACTTTAATACTCAACTTCTTATCCAACCTTAATACTTAATTATAACCACATTTAATTACAACTACATTCAACTTAAGTAATTATTTTACTTTTTTGATTCTTTGCTTTTTAATTCTTTATTTTAAGCTAATTATTTTCTTTATTTAATAATATCGATTCCCTTCTTTTATAACGCTATAATCGAAGTCAACTCTTTTAGCACCGATAGCAACTAGCCAATCAACGAGATACTTGATCGTTATAAAGATTTCGTAATCGTTTATGCTAATAATAACGTTATTAATTCAATGTTTACTTGCTATAACGAAGAAGATACGGCTTTGTCTCTAAGACTAATCGGCCTCGATTACGAATAAAAAAGTCGCAAAAGTTTTATCGACGAGTTCGGCATTAAGCATTACGGTGTTAACAAAGTTAATAATAATATTTATATACTATAATTACTAATTGATTTTTTATTTAAAAAAAAAGCGCTTAAGTCTTTTATCTCTTCGACCACTTTATCGCTTTCCTTAATTAAATTAAAAAGCAATTCACTTATAAAGATATTAAGGTTCGATTAATCTTAAGTGATTTTACTTTTAAGCTTTTCGATAGCGATTATGCCGAAGTTAAAAGCATTTTAAAAGAGCTATTGCTGCTGTACCCTTTCATTATCGATAGCACTTTAGCATACAAACGCTTCACCTTCAAGTTCTCGGATAAGAATAAGTTTAAGTAAAGCAATAAGTGCTAAAAGCTAAAAGAGCTGCTTAAGTTAAACGAGATTTATTTGTGTTGGATTGCTTTTAAGTGTGACGACACGCCAGGTCTTTTGGACGCACTTTACATGCGCCAAGCTACTTCCCTCCTTTTTTCTTTTGTATTTTTCGTATTCTTTCATTCCTCGCTTTTAACTTATGAACTATAGTTTACGAGTCTTTAGCGCTTTTACCTTCGTGTATATAGACCTTAATTACCTTCGACTTTTACACTCGATAGTTGTTAATTCTAAGTTATTACTTTAAGATTCTCTTAAGCTTTTATATAAACTCCGCGCTTTCGTAAGTTCTTTTAAGTAATCGCTTAAAGTCGTCACATTATTAACAACTACCTCATTCCGCCGGGAACGGCTTTAATAATATTCTTTCTTTTTAGAATTCTTTAGTAGTTAAACGTTAAAAAACATTTAAACGACTTTAACGGTCACGAAAAAGCTTATTCCAAGTACAACTTAAAAGATAATATCTATACAATATAGCAACTTTCGCTCCGCGAGCAAAATCCTTCGCACACCTCTTAAAGCTGCTTTAGCAGCTCCTTCCTTTTCTTTTACGGCCTAATCAGCAGTTCCTTTTACTTAAGAAAAAGCTATTAGTAAGCAAGACGATGAAAATGACCTTTCGGCTTTTATTAACTTCGAAGAAGCCTTAGCTTAATACTAAGCTCTTTTCTAGTCTTAACGAAAGGCCGCTAAGCTTAAAAAGCTTTTCGTAGATATAAAAACCCGTAACGAAAAGCTCGATAAAAACGCTAGCGAATAAAAAACTTTCGCTGAAAAGGCTGAAAAAGAAGCTCGTCGAGCTCGAAAAAAACTAAACCAGCTTTAAGCGGTCTTGTTAATTACGGAACGCTCGTTAAAGCCTTTTTAAGTGTCTTTCGAAAATAATTCTAAAAGCAAAGAGCTATATAAGCCTTCGGTCTTTTAAACTACTTTCTTTATTTATAGAACCGCTAACTTTCGCCGCCTTTTCGCCGACGACGATAAACTACCTTTTCTTTACAAGCTAATTAACCTTTGCATTTTAGTTAAGTTTAATACTTTTAAAGCTTTTTTTTTAGCTTCTTAAGGTCGCGCTCGTATCGAGCGGATTTTTAACTTTAAACAAAAGCTTTTAAACGGTGTAAGCTATCGAGCACGCTATTAACAAGCCCGCGTCTTCGATAATTTAAAAGCTTTTGAAAAATACTTCTTTACAAAACGCTAACGCAAGAACTACGTCTTTAACTAAACCGAAAGAACAGCTCATTTGTTTTTAACCTTTTTAGTTATAAATTATAGCAACCTCGTAATCGCTTTAAAACTCGTTTAAATCGCTTTCGAGTTCTTAAACGACTTTGTTAAAAAAGCTAAAGCGTTAATTAAGTTCGAAAAACTTTATATAAAGCTTAACTAGCAATTTTAAGACTTTTACTTTGTTTTTTCGGAGCTTGCCGCTACCGTTAAAATCAAAGACAAAGACCGATTACGTAAAGCCTTGCGTTTTAAAATCATTAAGACGCTACGCGACCAGCTCTATTTAGAATTTGCTAAAACTATAACTTTTAAAGACTTTCAAACCGCCGTTTAACAATTAACTGCTAGCTAATACGCGTTTACAAAGCTTTACGATGCTTTATAAGCTAAGTATAATACTTAATTCGCGAAGAGCTTTTATAATAAAGCTCGTAACGAATCCCGCTCGGCTTAAAAAGTAGCGGTTAAGCAAATCACTTATTACGAGAACCGCTAAAGTAGCTTAGCTTTCGTCTCTTTCCTTACTTTTTAACGCTAAACCTTTAATAGCTTTAGCGC
Organism: Drepanopeziza brunnea f. sp. 'multigermtubi'; assembly: GCF_022702325.1. NCBI lineage: Eukaryota > Fungi > Ascomycota > Leotiomycetes > Helotiales > Drepanopezizaceae > Drepanopeziza > Drepanopeziza brunnea. The sequence goes on along the minus strand of NW_027094080.1, from coordinate 853,744 downwards.
TAATACAAATCGATTTAATCGGTCTAATAAATTCTCTTTTTTCGGAAACGCTCTTAAGTTAGCGATCAAGACTTTTAGATCGTCTCGCAAAGACTCGAATACGCCGAAGCTTTTCCGCTACTACTTAATCAACGAAATAAAATACAACGTTAAACTCGAATACAGCTTTTATTCGAATGATTCGGACGATAGACTTTACTCCGACGCTTTTAAAGATCATCAAGAGCTTTTTCTTATTAACTTCGACGCTCTTGATAATAAAAGAAACGTCGAGGCTTAAGCAAAGCCTCTTTCTTAAGCTAGCTTCGAGATATGCGATACTTCGACCTTACGAAGCTTTTTAATAATAAAGCTATGATTATACCCGTTATCTTTACTAAAAATAGCTTTTCGTATAAAGTATCTGCTTTGCTCGACTCCGAAGCTAATAAGTACGCGCTGATTGACTTAGCGCTACTTAAATCACTTTCTTTTTTTTTAAACCTTTAATTCAACTTTTTCTAGCTTTATTCTTTATTAAATCATATAATAAAGCTCGTAAAGCTATTATTTTATATTTTGCACTTCTTAACCTTACGGTTAACAAGCGCGTTTAATCTTTTACTTTTTTTCTTATTATTAACTTTGGAAATCATAGCGTGATCTTCGGACGAACATAGCTAGTTAAGCATTAGATTCTTTTTAACTGCGCTCGCCGCAAGCTCTATTAGCTTCGTTTTAACTTTTTAACCGCTATTTACGCTAAACCTATTAAAATTATATACTTTAATTAGCGTAAAATAAACGCTCGTTATCAATACGACGCTAATAAGCGTGATCGAGCTTTAGACCGCTTTTAAAAAGCTTACGACGCTAATTCACTTGTAAATTATAATTCACGAGCGGATTAAGCAGCAACGATAATCGTTAAATCACTTCTTTTTCTTCGGAATCGTTTTCTTTTCGTTTCTTTTTTTAAGATCGTTAAACCTTTTTCTTTTATTTACTTTTTCGTAAAGCCGTTATTCCTTCGCTTTACGAAAAACACTTTTTCTAAAGACTACGCTAAATTAATGTCTTAAATGAATCGTAAGCTTATGTTAACCGATATCGCTTTCGTAAAACCTCTTTTACTCATTAAACGCTTCCGTTAAATATTTAAGTATAAAATTAATAGAAACTTTAAAATTAACGGCGTTTCCGAACACGCTTTCTATATGATCGCTCGTTAAAAAGACGTAAAACTATTCTTTACGTCTTTTTACGAGCTCGATTGCTTGATCTTCGAGCGTTAAACGATTGCTTTTACTTAAGCTGATTATTAAGCAGCGCTAATACGCTTTACTAACGGCTTCATTTTTGCTATTAACTTTGCAACGGAACTATTAAAGCTTATTAACGACTTTCTTATCTCTTTTAAATATTCCGATTATACATACGTATTTTCTAAAGCCGTTAGCAACGTACTAGCATTATATAAGTTTTACGATTATAAAATCGAGCTTTTCGAAAAAAAAGAAAAAGCGCTTCGATACTTATTATTATACAAGATATCGATCTTTAAGCTAAAGCTTACTAAAGCTTACTTTATCGATAATCTTAACAAAGGTTTTATCGAACTTTTAATAGCGCTATTTACAGCTTTAATCTTATTTGCTAAAAAGCAAAACGGTTCTTTCCGCTTTTATATTGACTTCCGCGCGCTAAATAACTTTACTCGTAAAGATCGATACTTTTTTTTTTTAATCGATAAGACCTTCGCACGTCTTTTAAGAGCTAAAATCTTTACGAAACTCGATATTCGGCAAGCTTTTTATAAAATACAAATAGACTTAGCTTTAAAAAAGCTTATTACATTTAAAATACGTTACGATGCTTACAAATGCAAAGTCTTTTTATTCGGATTAACTAATAGACTCGCTACTTATTAACGCTATATAAATGACTTCTTTTTCGACTTTTTAAATATCTTTTGTACGGCATATTTAAACGATATCTTGATCTACTCCTCCGACCTTTTAAAGCACGCTTACTACGTCCGCTAAGTTTTTTAACGACTCGACGACGCTAGCTTTTAAGCTAATATTAAAAAATGCGAATTCAGTATTATTAAAGTAAAATATTTAAGCTTTATCATCTTTATCGAAAGCTTAAAAGTAGATCCGGACAAGACGTCGATAATAAAGCATTAAACGCTTTTTACAACCGTTAAAAGCGTTTAAAGCTTCTTTAGATTTTATAACTTTTACCGCCGATTTATTCGAAACTACGGCGTGATCGCGAAGCTTTTAATACACTTGATTAAAGCTAACGTTCTTTTTTTATTTAATTCTTAATATTAAAAAAGCTTCGACCTTTTAAAGCTCGCTTTAATTATTGCGTTAATCTTATAGCATTATAATTAAGACTTCCTTTATATGCTAAAGACTAACGCTTTAAATAGCGTAGTCGCTTTAATCCTTTCTTAAAAGCATAGTTCCGATTAGCTACTAATCGCTTACTACTTTAAAACCATAGCTTTCGCTAAGCTTAATTACGTCGTTTACGATAAAAAAATGCTAGCTATTATACGCTTTTTTAATAACTTTCGCGCCGAACTCGCCGGCTTTTTTTACTAGATTCAAGTAATCACCGATTATAAAGCTTTAAAGTACTTTATAACTTTTAAGACTTTTAACGCTCGTCAAGCACGCTAAGCAAAGCTCTTCTCCGATTACAACTTTATTATCACGTATAAACCAAGTAAAAACAACTCGCTAGCTAACGCGCTAATACGTCGTATCGAAGAGCTCTTTTTTTAAAACAACTTTAAGCGCATTTAACGCTTGCAAACGCTGCTCCGCGCTAATAACGTTAACTTACGACTCTTAATCGAAAAGCTACGCTAACTTACGCTTTCGAAGACCGCCGTTATTATCGAAAAGATCGCGGAGCTTTTATTAATATTCCGAGTTATTAACTAAGTCTTAAAAGCTAATCGAACCGCTTTTAGTTTCATAGCACTTCGAATTCAAGCTTTTAAAACTGAGTCTTTACTCGTAAACTACGGTTTACGAGCTAAACTTATTATAAAAAGCGACTTACTGCTTTATAACAGCCGCTTATTAATTCTCGACGTTTAAAACTTGCGCTCGTTATTCGTTTAAGAAGTTTACGACTAAATATTTACGGCACACTTTAGCTTTCGCAAAACCTACAAGCTCTTTGCAGTATAATACTATTAGTACGGTATAACTAGATTCGTTAACTAGTATTACCGCAACTGCTACGCTTGCAAACGAGCTTTAATACTTCGCGATAAAAAACTTAGTTTGCTTTAACCTTTTTCGATCCTTTCGCGCTTTTAAAAGCACGTTACTATAAATTTTTATAGCTTTAATAAAAACAAATACGGCTACGATAACGTCTTTATAATAATTGACCGCTTTTTTAAGCAAGCAATCTCGATCTTTTATTATAAGTTTATCGACGCTAAAAGCTTCGCCAAGCTCTATATCTATTATATCTATAAGTATTTTAAAGCTCTTTTGATATTAACTTTTAATAAAAGACTTTAATATTAGTTCGAGTTTTAAAAAGAATTTAATAAAATCCTCGGCATTAAACTGACCTTTAGCACCGCCGCACACTTTAAGACTAACGGTCAAACCGAAATCTATAACTAATACTTGCAAAAGCGCTTCCGTCCTTTCGTAAGCTATTATTAAGACGATTGAAGTAAGTTCCTTCTTATAATAGACTTCGCTTAATTAACGCTTCTTCACGACTCTTTCGGCGATCTTTTTTTTTTTTAAAGTAATTTACGGCTACGCTTTTCGGACCACTTAAAATTAAAGCTTAAAACGATTTAACGACCAAACCCCTTTTCGCAAGCTTAATTAAAACGAAGCTCGCGCTTACGCTAACCGCTACTTTAAAGCTTAAAACTTCGCTAAAAAGCACTTTTAGCGCGCTTAAGACCGTATAACTAAATAAGCTAATAAATTAAAGCGCTCGATTGACTTCGACGTTAATAATAAAGTTTAATTAAATATGCGCTCGTTCCTTACCTTTCGACCGTTAAAGAAGCTCGATAACCCGACGAACGGACTATTCGAAATTATCGACAACGTTTATAGCAGCTTTAAACTTAAGCTCTTCGAGTTAATAAAAGTTCATTTAGTCTTTTATCTAAGACGGCTATAAAAAGCACTTAATGACTTTACTTTTAAGCAAATCATTCTTAAACTTGACTCGATTAATATTATTAGCGAACTTAAATACGAAATAAAAAACATCTTAGCCGTACGCTAAACTAAGAAGCACTTTAAGTACCGCGCTTCTTAACTCGGCCGCGATATTAACTTTATTTAGTACTTCGCTTTCGACTTCATATACGCTCTTTTTAAAGTACGTGACTTTTACTTAAAACATAAAGAGCTCTCCGGCCTTCTCGCGAAGCTCTTCGAATAAATCAAGGCTTATTCAAACGGTATTAATAACTACGATCACTTAAGTAGTAATAAAGCAATAGATAAACGTTCGAAGACGAGCTTTTTTCGGACGAAAAAGTAGTATAACGACACGCTAAGTCTCTTAGACGCACTTTACATACGCTAAGCTACTTCTTTCTTTTTTTCTTTCGTATTTTTCGTATTCTCTTATTCTTCGCTTTTAATTTATAAACTATAGTTTACGAGTCTTTAGCGCTTCTACCTTCGTATATATAAACCTTAGCTACCTTCGATCTTTATACTCGATAGTTATTAATTCTAAGTCATTACTTTAAGATTCTCCTGAGCTCTTATATGAACCCCGCGCTCCCGTGAGTTCCTTCAGGTAATCGCTTAAGGTCGTCACACTAAGCGATTAAGAATATATATTCGTAAGGTCGTAACGGTCGTCAAAGTACTTGCAATTGCAAAACACTCGGTTGATAAGGTATCTAAATTCTGTCTGCTCCTTAAGACTCAAAGGAGCTGATTCCTTTTATAAGGTTAGAAGGAATCACGTGCACTAGCTAACTAATAAGCTTACTTGTTAAGTTGAGGGTCTCTTGATTGCTGACATGCTAAGCGAGGCATGCCAAGTGGCCCGTAAACCATAGTTTACGAGTGAGCTTCCCTAACTATTACTATTAGCTAGCTAAAGTCGATATAGATATACCGATACCGGCAACTCTCTTTTTAGCAAGCAGTGCTTTGCTAACTATTATATCGACCGAAAAAAGAAAGAAAGTAATTAAACAAAAGAAAAACAATCTTATCTTTCCTTTTCTTATAACGGCCTTTCTACTTACCCGTCTACTTGCACTTTTAAGGTATTGGTCAAAACTAGCTCTTGCAAAAAAGTATTAGCTTCGACTTTAGTCATAGCGTTAGCAAGGTTAGATTTTCCTCCGATCTAGCGTACCTTAAAGAGCTCCCGCCTCTCGTATAACTCCCGAATAGCTATAATATCGATTATAAAGCGCTTCTTTTTAATAGTTCCTAGCTTTATTATATATTCGTAAAGCGAATAAGAGTTAATGCACACAACTACGAAGAAATTAAGGATTCTTAATTAAGTTATGATTTAAGCAAAAGTAGTCGATATAGCAATAGTTATATCGATACTTAAAGATATAACGTATAGCTTAAAAGCTAGTATTGCTTTTATCACCTTTTTACACTTCTATAACACTTAATAAAAGATGTTACCCGTTAAAATAAACTCGTTTTTACTTACGTAAGCCTTATTGCTAAAGATAGCTACGAAACCGATTTAAAAGCTAAGGTCAGCGTTATTAGCAAACGCTTTATCTACGAATATAAAAAGCTTCGCAATCTTTAAGTCTAAAAGCACGTAATAGATCCTTCGTGTTAAGTGATCGATCAGCTATTAAATCACTTTATTAAAAGCCTTGTAATCTTCGTCCTTCGGTTCTTAGTGCTAAGCAGCTATCGATAAAGTATAAAATGCTTTTAGGTAGCAAATGATAGTTAAATACGCCTTTCGAGCACGTTGCTTTAAGTACTTTTTAGCTTGTATAGCTGAATCGAGCTTAATTACGGCAAGCCTCTCACCTTGTTCTTTCTGCTCGACTAATAGTCCGAACCCGTTTTTATCTAAGGATAGCTTGCATCTATTGAAAATCATCGGTTCGGCGTATATAAAAGTCTTTATTTCTTTGCTCTTTAGCTTAAATTTAATCAACTCTTTTTTTTCTTTTGCTCTTATAGCTCGATTGATAACTATAAGAACATCTTCCGTTTGTAAGGCAGCTATTCTTAACTAATTCTTATTAGTTAATACAAAGAAGCAAAAGTTAAAGCTCGATTGCTTTATGCCGAAGTTATCCGTAAAGTGCTTAGAAAAACGCTTATACTAGTGCGTCCTTGCTTTGAGGATGCCGTATAAAAGGCTAGTCATAAAGAACAAAGTGTTAAAAAAGAATCGATAAATGATCTTTTTAAGTGATCGCACGACGATTATTCGAATAAGCTTCGTGCTTAATTAAGTATAAGCTTGCGTAATATCTTTATTATAAACTTAATACTCGTAATCCTTTATTAGAAAAAGAGCTAGAGCATAATAAAGTCTTTAGCCCGCTCGCTACACCGTAAGTAACTCGATAAGTACTTTCGTCTTGCCTTTATCTTAAAAAGCTTAAATTATTATATGAGATTTTTCGTATAACGTAAGTGTTCTTTTGCTTTTAATCTTATTAATAAACTTAAATTCGAAGATTTTAGCGCTCTTAGCACGTAGATCGGTGCTCGAGATCACTTAAAAGATGCTTTATGCTATTAATCTTATTAATTCTTTTGCTTTAAACTTTTAAAACGGTGCTTCGAAGCTCTTAATGATTCCTTCGGCTCGTAGCTTAGCTAAAAGCTTATAATCTCGGCGTTCTTTATCGGTAACAAACATCTCGGAGTCTTTAGTAAATAAAGCGTAAAAATCGTCCTCTTTTTCGTCGAGCACGGTCGGGATATTAAAATCGTACTTTTAATAAAGTATCTAAACCATTAGTATTATTGACCTTTAAGGATTAGCAAGTTAAAGGTTAAGAAGGCTGTTTGTTAATCTTGGCGAGCTTCTTAAATTAAGCGAATGTTAAGGTTTAAGCGAATTTCGCGGTTCTAGCTCTTTTTCGCTTTCGCTTTAATCTTCTTTTACTTTTACTTTAAGTACTTGCAACTCTTTTAGCAGCTTTTCAACTTCAAAGTAGTAAGGTTTTACTAAAGTCGACTTAAATTCCGTAGGTCTCGGACATGCTATTATGCACGTGTGCTCTTGTTTGTTAAGCAGCTGAAAAGGGCCTTTCTACCTTTGGTTTTCCCGCCACACGAATATTCGTAAACTAATAAAAAGGTCTAGGGTATGCTTCGTAATTGGTCTATTCCTTCTTTTAAGCGCGTCTTTAACTTGCTTCGCCGCGTAGCATTTTCGTACTTCTTTTATAGCCTTGTTAATAACAGCAGCACGCTCTTAAGTAAACGCGGCAAGTCGATCTTATTCCGTTAGCTTTAATAAAGTCTTAAAAACGAAAAGCGTAAGGACTAAGCTATTAAGTCTCGCCGTATCGTTAATAGCTTTAATAGCTATTTGAAGCCGGTCTTCCTTTAAGACTTTTAAAAGCTCTTTTATGACGATCTTAAAAGCGCGTCGCATAAGAACGTAATAGCGTTTCATTAGCCCGACGCTATAATAAGCTTTTATAAGCATCTGCTTTAAAGTGCTGCTAATACTTTTAAAGTAGCTTCGAAACGCTACTAAATTAAAATTGGTTCCGAAATCGTGCACGACGTTTATAAAAAGTCCGACGTAAGTATTGATTTAATATCGATTAAATCTTTTAAGTAAGTGCTATGCGGATATGCTTTTAAGAAAGATAGCGGCTTGAAAATTAATAAAGTCGCAAACGACGTGCAATACGTTTTTGCCGTTAAAGTATATTACGTCTACGTATACCGTATTATTAAAGTTAATATCGTCCTTAAGTCTAATACTAAACCTTTTCGAAAAGCGTCCGAATACTTAGCAATAATAGCAAAACTTTTAAATATTATAAAGCAAATCTCGCTTAAATTCGTGCCCGGCCCTTTTAAGAACAACAGCAAATCGACTTGCTAAAAGGTGGCCAAAACGCTTATAGATAGTCTTTAATTGCTCTTCCGTAAAGTAGTAATAAACGGTCTCGCTTTCGATGCTATAATAAGTAGCAGCGTGCTTTTTATTTAATAGCATTTATACGTGTTTAAACATCTTTATTATTAGTATTTCTTTTTTCTTTTAAACTAATACGTTCCGTAAGTTATTTAAGATCACCTTATATTTATTTATATCAGCTAATAAGAATAAGAAAGGTACGTCGCTTTTTATAACGTAGAATTCCATTTAACTTAAAAAAGTATTTAAAGTAACTGCTTTAATAGAAGTAGCAAAGCCGATGCCGTATTTAACGGACTTTTCTTTTGCTCGAGATGTATTTAATTAAATCTCGAAGTACTTCTTTTAAAGTGCTCGTAACTAAAGCAAGCTAGCGGTAAAAAAATTAGCTGTTCCGCTGTTAATTATAAAGCTTATAAATACGTTTTTAAAGTACTTAAATGTTATATAAGTCTCTGCTTTATTCGCGAGCATACGCGAATCTTGCTCGAGTATTTTTTAAATCTTTACTTAATTAATAAAAGCGTAAAATGCCGTTTGAATTTCTAATTGTTTATATACTTCGTTAGCGTTAAAAGTGCCGTAAGTAATCATAAAACCTTTCGATATATTAGCGTAATTGCTCGATTCGAGCGGCTCGTCTAGTAAGCTTGCGATAAACTAATCGAATTCTTTCGTAAATACGAATAATAAGCTTTTAATCGATGCTACGTATTAAAAGAATTTGCTTTTCGTTACCTTTTTTGCGTTTTTAAAGCTTTAAAACTTAGCGACGGATGCTTTCTTTTCGTCGAAGGTATGATTAGTACTTTAGCAACTTAGCTTTTTATAAACAAAACACTTTTTCTTACTTTTAATAGCTTTAGCAGCTTTCTTATTTTCGAAGTATTAACGGTCTTGAATAAAGCATTCGTATTTTTTATTTAAATCGAAGTCAGCTTTTAAAGTATTATATTAAGAGCAAGTATGATCGTATAGCTCGTTAAAGCTCGCGTAAGCTCTAGCTTTAGCGAAAGGTCGAAAGGCTTTAGTTGCAAACGCAATAGCTTTGCGAATATCGGCAATTGCGGCGGTAAAAGTAAACGCAAGGTTTATTCGTATAATAGTAATCTTTAATACGTTTTTATAAGCCGAATACAACTTGTCGGCAAGACTTTTATCGTCTCTTAGACTTAGTCGTAATAAGCCTTGAATGCTTTTAAGCTCTTTAACAAGCTTCTTAAAGCATTCGTTAAGCGAGGTTTTTAAATTCTTTTTCTTAATTAAATTTAACGAAATTTCTTTTTAGCGATCGTATTTTGCTTGCCGCTAGTAGTCAGTTTCGAAGTAGTCTTTTATCGCAATAGCATTAGCTTTAAATATCGGAAGCTTAGCTTTGATAACGTAATTATAATAAAAAGTAATAGCTTTTTTCGTAAGCATAATAAAGAATGCCGTTAAGTAATCGGCGGAAGTTAAACCGTATCGACTTGCTTAATTAATAAAAATCCTTAATTAAGTTTTAAAATTATCGTCGAGCTTCGAATACTTTAGCTTTTTAAGAAAGCTTTTTATAAACAAAACTAATTCTTTTGCTTTTAAATAAAGGTCCGTTGCTTTTAGCTTAAAGAAATCGTTTTTATTATCGTTAAAAGCGCTTAAAATGCCGTACGCAAGCGTGCCGTGCTTAGCTAATAATCGGATCGGTAAAGAGTTACTGATATAATTGCTAGTAGTCCGTCTTTTTTTAAAATCTTTAAAAAGCTTATTTTCGAATCCGAAGTCTTTTAAAAGTCCGTTTCCGAATCTTTTTAATAATTTAAAAAGACCGTTCTTACTTTTTTTATATTCGTGTTTTCGATCTTTTTGCTAATCTTTTTCGTTTCTTTTTCGTCGGTTATCGTTAAAATCGTTAAGGTCATTCGAGTCACTAGCTAAAGCTTTAGCTTAATGATATCCGTACTTTTAAGCGCGCTTTTAACGATTTTTATACTTTTAATTTCTCTTTTGCTAATACGTAGCTTTTTAAGAGATGTAAATAGCTTATCGGTACGTTCGAAAGTGCTAGATCTTTTTTTCGAATTGTTAAAGTTAAGCACGGAAATCTGCACGCTATCTTTAATAAAAGCTGATTTTATTCGGAATGCTTTTAAGTTTTAGCGAGTTTTCTTTTAACGTATAACTGCTATTGCTTCGCGTATTATTAAGCTCGATTATGTTTTCGAAGCCGTTATTATTGTTACTCGATCTTGGCTTTTAAAAAACTCGATTATAGCTTTTAAGAAGTAGATTTAAAAGCCGCTAAAGTGATTTTAATTCTTTTTATATAATTAGCGTATCGCGTAGCGATTAATAAAATTAATAAATTAAAAACGTCGAGTACGCTAAAGCGTTTCGTCGTAACCTTTCGTTAGATTATATAGCGTAAGTCCGTAATTCCGTTATTTGCTTTGCTATCACTTTTATATTTTGCTTTATATCTTTCTTTTCTTTCGCAAACTTTTCGCGTAACTTTCGAATCTTTTTCTTTTCTTTTTTCTTGCTTAAAGTCTTTTTTTCCTTTCTTTTTAAACTACGCGAAAGTAAAAGTAATTAAAGTATAATATCTTCGTCGTTCGTAAAGTTTTCGGCGGTCTACTTTGAATCGAAGCTTAAGAGTATTGCTTATTGCTTTTTTATTTTCTCGAAAGTTTATTAATGCTGCTGCTCGTCGTTTAAAAGCTTGACTATCTTATTAGCGTAGCCTTTTTACTTTAAAAAGCACTATACGCTTTTAAATAGCAAGTGTTCTTTAAAGCTAATAAAAGTAATAAACTTAAAGCTTCGTTTCGTATTATCTTTTATTATCGTAAAACTCGTTTAATCTTAACGTAAAAAAGCGTGCCGGAATAAGCTTTATAAGTCGTAATCTTTTAGCCTTTTACACTTCGCATTTAAGAAGTCTTTTACTATTGCTCGAACCGTAATTTCACTATCGAGCTTTGCGTATAATAGCTTATTTAAGTTAAATAAAATGCTCGACATCTCGTCGTTTAGTCCTTACGAAAGGCTTAAAAGTCTTAAGTATAATAGTTCTTTTAATTGAATAGCTAAAAGTTCCGTAAGTGATAATAAGACTCGAAAAGTATAATACTTTATTGCTTTTTATCGGCTAGACTTTTTACTTAAAAGTCTAGTTATTCGATCGGCTATAATTGTTGTTTGTTTATATATAAATCGATTTAAATTAATTAAGTTGCTATATATAGCAAGCGCGGCTCTTATAGCATTGAAAGTTGTATAAAAGTGATTTAATTCGGAATCATTCTTCCGTAAGAATAAAGAACTCGATAATATAAGCAAGCGACTTAATACGAAATCGCTTTTCCGTTATAAAAAGAAGAAAGTATCGTAATGAAAGATATCTTCGTTATAAAGTCCTAGCTTCTTTATGATTGATTATTTAATAGTAAATCAACCACTAATCAATATTAGATTGCTTCTAAGCGATTAAGAATATATATTCGTAAGGTCGTAACGGTCGTCAAAGTACTTGCAATTATAAAACACTCGATTGATAAAGTATCTGAATTCTATCTGCTCTTTAAGACTCAAAAGAGCTGATTCCTTCTATAAGGTTAGAAGGAATCACGTGCACTAGCTAACTAATAAGCCTACTTGTCAAGTTAAAGGTCCCTTGACTGCTAACATGCTAAGCGAAGCATGCTAAGTGGCCCGTGAACCATAGTTCACGGGTGAGCTTCCCCAACTACTACTATTAGCTAGCTAAGGTCGATATGGATATACCGACAATTTGAATTATGCTTACAAACAAAAAATTAAGCCAAAGGCGGAGACCGAATTAAACGTATTTTACGTAACTGCAAAAGGACGAGTCTTTATCAACTCTTTATAACTAATAGACTTAAGCTAAAGAACGGGTCTTTACTAACCCTTAGGCCTTTGTAACTAGTAAATTTAACTAATACTTTAAGTCTCTAATTAATAAATATAATTAGTAAATGTGATTAATAAATATGATTAGTAAATGTGATTAATAAACTTGATTAATTATTATGCATATGCATATTTTTATATATATAAACCCTATAAGGTTTCCTTATAAGAAGGGCAGAATTTTATACCTTCCGTGGGTTCCCCCGTAGGGAGGACTCAAAACTCCGTGGGGCCCCATGGGGCCCTATGGAGCAGCCTATTTTCGCAATAAAAGAGCTTTTAAAGTTAAACCGAAAAGATATATAAGCTACTTAATTGGATATATAGCTTTTAATATATATAAAGTCTATGTTCTTATGCTTTATAAAGTGATTATTATACGCAACGTAACGTTCGATAAGACTCGATTCTATTTTAAAAACGAAAAAAAATCGATCGGCTAATCGATTAACGAGATTAAAAGCATCGTTATTAAACTAAAAGATATTAAAAACTCTAGTTAAATAAAAGACGCTTTATTTAATATAAAGAACGTTGCAAAGAATCGCTTAGAAGAAACGAATGCAGTTGATATAAAAAGTGAGCAGCCGTTAAACCTTATAAAAGTTAAACTAAAAAGATTTAATTAAAACTTAAAAAATGCGACTTTATTTAATCCGAGCGATGCATAAGCGTAAAAAGCTTTAACTTTAATTAAAGACTTTATAAATACGTCTTTATTAAAAGCAATTGCTTTACGAAACGATTTAATAAATCTTAACGATTCGAATTATATCGTTAAAAGTCTCGCTAGCTCTTTAGCTAAAAGCAAGAGCGAAGGTGCTTTAAAACTGTTAAAAGCAAAGAAGAGAACCGTAAGCGGGCAAAAACTTAGCTTTAATAAAAGAGCGCGCAAATTATACCTTTAGATTGTTATTTAAAGCCGAGGCTTAAAAATCCAAGCTATAAGCCGACTAACGGAAGCTTTTACGTTAATAACTAGCGAAGATTTAAACCGAATAATCAAAGAAAAGCTTTTAGACCCTTTTAAAGCGAGCATTAATAATAAGAGATTAAATTATAAGCATTCTAAACAAAATTCCGACTTAAATAAAAAGCACTTACTTATTAATAGCCGCATTAAAAAACGCGCGAAAATATACGTAAATGTTAATAAGCTTTTCTTAAACAACTTTCGCGCCGATTCGAATTGCTATTCGCGCGTTTTAGATTTTGTATCGATTTTTTAAGCTAATAGCGAACTCGTGCGCGAAAATAATAAAGATTACGAGATATTATACGCTATTATAACAGCTGCTACTTTGTTTAAGCTATTATTAAAATAGTTTAACTCGTAAAAACGAAAACATTTAAAACCTTTTACTTATTAAAAAAAGATACGAGCAGCTTGAGCGGCTTTAAAACCAATCTTAGCGAACTAATATATAAGATTAATATGCTTGCTAAAACCGCACTTGAAATATTTAGCTTTAAAGTTAAGAGATTGAGATCGGCGACGACTGCGTGATTATTGATTTAAAAAAGCTCGTTTGTAAAGTGCTTATCGGCTAGCTATATAAGCTCTTTCGTTACTCGAGTAATAGGCCGCGAATGCTTTTACTTAAAGGTTTAAATTGGTGATGGACTTTTATTTCTTATTTAAACGTTTTAGCTTTTAATTTATTATTATAAAAGAGATAAAGCTATCGCATAATAGTGTATATGCTTTTAAAAGAACAAGATTAATGCAAAAGATCAATTAGTAGTAATCATCGTCGAATTGATTTTTTTTTAAGCTTTTATAAGCTTTTCGGCGGCATATTAAGACGCGTTTTAAGTTATTGCTAAAGGAAATTTTAAGGTCTATACGAAAATTAATAAAGGCTTAAAGCTTGATTTATATAGATCGGAATATAATAGCGGTATAAATAGTTTTTAGCTTTTAAATCATAGACTTAATATTAAAAAGGTTTTTAATCTTTTAGCGATCGAATTCGCTAAGCTTTCGAAAGAGATTGAATTTGAATTTCGCTATCTCGACTCGAAACGCTTTTAAAAGACTTTTATTCTCGTAAATCAATTTATCGTATTTATTTTTATCAAGCCTTTTTAAGATTTTCTAAATGCTATTAGCGATATCGTGTCTTTATAAAGGTGCTTTAGTAATAATTATATAGCAATGTTCGGATTCCGAATAATCTAATAGATAAGCGACATCCTCGCTTTAAGCGATCGTCTCGATAGTTTCGAACCATTCGTTTGAATTCGATTTGGTAAAGGTCTTTACGCTTTTCTATTATCTTATCTTAACGAATTTTTCTCGGGTAATAGCTATATCGATAAATTAATAAATAATTGATGTAAAGCGATGGTCGATAGTTGATAATAAAGTAAGGGGAAGAGGGGGGGAGGGTTCTATTATTATTAAATAGTACTTCGTATAAGGCGGGAAGTCAAGCCGATCGACGAGTTTGCGAGTTGCGTATTGCGAGTTGCGTGTTCCGTCACTTTTTAAGCATCAAAGGCTTATAACTTATAAAAAGATAATTCTTCTTTATAATAAGGAAGCAAAAGGTAGTTCTAAAAGTATTGATTTCGGTTATTTAAAAAAAAAGGAATCCTTATAAAAAGAAAAAGAATTGTATATAGTTCTCCTTTTACGCTAGCTAGCTATTCTTTCTTTTAATTAGCAGTCACTATCCATCTTTTCAAGCGTTCCTTAGCAGCAACAGCATAGACCTCATAAAGTAAGAATTTCTTATTCTAACAATTGCAATGTTTTAAGCAATGTTATAAGCAATATAAGTGTTTATGTTCCTCGCTGTTTCCGGCGTTGAAGCGGGACATAATTTTTTCGGGACATAATTTTTTCGCCCACTTTAAAGAAGGGCCCCAAAAGTTGCGACGTCAAGGCCCATTATTATTATATATGTAGCTATCAAATCTGCATTAATAATTCGGTCGGTCCCGGCGTACACTTATCTTTCGTACTATTATATGCATGCAGTTATTAAGTCTGCATTAACAGCTCGGTCGGTTCCGGCGTGCATTTATTATTCGTAATATATATGCAGCTGTCAAACTTGCATTAACAGCTCGATCGGTTAGTCTCGGCGTGCATCTATTTCTTGTACTATGCATATAGCTGTCAAGTCTGCATTGACAGCTCGGTCGGTTTCGGCGTGCATTTATTATTCTTAGTATATATGCAGCTATTAAATCTGTATTAATAGCTCGGTCGGTCGGTCCCGGCGTACATCTATTACGTATCTCTCGTACTATGCATATAGCTGTCAAGTCTGCATTAACAGCTCGGTCGGTTTCGGCGTGCATTTATTATTCCTAGTATATATGCAGCTATCAAGTTTGCATTAATAGCTTGGTCGGTTTCGGCGTGCATCTATCTCTTATACTATGCATATAGCTGTCAAGTCTGCATTAACAGCTCGGTCGGTTTCGGCGTGCATTTATTATTCTTAGTATATATGCAGCTGTTAAATCTGTATCAATAGCTCGGTCGGTCGGTCCCGGCTTACATCTATCTTTCGTATTATGCATATAGCTGTCAAGTCTATACTAATAGCTCGGTCGGGTTCGGCGTGCACTGTGATAGCTCGAGGCTGCCAGGCCTGTTAAGAGCACGTGCACGCGAAAAGAGTACATAGATTTCTCCCACCAAGGAGAACTGAGAAATATCATCCTCTCCACACAACCTGGCTCCCCCCCCACCTTCAAGTTGTACCTATTTTTCGTATTATCGGTATACATGCAGCTATTAAATCTGCATTAATAGCTCGGTCGATTCCGGCGTGCACCTATCTATTATGATACGTATTAATAATACGGTCCTATATATGCAGCTATTAAATATGCATAAACAAAGCCAAGATTAATGCATGCACATGCATATCCACTTATATATATAAATCCCGGCGAAGCACGGCACAGCACGGCATTCAAGCAGCCAATCATTGCTCTCAACGCCAAAGATCTCGTGACCCGTCTCACTTTCGCCGCCTAACCGATTTTACTATGCTCGTCCGGTTTCTCTGACTTTCTCCTTTTTTCCCTACCAGTTCGTGCCAAGATAATTACGATCCCCAGATTTTCAATATCGCCGACCGTCAGCAGCAGCAGCAGCAGCAGCAGCAGCAGCATCCCGACTTTGACTTCGCGCTATTTAAATACAAGCAATAAATCTTTAAATTCCGATCACGATTAATGTATTTTCGCGCAAATGGATTTATCGACGAAAAGCAAAGGGTAGTGATAATAATAACACTAGAAGATACCCGACCACGATGACGACGATGCTGTCACGGCCAAAGCCCCACATAACCGTTTGACATCCGTCGCTCAACATCCGTTTGCAACTCCTTCTCTTCCTTTTTCATCTTTTTTCTCCAACCATCTCTTACCCCGATGCAGGTTTTGACATCTGCGCGCTCTCCACATCTCTCCCCGGGTCGTCGCCCGTTCCCCACATCATGCCCGTCAGCCCGCTGCAGCACGTCTGCCCGGCGGGTTTCGCTCGTTTGCACGACGGCGGGCGATGCGTTGCTGCAGCTATATATTATATGTATATATGCAAGCATATATATATATATATATATATATACGCATGCATAGATCTTCGATACTACATTCCGCATCATTTCATTATTCGAGCTTCTTGCTTCATTCATTCTGCTTCTGCTTTACTACTCGAGCGAGTAAGTCAATAGTAAAGTAAGCAAGCGAGCCTTACACTGATCCATCTCCGTTTGCTTTCGTGTTTCTGCTCGCCGTTTGTCTGTCTAGCTTTTTTTATAGCCAAAACCTATCAAGCCAGCGAGCCTTTTTTCCTCCCCTTCCTCCTTACCCCCTCCTTCTACCCCTCCACGCGATGCTGCATAACAGCCGGCAGAGCGGTAAACCCGACGGAGGAAATGGAAGAGAAAGACTGCACTATCGTCACGTAAAGATCGACATCGAGTTGATGACTTACTTATCGCCCGCCCTCCAACTCCAGATGACAAATCCTATCGTCGTCGTCCGAATTAGAAGTGGTTCATGCACGCATGTGCACATGTATGCACGTATGCGAGTACTAGCTAGGCCCAATCAAGTGCCCTTGGAGCGTTTGCACGCCTTTCTCTTAGCCAGCAAGGTGCTCCGATCGATGGAGCGAACGGTTCGTAGCTCTAGCTTCAATTCAGCTTCAGCCTAGCTTGATCTTGACTATAACCTCAAAATAGAAAAAAAAACAAGCAAATGTACCTTTCCGGACGGAGCGTGTCAGCGTGTCAAAAGAGCATGAACCGGTCTTGATCCTCGTTCGTTTGTTCTCGAGCTCGATATGGCTCGATGTCTTGACTTCGTGTCTCGATTTTACGTCTTTACTACTTCGGTGCTTTTTTAATAGGACAAAAAGACTTGCGTTCGTTTGCGGGTCTAAAGCCACGAGCTTGCTCGTCGTCGGTCTTCGTCCCGTCCTCGTCTCGTCGTCTCGAGAAAGCAGGAATCGGGTCTTTAGACCGGCGTCTATCTTTCACGATCACTTGAACCGCTTGCAGGACCCTTCTTTTACTTATCTACTTGCTAAAGCTAGAATGATTAAGCCGTTGTCTTATGCTTGCTCTTTGATTTGATCTACGAACCGTTCGTGGCCTTGAGGCACGCACGCACGCATGCAAGCAGTCAGGCAGGCAGGCAGGCGGGCAGGGCAGAGCAAGCAGGCAGGCAGGGCAAGGCCGATCCGATCAGGTCAAGTCAGGCTCGGGCAAGTCAAGGTAAGGCAGGTCAAATCAAAGCAAGGCAAGCTAGGGCAGAGCAAGTCAAGTCAGAGCAAGACACGCTAAACCAAAGCAAGTCGGATCAAGTCAAGTCAAGTCAGAGCATGGCATCCACGGCCTCGCATACATGCATGAACCACTTCCTTATTCGGCATCTGCATCCTTCTGCATCTCTTTGCATCACGTACCTGCGTTTCGTTCCTAGCAAACGAGCGTTTGCATTCTATCCTAGTCGTTGCATCGCACCTACCCTAGTCTTTTAAGCCCTACGCTAGTCTTTATATATGCCATCCCAAGTTCAACGAACCGTTCATCGGGTAAGAGCATAGCATAGGGTAAGAGCATAGCATGGCATGAACCCATAGCATGGCAGAGCTAGCATAGCATAGCATGAACCAGTTCGCGGTACTTATCCGTATCCACCTTGCATACTCCTCCTTCTCCTCCTCCTCTTCTTCCTCCTCCTCTCTTTTCCCCTCTCCTCCCCTCCATCTTCCCCCCTCCGTCCCCCGTCTCCCGTCCCTTTCCCCTCGCTACTCCCCCCCCTCCCCCCTCCTCAGTCTCAATACAAGACAACAAGAAACCCATACCAAAACAGACCCGACGAACACGTAGCCCTGCTGCTAGACAGATCTCGGTCTCGATGTAAGACATGTATTTTTATATATATATCTATATTTTCATTTTTATTTATTTTATATATATGCAAACGCAAACGCAAACGCATCTATCTACACATACAAATACGATTCTATAAAAGGTACTCAGATCCTTTCTTAAGTTTTCATTTCATTTTAAATATTTATTCGTTTGTTTGTTTATTCATTCATCTATCGCTTTGCCGCGAGAGGCTTACGTTGGATTCATCTTTTTGCGATATCGATATCGGTATCGGTATCGGTATGAAGATGAGCATGGCTGTACCTGTAAGCTTGCCTTTTTTTTGTTTGGTGTTTTTGATGCTTTTATTTCGTCCGTTTATCTTGATCGTCTTGGTCATCTTGGTTATTTCGGCCCTCTCGTGCATCTCGGTCATCTCGGTCATCACGGTTATCACGGTCATCACGGTCATCACGGTCATCTCGGTCATCACGATTATCTCGATTATCACGGTCATCTCGATTATCTCGATTATTTCGATTATCTCGATCATCTCGTCCGTCTCGGTCATCTCGTCCGTCTCGTCCGTCTCGTCTGTTTCTTTTATTTCTTTTACTTCTTTTATCTTTTCCATCTTTTCCATCTTTTCCATCTTTTCTATCTTTTCCATCCTTTCCATCTTCTTTTATCCTTCCTTACTTTTCCTTCTTCCCTCCCTTTCCCCTTTCCTCCTCCCCCCCTTCTCCCCTTCCCCTTCCCCCTTCCCTCCCCTCTCCTCCTCTCCCCTCCCCCCCTTCTTCCCCCCCTCCCCCTCCTTCCTCCCCCTCTCTAACCCCCGCTTTATACAGACCCACATCTTCTCCCACCCCCTCACAACCCTCACCCCTTACACCACCATCCGCTGGTCCGCCCTCGACCTCGCTATCCTACACGACTTCCTCCTCCCGTACGTATCGAGCCCGCTCTTCGCTAAACGACGCCGCTTCCCGTGGCGGATGCTGGATATCGAGGCGCTAGAAGAGAGGTTGGGCTGGGGGGTTTATAAGGGGGTTTGGACGGGGGGGGAGGGGGGTGTAGAAGAGGGAGAGGGGGAAGGGGGGGGTATGGGTATAAGAGGGATGGGGATAGGGGAGGCTTGGGGTATAGGTTGGGGCATGGATAAAGGAGGGATAGGGGAAAGGGGATTCGGCAGCGAAACCAACCAAAAACCACAAACATGGAGCGTCAGAGCTATCGCGCGGGCGAAGCTCTTGGATAAACTGCGGAAGATGAAGTCTGGGTGGGGGAGGAAGGGGAAGAAGGAGGAGGAGAGGAGGAGGGAGAAAGGTGAGTTGCATAATTTTTTTTTTTTTTTTTTTTTTTTTTTTTTGGGAGGGGGGGGGGGGGGGGGTTGGAGGGGGGGATAAGAAGAGGGGGAGGGATGGGAACAAGGAGGAGGGAGGAGGGAAAGGAAGTCAGCTAATAATTGATTGTATAGCGAGATTCGAATATGATGCTGGAGGTAGAGGTGGAAGTGGAAGTGGAAGTAGAGCTGGAGGTGGAGCTGGGATCAGGGCCGGCGCCGGCGCCAGCGCCAGCGCTCAAATCAACGCCCTCGAGAACAACATCCAAATCCAATCTGCGAAAGACAACAACCCACCTCAACATGCGAAAGACAACAATAATAATAATAATGGTCCTCAAGCCGAAACATACGCTTACGCTTACGCTTTCGACAGCGGAAGGAGACGAGAGGTTGGCAGGTGTGATTATAAGGATGATGAGATGGGGTTTTATGCTGGTATCGGTGGAGGTGCAGATGCAGGTGAGAATTTCTTTTTTTTTCACGATCAAAAAAAAAAAGGAAAGCAAAGAGCAAAGAGGAAGGGAAAGGAAGGAAAAGAAGGTCAGCTAATGATTGATTGTATAGCGAGATTCGAAGCTGGAGGTGGAAGTAGAGGTGGAGGTGGAGGTGATGGTGGAGGTGGGATCGGCGCCGGCGCCAGCGCTCACATTAACGCCGAAATTAACGCCGAAATCCAACCCCAACGCCAATCCCAACCTGCGAGAGACAGCAACAGCAATAACAATTGTTCCCAAGCCGAAATATCCCCTTACGCTTACGCTTTCGATAACGGAAGGAGACGAGAGGTTGCTGGATTTGATCATAAGGATGATAAGATGGGGTTTTATACTGGTGCTGGTAGAGGTGTTGATGCAGGTGAGATTTTTTTTTTTTTTTTTCACACGATCTTAAATAAAAGGAAGGCAAAGAGGAAAGAAGAAAGAAAAGAAAGGAAATCAGCTAATAATTGATTGTATAGCGAGATTCGAAAATGAAGCTGGAGGTGGAAGTGGTGGAGGTAAAGCTGGAGCTGGAATTGAAGCTGGGATCGGCGCCGGCGCCAGCGCCAGCGCTCACATCAACGCCGAAATCCAGACCCAACGCCAATCCCAACTTGCGAAAGACAGCCATAGCAATAACAATTATTCCCAAGCCGAAAGATACCCTTACGCTTACGCTTTCGATAGCGGAAGGAGACGAGAGGTTGCTGGATTTGATTATAAGGATGATAAGATAAGATTTTATGCTGGTATCGGTGGAGGTGCAGATGCAGATGCAGGTGAAGGTGCAGATGCAGGTAAGAAAAAAAAAAAAAATTCTTTTTTTTTTTCGAATAAGAATTGGATTAGAATAGGGATAAGGATAAGGATTAAGATAAGGATGAAGTTTGGCTAATTGGCGTTGGTGAATAGGGTGTTTTCGAGCTGGAAGTGGCTTTCGAGGTGGAGATGGCTTTCGAAATGGAGCTCCGAAGATAAATACGAATACGAATACGAATACGGGGACGAATACGAGGAACGATATGGGTTTTAGAGGTGGAGGATATATGGGTGTGGGCATGAGTGTGGATGCGGATTTCGGATCTGGATTTAGATCTGGATCTAGGTTTGGATCTGGATCTGGATCTGGATCTGGATTTGGATCTGGATATGGATCGGGGCATATTTACGACGGCGACGATATTATCGAAGAGATGATTTATTTTGATGTTGATGATGTTGGGTTTAATGGAAGGAGTTGGGGAGGTGGTGGTAGTGAGGATAAGGGAGGAAGAGGCGGGTTTGGAATGGGGCTTGCTAGGGGTAGTGAGCTGGTTAACGATAAAGCTGAGGAGACGGGTTTCGGGGTGGAGAACGAGGTTGAGGATGCGGGTTTCGAGATTGGTGCTTCGGGCTTGGATATAGAAGGATGGGGCGGCGTGGGTATGGGCAGCGCCGGTGCGGATGCTTCGGGCTGGGGTATAGAAGGATGGGGCGGCGTGGGTATGGGCAGCGCCGGTGCTGCTTTGGGGTCCGACAATGAATGGCGTGAATAGGAGGGGTGGAACGGCAGCGCCGATACGAACGCTACGAGTATAATTATCGAGCCTGGATTCAACGGCAATGCTTCGAGATCGAATATCGAGCTTGGATTTAACGGCATAAGCTTCGCCGGCACAAATTTTACGGGGCCGAATGCTGAATGGCGTGGGTGGAACGGCAGCGCTGATACGAATGCTTCGAGGTCGGATGTTAAGAGATGGAATGATATGGGCATGAATATTGTTGCTTCGAATATCGAGCTTGGATTTGACGGCATGAGCTTCGCTGGCACGAACGCTACGGGACCGAATGCTGAATAGCGTAGGTGGAACGGCAGCGCTGATACGAATGCTTTAAGGTCGGATGTTAAAGGATGGAATAGTACGAGCATAAGTGTTGTTGCTTCGAATATCGAGCTTGGATTTAACGGCATAAGCTTCGCCGGCACGAACGCTACGGGACCGAATGCTAAGAAGCGTGGATAAGAAGACAGCGCCGGTGCGAATGCTTTGGGATCGGATATTGAAAGGTGGGATAGTATAAGCATAAGCAGCGTTGGCGCAAACGCTATGAGCATTAATACCGGGCTTGAATTTGATTGCTTCGCTAGTGCGGATGCTTCCGGATAAGGTGTTAAAGGATGGAATGGACTGAGCTCCGCCCGGCACGAACGCTACGGGACAGAATGCTAAGAAGTGTAGATGAATGGAACGGCAGCGCTAGCACGAATGCTTCGGGATTGAATGCTAAAAAGCGTAGATAAAAGGAGTAGAACGGCAGCTCCGGCACGAATGCTTCGGGATTGAATGCTAAGAAGCGTGGATAAGAAAGGTAGAATGGTAGCTTCGGCACGAATATCGGACTTGAATGCAACGATATGAGCCTTGATACGAATTCCTCGGGTTCGGATATGGTAAAGCGTAGACCCAACGATATGAGTTCCGCCGGCACGAACCGGATGTAGCAGAGCGTGGACTTAACGATACAAGCCCCGCCGGCACGAACCGGACGAGTCCGGATATCAAAAAGCGTAGATAAGAAGAGTGGAACGGCAGCGTCGATACGAATGCTACGGGCATGAATGTCGGGCTTGGATTCAACGGCATGAGTTCCGACGGCACGAATACTTCGAGACCGAATGTTGAGAGGCGAGGCGTAGATAAGACGAGTGGAACGGCAGCGCTAATACGAGCGCTACGGGCATGAATATAGGGCTTGGATTCAACGGCATGAGTTCCGACGGCACGAATACTTCGAGACCGAATATTAAGAAGCGTGGATAAGAGGGCGTAAGCATAAGCAGCGCTGGTACGAATATCGGACCTTTTGTTGTTGTTGTTGTTGTATTTATTTACGTCGGGCGGATAGCAAGCGAAGCTTGCCGCCCTGGGACCTCCTATAAGGTACGGCGACGTGCTAAGCTAATAGTTACATACAAGAAGGCCTTAGAAAGCAATTCATAATGCTGTAGCGAGGGCTATTATCGCATGCGCCCTTCCTTTATAAGTTAGGATGAATCGCATAAAAAGAAACCTTTCGTCAAAGGAAAACTACAAAAGAGAGTTAAGCAGGTACAGATTGCTACAGCTAGCTAGAAGCCAGCTGTTCAAATCGCGTAGCGACGGGGGTCGAGGCCGGACCGGAATCAGCCGAGAATATCGGACCTGGATGCAACGATATAAGCTTTAGCATGGATTCTTCGGGCTCGGATATAGAAATGCGTAGATTTAACGGCATAAGCAGCGCCGATATAAATATTAAGCTTAAATGTAACGATATAAACTTTGGCACTGATTCCTTGGGTTCGGATATAAATTGTTATTATTATTGTTATTGTTATTATAGTTGTATTTATTTACGTCGGGCTGGTAGCAGGCGAAGCTTGCCGCTTTAAGACCTCTTATAAGGTAAGTCGACGTTCGGATATAGAAAAGCGTAGATTTAATAGCATAAACAGCGCCGATATAAATACTACGGTACAAGCATAAGTATTACCTTTCGAAGGTGCTTTAAAAGTTTGGTTTCTATTTTTAACCCTTTGGTTACTTTACTTTCGCAAAGCAATACTTACGCTTAGGACGTAATATAACGATATAAGCTTCGCCGACACGAATGCTTTAAGATCGAATATTAAGAAGCGTAGATAGGAAAGATATAATAGTATAAGATTTGCTAGCACGAATATCGAAGGTAAATAGAACGGCAGCGCTGGCTCGAATTTTACGAGTCCGAATCTTAAGAAGCGTAAATAAGAAAAAAGGAATTATCGGCACGAATATCGAGGGTAAATGGAACGGCAGCGCTAGCACGAACGCTACGAGCATAAATATCAAATCTGAATCTAGCGGCAAAGGTTTCGCTAGCTCGAATATTACGAATATAAACATCGGGCTTGAGTTCAATTGCTCCGCCGGTACGAATGCTTCGGAATCGGATTTAAAGCGTAAATAAAACGGTAACGCCGAAATAAACGCTGCGAGCTCGATTATAAAAATGAAGCGGAGATGAAATTGCAGCGCCGGCACGAAAATCGAACGTAAGCTTAACGGTTTAAGCCTCGCTAGTACGAATAATAATAATAATTTGTAAATAAATGCTTCGGGATCGAATGTAAACGGACGAATGTAAACGGATAGAATAGTATAGACTTGAGGGCTGTTACGAACGCTATAGTATAGGACCGATTATAAAATTGAAGCGTGGATGGAATAGCAGCTTCGGCACGGATGCTTTAAAATTAAATCCAGCGCCAAGGCATAAGGTCCGTGCATTGCCTTGGTGCCACTGGCACCTTGCTTCTCTTCTACTTTACTTAGCAATACTTTCGGAATGAATTATTTTAATACGAACGTTACGAGCACGAATATAAAGCTTGGATATATCGACTTTCGAGCAATACAATTAAAGAATAAAATTTCGGAAAAAACGTTACCGATCTGAATATGGAAGGGTGGAATTATGTAAGCATGGGCTCCGCCGGCGTAAATATCGAGCTCGGATTTGGCAGCATGGGTTTCGGCAGCATGGGTTTCGGCATAAATATCGAAAGTAAACAAAACGCTCGCGCCGATAAAACATTAAGCTTAAGTATTACGATAAGTATAGACTTCGCCGAGACGAATATCACGAGCATAAATATTAAGCTTGGATTTAATAGCTTTGCCGGCGCGATTGCTTCGGGGTCAAATATGAAAGAATAAAATGATATAAGCATAAGTTTCTGCATAAATACTCCAAGATCAATATCAAAAATAAATATAACGGTATAAGCCTGGGCACGATTTCTTTAAGATCGAATCTTATTACAATACGGTGCTGGCAGGCCTTAAGCTTGGACGAAGTTTTAAGGATTGGTTACGAGATAAATCAGCGAGACTAGCGGCCGCCTTAAACCCTCAACGAAAAAGCCACCATCCACTCTTCTTGCTCGCTTTCGCCTTTTCCTTTTCAGCTTCCTTCTCTTTCTGTTCCTCTTTTTCTAGCTCCGCAACCATCTCTTCCATCCTCTCAAGCGCTTCCCTCAAGCGAAGCTCGCGGGCTGAGAAAAGGGCGAGGAGGCGGGTTTTTTCATCCCTCCCTTCTTTTCCATCTTCATCTTCACCCCCATCTTCACCCCCATCCCCTCCCCCTCCCCCTCCCCCTCCCCCCTCATCCCCAGCCCCCCTTTCCACCCCCCCCCTCAAAACCCCCCCCACCCCCTCCCAAACCTCCCTCCCATCCCTCGCCACACCAGCATACACCTCTCTCGCCCTCGCCCTCAGCAGCCCCCAAAAAACCCTCCCCTTCTCTCTCTTCCTTTCTAATTCCCTTTCCACCTCTTCCAGTTCCCTTTCTAATCCTTCCACCTCTTTTATTACCTCCTCCTTCTCCTTTCGCAAACCGCATAACTCCTTTTTCTCCTCTCGCAAACTCCACAACTCCTCTTCTTGCGCTTTAATCTCTCGCGCGAGAGAAGAAGATTGAGATGTTAACTCCGAAAGACGGGATGCGAGAGTGTTGGTTTCGGCGCTGAGGCGGCGTTTGAAGCTGGAAAGCGCTTTGCAGGTTGTGAGGAGGGTGGTGGCGGTGAAGAGGGCGGTGTTGTTGTTATCGTTAAGAAGGGAAGGGGGGTTGGAATTGAAGTCGTTAGAGTTGCTGGAATGAAAAGGTAGAGGTGAAGGTGAAGGTGAAGGTGAACTCGAGCGCGAAAAAGCGGCGGTATCGGCGTCGGCGTGTAAATCGAGATCGAGACCAGGATCAAGCCTAGACAGCGACGAATTGACATCTGTCTCCGTTTCCGTCTCCGTCTCAAGATTGAAGATCCGCGCTGATTGGAAAGTATAGTAGTCGTCGTCGTCGTCGTCGTCGTTTCTTCGCCCATCCTCATCCCTATCCCCTTCAGCATAATCCACACCATCCTCATCCTCGGCATCCCTTTCATCACGCCCATCTTCGCTTTCATATCCGAGTTGCGTATGCGATTCGATTCCTTCTTCCTCTTCCTCTTCTTTTTCCCCTTCCTCCTTTTCCTCCCCTTCCCCCCCCCTCCCCTCCCACTGCTCCCGAATCCACCCCCCCTTCTTCATCCTTCGAACGCACTTCTCCCAAGCCCACTCCTGCAAAGTAATTATGCCTTTCTTTTTCTTCTTCGTATATCCGTTTGCATCTGCATCTGCATCTGCATCTGCATCTTCATCTAGATCTCCATCCAGATCTTTCTTCCCCGCTGCACCCGCTGCACCCGCTACCCGCGCTGTACACGCCCACCTCGGATCTCCAGCGGGGATCTCAAGGATGGATTGCATAAGGGTTTGGATGGCGGCGGCTTTGTCTTTGTCTCTACTTCCTTCCCCATTCTTATTCTTATCCTCATCTTTATCCTTATCCGCAAGTATAACCCCATTCCGATTCCGATTCCGATTCCGATTTCGATCGCGGCTTTGATTCTGACTCGAACTTTGATCTTGATCCGAATCCGAAACCTCGACCTCGACCTCGTCTTCGTCTTCGTCTTCGTCCTCGACCCTCTTGACGCATCGCAGAAACTCGTTAAACGAAGACGCAGAGGTAATGTTTTGCGTAAAGAGGAAGGTTCGGAGGTGGGCGAGGCGGGAAGGGGGGAAGGTCAGGCGGCAGGCGGTGGTGAGGTTTAGGAGGGAGTGGGTGTTGAGGAGGAGGGGGAGGGGAGGCGGAGGCTGGGAGGGGGTTAGTAAGTGGGTGGATAAATAGATAAATAAAAGAGGAAAAGATAGAAGAGATAAAGGAAAAGGGAAGAAGAGGAGGGAAAGGGGGGAGAAGGAAAGGGATATATACGTACGTCTTTCAGATGCGGCTTCGGGGTTTGAAGAGATGGAGCTAAAGGCGGTTTGCAATGCGGGCATGTAGGGGGTTTTAGGGGGTTGGGCTTTTGGAGCTGGAAAGGGGTTTTGGATAAAGGTGAGTAGGCGGGCTGGGATGAGGGTGGTGAGGGTAAGAGGGGCATTTTTGGGTGGGGATCGGTGGGTGGGTGGATGGGGGTGTTCGAGTAGACGGGTAGATGTGTCGGTGGATGTATCTACGCTTTTTCGTCTTCGAAATTGCAAATCAAGTCTGAAGAATCTAAAATGATAACAGCAATTAGTACTTTTGCTTATAAAAAAAAATCGAATAAGAAGCAAGAAATAGGGGAATAGAAAATTAAAGAGCAGGATATTGAAAAAGGAGAGATGGGGATATAAATGCCAAGTAAACAATCGCCAAAAAAAATTAAAAAATCGTTTAAACGTAAAAAATGCAGTTGGATATGAAGATGGATATATAAGAATATCAAAAGAAAGATATAGATGCGAGATACGGAAAAAAATCAAGATGGAAATGGGAATGGATGCGGGATAGACGGACTGATCGAAAGGGTTTGCATTACTTGTTTTATGAGTTGGGGGGTGGCTTGAGTGGTTTTGCTGAGCTGGGGAGCTTTGTTACGCTAAGAAGGCTTTGCTGGAGGTGGCTGTAGAAGAGTGTTAGCGAGAGGAAGGGTAGAAGGGGAAGGGAGTAGGAGGGTGGAGGAGCGGGGGGGTGGGAAGGGATGCAAGAAGTGAGATGAGAGGATAAGATGGGAGTTTTATGTTTTTACTTGATTGCGTCGTGCGGCTTTTTTTTTTTGGTTTTTACTTTTGGCTTTTGGATTGGATTGTTTGTTGGTTGTTGGTTGAGAGGTGGAGATGGTGGATTGGATGGGTTGGGATGGGTGTCGAGAGATCGATTGGTTTTGGATTTGGTGGTTCTCGCTCGATCTTGGGAAAAGAAAAGAAGGAAAGTAAAGTAGGAGTGGATGCATAGCTATATATAAGAAGGAAGAGGATGGGTGAAGTAGAAGAGAAAAAGGCGGAGGAAGAGGAAGAAAGAAATGTTTATGGATTGATTAAAGGGGAAGGAGAAAGGAGAAAAAGAATAGCAGTAAAAGAAGAGAAAGAAAGAAAAGGGATACCGAGAGGAGATGGAGAAAGAGGATGACGAGAGAAAGGGGATAATAAAGAGAGATAGAGAAAGGGGATGTGAAAGAAAGAAAGGAAGGAAAATAAAGTAACTAAATCGAGAGATATAAAGATCGAAAAACAGGAATAAAAATAAAGAAATATATAAACAAAAGAATAGATATATGTTAGGAATAAAAGAAGCAGAATAAAAAAAAAAATATAAGAAAAGCAAGGCAAAATGGAAGAAGATGTATAAAAAAAGATCGGAAAAGAAGAAAAGCTTTTCTTTTTTTTTTATGCTTGATAGGAGCGTATTTGATACAATTTATTAACGGAATATACTTATCTTTTAGCAAAAAGAGCGTCGCTTTTCGTTATGGCTTTCAAGATTAAATGTAGCGAAAAGGTCTGAAAAAAGCAGAAGCGTTTTAGTTCGTGCTGCACCGTCTTGATCGCGTGGACGTGGTCGGGGCAAGGCTGGTACTCGTGTGGCTAGTATATTTGCATTAATATATTAATCGTATTTTAAAGAAGGTTGCAATGCGCTGCACGTTTAGGATTATGTTTAATAAGTTGGACTTCATATTTATAATGATTTCGGTAAGAAGATAAATATGCTGGATACGAGTTTGCGCGATTATGATTGCTTTATCGCTTTTTTTCTTTGGTGCGGATTAGTATTAACGTATTAATAGCGGCAGCGAATCAGCGAGCGGGTCTCGAGCGGCTGTGATCGATGTGGATGATATGGATTTGAACGCATTGATACGTTGGGCGGGGATAAGTGCGGCTAAGAAAAGGGTAGTGGTGCGGGGCTTAGATGTAAGATAAGGTGCTGGTTGTATTTATGCATTTTTAATTGGGACGGGATCGAAAAGGATATTATTTAAAGTAGAAGCTCGTGGTAATATTACTCGACTCGATTTGTGCGGGCAGAAGAAAGAAATGTGGCTGGCAGCTTTCGCATGTGATCTTTCGATTGTAATTTTGCCGGTGGTAGCCGCGTGTCGTGCGGCCGAAGGAATCAGCCGAGGCTTGTTAAACATTCGAAAGCTCGAGAGCTATTTGTTTATTTGCTCGTAGTAAAGCGGGGACGAGGGCGCTGCATAAAGGCGGAATTGGATAATTATTTTAAGGTCGCAGCGGGCCGTGGTATTGAATTTATATGAGTTATGGTCGCATTTAAAAGTTAAAGATGATTGATTAATATCGCCGGCGGGCTGAGATTTGAAGATGTATGTAATCGGGAATGAATGCACTTGGACGAGAGGAGGATATGGTATGCGGGCGAGAAAGATTAGACGAGAGATGCAAGTGGGTGATGGGTAATAAATGATAGGTGGATTGAATTAGATTAGGGCTAGAGCTGGGGCTAGAGCTGGGCATAAGCGTAGACGTGGATATACCACGGTACAGGCCTAAGTATTACCCCTCGAGGGTGCCTTAAAAGTTTAGTTTCCACTTTAAGCCCCCTGTTTTCCCTACCCTCGAGGGGTAATACTTACGCCTGCGACGTAGTAGATGTGGATGTGGACTTGGACGTAAGCGTGGGCGTGGACGTGGATGTGAATGTAACTTGGACGTGGACGTGGGCATAGGCGTGGGCATGGGCGTAGATATACTACGATATAGGCTTAAGTATTACCTTTCGAGGGTGCTTTAAAAGTTTAGTTTTTACTTTAAACCTACTAGTTACTTTACCCTCGAGGGGTAATATTTACGCCTGCGACGTAGTAGATGTGGATGTGGATATGGATGTGGGCGTGGGCGTGGGCGTGGACCTGGACTTGGGCTTGGACTCAGACTCGAACTCGGATTGGACCGCGACCAGACTTCGACTTACGTAATAGACTCGGACTTACGGCGAATGCATTCGTTAAGTCCGAGCACGCTCCGCAACAAGCTGCATCGCCCAACATGTCTTCGGAACTTTTAGACGAATTAATTATTAACCAGCCAGCTTTTATATTACGTTTTAAGCGCAACTTTCGAAAGATAATACTTAAGCTTAGATCGTAGTACTTGATTGTTTCGTTATGTATTATATCGATCGTATTACTTTTGCCTTGCCTTGGTTTGCTTTGCCCCGCACCATCTTGCCTCATCTTGCCTTATCTTGCCCTGCCCTGCCCTGCCCTACCCTGCCCCGCCCTGCCCCGCCCTGCTCTGCTCTGCCCTGCCTTGCTTTATTTAATTCAAGCTCCGACAGCAAATAAATCGACACCGTAATAATAAAGAAGAGCTGAGCTATGTAAGCATAATTCAAACAAGGAAAAAATGTACTAGTATAGATGCAGTACATTTGATGATATGCATCGATTTTATATTCTTTTATTATAGCTTTTCATTTCATATACTAATCGGTGTCGGAAGATGTATGCGTCGCGTAAGTGCGCTGCGTGGATGCGCTGCGTAAATGCTGCGTGGATGCGCTGCGTAAAAGCTTTGCGTAGATGCTTTGCGTGGATGCGCTGCGTAAATGCGCTGCACAAATGCTTTACGTCTTTACATCCATTTACTCGTGCAGCTAATAAGTAAGTATCTTTTTAAGTACCGATCTTTTTCAATTCAAATAAAAGGCTGCAACGCTTTATACAGCTAGCCGCGCTAGAATTTGATTTGGTATTTAAGATGATTTGCGATAAGGGAATATATGTACCGGCCGCACGAGTGTTTATTAGCCGCGCGAAGATTTCTTGATCGATTTATTTGTTTGTTTTTATGCTGATTATTTTTTTAATACAGCTCTTTGAGTTCTTCGGTTTCTTTTGTTCTTTTGGTCCGTTTGGTTCGTTTGGTTAGTTTAGTTCGTCTGGTCCGTCTGGTCCGTCTGGTCCGTCTGGTCCGTTTGGTCCCTTTGATTCTTTTGGCTTTTCTGGCCCTTTTCTTGCCTTCTCCTGGCCCTTCTGGCCCCTTTGGTCCCTCTCGCTCTTTTAGCCTTTCTAGCCCTTCCTAGCTCTTCTGGCCCTTAAAGGCCCTTTGGTCCTTCTGGCCCTTTTGGCTCGTCTGGCCCTTTTTATCCGTCTGGTTTTTATTTCTCTATTCCTTTGATCTTGGTCCTTTTTAATCTTTTTGGTCTATGTGGTTCTGGTCCTTCTCAATCTTCTAGTCCCTTTGGCCCCTTTGGCCCTTCTGGCCTTTTTAGTCCCTTCGGCCCTTCTAGTCCGTCTGGCCCTTCTGGTACGTCTATTCCTTCTGTCCTACCTGACCCCCCCTGGCCCTTTTGGCCTCCTCCTGGCCCTTCTAGCCTTTCCTGGCCCCTCCTAGCCCCTTTTGTTTATTTGGTTCTGATTTTTTTGGTCCTTCTTTATCCTCTTGTCCTTCTTAGTCCATCTGGCCCTTTTGGTCTTTCTTAATCCTTTGGTCCCTTTGACCCCTTTAGCCTTTCTTGGCCTTTCTTGGCCCTTCTGGTCCGTCTGGTCCGTCAAGTCCGTCTAATCCTTTCAATCCGTCTGGCCTTCTGCTGGCCCTTCTAGCCTTTCCTAGCCCTCCCTGGGCCCTTTTGTAACGACACGCCAGGTCTCCTAGACGTATCCCCACATGCGCTAAGCTAAGCTACCTCTTTCCTTTTTCCTACCTTGCATCTTTTCTTTCGTATTCTTCGTATGTCTCATTCCCTTCTTTGACCTATGAAATATGGTTCACGAGTCCTTGGCGCTTCTACCTTCGTGTATATAGACTTCAGCTACCTTTATACTCGGTAGTTGTTGATTCTAAGTTAGTACTTTGAGATCTTTCTGAGCTCTTAAGTAAACCCCGCTCTCCCGTAAGTTCCTTCAGGTAATCGCCCAAGGTCGTCACACCTTTGGCCCTTCTGGCCCTTCTTGGCCCTTTTTAGCCTTTTCCTGGCCCCTTTGGCCCCTTTTTGTCCTTCTAGCCCTGCTGGTCCCTTTTAGTCCTTTGGTCCTTTTAGCCCTTTCTAGCCCATTTGGTCCTTTCAATCCCTTTAATCCTTTTGGTCTTTTTAATCTTTCTAGTATTTTTAGTCCGTTTGATCCGTTTTATTCGTTTAATCCTTTTAGTTTGTCTGATCCGTCTGATCCGTCTGATCCGTTTAATCCGTCTGATCCGTTTAATCCGTCGGGCCCGTCGAGTTCTTTTAATCCGTCTAATCCGTCTGATCCGTTTAATCCGTCGGGCCCGTCGAGTTCTTTTAATCCGTCTAATCCGTCTGATCCGTCCGATCCGTCTGATCCGTCTGGTCCGTCTAGTCCGTCTGGTCCGTCTGGTCCGTCTGGTCCGTCTGGTCCGTCTGGTCCGTCTGGCCCTTTTAGCCCTTCCTGGCTCTTTTTAGCCTTGCTTAGCCCTTCTTATCTATTTGGTTCTGATTTCTCTGGTCCTTCTTAATCCTCTAGTCCTTTTAGCCCTTTTAGCCTTTCTTAGACCTTTTGGCCCGTCTGGTCCGTCTGGTCCGTTTAATCCGTTTGATCTGTCTGGTCCGTCTAATCCGTCTGGCCCTTCCGGCCCGTCTGGCCCTTCTAGCCCTTCTAGCTTCTTCTGGTCCTTCTGGCCCCTTTGGCCTTTTTGGCCCTTCGGGCCCTTCTAATCCTTTTGGTCCTTTAATCCTGCTGGTTCTTTTAGCCCTTCTGGCTCTTCTGGCCCTTCTGGCTCTTCTGGCTCTTCTGGCCCTTCTGGTTCCTCTGGTCCCTCTGATCCTTGTGGTCCTTTGATCCTTTGGCCCTTCTGGCCCCTCCGGCCCTTCTAGCCCTTTTAGCCTTTCCTAGCCTTTTAGGCCCCTTTGAGTCCGTCTGATCCGTCTGATCCGTCTGATCCGTCTGATCCGTTTGATCCGTCTGATCCGTTTAATCCGTTTAATCCGTTTAATCCGTTTAATCCGTTTAATCCGTTTAATCCGTTTAATCCGTCTAGCACGGTTCAAATGAATCTCGTTTGACTTGAGCAGCTTTCTTAGCTTTTAGCACTTATTGCTTTACTTAAATTTATTTTTATTCGAGAACTTAAAGGTAAAGCGTTTGTATGCTAAAATGCTATCGATAATAAAGGAGTATAGTAGCAATAGCTCTTTGAAGATGCTTTTAGCTTCCGGGTGATCGCTATCGAAAAGCTTAAGTATAAGATCTCGTATAATTGATCGAATCTTAATATTTTTATACGTGAATTGCTTTTTAATTTAGTTAAAGAAAGCAAGCACTATATTATTTCTCCCTTCTCATCGCTGAACACGACGACCCTTTGGCCCTCAGACCCATACCTGGCTGGCCTTGGTCCGGCCTCAACTCTCGTCGCTTTGTGGCTCATAATTGCTAGGCTTCCAAGCTTGCGTTAGCACACCCTGCCCTATCTCCTTGGGTTTGTTATCCTGCTAAGTAACTTCTTTTATGATCCATTTTATCCGTAAAGAAAAGCCGCAGTTGATAACAGCCACGCTGCTACACCTTGAAATGCTTTCTAAGGCCGTTCTATATACGCCGTATCTTATAAGAGGTCCTAGGGCGGCAGGCCTCCATTGCGACTCGCTCGACGTTGATAAAGTTGATAAAAATCATAATAATAAATCCGATTCCCGATGCGACTTTAAGGCAGAGAGGTGAGTGATGTACGCATAATCCATCATTCTCCTTCTCGCAAGACCTGTCGCTGATTACGATTGCAATAGCGCCGAATCACGAAGAAAGAAGAGTTCCGTTCGCGACGTTTTCGTTAAGAAGCTATTATCGTCAACTCGCTTTCGGCATGTAAGATCCAGGTCTAAGTCCAAGGTCAGATCCGACAACGAAAAACCCACTGTCGTGGTCCTAGGCCACCAGGCTACTACAAGGTGGCACAGACCAGTTGGGAGAGGTACCATGGTACAGGCCTAACTATATACTACGTCCCAGGCGCAAGTATTACCCCTCGAGGGTAGGGCAACCAGGGGGTTTAAAGTGAAAACTAAACTTTTAAGGCACCCTCGAGGGGTAATACTTAGGCCTGTACCGTGGTAATCGTCGGCTCGCTTATGTGGGCCTCCTTTCAGCCTTTCAGTTTTAGTCGGTATAAGCGACTGCGGATCGGAAGCGAGTGCGGATTTTTCGAATGTGTTAGAAATTTTTATATACTATAGCAATTAATTACTACTACAACTTAAAATTATTTATATAAATAATTAATCTGCGATTATATCTTCTTTCGAAACATCCGAAATCGTATCATTTGATAAAACATTTGACTATCGATTGCTATTTTCAAAGTCTGATTCGTCTTTTACTTTACGCAACGAATCGTTTGAATCTCTACTATTATAAAATTGAAACTATCGCTATCGATATTAATACTAGAAAAAGGAAAAACATTTTGCTTTAAAAAAAGGTCTCTAATAGTATCGGTTATAATTATCAGATCATCGTTATCGTAAGAAAGTTCGAGTTGAGAAAGAGTTGGTCGAGGAATACCTTTTTTACGAGGCCGCAAAATTTGACCTTTAAGAAGTTGTTGCATCTATTAAATCTCTTTCGAATCGAGAATTAGAATGAGCATTGTATTGTCGTCTTTAATAATTAAGCTTATAGCAAAGCGTTTTCGTATAATACTTTTACGCTCGCGCTCAACTATGCGATTCTTTTACGATATTTAGTATCTTTTTCTTCTTTTTAAATCTTATCGACGCGTTGTTATTTTGCAGTAGATTCAAGATTTTCTTTACTTTGCTGCTTAATAGCAAGCTTGTTATCGATTAATAATACGATTTTAAATGTTTCGGAAAAAGATATGCTCGTAAATTAATTATTTATATAAATATTCTTTAGTTAATTATAATAGTAATTGCTATAATATATAAGAATTTCTAATACATTCGAAAAATCCGCACTCGCTTCCGATCCGCAGTCGCTTATACCGACTAAGACTGAAAGGCTGAAAGGAGGCCCACCTAAGCGAGCCGACGATTATAAGGATTCAGCTTTGGAAAGTATCTTTGAGCCTGTATTTAGTCTATACAGTGGAGTTGACAGGGCTTTGAGCCATTAAGAAACCACCGCTCTATGATTTATGGGCCTAAACTGGGTCCGACATTTACTCATGGGGGGGGGGGAGTAGCGGCGCCATCTCAAGAGCGTTGTTTTCTTCCCCCTCAAGTCTTTTTATTTTTTCCAACCGGTAAATGAATAGTACCTATTTAACGGCCCGTCGAATTCAGAAGCTGGAACAGAGTGTTCTAAGTATTCGTGCCATTCGTCCCAACCGTCCCATGCGTCCCATGCGTCCCATGCGTCCCATGCATCCTATGCATCCTAGGTATTTACTACGTATCAATCTACGTAGTATAGTATGACGAGAGATTTTCTTTTATTATGATCCATCCTATCTATACGGGAATGGCGCACACGATAGTAGCTCTCGCTGCAGCACCTTGGATTGCGTTCTGGGCCTTCTTGTATGTAACTCCTTAGCTAAGCACGTCGCCGTACCCTATAGGAGGTCCCAGGGCTACCCGCCCGACGAAAATAAATAAGTACAACAACAACAACAACTACATACCGGTCTATGATCCGATCTAACCCTTCCGACTTAGTACATGCCCGAAATAATGTACAAACGCCGTCTGTGCGCGATTCTAAAGGTTTCCGTTGACAAGGCTTTTGTGCAAGGGGTGCTACTAATGATTTACTACAGACAATATAAGGAAAGGATAATAGTGGTGTGAGCAAGGTGGTTATTATTCTTTGAAGCTCAGAGCAAGCGTGAGGCTGCTATATACCTCTCCTAGTGGTCTGTGCCACCTGTAGTAGCCTTGTGGCCTAAGGCCACGACGAATACGTACCAAGGTACAGGCCTAAGTATTACCCCTCGAGGGTGCCTTAAAAGTTTAGTTTCTACTTTAAACCCTCTGTTTTCCCTACCCTCGAGGGGTAATACTTACGCCTGCGACGTAGTATCTAGTGTGCACAGACTAAAATTGTACATCATTTACAATACGAAGTATATCCTGTCAAACAAAAATTTCGAAGGAATAAAAGGATGACATCAGTGAAAAAAGCCGAAGGAACGAAAGGAAAAGACAAAATTATTCTTATCCAATCCATCCACCCGTGGCGCCCAACTTCCGAAATATAATACAATGAACTAGTAAGCATCAAGTAACAGTCTTGACAGAGAGCGAGTATTAATATTATCTCGTAGATGCTTCTACTTCGATCCTCAACCCGAATTCGCAGTCCGGATCCGCAGTCCGGATTCGCGAAAATGTACTCTGAGTTTTGCTCGCCAAGATTAAGCGAGCGCGATCTAAGTAAATCAACAACATCGTTTTTCGATTTTTTTTTATTTTCATATAGCATAAAATAAAAAATACATGCACGGGAGCGATAATTTAAGATACGATATAGCACGAGCATAAGCATGAGCGTAAGCATAGGCAGAGCATAAGGATGAGCATGGGCATGGGCGTGAGCGTGAGCATAAGCAGGAGCTTGGATATAAGCTTGAGCTTAGATGAGTGATTGAGATTGAGTCTGAATACAAGCTCAAGCTTGGGTGAGTGCTTGAGTGAATGCTTGAATAAGTGCTTAGAAAGAGTTGGGTGCTTGGAAGGAGGATGGATTTTACTGCTTGAACTTCAATGGGTCTTTGAGCTTGAATTTAGGTGAGTTGAGTTGAGTAAATAAAGAGAGGTACCTGAATGCTTAGAGATATAGTGGGCTTAACTGCTTGAACTTGAGTAGGCGCTCGAGCTCAATTCTCAATAAGTGCTTAAAAAGAAGTGGGTGCTTAGAAAAAACTAGGTGCTTGGAAACTGGGCGGGTTTGACGGCTTGAACTTAAGTGGGTGCATGAGCCTGAGCTTGAATGAAAATAAGGATGCTAACATTTTTATCGTGCTTATACTTTAGCGCTATATTATATTGTGTTCTCATGCGAGAAAATAACTATGCTGTGTCGTGCTTTCGCGCCATCGTGCTCATACTTATGCCTATGCCCATGTTCATGCGTATACTTATGATTAAAGTATTGAACCTAAATATTGTAATTAACCATTAAAGCTTTCTGAAACGTCAGTCACTTTGGTAATCTTGAATTGCAAACGCTTGATAGCCAATAGAGCTAGGCGAGAGTGGCGGTCAGAAAAACAGCATATCCGATCGGATGGTTACACAGTACAAACGGCTGTCTGTTCTCATTCCGTTTGCACTTCTGTTCGTACCTCAGCAGTCATAGAGAAAGTTACTTTTCCATTTACATAGAAGTATGTAAAACCAACCGGATTGTATTAAAGAATACGTATTCAATACTGCATCGCCACTCCATGTGATACCAACACTGATCAAGCTTACATTAAGCTTAAGCTCATACTCAAGTTCAAGCTCAAGTACTCATTCAAGCTCACGCTCACGCTCAAGTTAAGCCTCTTTACCGCCTTCTACTTCCGAAGCCCGCTTACATACATACATATACATATATGCCCATTCCCCTTCCTCTATTCTTCCTCCTTCTTCTCTCCATTCTTTCTCCCTCCATTATTTCCCATCCATCATTAACCCCATCTTATACTTTCGTTCGGCATTATGGATTTCTCTAATCCACAGAATCCGGTAACACTTATCCCTCCGTCGTCGTCCCCCCCCCCCCCCCCCCTCCCCTCCTATGCCCTATCCGCATATTTCAAACCTTAACACTAACACATTTCCTCCCCTCTCTCAGCTCATCTTCTCCCACCCCCTCGGAACCTTCACCCGCACCACCCCAATCCAATGGACGCCCGCTCAAGTCTCCCGCATCACGCACTTCTTCTTCACGCCACGCGTCCAGCAGCACTTGTTTGAGTTCCAAAAAGAGCAGCAGCAATCAAACAACGGCTCCTCGCCCTTTACCCACTTCCCCATTCCCGACAGCCTCTTTTCGGAGCTGGGATTTGCGACCCTTTCTTCGCAAACCACCAATTTCAGCGGCGAGAATGTGGCCGAGATGGTGAAGGACAAGATCCGGGATGCGATGAGCGCTTTGTTGGAGCGCTTAAGAGAGAATGAAAATCCGGGTGCGGATGTTGATATGAAATCAGAGCCGAGTGCATCGAGAGTTCCAAAACATGCGAATGTCAATACAGGCATGGCAGAACCTGCTCAACGCACCAGCAGCAGCAGCAAAGGCGAAGGCAATAGCAGCGGCGGCAGCGGACTGCTCGAGCAGCTTCGTCGCAGTATCAAGAGCACTGCTAGCCCCGATCCTAGTCTCGATCCCAATGCCGGCCATGGTCATGGTCCCAGTCCCTCCTCGTCAAAGTTGAGATTCATGCATTCCGTCAGCGAGCCCGCCGGTCCGGCTGGATATTTCTCACCCCTTTCAAAGCTGAACTTCATGCCTCCTAGCTTTGCAACGGATAAGAAGACCAGCGTCGACGACATCGATCAGCTTATAAGCTCGTCGAAACCTGCCACACAGCCACGCATCAAGAAGGAGGAGGATCAGCAAGGTGGCCGCAGCAGCATGACTAGTGTCGATGAGCCGGGCCGTAGCGGTAACAAGGAAAGCAGCATGGACTTCGAGATGATGTATCCCGGCTATCCACTTTCGAGCACGTCGCACGTTTGGAAGAAGGAGGAGAGCAAGGGAGCCGATGACTTTCCTTATCATCTCTTCCCTGGCTATGGTGGTAGTGAAGTTGGACCTGGACCTGGAGCTGAAGCTGGTCGTGCCGAGACTGTCACTTCTACGCAGCTTATTCCAGAGATGAAAGGCAAAGGCAAGATGAAGGAGAGAGGTGAAGAAAAGGAGGAAGAGGAGGACGGTGGGGATGGAAATTGGGATGGGGATGAAGACGAGGTGGACACTCCACCACCACCACCACCAGCAGCTTCAGCTTCAGCTTCGAAACAGTCGAAAGAGTCGGCGAGAAAGGTCAAGGCTGTCCAGGCCGGCATCGAGGCGTACCGGCGTCAATCCAACCTCCGATCATCGGAAGCCGCCGACACTAGTGCGAAGACTAGGTCTGGCACCCCTTTCCGATCGACAGCTACGCCAAAGGTATCCCACGCAGCTCATACCAAGGTGTTGCATACATCGACGGGAGACGCCGAAGCTGTTGCTGCTGCACAACATAAGATGCAGGACGGCAATGAGGTTGTTGATCCGATGGCGATGTATGCTCGATTTCTCGCTCGAGAGAAGGAGCTTGACAAGCAGGTCAATGCACTGTCTCTTCTGTTAGGGGAAGTAGAGCTGACGGAGTCAAAGAAGGTTCAGGAGTAGGAGGGAATGAGATTGACTAGGAGGAAGGGCTTGGGGGCGGTGGTGGTGTAGGATCGGGCAAAAGGAAAGGGGGTAAAGGGACTGAACTAGATTGATAGAAAAAATTGGATACCTCATTCTCTTTCTGTTACCAACTTGGGCCAGCCAGACAGCC
Source organism: Drepanopeziza brunnea f. sp. 'multigermtubi' (assembly GCF_022702325.1). Classification (NCBI taxonomy): domain Eukaryota; kingdom Fungi; phylum Ascomycota; class Leotiomycetes; order Helotiales; family Drepanopezizaceae; genus Drepanopeziza; species Drepanopeziza brunnea. The sequence goes on along the minus strand of NW_027094080.1, from coordinate 814,251 downwards.
AGCCAGCAGCAACTGAATGTCGTGTCCATTCCTGATCCGTCTCTTAGATTTCCATGCCCATCCCTCTTCTGCATCCATGCTGCCGACCCCCATGCCCATCTCACATCCCCTATCCTATACCACCTCTACTATATCTTTTATACTTCGTCCTTCATGCTTGTGCCAATCCTCTATGCCCGTTCCCATGTATATACCTTTCGCTGGCGACTCGGGGTACGATGAAACCAAAGCGCTCGGGTTAGGGCTTTGGCTGCTTCCGAGTCATATCAACATGTCGACTATGTCAACGACAACAAGTTCACCACTTTTCTAATTTCTTATATCCATCCTCTATGCCAATGCTCCATACCCATCTTCCGTTCTCATTACTACGAGCATGGCCATTTCTTTGCTCTTCCGCTTGCGACTCAGATTGTAGTAGGATCGGGATAAGCACCGCCCGTATCGGTGTCCGAAAGCTTCGGAAAAGGACTGACATCCTGCGCTGCTATTCTTGCCGAGCTGTTGTAAAGGCTGCGGGTAAGCAGAAGAGAAGAAAAAAAAACAGCATCCTCATCTTCATCCCTATCCTCATTCTCCATTCCAATTTTTATGCTCTTCCGCTTGCGACCAAGAATATAATAGGATCGGGATAGGCGCCGTGTCGGTGTTCAAAAGCTTCGGAATAGGACCGACGGTATCTTGCGCTGCTATTCTTGCCGAGCTGTTGTAAAGACCACGGGTAAGCAAAAGAGAAAAACAGGCAGCATGGCCCCAGAACATTCGCGCTCTTCTTCAAGTGCCTCTTCTGCCCGCCCTCGTAGTCCACAAACGTAACCCCAAGTCGCGTCTCGTAACCTTCGGCCCACTCGAGATTATCCATCAGGCTCCAGGCCAGATAGCCTCTCATATCGACACCCCCTTCGACCGCCTTAGCCATCGCATGAACGAATCCCCGGAAGACTCCACGCGAGACTTGTTGTTCGGGATCTTCTCGAGCGGCAGGTTGTTCTCGCACTTGAAGCATGTGCTATTTTCGGTGCTTAAAGATCCAGACGAGGTTGTGGAACAGTTAAGAGTTAAGACGGATCCAGGCTGACTGCGTTTCAGGGCCGATAGTTTCCCTGATCTTAGACTCGAAAGGCGCCTCGAGATTACCGAAGTGGTCGTCGACTTTGAAAGGAGAGATTTTGTGATTGATGTATTTGACGGTATAATATCTTCGTTTCGATCCTTATCTTTATTTCCATGTCCGTCTCCATCTTTATTTTTAGCTCCATGTTCAGATCTAGTCCAGCTTCGTGTCCAGCTTCGGGTCCAGCTCCGGTCCAGCTCCAGTCCAGCTTTAGTCCAGTTCTGGTCCAGCTCTACGTCCAGCTCTAGTCCAGCTCCGTATTCAGCTCCACGACCAGCTCCACGACCAGCTCTCGTCCAGCTCTCGTCCAGCTCTCGTCCAGCTCTAGTCCAGCTCCACGTCCAGCTCTACGTCCAGCTCCACGTCCAGGACACGTCCAATTCCACGTATAGCTCCACGTCCAGCTCCGGGTCCAGCTCCGGTCCAGCTCTAGTTCAGCTCCAGTCCAGCTTTAGTCCAGCTCCACGTCCAGCTCCACGTCCAGCTCTCGTCCAGCTCTCGTCCAGCTCTCGTCCAGCTTTAGTCCAGCTTTAGTCCAGCTCCACGTGCAGGACACGTCCAACTCCACCTTCAACTCCACGTCCAGCTCTACGTCCAGCTCCACGAGCTCCAGTCCAGCTCCACGTCTAGCTCCACGTCCAGGACACGTCCAACTCCACGCCAGCTCCACGTCCAGCTCCAGGTCCAGCTCTGTCTCCGGGTGGAATTGCTAGCTTATTTTCCACCTCTTATTTACCTCGTTCCTTTTTTTTCTTCCACTACTCCTTGTTCCTCTCATCCTCGTTTCTCTCTACCCAGTCTCTTACTTGAATGTTGACCTCGTTCCTCTCATCCTCGTTTCTCTCCACCCAGTCTCCCACTTGAATGTTGACCTCGTTCGTATCGATGGAATAGGACAGCGCCTTATTGGTGTTCAGCTTGATCACAGCGTCTGCGAAGTTATCCTTTCAATCAATCCAGCAAACTTCAGCAAGTTCTCTGTCTCTGCGTTCCTATGATTGCCGCAAGGCAATGATATCGACCGCTCGGCGCCTCTCCTTGACGGTTCCGGGCTTGACCAAGCATTTGTAGAAGGAGTACGAGTTGGTACAAATAGTCACGGGGACTTCAAGGAGATGGATTCTCTCAGTGACTGTTTTGAATGTTCTTGTAACGTAAATAGAATATCGATTTCGAAACAATTCCGTAGATCTCAGATAGCAGTGCCGATCGTGTGACTCGCTTACACTTGATGAAGCTGGCGGCAATAAGATTTCTCTTGATCTGGAAGCTCTCTTCGAACTTTCTCCCGTTCGCTAGAGTTATCTCACTGCCAATTCAAAAGCTGCAATCCTTGTTGTCTGGAAAAGAACCACCAACGAATACGAACAGCTTAACGATGTAGCGGTCAACGTCCATGTGAAGTAGAACGGTGGTTTAGACTAACCTCCTAATAAGCTCTGGCATCTCTCTTACAAGCCTTCACTTTGAGCCAATCGATATTCATTTTTAAATAAGTCAGCTAAGTGAAAGATGCGCGGAAGAGTCTACACAACCTTATTTTAGATGTGCCATGTTGTCTGGATCCGACTGACTTAAATCCCATGCCTCTTCGTTAATCTTTATGTCCAGCTCTTCGACGATTCCCCGGTCGGGGTCAGGTTTGAGTTAATGGTTCTATTGTCGGATGTGACGCCTTTGGTTTCTGCAGCCACGGTGCTGAAGGTTGGAGGTGTAGCTGAAGGATCGAGAGACTCCATTTCCATCTCTATCTCCATCCCATTTCCATTTCCATCCCATCCCCATCCCTATCCCCATCCCATCCCCATCTCAATCTTAATCCCATCCCCATCCCTATCTTAATCTCCATCCCCATCCCTATCTCAATCTCAATCCCATCCCCATCTTCATCTCAATCCCATTTCCATTTCTATCCCATCCCTATCCCCATCCCCATCCCCATCTCCATCCCATCCCCATCCCCATCTCCATCCCATTTCCATCTCAATCTCAATCCTATCCCCGTCCCCATCCCTATCCTCATCCCATCCCCATCTCTATCTCCATCCCTATCCCCACCCTCATCGTCGTTCTCATCCAGGTTGCGTCAAGGAAGAAGACTGTCGTCGGCACCGCGACAGAGAGAACAAGAGGCGCGGACATAATCCGCATTAGCGAACTAAGCCTGATTACGATCGCTTATGTATGTAGCGTCATCTTGTAATCAGACAGAAGCAGACAGGCAATGGCACCTTCCATCTATCAATCTGCACCACACCATTTGCCAGGTCGCTTCGAGCACCTGCCCCAGGATTTGCGTCGTGGTCTCGGGCTAGCTTACATTGCGCAATCATCGCAGCCCGCCCACTTCGTGCCCCCGCGGTCAGGTTTTGCTTTCGCACCTGCCGCCGGTCCTGCTCCAGGTCCAGGTCCTGCTCCTACTACTTCCAGTGGTAGTGCCGTTGTGTAGTGCCGTTGTTAGTGTAGGAGCAATTCTCGGTCTTATATAAACCGACCTCCTATCAGCGTCAGCTCTCAGCGTCAGCTCTCAGCGTCAGCTCTCAGCGTCAGCTCTCAGCGTCAGCTCTCAGCGTCAGCTCTCAGCGTCAGCTCTCAGCGTCAGCTCTCAGCGTCAGCTCTCAGCGTCAGCTCTCAGCGTCAGCTCTCAGCGTCAGCTCTCAGCGTCAGCTCTCAGCGTCAGCTCTCAGCGTCAGCTCTCAGCGTCAGCTCTCAGCGTCAGCTCTCAGCGTCAGCTCTCAGCGTCAGCTCTCAGCGTCAGCTCTCAGCGTCAGCTCTCAGCGTCAGCTCTCAGCGTCAGCTCTCAGCGTCAGCTCTCAGCGTCAGCTCTCAGCGTCAGCTCTCAGCGTCAGCTCTCAGCGTCAGCTCTCAGCGTCAGCTCTCAGCGTCAGCTCTCAGCGTCAGCTCTCAGCGTCAGCTCTCAGCGTCAGCTCTCAGCGTCAGCTCTCAGCGTCAGCTCTCAGCGTCAGCTCTCAGCGTCAGCTCTCAGCGTCAGCTCTCAGCGTCAGCTCTCAGCGTCAGCTCTCAGCGTCAGCTCTCAGCGTCAGCTCTCAGCGTCAGCTCTCAGCGTCAGCTCTCAGCGTCAGCTCTCAGCGTCAGCTCTCAGCGTCAGCTCTCAGCGTCAGCTCTCAGCGTCAGCTCTCAGCGTCAGCTCTCAGCGTCAGCTCTCAGCGTCAGCTCTCAGCGTCAGCTCTCAGCGTCAGCTCTCAGCGTCAGCTCTCAGCGTCAGCTCTCAGCGTCAGCTCTCAGCGTCAGCTCTCAGCGTCAGCTCTCAGCGTCAGCTCTCAGCGCCAGCTCACAGCGCCTGCTCACAGCGCCTGCTCACAGCGCCTGCTCACAGCGCCTGCTCACAGCGCCTGCTCACAGCGCCTGCTCACAGCGCCTGCTGAGCCTGATCGTCACCAAGCACGTCGTCGTAATCTTTCGAGTCGAATCTCAAGTCCATCGTGCCCTTGCCCATGCCCATGCCCAAACAAACCTCATCTCAAGTAATCCAACTTATCGGTCCTAAGTTCTGGGTTCAGACGGTGTCCGTAGACCTGATGCATTGGTGTAGATGTCGCTATCACATCCGCCATCAATTGGTAATTGGCTTTGGCCTACGCCTATGCCTATGCCTATGCCTATGCCCATGCCCACCAACAGACGTCGATGTGGTCCTTCCATCTGAATCCCAAGTCCTTCATCTCATGCCCATGCCCAACCCATTGATCCTCGTTCTTTGTTCAGAGTGTGGGCGTAGTCTTGATACATCGGCGTAGATGTCGCTGTTGTATCCGCCGTCAATTCGGTTTGGGCTGTGGCCTATGGCATGGCCATGCCTATCCCATCCTGTCCCTCCCCAAACCCGAACAGATCCAATCCATTGACTAGGCGAGCCGATGAAAGTGTGCGTGCAGTTTTGATGCATAGATTAAATCTTGTTAGATACATCCGCCGCCAAATCGGAATTGTGACTATCGCTCATACCCATTCATCCCGTTCCCCAACCAAGCCTAGCCCCGCCCATCAACAGCAATATCCGTGTATCTCCCGGTCCCACCCTCCAACTCGCTGTAAAGGGGCGCAGCGCAGGAGACCGATTCGCGGATATGGTCGTCGAGGGTCATGCGAGAGCGCGCAGCTGCGGATCGGAAGGCAGAGATCGATGAGCAGGGATTTGCTAGTGGTAATACGGACGCGGACGCGAGTATGAGTAAAGGGACAACTAGAAAGTGAATCCTGGATGCTGAGAGTCAGATGCTCGTGAGTCTATACACTGTCAGGACGGCCAAGCTGAATTCGCGACATTAATAGCAAGTCTATCAACATCAGAACATCCTTACCTGAATGTATACCGCCCTATCCTTCTCACCCTCCGACTCTTCTCGCTTCCCCTTCACTTGTCCGGTTGAATCTTCCGTCCACACTTGCTGAAAAAGAGCCACTGGTCGTGCAAGACGGCGACGTGACTCTCGACGCTCCACCTCCCTTGGATGGCCAGCCCTCCGTCTTCAATACTCAGCTGAAAGGCCTTCAGACTCCCGTCAATCTCCCGCAGCGCCGTCAACAGTTCCATCAAGCCCGTCATCGTCACCTCTCGAATGGCCTGCGCAGATTGGACATTCGCCCACTGCGGCAGCTCGACCGCATCGCGCTCCGGGTCACTGAAGCTGCGCGCCCAGAAGGGGCGAGCCCGCAAGCGTGTGAGCCACTGCTGCTCCAGGTAGGACTCGACGACACGTAGCCAGCACGATACGTAGATCATCTCGACTTTCGCACGCTGGTCGGCGGCGATCGTCTCATTGACGACGGCAATCAACCGCTCGAGGTAGCGCAAGATCACATTCGTCTGGAATACGTACTCGCGCACCAGCTCTTTCGTATCGGCGGGACGGCGCGGGTCGAGCTCAGCGATATGGGCTTTAGTGTGCAAGATCGTGACGCCGATCTTGCTGAGCAGCGAGACGGTATAGCCGGGGATTTCGGGGAGGAGGCTGGTGCAGCGGCGGAGTGGCGTCGATACGGCGTGGATGGCGCGGACGAGGTCCAGTCGAGGGTCGAAAGGCTGGAGATGGGAGGTTGAGAGAGGTGAGGGTTTGGATTTGGATTTGGATTTGGGTGTGGGTTTGGGTTTGGGTTCGGGTTCGGGTTTGGGATAGGCGTAAGGATAAGGATTAGAAGGAGGAGAGTCGCGTCGGTCGGTCTTCTTTCGTTGCTCTGAAGATGCCCATGTCGAGTCGGAGCGAGATGGATGCCGGGGCCGAGGCTGAGGATAAGGCTGAGGATTCGGGTTGGGATTCGGTTTCGGTTTCGCTGCCGACTTTCTGCAGACGTGCCAGACTTCTTCATCTTCATCTTCATCCTCCGCATTACCACCACGACCACCATCACCCTGCTTCGCTTTATCTTGAGCTCGTTGCGGATCGTGAGCGTAATCACTGTCACCACCAGCACGACTCCCATCCTCGACGGCCAGCCCGTCCTCGTCCCCGTCCCCATTCAGCTCTTCCAGCCCAATCCCCCACGACCGCCAGAAGAACTCGGCTTCTTCCCACGCATCCGCGATCTCGACCATGGCGCGCGTCTCGTCCTGCAATTCCAAGGCGCTCTCCACCACGCTCTCCCAGGTCATCTGCGATCCAAAGGCCTTGGGCAGCTCTTCTGGCCATCCGCCTTGGTCCTGATCCTGGCCATCAAAGCCAGACTTGCCCGTCGCATCCCACGCCCCTCCCATGCCCATCCCCCCTCGGCCTCTCCCTCTCCCTTTGCCGTCGTGAAACTCTCTCTTGAGCCGGGCTTCGTTAATCGTCTTGTCAGCGTTCGTACAGATTCGCGCATTCCGCGTCGGCCACCACGGACACACATTCTCGTGGACCAGAGCCGTAAAATCGCCTTGCTTGAACCGACAGAGCCCACCGACGAGATACATAGTGCTCGTCACGATGCCCATCTCGCTTTGGTCGAGCGCCATCAGCCCACACATGATCACATACCACACCCCGACCAGCACGAGCCCGAAGGAGATCGTCGAGACCGTGGGCCAACAGTGGATGTACCAGCGCATGAAGCCGCGGATGCAGAAGAGGAACAGCCAGATGGCAAAGCCGGCGACGGAGGCCAGCCCGCGAAGACAGTACGGCCCGAGCCGGCCCAGGCTGCCCTTCGCGCCGTTGACGTACGCCCTCGCTCGCGCGAAGTGGTTGACCCTCATAACCACAGGCTGACGTCGGGCTCGGGGTCGGGGCCTGGTGGCGGGAACAACCGGCGGTGGCCGCGCAGATCCTCTTTCTCTTTCGAGGGGTGGCACGTTCATTGCTTTGCGAATCTTCCTCGCGTGCGAAGATCGCGCAGCTTCGGTGGACTGGCGCTGCTCAGCTTCTTGCAGCACCCTCTCGAGACGAGCGATCGTATCCTCGTCGCTCATTCCGGCGATATTATAGTCGATCGATGATATGTCTGAGGTGGCTGGCGCTGGGCGGGTAGATACTTGATAGGCAGGTAAGTCTTTTTCGACGGGCAAGCAAGTACTTGATTAATAGCTCAATGCTCGGTATACAAGTTGGGTCTTCGACGGCGGGTAGGCAGGCACCGGAGAAGTGGCTATGTACTCGATTTCTAGGCACGTCTATCACAGATGGATCGATATACACATACAAAGAACCAACTCATCAAGTTTCATCATGATCGTCTCTCTTCTGCCTGGATCAATACTATACTCTACCATCCTCTTCCCTTTTCTTTCATGCTTTCTTGTCGCATCCAAGCAGGCGAGCAGGTACCATCCATCTCCCTGAATCAGTTCAATCCGACACCGTCCTTCTTTCTTTCTCTTCTTTCTATTGAATTTGACCAAGCAAGTATTATTACTATCTTCCTTTCTTTCCTTGTCTTCCTTTCGTCTCCCTTCTCTCCTCTCCTTCTCTCTTTCTCTCTCCTTCTCTCTCCTTCTCCTTCATCTCTCCTTCTTTCTTCTCGCTTGTTTATTTATATCTCCATCTCCATCTCCTTCTCTTTCTCTCCATCTCCTTTCCGTCTCCTTCTCGCCATCTCCTTCTCGCCATCTCCTTCTCGCCATCTCCTTCTCGCCATCTCCTTCTCGCCATTTCCTTCTCGCCATCTCCTTCTCGCCATCTCCTTTTTTCTATGTCTATCTTCTATTCATTTCTTTCGTCTTTCTTATTTCTTTTTTCTTTATCTCTATTTCCTTTATCTCCTCATCTCTTCTATCTCTCATTTTTTCTTTTCGCTTGTTTATTTACATTTCTATCTCCTTTTTTCTTTTTTCTTTTCTATCTTCTTTTTTTCCATTTCCATCTTTTTTCTTTTCCTTCTTCTCTCTATCTCCTCCTTCTTTCTATTTCTTTTTTCTCTTTATATCCTCCTTCTCCTCTTCTCCTCTCTATCTCCTTCTTCTTTCTATCTCCTTTTTTTTTTATCTTCATCTCTTCTCCGTCTCCTTTTCTGCATATCCCTTTTCTCGCTTTCTTCCCCTTTCTCTACAAGATACAACTGCACAAGTGTTAGAACATAATCATCTAGGCTTTTAGGCTTCACGAACATACATGTTTTCTCCAAATATTCGTCCTTCGTCTTTCTCACCCTTCTTCTTCGCCGGCTCGCGGCGCGCATCTGAATTTCAAAAAGAAAGGCAATCTGACTACAGTCCTCTTCGTTTATTTTCTTCTTTTTTCGGTTCCTCGGCACCTCCTCAAAAGATGTCTGACTACAATTTTCTTCGTCTTTTTCTTTTCGTTTTTCCTCGGTTTTCTTCGGTTTCTGGACACCTCAAAGGAAACCTGACTACATACATACATACAGCCTTCGCGTTCGCCTTCGAGCTTATGGTTTCCTTCCATTCCAGATAAGAAAGCAATCTTTTCTTCCGCTAGGCAATGAAACGACGCTTCTTCCCTTGGCCAAAGGACATGCGACCAAGTACTCCTCCGAGTACCTTGCCCGAGGCTCTTGATTTCGTCAAGATGCCCCTCGACTCGCTATCGGATTTCTAGGCTTTCCTGACGGCTACGGAGTTCTTCTCTCAGTACTGCACACGCTAGCGCTACCGCTGCTGCTAGCTGCCAGTTGTTTCTAGAAAGAGGGCTAACGTTATATTCTACACGAATGGACCAGCACTGGCCCTCTTTCATCCGGGCGCTCAATTCTCGAGTGAGTGTGGTGCTCACATAAGGGAACAACGCTTTAGAAGTGGTGTACGATGGGTGTATACGATCTTTGGCGTATAGTTGGAACCTGTTTGCTTGCTTGCTTTCTGTTTTGCTTTTGTTTTCCCCTTTTCGGTCTTGGACCTATATCTGGCTGACCTTGGTCCGGCCTCGATTTATATCGTTCTACGAGTCGCAATTGCTAAGCTTCTAAGCTTGCTATGGCATACTCTACCTTGTTTCCATGGTTTCCACCTTCAACTGAAGCTTTTCTGTTTCTATAATCCATCTGATCTGCAAGGGAAGGGCGCAGCCGGCAGCAGCTGCGCTGCTCCATCTTGAAATGCACTCTAGGGCTATTTTGTATGCAACGTCGCCGTACCCCATGTGCGGTCCCAGGGCGGCAGGCAAAGCTTGCCACCCGCCAAACGCAAATCAATACAACAATGATAACAGCCCTTCAAAGGAAAACTGATTATAGCCTTCTTCGTTTTTTGCCTCTCCTTCTTTCGGTTTCACAACACCTCTTCAGAGTCAACTTGACTACATACATACATACAGCATGGGCCTTCAAGCTTGTGGTTTCTCCTATTCCAGATAGGAAAACGATCTTTGCCTTTACTGCGCAATCAGACAAACAGATTTGCCCATTTTCTTTACTTCAGCGTACCTAGCTGACTTCGATCCGGCCTCGATCCATCTCACCACGCGACTCTGGCATCCGCTAGGCTTTTAAGCCCGCGATGGCATACTCTGCTTTGCTTCTTTAGCTCTCTTTCCTCAACGAAAGCTTTTTCTCATCATGATCCATCCATCTTATCTCTGCAAAGGAAGGCGGTCTTCGGACCTACATCTGGCTGACCTTGGTCCGGCCTCGGTCCATATCGCAAGGCGACCTTGACATCTGCTAAGCTTCTATGCCCGCGAGAGCATACTATGTCTTGCTCCTTTGGTTTTCTTTCCTTACCTAAAGCTTCTTCTCATCATAATCCATCCATCTTATCTCTATAAAAGAAGGCGGTCTGCGGGCTTACATCTGGCTGACCTCGGTCCGGCCTCGATCCATGTCGCCACGCGACTTCAAAAGCCGCCAGGCTTGTAAGCCCGCGATGGCATACTTTGCCCAGCTCTTTTGGTTCTATCTCGACCTAAAGCTTTCTTTTTCTATGATCCATCTTGTCTGTAAAAGAAAGGCGCGGTCGATAGCAGCTACGCTGCACTATCTTAAGTTGCTTTCTGAGGCCTCCTTGTATGTAACTCCTTAGCCTATAGAGGTTCCAGGGCGGCACGCGACGCCTGACATGCGCCCGACGTGGATAAGTAAAAGAATAACCATTATGTACTACCATGGCTGACCTCGGTCCGTCCTCAATCCACATTGCCACGCGACTCTGACATCTGCTAGGCTTTTAAGTTCGCGATGGCATACCTTGTTGAACGGTAACACGGGGAACAAAGATGAATAGAATGATTCTTAATTGTTGTCTGATGAACTTGGGGAGTAGCCCTCTACTTATACATCTGGAGAGGTCTTGACACGTGATCGGTCTATCACCTGATCACATCCGACATACCTTGCCTTGCCCCTTCGGTATCTACCTCGACCGAGAGATTTCTCTTTCTGCGGTCCATTTTACTTTATTAAATGAAGGGCGTCCCTTTACGTGGGCTGTAAGTGCGGGCTTTGGCCTTCCACTCCGAACGGAATTCTATTTGGGTCAGCGTGGTGCTCACACGAAGGGAACGACGCTCGCGGTGGTATACGATCTCGACGACTTGTATTTGTATCTGTTTGCGGCGTTGGCGGGTCTCTTTTTCTATGTCGCTCTTTACTGAGATTTGGACCTACAACTCGGCTTGGACTTATAACTCGGCTGACCTCGGTCCGGCCTCGATTTCTGTTGTCTTGCAACTTGACTTCGCGGAGCTTCTAAGCTTGCGAAGGCACACTTTGACTTGTTCTCGTGGTTTCTGCCTCGTTTTAAGGTCTTTCTTCTCTTTCAGTGATCCATCTTATCTATAAGAGAAGGGCGCAGTTGATGGTAGCTTCGCTGCTCTCACTTTGAAATACTTTCTAAGTAGCCCTTTAGCTTAGCACATCGCCGTATCTTGTGGGAGATCCCAGTGCGGCAGGCTTCGCATGCTACCCGCCCGACGTAAATAAATACAACCATAACAACAACAACACTTCAAAGGCAACCTGGCCCCTTCTTCCTTCGGTTTCTTAGCACTCAACAACCTGACTACATACATACATACATACATACATACATACATACATACATACATATATACATACATACATACATACCTACATACATACCTACATACATACATACATACATACAGCATTCGCCTTGGCCTTCAAGCTTAGGGTTTTCTTCTATTCCAAGCAGGAAAGCAATCTTTACGTCCATTACGCAATGAGACGAAAAAGATACCCCCCCTTCTCTTCACCTCGGCGCGAGCCTTCCTCCTCTTCACGCATAAACCACAGAACAGGAAGGTAATATTTTCAAACGAGACATACTCCGTGGAAACAAAGGCCGAGTGAACCTCCCGATACAGAACGGGAATCTCCCCCTCACTTATCAAATATTTAACTGTATGCTGACCGAATCAGATCTTCTCCTTCGTCTTCACAATACACAAACAAGTTTAGAGACTCGATCAGGTTCAGCTGCGTGCCTTCATCACGCTTTTTACTTGCAACACCGAGATCTTCTTCACAGCAGCAATACACGAATTGATTTTAGAAGGTTTTAGTGTTGATATCACAAGGGTGTGCGATGCAAGTTGAATACGTACCCAGTTGTGTAGGTGTCTTCAGTGGTTTTTGCATGATTGAAACCGCTTCAGCCAGCGTGTCGTCAGGCAGTCGTAGCATTTGGCAATGTTTATTGAGAATTTGTAGCATAGCACGTCCTTTTCTCCTTTTCCATTTTCCGTACTTGTTATTTTTATTCGAATAGATCTTGAACAGATCGCTCAGAGGCTTGCTGTTACCTCTTTTAGACTGGACACTTGCTGCCACACAAGGGGAGGAGGGGGCAGGAAGGGTTCCAGGAGGGGGTTCAGTTGGGCCACCGCCACTACCACCACCACCACGAGGGAGGGGGGGGGGCGTTGGGAGGCGGTCCTGGGGGAGGGCCAAAAGTGCCAGCAGGGCCATTGCCACCATTATTGCCTCCATTATTACCTCCGAGTGGAGCGTAAAGTCCTGCAGCACCACCGGAGGGATTTGGGGGATTCCATCGGCTGATGTAGCCTCCGCCATTGCCGTATTGACCAAGTTAGTGTAACGTGCCGTATATAGTCAAGAGTATTTACTGGATGCCTTGAGCATCTTGCTATCGCTGACCATTAGGATCAAGGGGAGGGGGTGTTTGAGTAACCACATTGTCCTTATCGTTTTTCTCCTTCTCGATCTTCTTCATCGAGGGTTCTTCGTGGATATCTAGTACTAGAGTCCATTTGATAGGATCCAGGTTCATCAAGACGTCTATGAGTACTTTCTGGTGTAGAATGCCATTGGCAGCAGGCTTGATTAGCACCCCATTTAATAGCAGGTGACGCCAAAGTTCTCTGCAACAAGGCCTCGAAGCCAATGCGGAGGTATCCGAAGTCCAGTCCTCGTGGTCTTCTTGGAACAGCTCATTCAGATCGGTACCTGTATAGTAGAAGCGTTTCTAATAGCTTGTAAGCATGAGAAAGATATACCCATTAAAAATATCGGTTATATTACCCTTGCCCTTCAGGTCGAACTTTCTCTCCCATGCACCTTCATCTATTCTGCAGCCATTGTATTCTAAGATAGGCGACATTGTAATGCTTGGCTGTACGTCCGTCTGATTGATATCTTGTCACCTTTCTTAGAGCTAATTCGGCGGTTCGCGAAGAAAGTCTAAATGTTTCAGGTAGCCTGATGGACGCAGTTGAATGAGCAGCGGTCTTGAATTCGTGTATCGCGAATGGAAGATGGTCTGATTCGTTCTAGAACAAAAGTACTTAAGAAGTAAAGCAAGACTCCTATGTTAAGAATGCTCGACCTCTGTGCCCAAGTTGCATATCTCTTCTGAGCGTTACCTCACTGATCAGTGACTTAAAAACATTAAGCAAATCATCTTCTTAAAGTTTTGCTTGCTTCAAAATACTATAAACACCCTACCTGATGGGGTACCTGCTATGGCCATTAAGGCCACATTAGACGGACCCATCTTTTATAAAAGGGCACACATCTTTTAACTAGAACAATCAACGAGCTTTCCACCCACCTTTTCTAACACTTTTTTATAAGACCATAAGGTCTAGCCTTAGTATTAAGCTTTTATATAACACGTCTTTTTAAGTGCTTTTACATTAATGACTTACGTAAAGATTTAAACCTTTAGTCTCTATCTTCATACAATCTATTACAATCGCTTGATTCGCAATCAAGTTGATCTTCGTTTATTATTTAGCACTTCCTTTTACTATTACAACTTTAAAATAATCAAAATCTTATTCCCGATAGATTCGGACACCGAAATACCGAAATGGCCGAAATGCAATATTTCGGCTCCTTGGCAAAAACTCTTTTTTATTATTAATAAAAAAGAATTTTTACTTATTAATAAAAATATCTTTTTATACTCTAGCTCTCATCTTGAATTAAAGCAATTAATATAGTCCGAAGTTATTAGCGAAGCTAATCAATTGATTTTTAAGTTTTTTATAGTTTTAATTTTATTTATTAGTTTATTTTTATAAGAAGTTTATTTTTTTTAATCTCGGATCGAGAATACTTTGCGAAAATCGTTTATTTTATTCGTAAACCCGGTTCACGAATCAAAATCAAACAATTTAAAAACCTTTTATCAACTCGATTATTTTTAATATATATATATATTTGATTCTTAAAATACCGAAAACCTTTTTAAGATTTCTAATATTAAAGTCGGCGTAAAATCACTTCTTTTTTCGTTAAAATCTTTTAAATTTATTAAATCCTTTAATCGTATTCTTATAAGCTTCGGACCATCCTTATCTTACTTCGACCTTTAATTAAAACCTTTATTTTTATCGGAAACACTTGCTTTAGAAATGCCTCTTAAAATGAATACCGGTTTTAAGATCTATATTATTCTTCTTTTTTCTGCTCTTCTTATTCTTTTATTAAGCTTTGCGCTAGTTATAATCGACCTTGCTATCTTTTACGCTTTTATAACTATTCGCATATTATTATTAAGTGCCTTAAAAGCTCTTTGCTTTAATAGTGTTAATATTATCGACTTTATCGAAAAGTACAAGAAGACTTATAATGATTTTAATATCTTTAAAAACGATCGGTTTATTAAACTCTTTCGTTATTGCGATAACTTTCGCAAAGAGGTTATTAAAAGCTTGCTCGAATAAAAAGCTAAGAAAGATTAAGCTGCTTTCGTCAAGGCTTTAAAAGCCGAGTTTCGTAAAAACGATATTTAATAAATCAAAGACTCGGTCGCTTTTTTGCGAGAATTTGCTATGCAAGAACGAGATATCAATGATTTAAAAAACTATTATCGCACTTTCTTTCGAGTCTTTAAAAGACTTACTTTAATGCACTTTTTAAGCAAAACCGAATAAAGCCGCTTATTCTTTTTCGGATTGCTCGTTAAAATCCGAAACAAAATAATCAAGCATTGCAAAATCGACGAACTCGATTTAAACTCTTATGCCGCTTTCGACGACTTCGCTGCATTCGCTTTTAAGACCGACTAAAGTGCTAAGACTATCGAAGCTATAAATCGAGAAAAGTCTTTTTTAGCCAACTTTATTAAAGATATTCGAACTTTAATTAAAAAGCATACCGAGCTAGCTAGCGTTTTTAAGTCCGTTAAAAAAGCTTTAGTAGTAATGCCGTTTACTCGTGAACTACGGTTTACGAATAAAAAAAAAGAAATTAATAAAGTAAGTTCTATTATTAAAAAGTTTTTTAACTTATAAATTAATGCGATTTATAATCGAATTGATTACTTCGAAAACCAAGTCATTAACTTAACTTTTCGACGCTTTGTCTAATCTTAACTTTAAGCTCGATTCGAAGACCGCGATAAAGCCTTTATTAAATATACCGCTTAAGATGCTCGAAATAAGGTCAGCTTCGAAAGTAGAGTTCAAATTGCTATTATCGGCTACGAACTATAAAGACGAAAAAGAAAAAAAGGTAAAAGATACGAGAGCTAAATGCAAGACTATAGCTTTTGCGAAAACTTTAAAGACACAACTTAAGCTTTTTATTAATACCGAGATGAGTATAAAGCTTTCAAAGATATAATTAATAAAAGATATATTTATATTAATAATTACGAACGCTTTTGCTTAAGACTTAAGAAGATCGGTGCTTTTATTATTTAAAAAAAGTAAAGAAAGACTTAGTTTAAATCTATCGTATTAAACGTTCGTAAGACGGAATACAATAACATCTTAAAAAATCGACTTATTAGCGGACCTAAGACTTATAGACATTTGCTTTCGCATTAACAACCAATCTAATAGCTAGCTTAGTATCAGCTCGATTAAAATGCTTAGCAAATAATTAACTAGCTAAAAGAGCTTATTATTATTTTTAAAAGACCAATCGATATTAAGAATATCAATGCTATAAAGTAGATCAATACGCTTAACTACTTATCTAGCATAAAAGTCGCTTCGATCGAAATCAACGCCGTCGCAAGAGATAAAGCTAAAAAGCTTTTCTCGCTTTTAAAAAGATCTAAATTTATTAAGATCAAAAAGAATATCCGATAACAAAAGGAAAAGAACTACGGCACCTTTAAGGCTCGTGCCTTTTAAGAATCGGATACTATTATAAAAATAAACTTAAAAGATAAGTTATTCGATAATATAATTAAAAAAAAGTCTTTTAGACTTTTTAGACTAATTAAAGCCGACGAAGCTATAAAAGATGCGGAAAGAAAGGTCGAGATCATTTAGCGAATACTAAAAAAAAGGAAAAAAAAGACTTATAAACGAAAGAAGTTCATTAATGTCGGTATATCCATATCGACCTTAGCTAGCTAATAGTAGTAATAGTAGTAGTTGGGGAAGCCCACCCGTGAACCATGGTTTACGGGCCACTTAGCATGCCTCGCTTAGCATGCCAACAGTCAAAGGACCCCTTAACTTGACAAGTAAACCTATTAGTTAACTAGTGCACGTGATTCCTTTTAATTATATAAAAAGAATTAGCTCTTTTGAGTTTTAAAGAGCAGATAGAATTCAGATACTTTATCAACCGAGTGTTTTGCAATTACAAGTACTTTAACGACTTTACGAAGTTACGAATATATTCTTAATCGCTTAAAAGCAATCTAACATTGATTAATAGTTGATTTATTATTAAGTAATCAATCATAAAGAAGCTAAGACTTTATAGCGAGGATATCTTTCATTACGATACCTTTCTCTTACAACGGAAGAGCGATTCCGTATTAAGTCGCTTTTTATATTACCGATTTTCTTTATTCTTACGGAAAAGAATTCCGAACTAAGTCACTTTCAAAAACAATAACTTTTAACGCTATAAGAGCCGCGCTTACTACATATAGCAAACCTAACTAACAAGATCGATCTACGTACGAGCAAATAGCAACTATAGCCGATCGAGCAACTGGACCTTCGAGTAAAGAGTCTAACCGACAAAGAGCAATAAAGTATTATACCTTTCGAGTCTTATTACTACTTACGGAACCCTTAGCTATTTAGCTAAAACAAACCTTATACTTAAGACTCTTAAGCCTCTCGGAAGGGCTAGATAACGAAATATCGAGCATCTTATTTGACTTAAACGAGCTGCTATACGCAAAGCTAGACAATAAGATCACGGCCCGAGCGATAATAAAAGACTTTTTAAATGCGAAGTGTAAAAAGCTAAAAGATTACGACTTGTAAAGCTTATTCCAGCACGCTTTCTTACGCTAAGATTAAACGAGTTTTACGATAACGAAAGACAATACGAGACGAAGCCTTAAGTATGCTACTTTTATTAACTTTAAAGAACACTTGCTATCTAAAAGCGTATAGTGCTTTTTAAAGCAAAAAGGTTACGCTAATAAGATGGTCAAGCTTTTGAACGACGAGCAGCAATACTAATAGACCTTTTAAAAAATAAAAGAGCAACAAGCAACACTTTTAAGCCTCGATTCAAAGTAGACCGCCGAGAATCTTACGAACGACGAAGATATTATACCTCAACTACCTTTATTTCCGCGCAATTTAAAAGAAAAAGAAAAAGAGGCTTTAAGCAAAAGAAAAGAAAAGGAAAAGATTCAAAAGTTACGCGAAGAGTTTTTAAAAAAAAAGAGCGATATAAAACGAAATATAAAGATTATAGCGAAGCAAATAGCGGAATTACGAACTTACGCTATACAATCTAACGAAGAGCTACGACGAAGCACTTTAACGTATTCGACGCTTTTAATTTATTAATCGCTACGCAATACGCTAATCATACAAAAGCCAAAATCACTTTAACGGCCCTTAAACCTTTTTCTTAAGAGCTACACTTAGTTTTTTAAAAAGCTTAAGCTTAATAGCAATAATAATAAGGGTCTTAAGATCATTAGCGGACTAGATAATACTCGAAGCTACGAGAGCTATACGCTAAAAGAAGACCCGCCAAAACCTAAAAGCATATCGGATAAAATCAGCTCTTATTAAAGATAGCGTATAGATTTCCGTGCTTAACCTTAGCAATTTAAAAGAAGGATCTAGCACTTTCGGACGTACCGGCAAGCTACTTATATCTTTCAAAAAGCTACGTATCAATAAAAGAAAGACTAAAGGTATAAGAATCGCTAAGAACGCGCTTAAAGGTACGGATATCATTAAGCTAAAGCCTTAGCTAATGACTTAAATAGCTTTAGCGATCTTAACGATAACCGACGAAAAGGAAACGAAAGAGATTAGCAAGGAGATCGAAGCTACGGGTACGGAAAGGGTAGAAATAAGCCTTTTAGACTATTAAAGGGATTCGGAAACAGACCTTTAAAGGACTTCGGATTCGGAAATAAGCTTTTTAAGGACTTTAAAAGAAGATAGACCACCGGCAATTATATCGGTAACCTTTTATCGATCCGACTATTAGCTAAGCATAATACGCTTGCGTACGGCATTTTAAACGCTCTTAACGATAATAGAAACGATTTCTTTAAGCTAAGAGCAACGGACCCTTACTTAAAGGCAAAAGAGTTAGCTTTGTTTATAAGAAGCTTTTTTAAAGAACTAAAGTATTCGAGACCCGACGATAACTTTAAAACTTAATTAAGTATTTTCGTTAACTAAGCAAGTCGGTACGGCTTAATATCCGACGATTATTTAATAGCGTTTTTAATTATGCTTACGAAAAAGGCTATAACCTTTTATTATAATTATATAATCAAAGCCAAGCTTCTTACGTTTAAAGCGAACGCTATTGCTATAAAAGACTACTTCGAGATTAATTACCGGCGGCAAGCAAAATACGACTATTAAAAAGAAATTTCGTTAGATTTGGTTAAGAAAGAGAATTCAAGGACCTCGCTTAGCGAATGCTTTAAGAAGCTCGTTAAAGAGCTTAAAAGCATTTAAAGCTTTTTACGACCAAGTTTAAAAGATGATCGAAATCTTGCTAATAAGTTGTATTTAGCTTGTAAAAACGTATTAAAGATTACGATTGCACGAATGAATCTTGCGTTTACTTTTACCGCCGCAGTTGCCGATATCCGCTAAGCAATTGCATTTGCAACTAAGACCTTTCGACCTTTCGTTAAAGTTAAAGCTTACGCGAGCTTTAGCGAACTACACGATTACACTTGCTTTTAATATAACACTTTAAAAGTTAACTTCGATTTAAACGAAGAATACGAATGCTTTATTTAAGACCGCTAGTACTTCGAAAGTAAGAAAGCTGTTAAAGCTATTAAGAGTAAGAAAAGGTGTTTTGTTTGTAAAAAGCCAAGCTGCTAAAGCACTAACTATACTTTCGACGAGCGCAAAGCTTTTATCGCTAAGTTCTAAAGCTTTAAAGACGCAAAAAAAGTAACGAAAAGCAAATTCTTTTAATACGTAGCATCGATTAAAAGCTTGCTATTTGTATCTACGGAAGAATTCGATTAGTTTATCGCAAGCTTACTAAACGAGCCGCTCGAATCGAGCAGCTACGCTAACATGTCCGAAGGTTTTGTAATTACTTATAACACTTTCGATATTAACGAAGTATATAAACAACTAGAGATTCAGACGGCATTCTACGCCCTTATTAGCTAAATCGAAACTTAAAACGTGCTCGCGAGCAAAACAAAGACTTATATAGCTTTTAAGTACTCGGAAAACGTCTTTATAAGCTTTATAATCGATAGCGGAGCAGCTAATTTCTTTACCGCTAGCTTGCTTTAGCTACGAGCACTTTAAAAGAAGTACTTCGAAGTTTAATTAGATATATCTTAAGCAAAAGAGAAGTCCGTTAAATACGGCATCGGCTCTGCTACTTTTATTAAAGCAGTTACTTTACAAACACTCTTAAGTCAAGTGGAGTTTTACGTTGTAGAAAGCGACGTACCTTTTTTATTCTTATTAGCTAATATAAATAAGCATAAAGTGATTTTAGATAACTTGCGAAACGTGCTAGTCTAAAAGAAAAAAGAAATATTAATAGTAAAGATGTTTAAGCATATATAGATGCTATTAAGTAAAGAGCACGCTGCTGCTTATTACAATACCGAAGGCGAAGGCGAGACCGTTTACTGCCACTTTACGAAAGAGCAATTAAAGACTATCTATAAGCGTTTTAGCTACTCTTTAGTAAGTCGATTTGCTGCTGTTCTTAAAAGGGCCGAGTACGAATTCAAACGAGATTTGCTTTATAACATTTAAAAGTTTTGCTACTATTGCTAAGTATTCGGACGCTCTTCGAAGAGATTTAGTATTAGACTTAAAGATGATATTGACTTTAATGACACGGTATACGTCGATGTGATGCATTTTAATAGCAAAAACGTATTGCACGTCGTCTGCGATTTTATTAATTTTTAAGCCGTTATTTTCTTTAAAAGCATATCCGCATAGCACTTACTTAAAGGATTCAATCGATATTAAGTCAATACTTACGTCGGACTTCTTATAAACGTCGTGCACGACTTCGAAACTAACTTCAATTCGGCAACGTTCCGAAGCTACTTTAAAAGTATTAGCAGCACTTTAAAACAGATACTTATAGAAGCTTATTATAGCGTCGGGCTAATAGAACGCTATTACGTCTTTGTACGACGCGCTTTTAAGATCGTCATAAAAGAGCTTTTAAAAGCTTTAAAGAAAGACCGGCTTTAAATAGCTATAAAAGCTATTAACGACACAACTAGACTTAATAACTTAGTTCTTACACTCTTCGTTTTTAAGACCTTATTAAAGCTGACGGAACAAAATCGATTTGTCGCGTTTACTTAAGAGCGTGCTGCTGCTATTAATAAAGCTATAAAGAAAGTACGAAAATGCTACGCTGCGAAGCAAGTTAAAGACGCGCTTAAGAAAAGAAATAGCTTAATCACGGAGCATATTTTAAACCTTTTTATTAGTTCACGAGTACTCGTGTGGCGAGAAAATTAAAAGTAAAAAGGCCCTTTTCAACTGCTTAACAAGCAAGAGCATACGTGCATAATAGTATATCCGAGACTTACGGAATTCAAGTCAACCTTAATAAAACCTTACTACTTTGAAGTTGAAAAGCTGTTAAAAAAGTTATAGATACTTAAGGTAGAAGCGGAGGAAAAAGATAAAAGCGAAAGCGAAAAAGAGCTAGAGTCAAGGAATTCGCTTAAACCTTAACATTCGCTTAATCTTCTATCGAAGCTGCGTAATCCGACAACTTCGCTAAGATTAACAAACAGCTTTCTTAACTCTCAATTTATTAATTCTTAAAGATTAATAATATTAATAGTCTAGATACCTTATTAAAAGTACGATCTTAGTATCTCGACCGTGCTCGACGAAGAAGAAGACGATTCTTACGTTTTATTTATTAAAGACTCCGAAGTGTTGATTACCGATAAAGAACGCCGAGATTATGAGCTTTTAATTAAGCTACGAGCCGAAGGAATCATCAAAAGCCTCGAGGCATTATTTTAAGAGTCTAAAGCAAAGGAATTAGCTAGATTGATAGCTTAAAGCATCCTTTAAGTGATCTCGAGCACCGACCTACGCGTTAAAAGCGCTAAGATCTTCGGATTTAAGTTTGTTAATAAGATTAAAAGCAAAGGAACACTTACGCTATACGAGAAGTCTCGTATAATAGTTTAAGCTTTTTAAGATAAAAGCAAGACGAAGGTATTCACCGAGTCTTTTACGGTATAGCGAGCGAGCTAAAGACTTTATTGTGCTCTAGCTCTTTCGCTAATAAAAGACTACGAGTGTTAAGTTTATAGCAAAAATATTATTTAAGCTTATACTTAGTTAAGCACGAAGCTTATACGAATAATCGTCGTACGACTATTTAAAAAGATCACTTATCGATTCCTTTTCGGCACTTTGTTCTTTATGACTAGCCTTTTATATAGCATTTCCGAAGCAAGAACGCATTAGTATAAGCGTTTTTCCGAGCATTTTATAAACAACTTCGGTATAAAGCAATCGAGCTTTGACTTTTGCTTTTTTGTGTCAATTAATAAAGATCAGTTAAGAATAGCTGCTTTATAAACGAATGATGTTCTTATAGTTGTCAATCTAGCTATAAAGGCAAAGGAAAAGAGAGAGCTAATCAAATCTAAGCTAAAGAGCAAAGAAATAGAGACCTTTATACACGCCGAACCGATGATTTTTAATAAATGCAAGCTATCTTTAGATAAAGACGGGTTCGGGCTGTTAATTAAGCAGAAAGGACAAAGTAAAAGGCTTGCCGTAATCAAGCTCGATTTAGCCACACGAGCTAAAGAGTACTTAAAGCAACGTGCTCGAAAGGCGTATTTAGCTACTATTTGCTACTTAAAAGCATCTTGCGCTCTATCGATAGCTGCTTAGCATTAAGAACCGAAGGACGAAGACTATAAGGCCCTTAATAAAGTGATCTAGTAGCTGATCGATCACTTAATACGAAAGATCTATTACGTGCTTTTAGACTTAAGGATTACGAAGCTCTTTATGTTCGTAAATAAAGCGTTTGTTAACAACGCTAACTTTAACTCTTAAATCGGTTTCGTAGCTATCTTTAGCAATAAGGCTTACGTAAGTAAGAACGAATTTACTTTAACGAGTAATATCTTTTATTGAGTATTATAAAAGTATAAAAGAGTGATAAGGGCGGTATTAGCTTTTAAGCTATACGCTATGTTCTTAAGTATCGATATAGCTATTGCTATGTCGATTACTTTTGCTTAAATCATAGCTTAGCTAAGAATCTTTAACTTTTTCGTAATCGTGTGCATTGATTTTTACTCGCTTTACGAGTGCATAGTAAAGCTAAGGACTACTAAAGAGAAGCGCTTAATGATCGATATTATAGCTATTCGAGAGTTATACGAGAAGCAAGAGCTCTTTAAGGTACGCTAGATCGAAGGCAAATCTAACCTTATTGACGCTATAACCAAAGTCGAAGCTAATACCTTTTTGCAAGAGCTAGTTCTGACCAATACCTTAAAGGTGCAAGTAGACGGATAAGTAGAAAAGCCGCTGTAAAAGAAAAGAGAGTAAGGTTTAATAGAATAAAATTGATTTTCTTTTGTTTAATTACCTTTTTTTTTTTTCGATCGATATAGTAGTTAGCAAAGCACTGCTTGCTAAAAAGAGAGTTGCTGGTGTCGGTATATTTATATCGACCTTAGTTAGCTAGTAGTAATAGTAATAATAGTTAAAGAAGCCCACCCGTGAACTATAGTTCACGGGCCACTTAGCATGCTTCGCTTAGCATGCTAACAGTTAAAGGACCTCTTAACTTGATAAGTAAACCTATTAATTAGCTAATGCACGTAATTCCTTTTAATCATATAAAAGGAATCAGCTCCCTTGAGTCTTAAGGAGCAGACAGAATTCAGATACTTTATCAACCGAGTGTTTTGCAATTGCAAGTACTTTGACGACCTTACGAAGTTACGAATATATTCCCAATCGCTTGGAAGCAATTCAACAATTAACCTTTACGTTACTATTAAAGCTTAAGAAAAAGCAATAGCGGCGATTATAAAATCAAGAATCGAAGTCTAGATTAAAAACCTATTCGGACTCAGCTCTCGCTTCGACAAGCTATTAAGCTATTATATTCTAATAGTTCTCGATGCTAAAAAAAACGTAGAAGTTCTTTAAAGTAAGCCTATTCTTATAAACGCTTTAACTATTAGACGTCTAAGTCGGAATAAAGAAAGCAAGCTAGACTTCTTAGCGACGTAAATTCGCAAACAACTTATCGCTTGCAATTGCTTCGAAGTAGCGATAAAGACTTTAAAGGTTTTCATTAATATCGATAATATAATCAAAAGCAAATCCTTCTTCGATAATAGATTTAAGGTCAATATTATAAACAAAAAAGTAGTTAAGATAGCTAAACTATTTATTATAACGGATCGAGCTTTAATTTATATTATCGTGTTCGAAGATCTTTATAACTTCGATAAGTAAATAAACGACGTCGAAGTTATTATCGGCGGAATCATTAACTACGCCGATTTTTTTATTATTAATAATAGCAATCACGAAGTCATCTTAAGCATACCTTTCTTTTTAGAATCCTAACTCTCTTTTTCTTACTTCGATAATAGCACGATAAAAGCCTTTTTTTAAAACTACGATCGATCTACTTAAAACTAAATTATTATTGCAAAAGACAAATCGAATTTAATCGAAGATTCGAGAAACTAATAGCTAGCATGCAAGCTAAAATAGATGCTAAGTTAAAAAGAAGCTTAAAAAGAAATTCCGCTTATAAATTATAGTTTACGAGTAGATTAGTATAAAAATAATAAAATTATAAAAAAACAATTCAACTTAATATTAAGCAAAGCTTATTAAAATCAAAAATATTAAAAATATTTGCAATCAAATTCGATAAATCGAAAAATTTTATATTTATTATCGATAACGACAAAGACTTTTTAAAAGGAAATGTAATAAAAGTTAATACGATATATAAAAAGAAAGCGGAAAAAGTTAAACCGGTAGATTTAAAAGTATCGGATAAAAAGATACTTAGAAAGATCGACGATTAGTTTAAGCAAAATAAGAAAGCGAAACCTTTTAAACTTAAAAGACTTTTTTCGAAATACTTTATTAATAGGTTTTCAAACTTAAAAGTTAAATTAAGATTAACGAAAAAACGATTTGAAGTACTTACGATTAGCTTTTAAATCACTTTAAAAAAGAGAAAGCTGCTTTACTAATGCTTTTTAAATCGAAAAGAAGCGATAGCTTAAGATTTTACTTATTTTAACTAAGTCCGAAAAAAAGTTATATCACTTTAAAAGATTAAAACGGTGCTTTACGAAGCTTAACAAAAGAAGACGTTTACGGTATCGAAAGCTTTATAAAAGATAATCATCTTTATATTAAAAGAACGATTAAAGCAAAAGGTCTTCGAACTATATTAAAGCTTTTATCGAAACAAGTGATTTATTATAATAAAGAAAAAAAAAAGAAAATATAAGCTAATTATTATTATAATTAAGATGAACTGTATAACGGTTAAAGACGCTAATATTGCTTCGAACGTAAACTAATTCTCGAACGAATTTGCCGGTCTTACGATAGCTATACTTTTAAACTTTTTTTTTAAATACGATCAATTCCTTTTCGACGTTAAGTTTAAAAACATAATAGCTATTTAAACGCTTATCGAACTGCTTCGAATGACTCGAATACTTATAAAAGCTATTAATTCGATCGCTTAATTCGTTAAAATCATCTATAAGATCTTTATAGATTGCATTCTTAACGTTTGCTTGCTTTATATAAATAACGTAAAAGTTAAAAGATCGCGATTTTTTTATAATTACGAAAAAGTTTTATTCGAAATACGACGATTCGTTTTAAAACATATTTAAAATATTAATAAAGTGCTCGTAAAGTTTAAAAGAGCTAAGACGACCGTCGAAACTAAATCTTAATATTGCATGCTCGGCTTTAATATCGTTAGATTCGTTACGAATAGCGAAAGACGCTACTTTTAAATCGCTAAAATTAAAAAGATATTAAAATAAATCAAGTGCGAAAATGTATCGAAAGCCCGAGCTTTTATTAAGATCGTAATTTATTATAAAATCTAAATTAAAAACTTCTTTATAATTGCTGCTTTAATTTACGCGATTATAAAAAAGAAGATCGAATTCGAATAGTTAAAGCTTTAGCAAAAAGCGATAAAGCTGCTTAAAAAAGCCTTGCTCTTTGCTCTCGCTTTTATTAAGATCGATTATAGCAAAGAAAAAAAGAAAATCTATTTAACGATAGATGCTAATCTTAAAAGATAAAAAGCAGTATTATAGCAAAAGGACTTCGATAAAAAGCGATATCTTGCTAAGTTCGAGAATAGTCTTTAAAACTTTGCGGAAAGCAAATACGACGCGATCAAGCGAGAATGCCGCGGTGCTTTAAAAGCTATAAAAAAAATAAAAAGCAAACTATACGAAGTTCACTTCATCTTAAAAACCGACGCTAAAGTATTAATTAATCAATTTAACGAATTAACGAGCGATTTGCTTAAAGCTTTCGTTACGAACTGAATTGCGTAAATAAGATTAATAAACTTTAAAGTCAAGCATATCTTTAAGATTAAAAACACGGTAACGGACGGCCTTTTTAAAAAAAGAAAGAAGCATCTTTTAAATATTAAAAAAAAAGAAAAGGAAGATATTAACGATTAAGTTACTAACGAGCTAAGCATTGTTTTAATATTCTCGATTAAACGACTCGTAAACTATAGTTTACGAATTAAAAAAAGAGTTTTAAAGCACGATTATTCGCTCGACTTTAAGCTTATTGTTTAATTCTTTATTACTTTCAAACGCTTTCTTTCGATCAAGACTTACGACTTTTAAAAATTCAAAAACAAAGCACTTAATTACTTAGTTAGAAATAATTACTTTTATAAGCGAGCAAATAATTCTTACTCGATTAAGCTAGTTATCGACGGAACTTAAAGACGTTATATTGCTATTTCCGACGCTTATCGAAAATCCGGATATAAAAGAGCTGAATCAATTTACTATCGCATATTAAAACTCTTTTTTTAAAATAAATACTATAAAAATTGCAAAGCCTTCGTTTAAAGCTATAAGCTTTATTAAAAACGCAAAGCTAAACGAACAAAAAACCTTTTATATTCGACTTAGCTTATTTAAATATAATTAAAAGTCAGCTTAAACGTATCGCGAGTACTTATTATCGATAAAAGGATGACCTGCTTCGTACTAGCTAAAGAAGATCTATTTAAATAGCTAAAAAAGCGATTACTTCGATCAGCCAACGCCGAATCTATTGCTAAGTTCTTTTAAAAGGATATCGTTTACCGCTACGGACTATTCGAAAGACTGACTATCGATAAAGAACCCGAAAACAAAGCAATTACTAAAGCTTTCGCTATTAAGTACGAGATCAAAAAAGTCTAAATCTCAAGCTATAATTTAAAAGCAAACGGAATAATTAAGAAAAAACATAAAGATATTTTAAATAGCTTATCGAAAGTCATAAATAAGAAATTTAAAAATTAAATTCGCAAATTTAATAAGATGCTCTTTGCGGTTCGAACTTCGATATACGCACTTATTAAAGTTACTTTTTTCTTTTTAAATTACGGACGAAAAGCCGAGCTACTTTTAAAATCACGATAGCTAATCTAAAAGTTATTACTATAGCAAAAGGTTCGATCTCGCGCTAACTTGCTTATTATAAAGTTTAAACAATTAAAACTCCGAGACGAAAATATCGACGAAATCATCTTAAAAAAGAAACGCTATCGATTTACCGCTAAAGCTATTTAAAAACGAATCAAAGTCTTAAAATCGAAATCTATTAAAGAAAAAGACTTAGTACTACTTTACGACGTTAAACGCAATATCGATATATCCGCGGATACTAAACTGAATTATAAGTAGCTAAGACTTTATATCGTCTTTAAAGCTTACGATAAAAGATATTATAAGCTTTAAGAAACCGATAGAATTAAGCTTAAAAGCACTTTTGCAATCAACCGCTTTAAACGATTCTACCGCCGCGATTAAACCCTTTTTTCTTTTAATAAGAACGACGAAAGAAAAGAAAAAAAAGATTCGAGTTTTTTAAACAACTCGGACCTTAATAAATACGAGCTTTTCGACGACGGTAAAAGTGAACCACTTAACTTAAAAGTGACTTTTAAACTTAAGTCTATCAACTTCCAAATTATTCTTTTAATATTTTCGAAAGAACAAAAACTAGCTTACAAAATTATTTTCTAATCCGTTTCTTTTACTTTGTTTTTCTTACTTTCTTATCTTCTTTTTATTCTACACTTATTTTATAAAAAAACGTGCTTTTAATAATCACTCTTTTTGTTTTAATAAAAGAAGGTATTTCTTACGTTTATTCTTTTACTTTTAAACTTGCCTTTTATTATATTCTTTATTCTTTCCTTGTTCCTTTTACTTTATTAGCTATTTACTTGTTTTATATAGATTATTCTTATTATTTAATTGTTTTTTATCTATTTAAGCTTACACGGCTATTTCTTATTTCTTATTTAAGACTATTTCCTTATTTTAAGCGTGCTCAATCACGTGTATTCGAAAGTGAACTGCTATTAGAAAAAGTAAGTCTTCTTTATAAATGTACTTATATAAGAAAGCTTTTTTTTTTTTTTTTTTAATATTTTCTTTCTTTATATAATAATAACTATAATAATATTACCACTACCTTTTTTTCACAATTATATAATATTATATTAACACTAACGACCTTAATCATTACTCAATCAATTACTATTACTATTAGCTTTTATTCCGCTAGCTTATATTTGGCCCGTGAATCGTAGTTTACGAGTTAGATATGTTTTTTAAGTTAGCCGCCGTTAAAAGAAAAGCCTTTATCCGTAATATACTTTCTAGCTTACTAATAAGCGAAAAGCAAGCCGCTTTAGCCCGATAATCGAGTTTCGAGTTAAAGTTCGAAAGACGAGTTATTAAGACCTTCGATAAGTTCTTTTAGACTTACCGTTAAATAAGCAACTCTAATCAATTAGCTATACTTAAAGTAGCGATCTCCGACCTTAATAACAAATTAAATAAAGAAAACGACTTGATTTTGCAATACGACTAGTTTTTACGAGCCGAATACGCAAGAAAGAATATAAACGCTAAAGATTTCTTTTCGGCTTACGACTAGTTTATTATTAAAGTCACCGCTATCTACTTCTTACGTAACAAAAACGCCGAAAGATATAAACGAATTAAAAGAGCTTTCGATAGCGCTCGAAGCTAATTGCTATATAACGACTACTTTAAAGCTATATGCACTTTAATCCGCAGCGCTCGCTAATTAAGCGTTATTCTAAAGAACTGCACCCTTAACGCTTACGCTATTTAAGTTATCAACTATTATATTATTGCTTACGTCGCCTTTTAAAAGACTATAGCTAATATAGCTCGAAAACGCAAGTTTATTAAGCTTAATGCTACGGTAATCAACCTTACTTGCTAGATCGTAAAAGATAAAAACAATACTAAATAAAAAGATAAAATCGCTATTCTTAACGAAAGACTTTTAAAAAAGCTAAGATTAAAAGTCTTATTATATAGCTTATTGATTTTAGCTCTCGATAATATTAAAAGCGAATACGACGAGCTTAAAAAACGAATAAAGTTTGCCGACGAAAATCAAACTTAAAATTTCGTTTTGCAAAAAGAGCTCGGATCCGAAACTTTACTCGTAAATTATAATTCACGAATAAAAAATGACTTAATAATCGAAGCGGAACTAAGTCAACCTTTTACGCTTAAAACCCTTTTGCTTAAATCATTTATTGCGCGCCTTTCGCTATTACTAGCTTTATCTTAAAGATCGACGTCATCTTTTACTAATAGGCTTTCGAACGTTAAACTAGTTGCTTCGATTATATCTATTTTACGCAAGTCTATCGACGCGAGCTCCTTTCTAGCTTTTAAACTTAAAGTATAACGCGACCTTTCCGAGAATCAGCTGCTATTAGCACCACTCGTTAAAAAAGAAGACAGCCTTGAATACGAACTAGCTAAGGCTATATCGAACCGCTACTTAAAGCTCGTCGAAATTAAAGACTTTATAAGTATAAACGTAACCTTTATCAACTTTTGCTAAAACTTCTACTAATTAGCTTTCGACCGCTTAAACTTAAACGAGAACATCGATAATGCTTTTTAAGTTGCCGCGGAATCAATTAAGAAAGCTATCAATTAGATCCGCAAGCTTTTAAAAAACGAATTTTTTAATAACGCGATCTTACGACTTTTCGACCGTCGTAGCTAAGTAAAAGTAAATAAAAAAGAAAGCAAAGTAGTAAATTACTTCTTGCTATTCGAGATCTTTAATTTAAGCTTTAATAACGACGATTGCGATTATATAAAAGTCTTTTAAAAAGTAAAAAACGTATTAGAATTTAAAGATAAATTTAAAAAACTCTTTAATTTAAACGTTTAAACGAAGCTCCGCTTTAACCGCAAAGTCTTACCGTCCGCTACCGACCTATTAAAAAGAATCTTTTACGAAGTTTATACTTTCGAATACGCTAAATACCTTAAGTTAGCTACGAAAAGCTTTATAATAATAATAATCCGTTCCAACTTGTATCGATTCATCGAAGCCTTTTAAATTAACGCTTTTAATAACTTTATGCTTTACTTAAGCAACTAATCGATATTCGCTATTAAAACTAAAAGCAATACTTTAGCTAAAAGAATATCTAGCTTAAGCTTTTTTAAGTTTAAAGCTAAGCCGATGTCTTTTAATAAGCTGAATTAAAGCATTAGCTTGATAGGCACCGCTTAAAAGAATAGCTTTTTCAACACTTTAAATGCGAATAGCTATACGAAAATTTAACTTATATTAAAAGCTTTTTTCTTAAACGATAAGCACAGCAATTAGACTTTCTTTACTATTATAAACAAAAAGATCTAGATATACCTTTATCACTTTCGAACTAATAACTCAAAAGGAGCCTCGATTAATACACTTTTTAATATAATGCACTCTTTAACTTAGCAAGTCCTTCGAAGCTATTATAAGCTATACCTTGCTACCTTACTTAATCGTCGAGACGAAAACTATAAGCTTATCGTTTACCCGGAACCCTTTCAGCTCTTTAAATGCAATAATAATGCTCGAGTAATTGCGACCAAACACGACGCTAATATTAAACGACTTATAAATCGTAATTCACGAGTAAAAGACAAAGTTTTAGATTATCACTTAATGCTTTACGGCGTGAAAAATTAAATCGAAAGCTTAAGTATTTAGCTTAAAAGCTATACTTACAACACTACCTTTAAAAAGACCGCTAAATAAAAAGCTTTTAAACCCAAGTCGAAGACTTTAAATGCTTTTAAGAATATTACGCTACGTTAACCTCTCGCTATAATTAATAATCTCGCTACTTTTATATTCGTTATTATAAAACAAAGTGTTTTTTTAAATATAAACGCTTTTTAAAATTCCTTTTGCGAATAAGCTATCTTCTTTAATAACTACACCGCTTTGCTAAACGATAGCACTTTAGAAAATAAAATCAGCTTTACAAAGCACGCTTGCACTATCGTTTTAAGACGTATGCCGCTAACCTTTCGGTAAAAAGTTATTAATAAATCAAGCTAACCTTTCGCCGCCACAATCTAGCTAAACTACGTTAGTTTCGTATTAAAAGCTTTAATCGAAAGAATAAACTAAAACGAACCTCGAGTAATAAAAGAATTGACCGCTATCTTTACTATATCCCGGACTTAATTTTAAGAACACTTTATCAAGCATAAAAAAAAGTTGTTTTCGATATTCAAAAAAGAATTTGCTATTATTTTAAATGCTAAAGCCAAGACTTACGAAGCTAAATCCTTTTTCAAAAGCAAAAGCCGTCGAGTTGACGACCTTATAAACGCCGATAAGTTAAAAGATTTTAAAAAGAGCTTGCGACCGATTAAGTTGTCTTTTAACGACTCCGATTTAAGTGTAAAGATTACTTTAAAAAGTGTAAAATCCACTCGTAAACTACGGTTTACGAGCTAAATCGACGATCTTAAAGCATTATCTTTTTAATCGGAATCCTTAAACCGCGCATTCGATAAAGCTATAAAAGCTTTAAGTAACTTGCTCGAAAACGAAAACGACTTTAATAGCTTTAGACTTTACTTTAGCTTCGCTAACTCTTCGTCGGTTAAGTTCATACTTATCAACGATGCTATTAACAAGCGCAAAAACGACACGCGCTCTTTTACTCTTAAAGATGCTGCTGCTAACACGTTATCATCTAATGCTAACTTAGTTAAAAGACGAAGACCCTCTTAGCTTAAAGAAAATAAAAGAGTTAAAGACGTAAGCACGGAAAGAAACTATAAAGAAGCTGCCGAAGCATAATTTAAATATTTAAAGTTTAAAGACAAGATACCCTTTTATTATACACTAGATTTTTCTTTTTCTTTTACATCCTCTTTTTTTCTTTTTGCTTGATAATAAGCGAAAGCGCTTACTTATTCTATAAAAGGACGGATGTAAATACTTTACTTGATAAAGTACCTGCTATAGCCACTAAAGCTACACTAGACGGACCCATCTTTTATAAAAGGGCACATATCTCTTAGCTAGAATAATCAACGAGCTTTCCACCCACCTTTTCTGACACTTCTTTGTAAGACCATAAGGTCTAGCCTCAGTGTCAGGCTTCTGTATGACACGTCTTTTTGGGTGCTTCTACAATACCTTCTTCCTTCGAATATCTTCCACGCTCGCGCATTATCAAGAACAAATAATACCGCGACCTAGCTTCTGTCTGCCAGCTTCCAAGTTCCTTTACTCTCTCCCTTCAACCTCCTTCTCCCGGTACAATGGATATGCTGATATTCTCATCATGTATGTTAAAGTTGCGAGATGAGGGATGGAACGAAGGCGTCGAGATTACGAGTTCAACTTACCTGCGTTTAAAAGCACCCACTTCCTCGTTGCACGTTCATGACGCTCAGTACGAGCAATTCCTCTTATCAATTATATAGCTACATATTCCATTAGCTAGAGAGTAATCAAGAATCCTGCATACGAATCAACATTGAGAGAGATCTATTTTGTGACCCTTATACTTGTTGAGATACACAAAAGGAGCTTCATTCGTTTGACGTCTGTTACCGGAAAATCAATACTGTACTAGGCATTTCCTTGCCGGACTCATCTTCTCCAGGCATCTCTTTACCAGGCTCTGCTCCACCTTCATCGGGCATCCTTCTTCCAAGCTCTGCTCCACTCCTCCCAAGCGTCCCTTCCCCAGGTTTTCCGAAAAGAATTTTTTTCTGTAATATTGCAGTAGCCTAAGGAGAGGAAGAAGGAATAGGCACAGATAAAACAAGCAGAGGTCGGAAATCCCATATACGAGAACCAAAGGAACAGAAATAGGACGTATTAAACACATTCATTCATGAATAGATTCTTTGAAACTGCTATCATGATTCCAGACTTTCGCGAATTAATTATGTTCCATATAGGTGCTGATATTAATTTTAATGTCTATTTTTGTTTAATGTTGATTTTTATGTTGATGTTGGTGTTGGTGTTGATGTTGATGTTGATGTTGATGTTCGTGTCAATGTCTCAGAACCAGCATCAGTATCGGCATAAGTACCAGTACTAGCATGGGCACCAGCACGGGTAACAGCATTAGTATCAACATCAATGTCAGCATCCGCATCAGTATGAGTATTAGCATCAGTATCAATACCGGTATGAGTATCAGCATTGGCATGGGCATTAGTACTAGCATGAGTGTCAGCATCAATCTCAGCATCGGTCTAATCGAAAAGTATATCAACAAGCCCAACGCCCATTCAGTTTCTTCTACCTTCATCTTCAACATTCACCTTTCACTTTCATCTTCATTCATACCACCATAACTACCATCACCACTACCATCAACAACATGTCTTCCCTTCCTCTCCCCCCACCTTCTCCTCCTCCTTCCCAAACAATCTTCGGTCTCAACCTCTCCACCGTGGAGTCCTCCACCCGCGCCCGCTACACCCAAGCCGACAACGCCAAGCTCGGCCTCTTCGTGCGAACCGACGCCGCCTTCCTCGCCTTCCTTGATCTCTACGGCCGCCCAACCATCACCCACCTCCGTGCCGCCAGCTTCGATATCCGCGGCCTGCTCGCCATGTTCGGCTGCACCGTCACCGCCGACACGCGCACTTCGGACGGCCGCTTCGTGCTCCCTATCTTGAAGGAGAAGGTTTACTCGAAGCTAAAGCGCGTCTTGGAGGCGGAAGAGAAGAATGAGAAGGAGGGAGACGGTGGAAAGAAGGAGGAGATTGTTACTAGAGCCGGTACACTCGCAGCGAAGAAGCGAGGTGTGTTGCCTGTGGCTAAGACGAATGGTCGTGATGGTGCCTTGGAGTTTGCGGTCAATGCCGTGAATGCAAAGAATGCCATCAATGCCATCTATGCATTGAATACGCCATCGACGATGGCGGTTGCTCATAGCAATGGTAATGGCGGTGTTTGGTCGGCGACCGAGAACGACAACACCAATACCAACAAGGGCAACTCCAACAGCCACGGCATTGCAAACTCCCAAGGTGACGAGACCGGCCTCTTTGAGCGCGAAGACGCAACTAACATGGGTGTGTAAGTAAATCAAAACATTCTCTTTCCCCGTCCCGTCTGACTTACCTCATTACTTATCCTTACTAACTAAATACCCAGTGCGCAACCCAAGAGCTTCTTCAACCGAGGCAATGACATCGTCCTGCCCACAACTGAGCGCATCTTGGAAACCACCAAGCACTCCGAGTTCCATCTGACGTCCCAAGATCTGAGGGATATGATCCAAGCTCTGCGTGCTGAACAAGACGAGATTGCGAAGATGAAGATGGGAGTTGCCGATCGGTTCATCAGACGGGCGGGAACAGCTGAAGTAGAGGAGTAGAAGAGATTCAAGGGAGAGGGAAGATTCAGAATGGTAAGAAGAGAAGGAAAAAGAAATGAGAAAGTGTGCAGGAGAACGACGCGATATGAAAGATAGGAAGTGAAAATTGATAACGAGGTAGAAGGAATGTTACAAATTGCTTTTTACAACCGGGAACTGCACGCCGACTTAGGAGCGAAAACCGTTGACGGGTCTTAGACCATCTTCATTTCATGGTGCGAGGCGTTCTGCGTGTTGTTGTTGTTGTTGTATTTATTTACGTCGGGCGGGTAGCAGGCGAAGCCTGCCGCCCTGGGACCTCCCATAGGGTACGGCGACGTGCTAAGCTAAGGAGTTACATACAAGAAGGCCCCAGAAAGCAATTCAAAGTGCTGTAGCGAGGGCTACTGTCGCATGCGCCCTTCCCCTACAGATAAGGCGTTCTGCGTGGGCTTGTAGCAGTACAGGTAATAGGTGATCTTCGTGTGACAGACTTACGGGCTCATTTAAAAGTCCCCCACCGGAAGGCTCACCGGAGGGCAGGGCGGTGGATATTGATGAAATGTCTAATAAATTGGGTGACCAGGCACGCCCAATACGAATGGGTGCTGGCCTTGATCGACGTGATTATCCAGCTGAAGTCTGAAGTCCTTCACCGGATGGCAGGAGTAATGGATTTTGATGAAATGTCCGACAAGTCGATGACCAGGGACATCCAATGCAACTCGGTCCTAGCTTTGGTTAACGTGATTATCCAGCTGAAGTCTGAAGTCCCTCACCGGATGGCAGGAGTAGTGGATGTTGATGAAATGTCCGACAAGTCGATGACCAGGGACATCCAACGCAACTCGGTGCTAGCTTTAGTCAACTTGATTATCCAGCTGAAGTCTGTAGTCCCTCACCGGATGGCAGGAGTAGTGGATGTTGATGAATTGTCCGACAAGTCGATAACCAAGGACACCTTATCCGAATCGGCATCGGTCTCGGTCGACATGATCCAGCTAGAGTCTGCTTTGATAGCGTGATGGAACACGAGCCTGTATATAGATCTATGTCCGTATTACGCCGTGCTGTAATGCCCGACGACGAATAGCTCGGTGGCCTTCTTCTCTTTATGTGGATTGGCGGTCTTGATCTTATTTTGTCCATGATCGACTAGAAATGTATGAGCGTGTTAGGCTTCGATCCGTCACAATTGATCATGTTGTGTTTTATGCCGCAGTCTTCGGAGACTATAATCCACACGAACACATGCGTCCTCTCGTTACGAGGTGGTGTCTAGAGGTTGGATCAGCACCTGTGGGCCAGCACCTGTTGACAAGCACTTGTTGGCCAGGTTGTAGATCTCCTCGTACCTCGATAAGACTTCCTCTAACTTCGTCCCAGCACAATATCAGCTCGCTGTCCTTATGTTGGGGCACATCACTCGCTTCCATGGACATGGTCCTCTTGCACTCGCCGCAAACGTGTTGTTCGGCATATAGCATATGTTTCCGATCTCCTGGTCGGCGCAGTAGTCAGTACGAGGTTTGATGTTGGAGGCGGAGTTGGTTAGTACTTGCGAATCAAAAGCACGCTATAATCAAGCAAGAGATGTACGAACACGACCGTGGTTGTATAAACCAACTTGCAAACACGATTTGCACGCGGCCCAAGAAGATGGAGGACGAAAGACCAGCTACATCGAGATGATGTGCATGCGTGAAGCAGATGCCAAAGTACGGGACCAACGGCCAGGGAAGAGAGAACCGTCAAGGTGGTTATAGAGGCAATCGAGTCGGATCGAAACAAGTGAGTGGATAAGACGTTCATGGTCCAGATCAAAGCTGATTGACCAGATTTCAATCTCTTTTAACGGAAGAAGTTGCTCCACTCTCATGTTCTTGGAAGGCGCGACTCAGACGGGCGGAAAGTATCTCTTGCAAAGTTCGCTCTTCATTTTAACTCTCACCTGTATATATTTTGTCGTAGCCGTTACCGACATCCCTTCTTGCGAAAGACCTCTCGTGCACACGGCCAACGGAATGAAGGTGTACATACTCTGTCTGCTACACGAGCGGCTACTCAGTGCCGCTGACTGCCGGATCTGCGAATATGCCCAGGGCGACATGATGAAGTGGAAGGCTGGCAAAGACTTGACCGAACGAATCGAGAGCATGAAGCAGACAGCGTGAAAAGAGTAAGAATTTCCCAAGCCATCTGCTCTATATAGTAATTAATATATCCCGAGACATTAGGCAGACCCGAGTTGTAAGGAGATGACGCTTACCAAGTCTTCTTTTCGCCAAAGGCCCCAACTGATGACGGTGATGATGATACGGCCAGTGACATCGATGAGCACTTGGAACCCGATACCCAGCTGATGGAGGATAGCGAGGAGAAGCTGATTCCTCGGGGGCGCTCGGAACTCGATTCTCAGCTGGAAGAGGACATCAAGAAGATTCTAATTCTTCAGGAGCGATTGGAACCCAACTCCCAGCTAGGAGAGGAGGACATTGAGGAGAAGCTGATTCCTCAGGAGCGATTGGGACTCGACTCCAGCTGGGAGAGGACATCAAAAGCGCTTGGAACTCGGATCCCAGCTGAGGGAGGACTCTCAACCGGGGGAAGACATCAAAGAGATGCTGATTCTTTAGGAGCGATTGGGACTCGACTCCAGCTAGAAGAGGACATAAAAAAAAGTCGATTCCTCGAGAGCGCTTGGAGACACCCAGCTAGAGGAGGACATCAAGGAGAAGTTGATTCCTCGAGAGCCCTTAGAACTCGACTCTTAGCTGAGGGAGGAGGACATCAAGGACAATTGGATTCCTCGAGAGAGCTTGGAACTCGACTCCCAGCTGGGAGAGGACATCAAGGAGAAGCTGATTCTTTAAGAGAATTGGCAGGGAGTGTGACGGGGAGGGTGATCAGCGGGAGGTGCTCAGAAGCAGGGAAAGCCGGAGAAAGGAAGGCTAAGCAAAGTTGACAGCTGTAGAGATCAGCGGGGGCGTTCAGGCGCTGGCGGAAGCTGTACGGAAGCTATAGCTGGTTGACTGAAAGTAGATGGTCGGTACTTGAAGGTGGAGCTGAATCCTTTGGAGCGCTTGGAACTCGATTACCAGTTGGGATAGGACTATCGCCTTCGTTAGCGAGGGTGTCGGGCAGGGTGATTGTTGGTAGTAAAATATTCTGCCATCGATTCTGTTATACAGAGCAGGGATGAAGGCGGCGAGCATTTTGGCCGCTCGAAGCTGAAAATTCTGGTACTTAGTCATCATTTCTTACTAATCGGCCACTTCTCGCTATCATTCGTCCTTACCGCGGATCCGCGCACGGCTTGCCATACGCTAATTTAAACCAGTTCAGACGGTACCGGCTGAGGGCTGGGAAACCAGGGGGGTTGTTGTTGTTGTTGTTGTTGTTGTTGTTGTATTTATCAACGTCGGGCGGGTATCCAAAACGCAATGCTTGGACCCTGGGGACCTCCCATGGGGTACGGCGACGTGCTAAGTAGAGGAATTATAAATAACCCCTTAAAAGCAATTTATAGTGCTGTGCGTCGAGTTTTCTCTCGACAACTGTCGAATACGTGTGGCCCTACGGGCGGCCTCGATCCGTATAATAGAAACATCGTGCTCCTTCCTCGTAGACCTAAAAAGGCTCGCGTTCGTAGCCCTTGGATAGAGGCGGTGTGTTTGCAGAACGCTTTTTCGAAGGCGCAATACCGTGTCCCCTTCTATCGCAAATCCTCCTGTTCTTTTCAGTCGGTATGCTCGTCACGTATAGATCGTAATCGGCGTGATGTTCGAGAAGAAGGAAGGAGGTTTGGAACCGCCGGTAAAAGAAGATCTCTTCGAAGAGACGTCGCATGTCGATGATTCAATTTCAGCTCTCCAAACTCTTTATCTCTCTTTTTACCGCAAGAAAAAAAGAGAAAGAGAGCTGAAGGTTCGTAGGAGGCACCTCGTTCAGGTAAAGAGTCGTAGCCCCCCAAAACCAGGGGGGTGAAAGTGGAGATTTAAACTACCGGGCCGCATTCAGGCGGTAATTATTAGTAGGGCTGTACTGTAACAATGGGTTGCTGTTTGGAAAGAAAGGACAATTAAGTATCAGAATCTTCAGCCTCGAGCAGTTAAAATGCTCGCTTCCGTCCTACGGATTCTGCTGGCTCGGTCATATGTTTTCTCGATTCTCTACCTTGCTGGTCTCACCGGGCACGGCTTGCCATGCACTCATTCAAACCAGTCAATACGGTATCCGCACTCGACCACGGAAAATTGGCAGCCGACTCATACGATTACGCTCGCTGAGCCTGTGCCGGCGCCGGCGCCATTTCGCATCCGCTGCTACTGCTGCTGCGGGACCACCGGTACTCTCGAGTGGACTTGGAGGCTGCAGAATGTGGAAGCTGGAAAGTGCGGAAGATGTAGAATGCGATGCAGAATGTAGAGGATGCGGAATGCCGAGGATGTAGAATGCGCTGGGCGCAGACTTAGCGGGCGTGATCGTATGAGTTGATTGCGGGAAGGCAGCCGTTTGCGCTTGCCAACTCGTTATGATCGAGTACGAGTAAGAGGTCTTACGATGACGGCGGATATGAAGAAAGTTGCAGTACAGATAAGGGACATGAAATCTTAGCGTTTTCCTAGATGGAGGGCGGCGTCCGCCGGCTCTTGTTCCTGCTGCTCTCTTGCTGCTGCGGGACGACCCAGACTTTCGAGTGGGCTTGGAGGCTGCAGAATTCGGAAAAGATACAGAATACGAAGAAGATGTAGAATTTGGAGAATATGAAAAATGAGCCGGCGCAAGCTCAGCGAACGCAGTCGTATGACTCGGCCGTTTGCATCTACCTACTCGCCATGGGCGAGTGCAGATATGAGATATGAGGCTGTTGCTCCTGCTCCTGGTACTGCGGAACGACCGGGACTCTCGAGTAGTCCTGGAGGCTATAAAATACAATGCAAAATGCGACGGAGAATACGGAAGATGGAGAATGCGATGCTAAATGCGGCTGTAAAACACGGTTGCAATGCACGATCTCGTAGGTATACACTGCAGCTTTCATATCGATTCATAATCTCCTAGCTGTACTAACCAATAGTAGTTCAAGGCTTCTACGCCGGAAGCATCAACATGCTCGTATCAACCACCTCACCGAATGCAGGATGCGGAGGATGCAGAAGATGCGGAATGAGCTGACGTGTGGGCGGTCCTTAATGGAACCGAAGTCGTGAGCCATTTCCTTGTCAGCTCGAAAGAAACCAGAGGCATATCTTACACGCAGTATCCTTTGATTCTACTCTTCCGATCCGTAGAGAAGATAGTGATGTCATCCGGGAGGAGCTCCTTCCACCACGACTTAAACACGACAGCAGCTTCCTTCTTGGTCA
Organism: Drepanopeziza brunnea f. sp. 'multigermtubi'; assembly: GCF_022702325.1. Taxonomy (NCBI): domain Eukaryota; kingdom Fungi; phylum Ascomycota; class Leotiomycetes; order Helotiales; family Drepanopezizaceae; genus Drepanopeziza; species Drepanopeziza brunnea. The sequence continues at coordinate 774,558 of NW_027094080.1, read as the reverse complement.
CGCTCCCAGTCGGAAGTGAAGGGAAATCAGCCGTGAGCAAAGAATTTGAAGAAAATGCAAAGTACTGAAAGGATATTAAGATGCAGAGTACTGAGATGATACTAAGAGGATGCAGAGTACTGAAAGGATATTGAGAGGATGCAGAGTACTGAGAGGATACTGAGAGGATGCAGAGTACTGAAAGGATATTGAGAGGATGCAGAGTACTGAGAGGATACTGAGAGGATATCGAGAGGATGCAGAGTACTGAGAGGATATTGAGAGGATATAGAGTACTGAAAAGATATCGAGAAGATATAAAGTACTGAGAAGATATCGAGAAGATACAGAGTACTGAGAGGATATTGAAAGGATGCAGAGTACTGAGAGGATCTAGGATGCGGACAGGATGTAAGATACGGAGAGCATGCACAAGACGGAGGATGCAGGGCGCACTTTCTTGAAATGACAGGTGTTCGAACTCCTGGAATTTTTTGGTAGGGAAAATTCCGAAAGTTCGCTTAAGGCATATTACTTAAGAACTCTCGAAATTCCCAAAGCCATATGCAAATGACGGAGGATGAAGGGATGCAAAGCGCACTTTCCTGAAATTATAGATGTTCGAACTCCTGGAATTTTTTAGTAAGAAAAATTCCAGAAGTTCGCTTAAGGCATATTACCTAAGAACTCTCGTAATTCCTAAAGCTACATGCAGATGACGGAGGATGCAGGGCGCACTTTCCTGAAATTACAGATGTTCGAACTCCTGGAATTTTTTGGTAAGAAAAATTCCAGAAGTTCGCTTAAGGCATATTACCTAAGAACTCTCGAAATTCCCAAAGCCTAATGCAGATGACGGAGGATACAGGGCGCACTTTCCTGAAATTACAGATGTTCGAACTCCTGGAATTTTTTGGTAAGAAAAATTCCAGAAGTTCGCTTAAGGCATATTACCTAAGAACTCTAGAAATTCCCAAAGCTATACCGGTATGCAGATGACGGAGGATGCAGGGCGCACTTTCCTAAAATTACAGAAATTCGAACTCTTGGAATTTTTTGGTAAGGTAAATTCCAGAAGTTCGCCTAAGGCATATTACTTAAGAAATCTTGGAATTCCTGGGGCCTATCACGTAGAAACTCTCGGAGTTTTTTAGTAAGAAAAATTCCAGAAGTTCGAACCATACGCCGTCGGTACCACGCCCATTCTTGACTTTGCCAGAGAGGTTATCCCGCCTAAGGCCAACGAACTCTTCCGTATGAGAAGTCAGATAGTCCATCGTTGCCACGGATGCAGATAACATATGCCACAATGAGTCGCATGTTACCTGAGAACTCTTGCAATTCCTGAGGCCTAATGCAGAGTACTAAGAGGAGTACTAAGAGGATACAGAATATTGAGAGGAAACAAAGTACTGGGGGATTTGAAATCTGCACAGGAAGTAGGATGCGGAGTACGGAGGATGCAGGTCGTACTTTCCTGAAAAGATAGACGTTCGAACTCCTGGAATTTTTTGGTGAGGAAAATTCCGAAAGTTCGCTTGAGGCATATTACCTAAGAAGTCTTGGAATTCCTGAGGCCTATGACGTGGAAACTCTCGGAGTGTTTTGGTGAGAAAAATTCCAGAAGTTCGCTTAAGGCATATGACGTGGAACTCTCGGAGTGTTTTGGTGAGAAAAATTCCAGAAGTTCGCTTAAGGCCTATGACGTGGAACTCTCGGAGTGTTTTGGTGAGAAAAATTCCAGAAGTTCGCTTAAGGCCTATCACGTGGGAAGTCTTGGGATTCTCAAGGCCTATATGTACGGAGGACCTCGACGCCAATCTGAGATGTGCTTGCGGCAAGCGCAAATCCCTTCTACATCTTACCTTCAGCCATTATACCCGATAGCGATCCTTCTCCCGGCCTAAGGATTCACGACCATGGAGTTCTATTTAAAGCGTTGCACTTGCTGAGTGCTATCCTGGATACTCTCTCTTATTGTTCCCGTCAGGAGAACGAGGTCCGCCCCGCCTTACGTGGACCATAGAAGTCAGCATTATATACGCTACGGTTGGGTTCTTGTAAGCAGTTTGGTATTGTCCAAGGGGAACTCACGTCGACAATGTTGAAAGAATAGGCTGCTTTTCAACTGGGAGTTTTAAATATGGATTCTTTTGGGGCGTTCTTCCTTTCTTTGTTGTGTACCACCGTATGCAATCACGGCTGATCACGGCTGACACCGGTTGTTCTGCGACTGTGACATAGCTACGCTTCTTAGCTAGCGACGGCAGTCTCTGCCTTGCTTTTTGGTTTTCTTTCTTTAACAAGAATTCTTTCTCTTACTGTGATTCATCTTATTTATAAGGAAAGAGCGCAGTTGATAGCAGCCTTTACTATACCACTTTGAACTGCTTTCTGGGGCTGTCTTATATATAACTCCTTAAATTGGCACGTCGCCGTACCCCATGGTAGGTCCCAGGGCGGCAGGCTCCGCTTGCCACCCGCCCGATGTTAGTAAATATAACAGTAACAGTTTATTGCTTGAGCCGCCCTTCCATCAACACCCCTCGTATGCAGGAACTCCTGTTATTTTATAGTGTTTTAGAGAGAAGGAAGGAATACTCGTACCCTACAGTTACGTCTCCCGGGTTCCTGCTCGTCTCAATTCTTCTTCACTTACCTCACTCACCTTACGTTTTTCACCCCACTTAAATTCTACACCCAGATCTATACCCAGACTCTGCATCCAAAATCTGCAGTGAGATTCCTATCGTCGGATTCCATGTGAAGGGTTTGTAAGTGGGTAGGGCGTAACCGTCGGTTACCTTGAACTTCATTTGTAAAGAAACCGCGACTTGGCGCAGCCAAGTTGGCATCAGAGACCCGGGACACCCACCCGGGACACCCACCCGGGACACTCAGGGACCCGGGATCCTTACTTTTGTTCTTATATAATCGATATAAAATGAACCACAGATCATATCGTACATTCTTTTGTATAAGAAGATGAACCGTATTATTTTTCATAGTTATCAATTGATATTATGCTAATAACATATTTTAATTCTATTATTGTGTTGTGCTGAAGTAGTGAAAGTGGTACTTTTGGTGTACTTTTTCATAGTATGGTCCGTGCGCTGACTAAGCGAAAGCTATGCGCCAAAGCTCTTCAAACGGCTTTTGATTTCGACTCCGGAGACGATGAAGAGGAGAGCGATGAAGAGGAGAGCGATGAAGAGGATCCAAAATGGCTCAGCGGCCTCTGATGATACCGATTCTGAACTTGATGATGGCGTTGAGGGTCAAATGAGGAGGGAAGGTACGATGGGTTACGATAATTATTAATTGTGTATATGTCAGAATTGCAGTGTAGATTCTAGGAAAAGCGAGGATCTCGAAAATCAGACATCCATCAAAACCCTTTCAAAATACCTTTTCTACACCACAAACTTTCATTCAATAATTATTTCCTTTTGCAATACAATAGATTCGATTATTTCCTGCCGATCTAGAAAACGTTTTTGTTGTAATTGTCAAGATATCTGATCCGGCCAAGTCAAATGTCATTTTTTAGGACAGTTCTTGGCTATGTTTTCCGCCGTGACTACCGTACCGGTACTGCTACCTACGTCCCACGCCAGCGGCCGCTCCCGCCACGGAAAGTCGGCACAACTGCAGCGCCCTTGTAATTGCCAGCAAGTGCAGCCCTACTCGATTCTGCCGCGCACCATTGAGTTCGGGATTCTTTCAATCCACACCACCACCACCACAACCAGTATCACTACAACCATCACAATCACCATAACTACAACAACCACAACAACCACGCGTGCTAACCTCTATCTCCCCCCCTTTGTTCTCTTCATTTGATGCGATTATTGATCGATTGTTTAAAGTGATCAGACGCGCTGACTTCCAGGCTCCCTGACTTCCAGGCTCCTCTCCCTCCAACCTCGTAAGCTGACTTCCCTCTCCCTTTAACCACGCGCGCCAACTCCCAACCACTAAAAACCTCTCGTTCTCTTCCTTTGCTGCGAATCTATTACTCAAAGTGATCGATCAGACGTGCTGACTTTCAAGCTCCTTCTCCTTCTCCCTTACAAGCAGATCTCCAGGCTCCCTCTCCCTCCAACCTCACGGTCCGACATCATCGACCTCACGGAAATCATCCCTCTCCTTCACACGCTAACCTCCAGGCTCCTCTCATTCAAACCTCACGATCCGAAATCATTGATATCACCTTACGAGCTGACCTTCAAGCTCCCTCTCCCTCCTTACGTTCCGATACCATCGACATCACGGACATCACCTCACCAGCTGGACGAGGCACAAGGGGTCTAAGGGGGAGGATGCCCTATATACAAGATATCATAAGCTGGAGGATCACAGGGGGTTTAAAGGGGAGGATGCCCCTTATACTTTTGGCTTTCTATTGAGTGATCCCTCGATTGATTGATCTTTCGATTGATTGATCTCTCGGTTAATTGATCTCTCGGTTGAGTGATCTCTCGGTTGAGTGATCTCTCGATTGAGTGATCCCTCGATTGAGTGATCTCTCGGTTGATTGATCTCTCGATTGAGTGATCCCTCGATTGATTGATCTCTCGATTGAGTGATCTCTCGGTTGATTGATCTCTCGATTGATTGATCTCTCGGTTGATTGATTTCTCAGTTGATTGATTTCTCGGTTGAGTGATCTCCCGGTCAAGTGATCTCTGGGTTGGTTGATCTCTCGATTGATTGATCCCTCGATTGAGAGAGAAGAGGTGGAGGGAAGTGGGGGTAGGGGTGGGGTTGGGGCCCGGGTGGGGAGGGCACAATGGGTAGCGTGGGACACAATAGTTTTCAAAGCAACCGACGATCAATCGTTGGCTCGCTCAGGTGGGCCTCCTTACATCCTTTGTGAGCCGACGATTATATGGGGGGAGGTGGATACGATGACTACATCCAGATTCTGTACCCAGACTCTATACTATCTAGACATTGTCTCTAGATCTTGAATCCTCATTCTGCACACAAACTTTGTACTCAGATTCTAATCGTTGGATCCTATATGAGGGTTTATAAAAGAGGCGAATGCGAAAATTGCAGAATACATTCAGATTCTGCACCTAATCGTGCAGCCGTGAAGTCTGTCCGCCAAGGCAAAATCACTTAAAACTGGGTTGCAGGTTGCAGGACTCAACTGCAAAGACCCTCCAGCGCACCGTGCGTCTCCAAGATTTCCTGCCTTGGCGGACAAGCTTCATGGCCGCACGACTAGAATCTGCACTTGAATTCTGCATTTAAAATCCATATTCAGATTCTATACCCAGATTCTGCACTCAGCCTTTGCACCCAGACTCTTCACCCAAAATCTATACCTATTAGACCTCAATATCTCGACTTCACATCCAGACTCCATACTCAGACTCTACATTCAGACTCTGCACTCAGACTCTGCCGCATGCGGGCAACCTAACCACACCCATTCCAGGTAAAATGACCAATACCACGAAGACCAACAAACAAAACAAACAGCAGACACATCTTTATCTTTCATTCTACATTCCTCATTCCCTTGTGCCCGACCTCTCCTTGTTCCTTTCCGCCCTTATCATGGCCAAACATCGTCGTCGTCTCTCTCTTGACCCGCCCGCCCTCTCTCTTGTGGCTACTGCTCCTGCTATTTCTACTAGTATTGTTATTACTTCTCTCTAATACCCCAATTCTCATCCTCATCTTCATTCCATATCCTGGCTATGCTCTGGCTTCTTTCGTGCTTGCTTGCCGCGGTCGGGGCTGCGTTTAATTACTACTTGAACGCGACCTCCTGCCGTGCCGCGACCGACCACAATACCGCGCTCGCCCTCTATCCTCCTGCCGCCGTCACCACCGACCTCTCAACCGCCGCCCGCCGCTTCATTGCTATCATCAGCCATGACGCCTCTTTCGCGGCCGAGCTTCGTACCATCGACCTTAATCCTTCTGCCAACCTATGGACCGACTACCCTTTCGATATCTACTTCGGCCACCGCCCCGCTCGCAACCGCAACACCTCCCCCGCGACCCAGCACGAGAAGGATCTCCACGCGCGGACGGCCCATTTATACCAAGCCCTTCTCGACCTTCCGCATGATGTCCATGCTATCTTCTCCGCGCATCGCACCGAGCTCGAGACATTGGATCGCGCCTTGAATATCTACGTCTTCAAACGCGCATGGATCTATACCAATCCGCTCGTAACGATGTGGTTCCGCAACTCGACCAATTGCCGCCGCTTCTTCCCGTTGCGCTTCTTGCCGCCCTTTCTCCCGCTTTATCCTCTCACGACCGCGTCGTACACTTCCGCCTCATCCCTCTTCACGACATACTCGCGCATCTTGTTCGCAAACGCGTACCGCCTTTCGTACTTGAACGTCACACTCGCGACTATCGCCGCCGACTTGGCGATCCTAGAGCCGGAGATGCACGCGCTGGTCGTACAAACGGTTCCGCCGCCGGATCAGCGTGTCGAGACGGAGTGGATCGATTGGTGGGCGATACGAGATGAGAAGGGCGGAGAGGAGATACCGTGGCTACATCTCAGTCCGAGGCTGAGAGAAAAGGTATTGAAGTGGAAGGTCTTTGCGGAGGGGGCCTATACCGTACCAGTCAAAGCGTGGGGGAATGGGGTCGGGGAATGGGTCAAAGGGTTGAAGGCGAGGGAGGGAAAAAGGGTGGAGGGAGAGGATGAGGAAAGGGAAGAGGTGAAGGGGGGGATATGGAAAGAAGATAGAAGAGGAGGGCAGAATGGAAAAGGAACCGCAGGAGGGTGGGAGATCTGGGACCATCATAATCGAGACCGGTGGCTGAGGATCCGGGAATTGGCGTGGCTCGTCAGAAAGGTCAGGCGGGATGTGGAAGAGGCGAGGGAGATAGTAGAACGGGCGAAAGAAGGTCTCGAGATGGTTATCAAGAATAGAAACTGAAACGGCTATTGAGGATGAATTAAATGCTTTCTTCCTCTTGGTCTTGAATGTAAACTGAAGATTCAATCTGATTCGAAGGTATATTTTCCTTTCTCCTTCTCACGGCTGCAGAATGCGGCTGCAAATTCTACACTTGCACTCTGCACTTGCTTGCACTCCGCATTCTATACTTTGGATTCTGCACTCTGCACTCTGTATTTTGCATTGCTAGCATTCTGCACTCTACACTTTGCATTTTGTACTTTGAATTCTGCATTCTGCATTTTGTACTTTGGATTTTGCATTTTGCAATTTGTACTTTGTATTATTAGCATTTTATATTATGCACTCTGCATTATATACTTTGGATTCTGCATTCTGCACTTAGCATTTTGTATTGCTAGCATTTTGCATTCTGCACGTTGCATTTTTTATTCTGCATTCTGCATTCTGCATTTTGTACTTTAGATTCTGCATTCTGCATTTTATATTTTGCATTGCTAGCACTTTGTATTCTGCACTTTGCATTATATACTTTGGATTCTGCATTCTGCACTTAGCACTTTGCATTGCTAGCATTCTGCATTCTGCACTTCGCATTTTATACTTTGGATTCTGCATTTTGTATTTTATACTTTGGGTTCTGCATTTGGCATATAGTATTCTGCATTGCTAGCATTTTATATTTTGCATTCTGCATTTTATACTTTGGGATCTGCATTCTGAATTTTGCATTCTGCATTGCTAGTATTCTGTACTTCTGCACTTTGCATTTTATACTTTGGATTCTGCATTTTGTATTCTGCATTTCTAGCACTTTGTATTCTGCACTTTGCATTTTATACTTTAGATTCTGAATTTTGCACTTAGCACTTTGCATTGTTAGCATTCTGTACTTTGCACTTTGCATTTTATACTTTGGATTCTGCATTTTGCACTTAGCACTTTATATTCTATACTTTGCCTTATATGCAGACCCGTTATATGCAGACCCGTTACATATATACTAGCTACATACACATACTAGCTATATATATATACTAGCTACATATATATCAGTTATATGCAGACCCGTTATATATATACTAGCTATATACATAAACTAGCTATATACATATCAGCTAAATGCAAACCCGTTACATAAATACTAGCTACGTACATATACTAGCTTTATACTTTGCCTTTGCATTTCAAATTTGCTAGCATTCTGTATTCTGCATTCTGCACTTTGCAATTTGCATTCTGTATTTTGCACTTCGCATTTTGTATTTGCTAGCATTCTGCATTTGCTTGTATTCTGTATTCTGCATTTGCTTGCATTTTATATTATGCATTCTGTATTATGCATTTTATATTTGCGTGCATTCTGCATTGTGTACTTACTTATATTCTGTATTTTATAATATTCTTTATTCTGCACTTGCTTGCATTCTGCATTCTGCACTTGCTTATATTCTATATTCTATACCTTTTTATATTTTATATTCTGCACTAACGTATATTTTGTATTTTATACTTTCTTATATTTTATATTCTGTACTTGCTTGCGATCTATACTGGTTCAGAATGCCGAGTGCAGAATGCCGAGTGCAGAATGCCGAGTGCAGAATGCCGAGTGCAGAATATAAAAAAGGACGCCGGTGTAAAACGCAAATGCAAAATGCGAAAGAGTATGCGGGTGCAGAATGCAGAATGCAAGTGCAAAATACAGCATGTAAAATACCGAGTGTAAAATGCAAAAGAGAATGCAAGTGCAGAATGCAAAATGGAAGTGCAGAATGCAGAATGCCGAGTGCAAAATGCCGAGTGCAGAATATGAAAAAGGACGCCGGTGTAAAACGCAAGTGCAAAATACGAAAGAATATACGGGTGCAGAATGCAAAATGCGAGTGCAAAATACAGCATACAGAATACCGAGTGCAAAATGCAAAAGAAAATGCGAGTGCAGAATACAAAATGCAAGTGCAGAATACAAAATAAAAGTGCAGAATACAAAATGCGAGTGCAAAATGCAAAATGCGAGTACAAAATGCGAGTGCAGAATGCCGAATGCAAAATATAAAAAAGGATGCGGATGCAGAATGCAAAATGCGAGTGCAAAATACAAAATAAGAGTGCAGAATGTAAAATGCGAGTATAAAGTGCCGAATGCAAAATGCAAGTGCAGAATACAAAATGAAAGTGCAGAATACAGAATGCGAGTGCAGAATGCAGAATGCGAATACAAAATGCGAGTATAGAATATGAAAAAGGACGCCGGTGCAAAACGCAAGTGCAGAATACGAAAGAATATGCGGGTACAGAATGCAAAATGCAAGTGCAAAATATAGCATGCAGAATACCGAGTGCAAAATGCAAAAGAGAATGCGAGTGCAGAATGCAAAATGCAAGTGCAGAATATAAAATAGAAGTGCAGAATACAGAATGCGAGTGCAGAATGCAGAATGCGAGTACAAAATGCGAGTGCAGAATGCCGAATGCAAAATATAAAAAAGAACGCCGGTGCAAAACGCGAGTATAAAATGCAAAAGAGTATGCGGATGCAGAATGCAGAATGCAGAATGCAGAATGCAGAATGCAAAGTGCAAAATGCAAAGTGCAAAGTGCAAAGTGCAAAGTGCAAAGTGCAGAGTGCAGAGTGCAAAGTGCAGAATGCCGAATGCAGAGTGCAGAGTACAGAGTGCAAAGTGCAGAGTGCAGAGTGCAGAGTGCAGAGTGCAGAGTGCAGAGTGCAGAGTGCAGAATGCAGAATGCAGAATGCAGAATGCAAAAAAGGATGCGGATGCAGAATGCAAAATGCGAGTGCAAAATACAAAATAAGAATGCAAAATGCAAAATGCGAGTGAAAAGTGCCGAATGCAGAATGCGAATGCAGAATGCCGAATGCAAAATGTGAAAGAAGATGCGAGTGCAGAATGCTATTGCAGAATGCTATTGCAGAATGCTATTGCAGAATGCTATTGCAGAATGCTATTACAGAATGCAAAAGAGGATGCGAATGCAGAATGCAGAATGCGAGTATAGAATACAAAATAGAAGTGCAGAATTCAAAATGCGAGTGCAGAATGCGAATGCAGAATGCCATTGCAGAATGCCACTGCAGAATGCCACTGCAAAATGCCATTGCAAAATGCCATTGCAAAATGCCACTGCATGCCATTGTAAAATGCCATTGTAGAATGCCATTGTAAAATGCCATTGCAGAATGCCATTGCAGAATGCCATTGCAGAATGCCATTGCAGAACCCTGCAGAGCCCTGCAGAACCCGACTGCAGAACGCAATTGCAGAACACGATTGCAGAACGCGACTGCAGAACGCGACTGCAGAAGCCTGCAGAATCCTATTGCAGAACCCGATTGCAGAACGCCATTGCAGAATACAGAAAAGGTACAATTCGGATATGTTGTGCGGAACAGGCATGCCTAAGGTTCCACCCAAGCTATATCTCATGTGACCTCGCCTAGTAGCGCCCTTGGCGCACTGGAGCTCTTAGGTACATATTCATAGATCCTGACGAGCTTCCTAGATAGAATATACCAAGCTTCATTCAATCTGCAAAATCTCCTCCTGATCCTAGTGCCAGTCAGTACTACAGGATAGGCATAGATTACGATTGCAAATTACGATTGCAGAACGCGATTGCAGAACCCTGTAGCAAAACCCTGCAGAACGCGATTGCAGAACCCGATTGCAAAACGCGACTGCAGAACCCTGCAAAACCTTATTACAGAACCCGACTGCAGAACGCTATTGCAGAATACAAAAAAGGTACAATTCGGATAAGCATAGATTACGATTGCAAATTACGATTGCAAAACGCGATTGCAGAACGCGACTGCAGAACGCGACTGCAGAATTTAGAAAAGGTAGAATCCGGATAGGTATAGATTACGATTGCAAATTACGATTGCAGAACGCGACTGCAGAACCCTGCAGCAAAACCCTGCAGAACGCGACTGCAGAACGCGACTGCAGAACGCGACTGCAGAACCCTGCAGAACCCTACTGCAGAACCCGACTGCAGAACGCTATTGCAGAATACAGAAAGGGTACAATTCGGATAGGCATAGATTACGATTGCAAATTACGATTGCAAAACGCGACTGCAGAACCCGACTGCAGAACCCGACTGCAGAATACAGAAAAGATAGAATCCGGGTAGGTATAGATTACGATTGCAAATTACGAGTGCAAAACGCGAATGCAGATTGCGAAAGAGGATGCGGGTGCAGACCATAAACGATAGTGCAGAATGCGGATGAGTATGCAGAATAAACCATCTGCTCAAATTTCTATCCACCTTTGCCCTAATCATAGCTCGCATCTTATATCCAGCCACCGATGCTAGCTTAAATCGCCTCAGGTGCCCACTTGACCGCGACGTATCCAGCCTTCTGCGCAACATCTTCCTGATCCTGATTGCTCTTGATAAGTATACATCTTGTGTTGTTTCCTTTCGCGCAAGTCTCGCCACATGCGAAATGCCGATCCTCTTCGCCCTTCGTTCGTGTCACTGTGTATAGACACACCCATTTGCCTTGCAACGCCGGCGCCCGCATCCTCTCCTCCATCTCCGAGTAATTCTCCGCGCCTGCAGCCATAACCGTAACGGCGAGAAACAGGCTGGAAATATCCTCATCAGCCACGGACCGGTCGGGTCTGAAACAAACGAGTTCTGCAGCGAAAGTGTAGACGCTGGTCTGCCACTGGCTGGCCTTTTGATCCTCCTTCGCGTCGTCGCGCTCTATCGTCAACTGCTTGATGAGTTCGTCCTTTTGAACGACCTCGGATCTTAGGCGCGCGAAATTCTGGAAGGCGAGTCCTAACTCTTGGTGCTGGCGCGGAAACAGGTCAGCGTGCAAAGCTTGAAGATAGTTAAGGGCGGATCCATCTACTATTTCGTCGGTTTTCTGAACCAGTGCATCGACCTCCGGATCGCCCGTCGGGCTCGCCATCCTTTGAATCTGGGGCTAAGCAGCCGGCGGGGTTGTAGAAAAAGGGGCGACGGTGGTGATGGACCTTCGTAATTGTAAAGGTGTAAATGCGAAAATTTCTGACTGCGATAGAAGAGTTGGAATGGAGAGGTTAAGATGGAGAAACCGGAACGGAGAATCGAAGACGGAGAATCGAGTAAAACGGGTAAAGAAATGAAGCAAAAAGTAGGAACAAAGATTCACTAAAGAAGGAAGGAGAAGAAACGTAGAAGTGGAAGGAGCGAAGGTCGAAGGTGAAAATGTCCTGGCTGGCAAAATAGAAAAGAAGGGACAAGGACGGGGGTTGAGTGATAGGAGATAGGAGGATTAAGAAAAAGGTGCGAAGATTGAGATCATGGAGAAATGTAAGCGGTACGAAGAAATCTCCGCCTTCATGTAGCTATGAAGGAAAGAAGGGCCGCCTGCTTCCGATCTCTCGTCTCTGTCTCTCTGTCTTTACCTATTCTCTTCGTAACACCAACACTTTCACCATCTCTCGCGATCCCAACTCTCCGCGCGCACAATTCTACCGCCACCGCTATAGCATTCAACGACGGGATTCAGCGGCGGGATTCAGCGACGGGATTCAGCGACGGGATTCAGCGACGGCGACGAGGACGAAGACGAGGACGGGGACGAGGACGGGGACGGGGGCGGCGACGACGTCCTATTATCCTTTGGAAACCTGCTGCTAGAGATCCGTATTCCCACGACTGTCCCATCATTCTCCTGCGATAGCCTCTCGATATCCAATAAAGACGACCAGACGACCAGACGACCAAACGAACTTCTATCCCGACTCTTGCCACAGCTCTGCTCATCCGCAGATTCTTCAATTCAGTTTATCGCCGTCTGCGCTCGCGAGAACTCAATCTATACAAACCGTCCCCGATAACAAGCGACTTTCTACGAGATCGCGGCCCAAATGGGAGGGTTTTCCTGGGTCTATTTCCAGTCCTTCACCGGCCTCGACGATGAAGAGTATGCTACCGTCAAGGAAAAGATGAAGGTGCTATACAACCTTTACGTAGCACCATACGAGGATCGCCACTTCAATAGCAAGAAAGTCGGCGTGCCGTTGAAGCAAGAGTTTACGCAGAAGACGCTCAGCTGCATCCAAGAAGCTCGAGGAGCTGGAGATCTCACGAAAGAAGAGATCCAGACTTTGACTAGGCATATCGGCATGTATGCTAGTAAGATGAAGGCGGCACATAAGGTTCAAGCGGTATCCAAGGTCCAGGATCAAAAGTGGTCCGGTAAGCTTTTATGCTTGAGTACGACTCGGGAAGGGATTCTTTCTGACGCATCTATAGTTCTTAAGGAAATGAAAGGACAAGAGATGAGAGCTAAAGAGGCAGATCTCGAGACAGATCTCGAGACAGAGGGAGAGGGGGTGGAGGAGGAAGAGATAGAGCCCGACACAGAGCCCGATACAGAACCCGATACAGAGCTCGAGAAAATGATCACCTCGCCCGTTCGACGGCCTACGGAAGTGACAAGACAAGCCAATAAAAAGCACAAGACTCGCAAGAGGGTGGTGGTAGAACAAGCCGACAAAAGGCACAAGACACACAAGAGGGTGGTGGTAGAGCGAGCCAACAAAAAACAGAAGGTGGTCGGTAATAAAAATACAGGTACAGATCCAAGTGACTTGATGCCCTCGTCTCCACGATGTTCGTATTGCAGCATCATATGACAAAGCAGCTAACTCTTGCAGGGACAAACTCGGAGACGACAATAGATATCAACGAGGAATTCATGATCCAGTCTCCAAATACAATCCAACGTCGGTACTCGCGGCTTGGGCGAGACACGACGCCTATCGAAATCCCTTTCTCGAAGGTATCCTCCTTTACCGATACCGAACTATCGAGTCCAGCTCAGTATACACCGAGTCTTCGACCGCGAACAACTATTGAGCCTCCTGCGGTTCTTTTATCAAACGAAACCCCTTCTACTAGCGCCCAAGCCACAATTCTTTCTTCACAGCAGCTTGTTCATGCTCATCCGCCGCTTTTGTATAAAGCAGCATCTTTTGCCAGTACCAAAGCATCAGGTCTTTTGTCGCAGCAGCCTGTTCACACTAATGCGGCTCTTTTGCATCACCGAGCAGCACCTTCTGCCAGGACCCAAGCAGCAAGTGTTTCTTCGCAACAGCTTCTTCATACTGATACGGCTCGTTTGCATCAGGCTGCAGCTTCTACCAAGACCCAAGCAGCAAGCATTCCTTCGCAACAGCATGTTTCCGATGACACGACTATGATGCATAAAACGGTACTTTCTACCCGGATCCAAGCAGCAAGTGTTCCTTCGCAACAGCATGGTTCCGATGATATAACTATGATGCATAAGACGGCACCTTCTGCCACCACTCAAGCAACACATCCTCATCGACAGGATCCGGTTCCTCTTCTGCAAACCTCTTTCCCTACTCGCACAACACATTCCCGAGGCTCATCTATTTTAGATGTCGGCCGTCGTAAAACAGCTCTTTCAACGAATACTGTTTTGCGAAACAAAATGCCGGCCAAATCTCTATTCACCAACACGTCGGATCCCAAGGTACAGGCTAAGGATACTTCGGTCCAAGACATTCATGCGGCTGCTTCAGAGAAGCCCATATCTGGGGCCGCATTCGATCCGAAAACTTCTCTACTTGCCGGGGGCCTGCGGAGGAGCCATCAAGGAGTCAGCGATTCTCTTTGGGGGGCGAAAGGACGCGAGTCAAGTACTGACTAGTATTGATAAACCGTGCTTTGCGTGCAACAGAAGAGGCTTGAAGAGAGGTAGCTTGGCTAAGTGTTAAAGCAAGTAGCAAATATCCATGTAGCAATATTACGGAGGTTCAAATGAAGGTGTCTGCTTCGGGTCACTTCTATCGATTTGCACTTGGTTGTATCTGAGGCACATCAAGCTCGCCAACGCCCCTTTAGCTAAGCGAGGAATTGATCAACCCGTGCTATCCTTGACGCCCTGTTTTTAATTCCCAGGAGGGGTATATTAGCTGTAATGCGGCGACGCTACGGAACGGCCCGTTTGCTATCGAAATGTATTGTTTGTTGCACGTCGCAGTTTTCGAGAAACCGGGTCGCTGGAACCAGATGACGGCGAAGCTGAGGATCTGTTGCACGTCGCAATTCTTTCTCTTTTTTAGCAGCGCCAGAATATCCACATTGGACCGAGAGTCCAGTTTGTTGCACGTCGTGATTCTCTTACGCCACGCTCGTTACGGATGGTTCCCCCCCGCTTGAAACTCTGTTGCACGTCGCAGTTGGAGCAATGTAGAGAACTACTACCAGTTGTAGTTGTATACTCGTTCGTGCGTGCGGCCAGCATATCTCTATCCATGCCGCAGATCCTCTTACACTAAAAGCGTTGGGGCTGGGCCGCTGCCTGCTTGGTGGGCCGCACATGGAGTATTGCTAAATTTCGGATAACATGGATGATCTACGGCATAGAGATAGACAGATATGCTGGCCGCACGAGTCCCTGATCTCGTAATCGCAGGCATACAATCAAGCCTTACTAATGTTGATCAACGGGCTAGAATAATGCAAGAAGCAATAGATCTATGCGCTCATCAGCCATAAAATGAGTTCCTTCCTCTTCATCATCCTCATCTCACTTTGCCCACAGCCCAACCCGAACCTTCCCTCGGCCCGAGCCGGGCTGAATTGCCAGTAATTTCTTTATATACCTGCACACTATTCATCGTTCCATCGAAATAGCACATATAGCTCAGTGGTTACATACCGGGAGTTAGTACTGTCCGAGGATTAGAATATCCAGCCTGATAAATCCCATCGGGAAAAGCCTCTCTACTAAGATTTGGTTAAATAGAACCCACCATATCATAGGGGGGTGCTTGAACGTAAGTGTTTTTTGTCTTTCCTTTTCCCTTAATTTTTTTCTTTTTTGCTTGCTTGAGAATAAACAAACATCAGAACAAAATTGTCGCTTCTTACAATCTAAACTATTGCTTCATGCACTTCAAAGTCTAATCTACCACCGACGAGATTATAGCATTCAACAAGTCAACATCTGGCAAGCCATTTCCCTTTTATAATCTTTGCTATTGCTTCATGCACTTCAAAGTCTAGTCCTCCATCGACGAGACTACGGCTTCCAACAAGTCAACATCTGGCAAGCCATTTTTTCCCTTTTACAATCTGTGCTATTGCTTCATGCACTTCAAAGTCTAGTCCTCCATCGACGAGACTACGGCATCCAACAAGTCAACATCTGTCAAGTCATCTCAGTTTTTCATGTCAATCCCGTCAAGAACCCCGATTAAAGTATCCGATAAAAAGGATATCAGCGAGTCGGACGCTGGGTATATCACAACATTCCATTTGGACATTGCATTAGGACATTGCACTCGGACTAAATATACTTACTGTATTAAGAGATAAAGAAGAAAGGCGGGAAAATGAGGAGAGTAACGGAGGAACAGAAGCGCGAAGACCTTAAGGAAGCCAGAGAGCCAGAGAGCCAGAAAGCCAGAGAGCCAGAGAGCCAGAGAGCCAGAGAGCCAGAGAGCCAGAGAGCCAGAGAGCCAGAGAGCCAGAGAGCCAGAGAGCCAGAGAGCCAGAGGGCTTGAACATCAAAAAGAATATTCGAGATTGGCGAAAAAACTCTGCGCCAGCCCTCATAGCTGCACCAACTGTCGCTGAAAATTAAAGGACGGCTGGAGGGCCAGGGCCAGAGGGCCAGAGGGCGAGGGCCCAGAGGAAGCCAGCGGCCAGATAGCCAGCAGGCCACATAACCAGCAGGCCAGGAAGATAAAAAGAAGGAGACAAAAGGATACAGAAAGAGAAGTATAAAGCAATACAGATGCACTCATCTATGTGTCGGCTGCCTGCGCCGCTACATTAATGCAGACCCATTCGCTTAAAGCCGTCGGAGAGAAGAAAGCCTTGGATACTCTGCAATATATATTGCAACTTCCGCAGCGGTCGAATCATATGCAGAAAAGGCGACTCAGCTGAGACTTGGTTGCAATGGGAAGATAATGAGTAGTATACTATATGAGACGTTTTCTTGGAGAAGTGCTGCAAGGGCCCAAATTCCCAATCGATAGCAGCACGGCTGTAACACCTTGACAGGCTTCTACGGCCTTCTTCTATGTAACTCTATAGCTTGGCACGTCGCTGTACCTTATAGAAGGCCCTAGCGGCAGATTCCATCTGCCATCCATGATCCGCCCGACGTAAATAAATACAATGATAACAACAGGTAGTGATACAAGCGTGTCTCGGGACCGTAATCTGGCCGTTAAAGGAGCTTATAACGAAAATTTATCTGTAGCTGCTAGTGTCTCGCGGGGATCCGCTTTGGTAGTTGATGGAGCTTTTGAAACCGGCGAGAAGAATTTTTCAGCTACGGATGTATCTCGTGCAATCGATAGAGCCTTCGATGGCTCAATCGGGAAATCTTTTTCAATTTATATTGCTGATATTATAATAAGAAAGATAATAAAAAGGAATGCGGAACCTTTAATTGCTCACAGAATGCTCTGTGCGCGTACAGAATGCAAGTGTAAAAATATAAGTGCAGAGTGCAAGTATAGAATGAAAGAGTGCAAGTGCAGAATCCTAGATTGCGGAATCCTAGAGTGCAGCCTTATAATGCAGAATCTCGGGTATAATGTTTCGGATACACGTACGAAAGTATCGAGTATCAGTTCCTTATTTATGAACTGACTGTCAGGACATTGGTATGACGCTTGAAATGCATGGCTCTGTTTAGGCCATTCCCTTTGGCCTCGCTTATGCGATTGGACCTGATTCACATGTATTTAAGAGCACCCACTTCTTCATTACACGACCTCATCACAAGTTATGGGAAATATTTCTAATTATATAGATAGCTACGTATATCATTAGCTAGAGAAGAATTAAGAATCATGCATATGACTCAATATTAAAAGAAAAGCTATTTTATAATACTTTATACCTCAAAAGATACGCCGGAGCCGAGTTTTTTGAATCACGGGTGCAGAATCTCGAGTGCAGAGTCTCGTATCCATAATCTAAAGCTCCTATATATCTGCTAATAATTGTCGCTCTCTCTAGATTTATTTTATATGCCTTTCTTCTTCTGCAGCGTATACACCGAGTACAGACTTTAAGGGTTTAATACATGCTATGTGCTGGACACACCCAGACTTTACACTGCATACAGTTCACGCGTATCGTCGACGATCATTTGGACTTTGCCGGCCCCATCGAGCGGCGACAGCTAGTTTTAAGCTGCAAAGGATGAGTGGTGCGATACTGCGATGTAATTCTTTAAAGAGTTTTCCGCGGCCAAAGAGCGAGTGCAGAATGCAGAGTCTATATGATACAAAAACTTAGAGGAAAAAATTCTCAGTGCACAGTCTTAAGTGGAGGTTATATACAAGCTAATCTAAAAATACACATACAGATAAGCGAAATCCTTTCGTTTATCTTGGGGTGTGTATACAAAAAGGTTAAACATAATCTATAAAAAGATGGGTAATAAAGTAGAAAAGAAAGGAGTTTTTTTTTTTCGATAAGTTGAGTTCTAATACTAAAAAATCGGTCTAAGCAACGCTATTGATTTCTTTCCTTCCTTCTTCCTCTCCAGCTATAACACTATTATAAAGCTCCAATTCCTTTTACAAACCAGAAAAAAAAAAGACTAATTAAGAATAAGCCATTTTATAAGAGCTTGCTCTTCCAAACATTTTAAAGTAAGACTCTCCAATCGCGTCGCCACTTCCCATTCTCTTTCGGTATGATATTCATCATCTAAGCAATTGATTGCCTCTAGAAGGGCTTCAAATGCTTTCATTTTAGACTCCCACCCCCAGAGACGAAGTCCGAGTCTATCCAAAATTTCAATCCTCTGATCGATCCGTGATTGGTCTGGTGGAGTCGCTAGCCCCCCGCTCAGTAATGATGATGGAGACGGCTCCCCGCTGGCAGGTGATGATGACGACGGCTCTGGTGTTTGCGCTAGTGCTGGTTCGGGTGTTGGTGCCGGCGCTGGTGATGGGGCTGGTGATGGGGCTGGTGATGGGGCTGGTGATGGGGCTGGTGATGAGGCTGGTGAAGGGGCTGGTGATGGCGCTGGTGATGGGGCTGGTGATGGCGCTGGTGATGGCGCAGACGGTGGCGACGGTGGCGGCAGTGATGGTGACGATACGAGCAGCCGGGGTGCCAGCCGGAACCTGGCATCAATTAATCAGCATGATCATTAGCCAGCCAAGGGAGTCAAGGCGGTCAAGGCAGTCAAAGAAATCAGGGAAGTAGAGAGGGAAAGACATGATATGGATAGAGACTTACGGTACCGGCCCCCCAAACTGGGGATCTCCTCTTCTCAGCTTAGTCTTTCTGCTGGGCAGCGCGTATGAGACAGGGGTTCTGGTTCGAAGGTTCCGCGTTGGAGTGGAAGGAGTCATGATGGTGGTGTAGTGGTGTGGTGGTGTGGTGTGGTGTGGTGATGGAGTGATGGCGGTGTTGTGATGAGGGTGGTGGTGCTTAGTAGATTGAAAGCTTGGGAGAACAGAGGTTGTAGATGTCCGGTGCGACAGCTTTATACCTGTGGATGGATGGTTGATCTAGGACGAATGGGTAGTTGCGAATGGCTTATCCAGCCACTCGCTGGAGGATCAACGATAGCCAGCGACGATGGGCACAACCAGCTACGACAGATCACTTTGATGGCCAGCTGTGATGGAATACGCTGAAAGCCAGCGAGGATGGACATGAGCAACAACGATGGAATACACTGAAAGCCAGCGAGGATGGACATGAGCAGCAACGATGGAATACACTGATAGCCAGCGAGGATGGACATGAGCAGCAACGATGGAATACGCTCATAGCCAGCGAGATAAAAATGAGCAATAACGATAGAATACGCTGATGGCTAGCGAAAATAAAGATGGCCAGCAACGATGGACTGTTTTGATTCTAAGCGAAGATGAAAATGGCCAGCAACGATAAGTGTTTTGATAATAAGCGAGGATAAATATAGCCAGTAGCGATGGACTGCTTGAATAATGAACGAAAGTGAATATGCCTAGCAATGATAAATGACTCTGATAGCTGTCGAGAAAGGTTGTAGTTAGTAACGATGGATTGTTTGAATAATTATCACTCACGATGATCAAACATTTTTTTCCCTTTGAAAGTAGAGTGGTGATAGTAGTAGTGGTAATGATAGGACAACCAATCATGTGACGAGATTTTTTTTCAAAGCTCCCGGCAGCTTAGTCACAGTGCCAAGAGATTAGATGACTTGATCCCTCGGATAAATTACTCGGGCCGTTTAACTCACCAAAGATCGGGTCGGCGCCCTAGCTATGCGTCAACCTCGCGCTACATCTTTCGGATGAATGCTAAAGAAACAGCTGGATGCATCACGACTAAGGAGGAAAAAGGCGCGGAAAGAATATCAGACACACAGCCAGGCGCATCGCAATCAAGAGGGAAGCAGTTCGCAGAGAATGCCAAGGACGCAGCGAGACTCATCACCAGGGACATAGCTAAAGGCATACCAAAGACACCAGGGACACAGCTGGAAGCATCATCGTTAGAGAGGGATACAGCTGGGCGATTCATCAAGGAGATCAGGGACTTTAGGCACAACAAGGACAGGTGAGATAGTAAGGACAGCTAAGCGTATCACCAAAGATACAAAGGATACTAGTGACATAAAGGACACCAAGGACACCAAGAACACCAAGGACACCAAGGGCACAAGGGGCAGCAAGGACAGCAAGGATATCAAGGACAGTAAGAAGAGCAAGGATAGCAGGTATACTAGAGATACCAAGGACACCAAGGATAGTAAAGGCAGCTGAGCACATTAATAAGGACATCAAGGACACGAAGGACACCGAGGACAACAAGGATAGTAAGGACAGCAGAGACACCAAGGACATCAGGCATACAGCTGGACGTATTAATATTAGGAAGACACATCTAAGTGACCAAGGACACCAAGGACAGTAAAGGCAGCTGGGCATATTAATAAGGACATCAAGGACATTAAGGACATTAAGGACATCAAGGACACGAAGGACACGAAGGACACCGAAGACAATAAGGACAGCAAGGACAGCAGAGACACCAAGGACACCAGGCATACAGCTGGACGTATCAATGTTAGGAAGACACATCTAGGTGTATTACTAAGGACACCAGGGACACTATGGGTACGGAGAGAATGCTAGGGATACAGCTGGACGCATCGCATTTGGGAGGGGATGCAGTACGAAAAGAATGCCAAGAACAAATCTAGGGGTATTACCAAGGACACCAGGGACACCATGGGTACGGAGAGAATGCTAAGGACATAACTGGCATTATCGTTGGGAAGGGAAGCAGTTCGATAAAAATGCTAAGGACCAGCTCGGCGCATTACCAGTGACATCAGGGACACAGCAGGGACACAGCTAGAAACATCATCGTTGGAGAGGGAAGCAGTACGCAGAGAACACTAGGGATACAGCTGAGCGCAGCACCAAGGGCACCAGAGACACAGCTGGAGGCATCAACGTTGGAGAAGGAAGCAGCGCGAAGAAAATTCAAGGGACACAGCTAGAAGCATTATAGTTGGAGGGGGAGCAGTATAGATAAAATGTCAAGGATATTGCTAGACGTGTGACGAATTGAGTATACATTCCACCTTGGAATACAAGTGAAGTGAGAAGAAAAGAAGCAGGAAGCTCGGGAGAGCACAAAGGATATACATACATAGACACAAGCGCTAGGCTTAAATGAGTGAGCAGCTGACTGCAAGCAACATGGCAGGCTGTCATACTGCCCCCTTAGAGAGCTCTCCAAGCTCTCTCACAAGTACCCAAGTAGAATAAGGAAAAGAAAAAACAGTTTCCAACTACAATTGATCGATCGACTGGTAAGCAAAGCTAACGAATGAACGAACAGGGAAACAAACAACAAGACCACCAAACCAATCTCGAACTAGCAACAATGATACTAGACCAAGCTTCAAGTCTTGAATGGATGATAAACGGAACCGAATACAGGAGTTAGCTTACCGACATGTGTTACGCTCGAGAGCACGAGGTAAGGTCGGTAGCGAAACAATAGTTACAAAGTGGGAGCATCTAGGAGAGAGACTTGATAGATAGCTAAGCGAGAGCTAGGGATCTGGCAGATGCGTCCGAAAGTGTCTGGGTGTATTATCGGCAGCGCCAAAGATTGAATAAAGCTGATCGATGAAGCTCGAGAGAACAGAAAAAATGGGACGGAAACGTTGACCGTATCTGACAGCGGGCTGAGCGAGAGCCGAGGATCTAGCGATGGAAGATTAGCTGTGATCAGTGAAAGTCGGAAAGGCCGGCAACCGCGCTAAAGGGATCAGGCGAACCGAAGAGATCAATAAAAGACCGAGAAAAGATCAAGGGGAAAGAAGATTGAGGGGATCGAGTGAACCAACGGAAGATAAGCGAGCCGGAAATCAAAGAGATCGAGAGAAGGTGACTCACTTTTGTCAATGCGGCGTGTTCTGACAGCGCTAAAAGAGCTGGGCGTGCAAGATGTCAAAGCCGATATAGGCGGCGGTGCCGAAGGTGACGGAGAAGCTAAAAAATCCCGACAAGATCTTAGAAATGGATCTGAAGTAGCACAACGGTCGATAGCTTGAACTGATTATTCGTAGCGAGCGAGATTACTGAAAGTTGAAGATTGAAGTTCCAAATCATTAATTCATTGCTAAGAGCAAGATCGCCGGAGGAAACCCATAGCGAAGGGAAAAGAATGGCGGTCCGAGAGAAAGGAACAAAGGAGTGGATATTCGGACTGATTAAAAAAGCTCAAGAGTAGGGGATACGGTTAGTGCTGTAATATCGGAAGCACCGAGAAAAGTAAAGAAGCTCTGACAGAGTCTTTCAGGAAGAGCTTGGCGTGTATCGTGCTGACTGATAACACAGCGTATGCAAGTGTGGGCCGTATGCCATGTACTCTGTATCTGAACAGCGAGAGGAGGAAACGCTGAGCGCCTTAGAGTTTTAAGAGAGAGGAAAGCAGATCGTCTGAACTGACTGAGCCGTTTCGGAAGGAGGGAGAAGCGCTTAGAGGTCGGAGGCGCTGGATTGTAGACATTCCGTATCGTAGAAGAGTGATAGTGAGCTGTGTTAAGCAAACTCAATAATAAGGATAAAAGAAACAATAATTCATAATGGATGGGTTTACCTTTAAACTCGATTGCTTAGGAAAGAAGAAAAAATGTGAAATTATGAGTTTTGGCTGACAAGCGCCCTTGAGCTTTGATTAATATAATAAGAGCTAGCTAGCAAGCTTCTTGATCGGAAGCAGCTAAGAATAGCTTCCTAAAAAGAGGCCAGCTTTCAGAAAAATGAACTAAGATCAAAGAAGCTTAACGCTCTTAATTAGGGCTATTTGAATATATAGAATATGGGTAAGGATAGTGTTACGGCTGTCGAAGGCAGTATGATTGTATTGCTACCTAAGAGTACGCTCTATAATAAGAAAGAAAGATGAAAAGGAAAAGAAAAGAATGAGTGCGGGAGAAAAGGTCTCATAAGTAGTCTTGCCAAGACGAGAGCTTAAGGTCACGAGGTAACGTATAATATTGGATTGCTTCCAAGCGATTGGGGAATATATATTCGTAAGGGTCGTAACGGTCGTCAAAGTACTTGCAATTGCAAAACACTCGGTTTGAAAGGTATCTGAATTCTGGTTGCTCCTTAAGACCTAAAGGAGCTGATCCTTTCTATATAATTAAAAGGGATCACGTGTATTAGCTAACTAATAGGTTTACTTGTCAAGTTGGGGGTCCTTTGACTAGTGATATGCTAAGCGAAGCATGCTAAGTAACCCGTGAACTATAGTTCACGAGTGAGCTTCTTTAACTATTACCAGGGCAAAGGACCAAGTTCTTTGTAGTGTCACCAACGAGCTAATTATTCGATTTATAAAAATCTTTATATATTTAAGTAAATTATAAAATAAATAATAATAGAAACTAAATAAATCCAAAAGTAATTGGCGCAAGAAATAATTTATCTAATTATTTATTATAAAAAAGAAACCTCTTTAAATACTTCTTTTTATAAGGGATACCTTAGACCTTTTGACGAATTACTCATATTTTAATAATTTAATATAAGACGAGGACCCCCTTGAACCCCCCTTTTTACTAAGAAAACCTCAGACCCTTTTGCGAATTACTTATATTTTATAATTTATTATAAGGGGGGGACCCCTTTAAACCCCCTTTTTTACTAAGGAAACCTTAGACTCTTTTGCAAATTGCTTATATTCAATAATTTAATATAAGGGGGAGACCCCTTTAAACCCCCCCTTTTTACCAAGGAAACCTCAACCTCTTTTGCGAATTACTTATACTTAATAATTTAATATAAGGGGGGGACCCCCTTAAACCCCCCCTTTTATTGAGGAAACTTCAGACCCATTTGCAAATTACTTATATTTAATAATTTAATATAAGGGGGGGACTCCCTTAAACCCGCTTTTTTATTAAGGAAGTCCCAGACCCTTTTGCAAATTACTTATATTTAATAATTTTATATAAAAGGGGGACCCTCTTAAACCCCCCTTCTTACTAAGAAATCTTATACCCTTTTGCGAATTAATTATATTTAATAATTTATTATAAAAAGGGAATCCGTTTGAACCCCCTTTTCTAAAGAAACTCTAGACCACTTTACGAATTGCTTATATTTGATAATTTTATATAAGGGGGAGACCTTCTTAAACCCTTTTTTTTACTAAAAAATCTTATACCTTTTTGCGAATTACTTATATTTAATAATTTAATATAAAGAGGAGACCCTTTTAAACCCTCTTTTTTAATAAAGAAATCTTAAACTCTTTTGCGAATCACTTATATTTAAAGCAGCAGCGTGCGTTACGTAAGGCAGCGACGTGCGTTACGTATAGCAGCTTTACGTAAGCTACGTATAGCATCTTAGCTGCAATGCTTTAAGTATTACGTAAAGCAATGCTAGCGACGTGCGTTACGTATAGCAGCTTTACGTAGGTTACGTATGGCAGCCTTACGTAAGCTATATATAGCAGCTTAGCTGCAGTGCTTTACGTATTACGTAAGGCAGTGCTAGCGACGTGCGTTACGTGTGGTAGCCTTACGTAAGTAACGTAAGGCAGCTTTACGTAGGTTACGTGTAGCAGCCTTACGTAGGTTACGTATAGCAGCTTTACGTAGGTTACGTATAGCAGCCTTACGTAGGTTACGTATGGCAGCCTTACGTAAGCTACATATAGCAGCTTAGCTGCAGTGCTTTACGTATTACGTAAAGCAGTGCCAGCGACGTGCGTTACGTATAGCAGCCTTACGTAAGTAACGTATAGCAGCCTTACGTGGTTTACGTATAGCAGCCTTACGTAAGTTACGTGTAGCAGCCTTACGTAAGCTATATGTAGCAGCTTAGCTGCAATGCTTTACGTATTACGTAAGGCAATGCTAGCGACGTGCGTTACGTGTAGCAGCCTTACGTAAATAACGTGTAGCAGCTTTACGTAGTTTACGTATAGCAGCCTTACGTAGGTTACGTGAGGCAGCTTTACGTAAGCTATCTGTAGCAGCTTAGCTGCAGTGCTTTACGTATTACGTAAGGCAGTGCTAGCGACGTGCGTTACGTATAGCAGCTTTACGTAGGTTACGTGTAGCAGTCTTACGTAGGTTACGTATAGCAGCCTTACGTAAGTTACGTATAGCAGCTTAGCTGCAGTGATTTACGTATTACGTAAAGCAGTGCTAGCGACGTGCGTTACGTAAAGCAGCGACGTGCGTTACGTGTAGCAGCTTTACGTAGGTTACGTATAGCAGCTTTACTTAGATTACGTGTAGCAGCCTTACGTACGGCAGAATTGATAGCGGTAGCTAAATTAAGCTTAGCTGTGTTTCATATTTAATTCGAGCCGACCTTTTCCGAAAAAAGTTCAATAGATTAATATAGAATAAAAGTCTTAGCACGCTCAGAAATCCTGTCAGATCGGTATAGAATAGTCTTACGTGATTAGATAACTAACTACCACAACTATTGGATGACTAATCACCACAACCACTAGAATTTATCTTAGGTCACCGTTGGTAACAACTACTAGCTAGTTAAGGTCGATATAAGTATACCGACACTGTAAACACCCTGCCTGATAGGGTACCTGCCATGGCCATTAAGGCCATATTAAACGGACCTATCTTCTATAAAAGGGCACACATCTCTTAGCTAAAACAATCAACGAGCTTTCCACTTATCTTTTTCGGCATTTCTTTTGTAAGATTATAAAGTCTAGCTTCAAAGCCAGGCTTTTATACGGCATATCTTTTTGAATGCTTTTATATTAATGACTTACGCAAGGATTTAAACCTTTAGTCTTTATTTTTATACAACTTATTATAATCGCTTAATTCGCAGTCAAGTTGACTTTCGTTTATTATTTAGCCTTTTTTACATTTTATAATTACAATTTCAAAACAATCAAAACCTTATTCTCGATAAGTTCGGATACCGAAACGCCGCAATAGCCGAAGTGTAATATTTCGGCTCTTTAACAAAAACTCTTTTTTATTATTAATAAGAAAGAATTTTCATTTATTAATAAAAATACCTTTTTATACTTTAGCTTTTATTTTGAATTAAAGCAATTAACATAATCCGGAGTTATTAGCGAAGCTAATCAATTGATTCTTAAGTTTTTTATAATTTTAATCTTGATTATTAATTTACTTTTGCAAAAAGTTTATTTTTTTTAATTTCGGATCGAGAATATCTTGCGAAAGTTATTTATTTAACTTGTAAACCCGGTTCACGAATCAAAATCAAACAATTTAAAAACTTTTTATCAACTCGATCATTTTTAATACATATATATATCTGATCTTTAAAATACTGAAAACTTTTCTAAGATTTCTAATATCGAAGTCGGCGCCGAGTCACCTCTTTTTTCGTTAGAATCTTTTAAATTTATTAAATCTTTTAATCGTATTTTTATAAGCTTTAAATTATCTTCATCTTACTTCGACTTTTAACCGGAACCTTTACTTTTATCGAAAACACTTGCTTCGGAAATGCTTTTTAAAATCAACATCAGTTTTAAGATCTATACTACTCTTTTTCCTTTTGCTCTTTTACTAAGCCTTGCGCTAGTTATAATCGACTTTGCTATCCTTTACGCTTTTATAACTACTCGCATATTATTGCTAAGTGCTTTAAAAGCTCTTTGATTTAATAGTGCTAATATCACCGACTTTATCGAGAAGTACGAAAAGACTTATAATAACTTTAATATCTTTAAAGACGATCGGTTCGTTAAGCTTCTTCGTTATTACGATAACTTTCGCAAAAAGGTTATTAAAAGCTTGCTCGAATAAAAAGCTAAGAAAGATTAAGCTGCTTTTATTAAAGCTTTAAAAGCTGAGTTTCGTAAAAACGATACTTAATAGATTAAAGACTCGATCGCTTTCTTACGAGAATTTATTATACAAAAACGAAATATTAATAACTTGAAAAACTATTATCGCACTTTCTTTCGAGTCTCCGAAAAGCTTACTTTAATGCACTTCTTAAGCAAGACCGAACAAAGCCGCTTATTCTTTCTCGGATTACTCGTCGAAATCCGAAACAAAACGATTAAGCATTATAAAGTCGACGAATTCGATTTAGATTTTTATGCCGCTTTCGACGACTTCGTTGCATTCGCTTTTAAAATCGATTAAAATGCTAAGACTATCGAAGTTATAAATCGAAAAAAGTCTTTTTTAATCAATTTTATTAAAGATATTCGGACTTTAATTAAAAAGCATACCGAGCTAGCTAGCGTACTTGAGTCTATTAAAAAAGCTTTAATAATAGTGCCGTTTATTCGTGAACTACGGTTTACGAATAAAAAAAAAGAAATTGATAAAGTAAGTTTTATAATTAAAAAGTTTTTTAATTTGCAAATTAATGCGATCTATAATCGAATTGATTATTTCGAAAACCAAATCGCTAACTTAACTTTCCGACGCTTTATTTAATCTTAGCTTTAAGTTCGATTCGAAGACTACGACGAAGCTTTTATTAAGTATACCGCTTAAAATACTCGAAGTAAAGTCAGCTTCGAAAGTAGAGTTTATATTATTATTATCGGCTACGGACTATAAAAACGAAAAAGAAAAAGAAGTAAAAGATACGAAAACTAAATACAAGATTATAACTTTTGCGAGAACTTTAAAGATACAACTTAAGCTTTTTATTAATACCGAAATGAATATAAAGCTTTTAAAAACATAGTTAATAAAAGATGTATTTATATTAATAATTACGAACGCTTTTGCTTAAGACTTAAGAAGATTAATGCTTTTATTATTTAAAAGAAATAAAGAAAGACTTAATTTAAATTTATCGTGCTAGACGTTTATAAGACGGAATAAAACAATATCTTAGAAAATCGACTTACTAGCGGACTTAAGACTTATAAACACTTGCTCTTTTATTAACAACCAATTTAACAATTAGCTTAGTATCAGCTCGATCAAAATGCTTAGCAATCAACCAATTAGCCAAAAGAGCTTACTATTATCTTTAAAAGATTAGTCGATATTAAAAATATTAATATTATAAGATAGATTAATACGCTTAATTATTTATCTAATATAAAAGTTGCTTCGGTCGAAATCAACGCTATTGCAAAAGACAAAGCTAAGAAGCTTTTTTCGCTTTCGAAAAGATCTAAGCTTATTAAAATCAAGAAAAATATTCGATAACAAAAAGAAAAGAACTACGGCACTTTTAAAGTTCGTGCTTTTTAAGAATCGAGTATTGCTATAAAGATAAACTTAAAAGATAAGTTGTTCGATAATGTAATTGAAAAAAAGTCTTTTAAACCTTTTAAACTAGTTAAAGCCGACGAAGCTATAAAAGATATAAAAAAAGAAGTTAAGATTACTTAGCGAGTGTTAAAAAGAAAGAAGAAAAGGACTTATAAACGAAAGAAGTTTATTAACTTTTACGTTACTATTAAAGCTTAAAAAAAAGCAATAGCGGCGATTATAAAATCGAGAATCGAAGTTTAAATTGAAGATCTGTTCGAACTCAGCTTTCGCTTCGACAAGCTATTAAGCCATTATATTTTAATAGTTTTTAATACTAAAAAAAACGTAAAAGTCTTTTAAAGTAAGCTTATTCTTATAATCGCTTTAACTATTAGACGTTTAAGTCGGAATGAAGAAGGCAAGCTAAACTTCTTAACGATTTAAATTCGCAAACAACTTATCGCTCGCAATTGCTTCGAAGTAGCGATAAAGACTTTAAAAGTTTTTATTAATATCGACGATATAATTAAAAGCAGATCTTTTTTCGATAATAGATCTAAAGTCAATGTTATAAACAAAAAGGTAATTAAGATAACTAAACTACTTATTATAACGGATCGAGCTTTAATTTATATAATCGTATTCGAAGATCTTTATAATTTCGATAAGTAAATAAACGACGTCGAAGTTATTATTAACGGAATTATTAACTACGCCGATTTCTTTATTATTAATAATAGCAATCACGAAGTTATCTTAAATATACTTTTCTTTTTAAAATCTTAACTTTCTTTTTCTTACTTCGATAATAATACGATAAAAGCCTTTTTTTAAAACTACGATCGATTTACTTAAAGATAAATTATTATTGCAAGAAACAAATCGGATTTAGTCGAAAACTCGAGAAATTAATAATTAATATACAAGCTAAGATAGATGCTAAGCTAAAAAGAAGCTTAAAAAGAAATTCCGCCTGTGAATTATAATTCACGAGTAGATCAGTATAAAAACAATAAAATCATAAAAAAACAATATAACTTAATATTAAGCAAAGCTTATTAAAATTAAAAACATTAAAAATATTTATAATTAAACTCGACAAATCGAAAAATTTTATATTTATTATCGATAACGATAAAAACCCTTTAAAAACAAATATAATAAAAGTTAATACGATATATAAAAAAAAAGAGGAGAAAGTCAAACCGGTAAATTTAAAAGTGTCGGATAAAAAGATATTTAAAAGGATCGACGATTAGTTTAAGCAAGATAAGAAAGCGAAACTTTTTAAGCTTAAAAGACTTTTTTCGAAATACTTTATTAACAAGTTTTCAAACTTAAAAGTTAGATTAAGATTAACAAAAGAACGATTTAAAGTACTTACGATTAGCTTTCAAGTCACTTTAAAAAAAAAGAGCTGCTTTATTAATGCTTTTTAAATCGAAAAGAAGCGATAGCTTAAGACTTTACTTATTTTAGCTAAGTCCGAAAAGAAGTTATGCCACTTTAAAAGATTAAAACGGTGCTTTACGAAGCTTAACAAAAGAAAACGTTTACGATACCGAAAGCTTTGCAAAAGATAATCATTATTATATTAAAAGAACGATAAAGCAAAAGGTCTTCGAATTATGCTAAAGCTTTTATTAAAACAAATAATTTATTATAATAAAGAAAAAGAAAAGAAAATATAAGCTGATTATTATCGTAATTAAAATGAACCGTATTACGATTAAAGACGCTAATATTGCTTCGAACGTAAATTAATTTTCGAACGAATTTGCCGGTCTTACGATAATTACACTCTTAGACTTTTTCTTTAAATACAATCAATTCTTTTTTAACGTTAAGTCTAAAGACATGATAGCTATTTAAACGCTTATCGGATTGTTTCGAATGACTCGGATACTTATAAAAGCTATTAATTCGATCGTTCAATTCGTTAAAGTTATTTATAAAATCCTTATAGATTGCATTCTTAACGTTTGCTTGCTTTATATAAATAACGTAAAAGTTAAAAGATCGCGATCTTTTTATAATTATAAAGAAGTTTTACTCGGAATATAACGATTCGTTGTGACGACACGCCAGGTCTCCTGGACGCCCTCACATGCGCCAAGCTACTTCCCTCCTTTTTTCCTTCGTATTCTTCGTATTCACTCATTCCCCGCTTTTGACCCATGAACCATGGTTCACGAGTCCTTGGCGCTTCTACCTTCGTGTATATAGACCTCAGCTACCTTCGACCTCTACACTCGGTAGTTGTTGATTCTAAGTCATTACTTTGAGATTCTCTTGAGCTCCCATGTGAACCCCCGCGCTCCCGTGAGTTCCTTCAGGTAATCGCTTAAGGTCGTCACATTCGTCTTAAAACACATTTAAAATATCGATAAAGTGTTCGTAAAGTTTAAAAGAGCTAAGACGACCGTCGGAACGAAGTCTTAATATTATATGCTTAACTTTAATATCGTTAGATTCGTTACGGATAGCGAAAAACGCTACTTTTAGACCGCTAAAATTAAAAAGATATTAAAATAAATCAAGTGCGAAGATATATCGGAAGCTCGAGCCTTTATTAAGATCGTAGTTTATTATAAAATCTAAATTAAAAACTTCTTTACGATTGCTGTCTTAATCTACGCGATTATAAGAAAAAAGATCGAATTCGAATAGTTAAAGCCTTAATAAAAAGCGATAAAGCTGCTTAAAAAAGCTTTGCTTTCTGCTTTCGCTCTTATTAAGATCGATTACCAGGGCAAAGGACCAAGTTCTTTGTAGTGTCACCAACGAGCTAATTATTCGATTTATAAAAATCTTTATATATTTAAGTAAATTATAAAATAAATAATAATAGAAACTGAATAAATCTAAAGGTATTTGGCGCAAGAAATAATTTATCTAATTATTTATTATAAAAAAGAAACCCTTTTAAATACTTCTTTTTATAAAGGAGACCTTAGACCCTTTTACGAATTACTTATATTTTAATAATTTATTATAAGGGGGGGACCCCTTTAAACCCCCGTTTTTACTACGGAAACCCCAGACTCTTTTGCGAATTGCTTATATTTAATAATTTAATATAAGGGGGAGACCCCCTTAAACCCCCCCTTTTTTACTAAGCAAACCTCAGCCCCTTTTGCGAATTACTTATACCTAATAATTTAATATAAGGGGGGGACCCCCTTAAACCCCCCTGTTTATTAAAGAAACCTCAAACCCATTTGCAAATTATTTATATTTAAGGCAGCAGCGTACGTTACGTAAGGCAGCGACGTGCGTTACGTAAGGCAGCGACGTCGGACGTGCGTTACGTATGGCAGCCTTACGTAGGTTACGTGTGGCAGCCTTACGTAAGCTACGTATAGCAGCCTAGCTGCAATGCTTTACGTATTACGTAAGGCAGTGCTAGCGACGTGCGTTACGTATTGCACCGACGTGCGTTACGTGTGGCAGCATTACGTAAGTTACGTGTGGCAGCCTTACGTAAGTTACGTGTGGCAGCCTTACCCAAGTTACGTATTGCAGCGACGTAAGTTAGGTGTGGCAGCCTTACGTAAGTTAGCTGTGGTAGCCTTACGTAAGTTACGTGTGGCAGCCTTACGTAAGTTACGTATTGCACCGACGTGCGTTACGTGTAGCAGCATTACGTAAGTTACGTGTGGCAGCCTTACGTAAGTTACGTGTGGCAGCCTTACGTAAGTTACGTGTGGCAGCCTTACGTAAGTTACGTATTGCACCGACGTGCGTTACGTGTGGCAGCATTACGTAAGTTACGTGTGGCAGCCTTACGTAAGTTACGTATTGCAGCGACGTAAGTTAGGTGTGGCAGCCTTACGTAAGTTAGCTGTGGCAGCCTTACGTAAGTTACGTATTGCAGCGACGTAAGTTAGGTGTGGCAGCGACGTGCGTTACGTATGGCAGCCTTACGTAAGTTACGTGTAGCAGCTTGACGTAAGTTACGTGTGGCAGCCTTACGTAAGTTACATATGGCAGCGACGTGCGTTACGTACGGCAGAATTGATGGCGGTAGCTGAATTTAGCTTAGCTGTGTTTCATATTTAATTCGGGCCGACCCGTTCCGAAAAAAGTTCAATAGATTAACATGGAATAAAAGTCTTGGCACGCTCAGAAATCTTGCCAGAACGGTATAGAATAGTCTCACGTGATTGGATGACTAACCACTACAACCCCTGGAATTTATCTTGGGTCACCGTTGGTGACAATAACAAAGAAAAAAAGAAAATCTATTTAACGGTAAACGCTAATCTTAAAAGATAAAAAGCAATATTATAGTAAAAAGACTTCGATAAGAAGCGATATTTTGTTAAGTTCGAAAGTAGTCTTTAGAACTTTACGAAGAGTAAGTACGACGCGATTAAGCGAAAATGCCGCGATGCTTTAAAAGCTATGAAAAAGATAAAGAACGAACTATACGAAGTTCACTTTATCTTAAAAACTAACGCTAAAGTACTAGTTAATCAACTTAACGGATCAACGAGCGATTTACTTAAAACCTTCGTTACGAATTGAATTGCGTAAATAAGATTAATAGACTTTAAAATCAAGCATATCTTTAAGATTAAAAACACAGCGGCGGACGGTCTTTTTAAGAAAAAAAAAGAGCATCTTTTAAATATTTAAAAAAAAAAAAAAAAATATTAACGATTAAGTTATCAACGAGCTAAGCATTTTTTTAATATTTTCGATTAAACGACTCGTGAATTATAATTTACGAGCTAAAAAGAAAATTTTAAAGCACGATTACTCGCTCGAATTTAAGCTTATTGCTCAATTCCTTATTATTCTTAAACGCTTTCTTTCGATCAAGACTTACGACTTTTAAAAGTTTAAAAACAAAGCACTTAACTACTTAATTAAAGATAATTACTTTTATAAGCGAGTAAACAATTCTTACTCGATCAAGCTAGTTATCGACGGAACTTAAAAACGTTATACTGCTATTTCCGACGCTTACCGAAAATCCGGATATAAAAGAGCCGAATCAACTTATTACCGCATATCAAAACTCTTTTTTTAAAATAAATACTACGAAGATTGCAAAGCTTTCGTTTAAAGCTATAAGCTTTATTAAAAACGCAAAGCTAAACGAACAGAAAACCTTTTGTACTCGACCTAGCTTACTTAAATATAATTAAAAGTTAGCTTAAACGTATTACGAGTATTTATTATCGATAAAAAGATAATTTGCTTCGTACTAACTAAAGAAGATCTATTTAAATAGCTAAAAAAGCGACCACCCCGATTAGCTAACGCCGAATCTATTACTAAGTTCTTTTAAAAAGATATCGTTTACCGCTATAAACTATTCGAAAGACTGATTATCGATAAAAGACTCGAAAACAAAGCAATTACTAAAGCTTTCGCCGTTAAATACGAAATTAAAAAGGTTTAAATCTCGAGTTACAATTTAAAAACAAATAGAATAATTAAAAAAAGAAACAAAGACATCTTAAATAGCTTATCGAAAGTTATAAATAAAAGATTTAAAGATTAAGTTCGCAAATTTAATAAAATGCTCTTTGCGATCCGGATATCGATATACGCACTTATTAAAGTTACTCTTTTCTTTTTAAACTACGAACAAAAAGCTAAGCTACTTTTAAAATCACGATAACTAGTTTAAAAGTTACTATTATAATAAAAGGTTCGATCTCGCGCTAACTTGCTTGCTATAAAGTTTAAATAATTAAAACTTCGAAACGAAGATATCGACGAGATCATCTTAAAAAAGAAACGCTATCGACTTACCGTTAAAGCTACTTAAGAACGAGTTAAAGTCTTAAAATCGGAACTTATTAAAAAGAAAGACTTAATATTGTTTTACGACGTTAAACGCAGCATCGACATGTCCGCGGATACTAAGCTAGATTACAAGTAGCTAAGACTTTATATCGTCTTTAAAGCTTACGATAAAAGATATTATAAACTTTAAGAAACCGATAAAATTAAGCTCAAAAGCACTTTTGCAATTAACCGCTTTAAACGATTCTACCGCCGCGATCAAACCTTCTTTCCTTTTAATAAAGACGACGAAAAAGAAGAAGAAGAAGATTCGGGTTCTTTAAACAACTCAGACTTCAGCGAATACGAGCCTTTCGACGAGGGCAAAAGTGAACTACTTAATTTAAAAGTGATCTTTAGACTTAAGTCCACCAACTTTTAAATCATTTTTTTAATACTCTCGAAAAAACAAAAACTAGCTTACAAAACTGTTTTTTAGTTTGTTCCTTACTTTGTTTTCCTACTTTTTTATCTTTTCTTTATTCTATACTTATTTTATAAAAAGACGTGCCTTTAATAATCACTTTCTTTGTTTTAATAAAGAAAGGTATTTCTTACGTTTATTCTCTTACTTTTAGACTTGCTTTTTATTGTATTCTTTATTCTTTCTTTATTCCTTTCACTTTATTAGCTATTCACTTGTCTTATACAGATTGTTTTTATTATTTAATTGTTTTTTACTTGTTTTAAGCTTATACGGCTATTTCTTATTTTTTATTTAAGATTATTCCTTTGTTTTAAGCGTGCTTAACTACGTGTATTCGAAAGTGAACTGCTATTAAAAAGAATAAGTCTTCTTTACAAATGTACTTATATAAAAAAGCTTTTTTCTTTTTCTTTTTAATATTTTCTTTCTTTATATAATAATAACTATAATAACATTACTACTACTTTTTTTTCACAACTATATAATATTATATTAATACTAACGACCTTAATCATTACTTAATTAATCATTATTATTATTAGCTTTATTCCGCTATCTTATGTTTGATTCGTGAACCGTAGTTTACGACTTAAATATACTTTTTAAGTTAGCCGCCGTTAAAAGAAAAGCTTTTGTCCGGAATGCACTTTCTAGCTTACCGATAAGCAAAAAGCAAGCTGCTTTAGCTCGATAATCGAGTTTCGAATTAAAGTTTAAAAGACGAGTTATTAAAACCTTCGATAAGTTCTTTTAGACTTACCGCTAAATAAGCAACTTTAATTAACTAGCTATGCTTAAAGTAGCAACTTTCGACTTTAATAATAAATTAAATAAAAAAGACGACTTGATCTTATAATACGACTAGTTCTTGCAAGCCGAATGCGTAAAAAAGAATATAAACGCCGAAGACCTCCTTTTAGCTTACGACTAGTTTATTATTAAAGTCACCGTTATCTATTCTTTACGCAATAAAAACGCCGAAAAATACAAACGAATTAAAAGAACTTTCGATAGCGCTAAAAGCTAATTGCTGTACGACGACCACTTTAAAGCTATATACACTTTAATCCGTAGCGCTCGCTAATTAAGCGTTATTTTAAAGACTTATAATTTTAACGCTTTCGTTATCTAAGTCATTAACTATTATATTATTGCTTACGTCGCTTTTTAGAAAACTATAGCTAATATAGCTCGAAGACGTAAGTTTATTAAGCTTAATGCTACGGTAATCAACTTTATTTACTAGACCGTAAAAGACAAAACTAATATTAAGTAGAAAGATAAGATCGCTATTCCGGACGAAAGACTTTTAAAGAAGCTAAAATTAAAAGTCTTATTATATAGCTTGTTAGTTTTATTTCTCGATAATATTAAAAACGAATACGACGAGCTTAAAAAACGTATAAAGTTTGCCGACGAAAATCAAATTTAAAATTTCGTTTTGCAAAAAGAACTCGAATCCGAACTTTTACTCGTAAACTATAGTTCACGAATGCTAGATAACTTAGCAATTAAAGCGGGACTAAGTTAATTTTTCGCTTTTAAGACCCTTTTGCTTAAATCATTTATTGCGTGCTTTTTATTATTATTAGCTTTATTTTAAAGATCGATGTTATCTTTTGCTAATAAGCTTTCGAACGTTAAACTATTTGCTTCGATCATATCTACTTTACGCAAGTCTATCGACGTAAGCTCTTTTCTAGCTTTTGCACTTAAAATGCAACGCGAACTTTTCGAGAACTAGCTGTTATTAACACTACTCGTTAAAGAAAAAGACAGCTTTAAGTACGAACTAGCTAAAGCCGTATCGAACCGCTGCTTAAGACTCGTCGAAATTAAAGACTTTATAAGTATAAACGTAGCTTTTATTAACTTTTACTAAGACTTTTATTAATTAGCTTTCGATCGCTTGAACTTAAACGAGAATATCGATAATGCTTTTTAAGTTGCCGTAGAGTCGATTAAGAAAGCTATTAATTAGATCCGTAAGCTTTTAAAAGACGAATTTTTTAATAACGCGATCTTACGACTTTTCGACCGTCGTAGCTAAGTAAAAGTAAATAAAAAAAGAAGTAAAATAATAAACTACTTTTTGCTATCCGAGATCTTTAATTTAAGCTTTAACGACGACGATTACGATTGCATAAAGATTTCTTAAAAAGTGAAAAACGTATTAGAATTTAAAGATAAGTTTAAAGAACTCTTTAATTTAAACGTTTAAACGAAGCTTTGCTTTAGCCGCAAAGTCTTACCGTTCGTTATCGAACTATTAAATAAAGTCTTTTACGAAGTCTACACTTTCGAATACGCTAAATACTTTAAGCTAGCTACGAAAGGCTTTATAATAGTAGTGACCTGTTTTAACTTATATCGATTTATCGAAGCTTATTAAACTAACGCTTTTAACAACTTTATGCTTTACTCGAGCAACTAATCGATGTTTGCTATTAAGATTAAAAGCAGTACTTTAGTTAAAAGAATATTTAGCTTAAGCTTTTCTAAGTTTAAAGTTAAGCCGATATCTTTTAACAAGCTAAATTAAAGCACTAGCTTAATAAGCACCGCTTAAAAGAATAGCCTTTTTAATACTATAAATGCGAATAGCTATACGAAAGTTTAGCTTATATTAAAAGCTTTTTTCTTAGACGACAAGCACGGCAACTAGACTTTCTTTACTATTATAAACAAAAAGATTTAAATGTACTTGTACTACTTTCGGACCAGTAATTTAAAAAGAGCCCCGACCGGTGCATTTTTTAATATAATGCACTCCTTAACTTAATAAGTCCTTCGAAGCTATTATAAGCTATACTTTATCGCTTTATTCAATCGCCGAGACGGAAACTACAAGCTTATTGTTTATTCGAAACCCTTTTAGCTTTTTAGATGCAATAATAGTGCTCGAATAATTGCGACCAAGCACGACGCTAATACTAAACGACCCGTAAACCGTAGTTCACGAATAGAAAACAAAGTCTTAGATTACTACTTAATGCTTTACGGCGTAAAAAGTCAGATCGGAAGCTTAGCTATTTAGCTTAAGAGCTACACTTACGACACAACTTTTAGAAAGACTATTAAATAAAAAGCTTTTAGACTTAAGTCGAAGATTTTAAATGCTTTTAAGAATATTACGCCGCGCTAACCTTTCGTTATAATTAGTGATCTCGCTACCTTTATATTCGTTATTACGAAATAAAGTGTTTTCTTAAATATAAACGCTTTTTAAAATTCTTTTTACGAATAAGCAATCTTTTTTAATAATTATACCGCTTTGCTAAACGATAATACTTTAGAAAATAAAGTCAACTTTATAAAGCACGCTTGCACGATCGTTTTAAAACGCATGCCGCTAACCTCTCGATAAAAAGTCATTAATAAATCAAGCTAACTTTTCGCCGTTATAATCTAATGTTGTGCGGAACAGGCATGCTCTACCCAAGCTACATGTGACATGTCATGTGACCTCGCCTAATAGCGCCCTTAGCACACTAGAGCTCTTAAGTACATGTATATAGATCTTGACGAGCTTCTTAGATAAAATATACTAAGCTTTATTCAATCTATAGAATCTCTTTTTAATTTTAGTACTAGTAAGCACTACAATTAAGAGCTATATTCGCACTTACGAGCTATTTAATTAGTCTTTAACAACCTCCGAATTAATCGAGAGCGGATTCTACAAGTCACTTTAACGCTACTTTACTATAATTTTTATTTTTGCAATCTGTCTTTTTTCAATTATATTTATTCTTTACAACTAACACTTATTACCTTTAAAAACTCTAATTAATTTTCAAAAGCTCTAGTCACAAAATCAACTGCTATAACAATAAACGACAAAGTAAAAGAGGTTCTTTTAATTAACAAAACGAACTTTACAAATCGTAACGACTTTTTAAGATAGATTACGAATTACAAATACTTTATTAAGCGCTTTAGCATAAAACAATACGCAGTTCTTCGTATTAGCGTAAAAGAGCTTGCTCTTTTTATCGAATAAATTAAACTAAAAACGAAGTCTATTATAAAAATAGTAACGGAGCTTAACAACGAATAGTTTTAAGAATAAGACCGCTAACGAAAAGCTTAAGAAAAACTATACTTAAGAGCTCTTGCAAACGATCTTAACAGACCTTTAAAACTAAAAAAAGCTGAGTTCGAAGACGTCCGAAAAGCGTATAACGATAATATAAAAAAATACAACTTCGCTATAAATAATTAAAAGGTCTTAAGTAATAAAAGCAATCAAATCATAGATTAGATTAAAAAGACGGTTAAAAGCTCTATTTTCGAGAAAGCGATCTTAGCGGCTTTAAAAGAAAACAATACCTTTATTTAATTCTTAATAAAAAAGCTTCAAGAAATATACCGTTTATTTAACTCGAGCTTCAAGCTATCGATAGCACGAAATTATAACAAATCCTTGCAAGCAGCTAAGCAAAAGAGCGTTTTTTTAACGGTATAAATTAAAAAACATCGAGCTATTTATAAGTTAGCGAAAATGAACAACTTTTACGAAACGACGAGTACACTCGCGATAAAAGCATTCTTAAAAGCTATTAACGAAAAATAATTATTAACTTAAGCGTCGTTAAAGCTCGCAAAAGTTATTCGAAACGACGAGCTATTATTACTTTAAAAGCGCACTTTCTACGATTACTTTAATTAATACGAAAGCTAAGTTAACGAAAAGACTAACAATTTGAATTTTAACTTCTTTAGCGTATTCGCTACTTTCGGAGATCAAATCATTCGCAGCACCTTCGGAAGTGACAAAGCTAACGATACTGCTTTTAAGCAATCCGGTAAACGCTCCGATAGCTTTAAAAGACTTACTAAAAGTTTTAAATGCTCGTGCTTTAAAAAGAAAAACTATTATTAAAACGCAATTAAATATAAGATCTTTCGTTATTGCTTTAACGGTCTTAACGAAAGTGGATTCGTAAAGCCGAACCGAGATAATATCGTCGCTATAAAGAAAAAGCTTTAAAAGCTTAAATTTAAAACGCTTTAAAAAGAGATTACGAAAGAAAGCTAAGCATAAATTCAGATCGATAAGATCGTCTTAAAAAGCAAAGAAAAGCAATCGAACGATAGCGATAAGTTAAAATACTTTAAAAAAGTATTAGCAATTATTATCGATCTTAAGCTCTTTAGCACGCTTAATAATCTTATCTTTAACGGTCTTTATAATACGGCTGACAATAAGCACTAGCTATTTAATAGCACTCTTTTCGATAATTACGACGCTACTCACTTTATAAACGATAAGAATCTTTTAAAGCTAAAGTTAATTCAACGCTTTCGCTTAACCGACTTTATCGAAGCTAAAACGAGTAATCTTTTAATCGTCGAGCGAAGTACTAAAGTCTTTAAGAGAGCTTTAAACGGATTAAATAAAGCTAAAACGGAAGATTTAAAATTAAAAAACGTCGCTATCGTTAAAAGGTTTAATATTAATATCATTTCGAAAGCTTTTTTAAGCAAAACTAACGTATAATACTCGAGATATAACGCAACTCTCCGTTACGAAAAAGTCAAAAAGAGCGTCGTATTAAGAAAATTAAAAAAGAAGTTCAACTTTACGTTTTTTAAATACAAGCTATTTAATTATTCTTTGTCTTAATTAATTCGTAATTCTTTTTGCTTAATAATATTCTTTACAACTTAAAAGCGCTTGCAAACACGTTATAAATTCTAAAAGAGCAATGTCTTTCGAGCTTTAAAAAAAGATTCATCGATACTTTAGCATTTACGAATAAGTCATCTAAGTAAAAAAGCGCTCGAAGCGCTAGCTTATAATGCTAAAAAAGTAAAACTTAAAAGAATTATTAAAGTTGAATATAAAGCATATATTATTACGTACGCTTAATAAGTCATATCTCGCCGCACGTTAAACAATAAAGCAATTAAACTATTTTATAAGATCGCTTAAGATCTATTCGACTTTCTTAACGATTTCGACGAAAGCAAATGATTATTAATAATTAAAAATAAATATAATAAAAAGCTATTCGGCTTTATATTAAAAGATAAGTTGCAATTAACGGTTATAAAAGTATTAAAAGAATTTAAAGCATAAACGAAACGCAAATACGGTCTTTTAATAGCTATTATACGCTATAACAACGATTCTTCGGTAATCGCAATCAACGTTATCGGCTTTATTAAATATTAAAGATAAGCGAAAGAGGTTAAGATCGAATTAAAGCTTTTATTATCTTTTAATTACGAACTTAATAAAAGAGCCGAAAAGGCTAAGAAAGAAATAATAAAACGGTCTATTAAAATAAAAATAAAAGCAAAGCTCTTAAAAAAGCTTTAGCTTAAAACTATACTAGCCGCTATTTATCTTTATAACATAATACCGAAAGCGAAGAGCTTTATAAAGAGTCCGAATAAAGTGCTATAGCTTTGGTTCAAGCAATATTTTAAGTAATACGATCCGGCGATCTTTATACGAATCGACACCGACTTAAGACTAGATTATAGCGGTTTAGTTGCGTATAACGCTCGTACGTACTTAATAATTAAAAATCGAAAAGCTCTTCGCAACAAAAGAGCTTTTAAAGTTAAACCGAAAAGACATATAAGTTACTTAATTAAATATATAGCTTTTAATATATATAAAGTCTATATTCTTATGCTTTATAAAGTGATTATTATACGCAACGTAACGTTCGATAAGACTCAATTCTATTTTAAAAACGAAGAAAAATCGGTCGGCCAACCGATTAACGAGATTAAAAGCATCGTTATTAAATTAAAAGATATTAAAAACTCTAATTAAACAAAGGACGCTTTATTTAATATAAAGAACGTTGCAAAGGATCGTTTAAAAGAGACGAATACAGCTAATATAAGAGGTGAGCAACCGTTAGACTTTATAAAGGTTGACTTAAAAGGATTTAGTTAAAGCTTAAAGAATACGACCTTATTTAATCCGAGCGATGCATAAACGTTAAAAGCTTTAACTTCAATTAAAGACTTTATAAATACTTCTATACTAAAAGCAACTGCTTTACGAGACGATTTAATAAACTTTGATAATTCGAATTATACCGTTAAACGTTTCGCTAGCTCTTTAGCTAAAAGCAAAAGCGAAAGTGCCTTAAGACTGCTAAAAGCAAAAAGGAGCATCGTAAACGAGTAAAAACCTAGCCTTAATAAAAGAGCGCGCAAATCATACCCTTAAGTTGTTATTTAAAGCCGAGGCCCGAAAGGCTAAGCTATAAGCCGACCAACGAAAGCTTTTACGTTAATAACCGGCGGAGATTCAAACCGAATAATCAAAAAAGAGCTTTTAAACCTTTTTAAAGCGAGTATTAATAATAAGAAATTAAACTATAAACACTTTAAATAAAATTCCGACTTTAATAAAAAGCATTCACTTATTAATAGCCGTATTAAAAAACGCGCGAAGATATACGCAAGTATTAATAAGCTTTTCTTAAATAACTTTCGCGCCGATTCGAACCGCTATTCGCGCGTTTTAGATTTTATATCGACTTTTTAAGCTAATAGCGAACTCGTGCGCGAAGATAGCAAAGATTACGAGACATTGCACGCTATTATAGCAACTGCTACTTCGTTTAAATTGTTATTAAAACAACTTAACTCGCAAAAACGAAAATATTTAAAACCTTTTACTTATTAAAAAAAGTTATAACGATACTTATACGGCAAAGAGTTCAAAAACGGAGCTTTTATAAAGCTAAATAATCTAAAGAAAAAGAACTGCTAGAAAGTGATTCTCGAGAGCGAAGCTAAGTTAAAACTTATACTTTTTAAGTAAGTATTCATATATAAAACTAGCTCGTCCGAAAAGATCGTAAGGTTTAGATCGAAGATTATTATTAAAAGTGACTTTTAAAACGAATCTACTATCTATTCAACTTACGCGGCTACGCTAGCAGCTAGATCTTTTAAAATCATAATAGCTATAGCAGCCGAATTTGATTTAAAAGTAAAACAGTTCGATATCGTTAACGCTTTTATTAACGCTATAAAACACACGGATAGCGTCTTAGTCACG
This sequence comes from Drepanopeziza brunnea f. sp. 'multigermtubi', assembly GCF_022702325.1. Lineage (NCBI taxonomy): Eukaryota > Fungi > Ascomycota > Leotiomycetes > Helotiales > Drepanopezizaceae > Drepanopeziza > Drepanopeziza brunnea. The sequence continues at coordinate 731,635 of NW_027094080.1, read as the reverse complement.
TATTATCTTTTTAACGGTTTTAAGCAAAAAAGTATGCTCGTAAAGGTCGATAAAGCTTTATATAAACTTAAAGACTCGCTAGCTTTATAATATTTCGACTTTATAAGTATACTCGACAAATTAAAGCTTATACTACTCGGTAAAGAACCGTGTATTTTTACGAATCTAAACAAGACGGTTTTTATAGCGTTTTACGTAAACGATATTTAAATCATATATTATCACTTTAATCTTTTTAAAGCGCAAGAGATTATTAACGGTTTTAATAAAGCGTATAAGATCGAAGCGATAAAAGATATTAAATAGTTTCTTAATATAAAAGTCGCTCGAAACCGTTAGCGAAGAACGCTAACGCTTATGCACGACGCTTATATTAGAAAAATAATTAAGAAATTCGAACTTACGAACGGACGCTGCTTAGCAATTCTATTACCGTTTTATAACTTAATCAAGAATAAAAGAATAGCTTCGCGAAAGCAAATAAAAGAATACTAAAAGAAGGTTAGATCCGTGTTATATATAACGATCATATTACGCTTAAATATAGCTTTTGCAGCCTTTTAATTCTTTCACTTTAGCACCAATCTAAGCGCGGAGCACCTTCGAACTATAAACTAATATCTGCGATATCTATTTAGCTCGCGCTTTAAAAGCATTTAATACAGCTAGTTTAGTAAATCAAAGCTAGTAATAACCTTTAACGCTTTTTACGCCGATAACGAAGAAACAAAGCGATCTTTTCAAAAGTATATTATGTTTTTATTCGGAGGTACGATCTTTTAAAAAGCTTTAAAGCAAGATATAATTATTATATTATCTATTAAAGCGGAGCTTCTTAGCATAGCTTTTATAGTAAAAGAAATTATAGCGCTTTAACGATTTTTTAAAAAGCTGTACCTTCGATTTGCGGCGCTTTAAATAATCTATTATAATAATTAATAAACAATCAAGCTTATAACTAATAAAAAAGAGCGTATTTTTACTAAGCTTCGCTACGTCGATATTTATAATATATAGCTGCGCTAAAAGCACTTTAAGAAAAGCTTTTAAATTTAATATCTCTTTACTAAAGAGATGCACGCTAATGATCTTATTAAGAATCTAACTCGACAAAAGTTTAAAAGCTTTATTAAGCTTTTAAATTTATAAGACGCTCGCGCGTTCGTCGAAAAGCTTTAATAGCACGCATATGCTATTCACTTATTATTATTTTTTTTTTTTTTTTTTATACGTGATTTAAAAGAAAACATTTATTTAGCAATCATAGCTATTATTCTATTTTATCTTACACGCTTTTACCGTTCGCTTTTTATAATAAAAGATCAATTAAAGCTCTTAACAATCTTTTCACTTTAGTTCGGCGCTCCGCAAGCGTTATAGCAACGGCGAGCGCCGCCGCGAAAGCGGCAAGCGCAATAATTAGCGCAAAAGGAGCGACGATAATAAGTGCGACGAAAGCGACGGAAGCTGCGGGAGCGACGGGAGCAACAAAAGCGGCTAGCGCGAGCGCAAAAGCTGCTATAGCAGCAGATTAAAGCCTTTGCATAAAGTCCGAAAGGAAGTTCTAATTAAAAAAAGCTGCTTAGATTAAATTATTTCGTAAATTAAAAAGCTTGATTTACGAAAAAGTAATATGCTCGAAGCGCTCCGAGTCACCGGACCACGGTTCGCTACCATAAGATTATTCAATTTAATAAAGGCTATATTCAAATTAAAAGTTTTAAAAGCAAAAGCAAAACTTACAAAGCTATCGAGACTACTTTTAAAACCTCTACTTCTATTCGCTAAACCGCTCGGACTATTAGCAGCACCTTTTAAAAAGGCAGCATTTAAAGCGAGCTGTTATCGTATAGCATTTCAAAGATCTCGGCGAACTCTTTATATAGCACTATTGTCTTTAGCGCTTACGAAGTTATCGAAAGCGGTGTTAGCAACAGCAAAAGCAGCGGTGCAATTGCTATAGCTACCTTTAGCATACCGGAGATAGCATATAACGCTCGTATCGCAATTATAATAATCTTTATTAAACTTCGATATAATCTTATTATTAATGCACTTAATATACCTTAAGGCTTTAACGGTCGTTAGTATAAGCAAGCGCTTAATAAAAAGGTCTAAAAGAAAAAGCGAAGCTTCGAAGATAAGAGTGCGTAGTATAGCCGCCGCAGCCGCCGCAGCTGTAATAGCAGCAATAGCTAAAGCAGAAAAAGGATTCTCTTAATAATCAGCATAAATATATTAATCTATTAAAAGCACTTACTCTTAAACGGCTTCGACCGCGCTTAACGATTCTATTAAACTGAGTCATTTGCTTAAAAAGCATTATATAAATGAATAAAAATTAAAGGTTTGTTATAATAAAAACGGACGCGCTTTTACTTATATAACAACGCGATAAAGACGGCGCTAAAGACTTCCGCTACGTAATAAGACCGACTTAAAAAAGAATTGCATTCTTAACTAACACTTAATCAATAATAACAACCGTTATTTGTTTATTTTAAACTACGATAACAATCTCTTTTGTTTACATCGAATTTAAAAAGCTTAATCACTTATTTTTTTTCTTTTCTGTTTGCTTGCAGCTTAGCAGCTGTTCTGCTAACTTAAAAAGTGTATTATACGAAATAAGCATGCTTCACTTAAGCTATATATAACATGTTATATAACTTCGCTTAATAGCGCCTTTAGCATACTAAAGCTTTTAGGTATATGTATATAGATCTTGACGAGCTTCTTAAATAGAATATATCAAGCTTCATTCAATCTACAAAATCTCTTTCTAATCTTAATGCTGGTAAGCACTACATTTAATTAAACTACGTTAATTACGTATCGAAAGCTTTAATCGGAAGAATAAATTAAAACGAACTTCGAGTAGTAGAAGAATTGACCGCTATCTTTACTATATCTCGGACTTAGTTTTAAAAACACTTTATTAAGCATAAAAAAAAGTTGTTTTCGATATTTAAAAAAAGATTTGCTATTATTTTAAATGCTAAAGCTAAAACTTATAAAGCTAAGTCTTTTTTTAAAAGCAAAAACCGCCGAGCTAACGACTTTATAAACGCCGATAAGTTAAAAGATTTTAAAAAGAGCTTGCGACCGATAAAGTTGTTTTTTTAACGACTTTGATTTAAGTGTAAAGATCAATTTAAAAAATGCGAAATCTATTCGTAAACTACAGTTCACGAGCTAAATTAACAATCTTAAAGCATCATCTTCTTAGCCGGAATCTTTAGACCGCGCGTTCGATAAAGCTATAAAAGCTTTAAATAACTTGCTCGAAGACGAAGACGACTTAACTAATAGCTTTAGTTTTTATTCTAGCTTCGCTAACCCTCCGTCGGCCAAGTTTACGCTTATTAACGATGCTATTAATAACAAGCGCAAGAACGACACGCGCTCTTTCATCTTTAAGGATGCTACTGCTAGCACGTCATTATCTAATGCTAGCTTAGCCAAAAGAAGAAGACCCTCTTAGCTTAAAGAAGACGAAAGAATTGAAGACGTAAGCACGGAAAAAGACTATAAAGAAGCTGTCGAAGCGTAGTTTAGATATTTAGAGTTTAGAAACAAAATACTTCTTCTTTTTCTATACACTAGATTTTTTTCTTTCTTTTATACCCTTTTTTTTTTCTTCTTGCTTAATAATAAGCGAGAGCGCTTATTTATTTTATAAAAGGACGGATGTAAACACTTTGCTTAATAAAGTACCTGCTATAGCCACTAAGGCCACATTAAACGGACCTATCTTCTATAAAAAGGCACACATCTCTTAGCTAAAACAATCAACGAGCTTTCTACTTATCTTTTTCGGCACTTCTTTTGTAAGACCATGAGGTCTAGCCTTAAAGCCAGGCTTCTATACGGCACATCTTTTTGGGTGCTTCTACAACACCGGCAACTCTTTCCTTAGCAAGCAGTGCTTTGCTAATTATTATATCGATCGAAAAAGAAAAAAAGTAATCAAACAAAGGAAAAACAATCTTACCTTTCTAAATCTCACTCTTCCTTTTCTTATAGCGGCCTTTCTACTGTGGTGGAGTTGGGGCTCTGTATTTGTTTTGTCCATGTATATAGTACTGATGCTAGGCACCTTTGTCACGTGGGTGCGCTGCATGCTTTGGCCTTATTAAGCACGTGGTTAGGTCACGTGGTTAGGTCACGTGTAGGCTCTTATATAAACGAGTAGTTGGTTCCTCCTTGAACTAGCACCACATCATTATACAATACAATACACGTACTCATAGCACATATTCAAGTGTCCTTCGATCGTCTTCCTTTTCCTTTTTTATTTACTTACGATTTTATTATAGCTATATTCATATATATCTTTTGATTTAACGTTAAGTATATATCGGAGCTCTTTTCTTTTATATATATTTAATAACTTACGCAAAGAATCGAATCAAAGGTTAGTCTTTATACCTTTTTTAGACTTGCTTCTTTTGCGAGAAGCTATATATTCGGAATTCACGTTATACGCTAAGCTATTAACTATATGCTTTTGCGATGCTCTTTCGAAGAGTATTCGATATACGCTAAGCTAATAGTCAAATGCTTTTGCATATAAGCTTCGAGACTATTGCTTTAAAAGCGATCTTTTTTCGATTTATATTCGTTAAGCATGCTATTCGATATACTCGATAAATACTACTTAAAAAGTCGTTACTTTAGTTCGAAGATCGAACTAGCTAAAGTTCAATTTAGTATCTACAAAGTACTATTTATTTAGACTACTTTGTACGGCGATACGCCCGAAGTATTATTCGTTTAATATACTTTACCCTTTCGATTTAATATCGATTCTAATACAAGTTTATTGCTTTTTCTTTTTTAAAAAAGTAAGCAATAGCTAAATACCGAAAATATTACGTTAAGCTTAAGAGGTTGAAAATTCAATACTTACTTCGCAACGGAGATTACGTATAAAGATTTCAAATTACTTTCGAATATCTTTTGCTTCGGTAAATAAAAGATACGATAAACGGAAATAAGTGTTATGCAATTCGAAACCGTTTTAGTGTCGCATTATATTGTGACAGCCTGCCTTGTTACCTGCAGTCAGCTGATCACCCATCCAGGCCTAGCGCCTGTGGCCATGTATATAGACCTTCCTGAGCTCCCCGAGCTTCCTGTTTCCTTTCCTCACTTTGTATTCTAAGGTCAGAATTCATCAGTTCGTCACATTATACAAAGTCCTTCGATTAGGTCGTCGTATTACGGCTTATTGATTATTGTCAAGAACGGAGTGAGTTACTTGTTGGGTGCTCCACGGTCTTCTTTTATTGCTTACAGATTATTGTCTTTTTTACGACCTCACCTCTTCCTCAGCTCTTCCGACCTAAAAGAGCTCCCCTTCAATTTTTTGCACTTCGGTTGCAAGACGAACTCTCTTCTCCACTCTTTTTCCTGGCGTTTCCGACATTCAAACGCCCCCCCTCCCTCTTCATTCCACCACTATGTCTTCCTACGAAGACGACGGCCCTTCCCCTTTTACGAGAATCGCTCAATTAGAGTCTCTCGTAGAGCAATTACGAATGGCTCTTCGCTAGCGCAAATGCGTCCTTCCGGATCCCGATAAGTTCAACGGTACGGTTCAGCGGTGGGATACTTGGCTCTTTTTAATCAAGGCCAAGCTTCTCGTCGACGGTGAGGCTTTTGGCGGACCTATTGCGCAGTTCTATTACGTTTACTTCAATATGGAACCCGGTCCTTAAGCAATGGTTTTGACTCAATTGGCCTCAGCTTAAGACTCTAGCAATTAGGACTACAATACTCTTCTGGATCAGCTCGCTTTCGCTTACGATAATCCAAACAAAATTCAAGAGGCTGAGGATAAGCTGCTTGCTTGCAAGCAAGGTACGGACGCTCTTTATATCTACGTCTTACGCTTCGAACGACTTTTGCACGCTGCTCGCTGTCAGACCTGGCCCGACGCTAATAAGATTATTGCGTTCCGCAATGGTCTGAACTCAACTATACGGACCCGTCTGAATGGCCAATTGACTCTCCCAATTACGTATACCGAGTACGCGCACGTCATTCAGCAACCTGAACGCTTTTCCGGCTCTCTCGGCCTTTTTAGCTTTTCGGTCCGTTTTTACGGGTTCCTTTTTCCTTCCTTCCGGCCTTCGGTTTTTCGGCTTTTCGGCTCTTCGGTTCTTCCGGTCCTTTTGGTTTTTCTCCCGGCCCGTCCTACGGATTCTCTTCGTCCTTCGGCTCCTTTCGGTTCCTTAAAACCGCCCTCGCACGGCCACGGGCCCCCTTTTCTTTCGGCGATTTAACCGACCTCTTAATACTCAAGCATTTGCATCTCGAACACTTGCAATACGCTTTCGGTTCCTTCGGCGCTATAGAACTCTTTCGACAATCAAATAAAGACTCAGCTTTTTGGAAGATCGAAATCCTACCTTCTAGCATGCTCCTTACAGCTCCCTCGATCAGCAAGCTTATCAATCTACCCGTTGTGATGCAATCAATTTGGATTGCTGAGTGCTCTTTCCTTTTAGCTAAGCCTTGAGTTCTTTTCGAGAGAACAAGGGTTTAAGGGGGTTTGATTCAAACGAAAGGGAGGATATTTTGGCGGATTTGGAACGCTTCTAGAAGCTACGACGCATGCTCTTTGCGATCGGTAGCTTCGGCGTATTTTTTGGTTTTTTTTCAGCAATTCTACCCGTGAACCATGATTCACGATTGAATTTTTTTATTTTTTCCTTCTTCTGTCAGATACTTTTGAGAGAGCTGGGACCGCTTTCTAAAGGGGTAGTGTGACAGCCTGCCTTGTTACCTGCAGTCAGCTGATCACCCATCCAGGCCTAGCGCCTGTGGCCATGTATATAGACCTTCCTGAGCTCCCCGAGCTTCCTGTTTCCTTTCCTCACTTTGTATTCTAAGGTCAGAATTCATCAGTTCGTCACATATATTAAAAGCAAGCTATATGCTTGCACGAAAGCTCGGCTATTACCCGACCTCGTTTCTATTTCGATATACTTAATCTCGGCAATTACTTTCTCGTTTATTCGGATCTTACGTTTAAAAGTCAAACGTATTATTAATATCATTTATTATATCGATTTAGTTTCGATTATTTAGCTCGACGCGATCGATACTCGACTTTTTAATAAATCACTTTCGACGCATCGAGATCTTATATCTTTATAACATTTCTTTATATATTTAACATTTATTATAAATTATACTTATTTCATTTTTATTATTTATTCACATTTACATTTATATTATCTTCGTTCTTTCTTCGCATTCGTTTCGGAATACTTTTATATCTTAATCGACATTTATTAACTTAACTTAACGAGCTTATGTTAAAGCTTTCGAAAATCAAAAAGAGCTATGACTTCTTCGACTTAAAAAGATTTCGGACTTAGCGAGGATGCTATTCGCAAGCTAACCGAGGACGAAGTAAAAAGGATTCAAGCTTTTTTACTTTTCGTAAATGCTTCGAACTACGTAAATATTCGTAAACCTTTCTTTAGACTTAAAGCTTTTAAAATGCTTGCTTTCGATAAAGCTAATATTACGAACTATATTCGCTAGCTCGAACGAGCGTTTAAAAATTACGATATCGTTACCGATTCGAAAAAGAAGCAGTGCTTTATTAAATACAACATTTTTAGCTTTTTTAATTATAATATACGTTACAATATCGAAAGCTTCGGCGGCTTTTCGGATCCGAAAGTAACTTAAGACGACTTTAAATCGATAGTTAAAGAAAAGTATAAAGCTTTCGACTTAGCTAAGTAGAAAGATAATATTAGCTTCTTAAACGACTTAAGCAATAAGTAGATAGCAAAAGAAAGAGCTTTTAAAGCGGAGCTTTTATAGTTCACTTGATAATTCAATTTTACGAGCTTTACTTGCTTAACTAATAAAGATATTACCGATAAATAACTAAAATAAAAGTTTTTCGGTTGCTTATTACTATCGATATAAAATCGGACTTAAAAGAACGTTAAACTTAAAGAAGATCACTTACAAACGTATAATATAATATATACTATAGTTAGCGACTTAATCAAGCAAGAATAAATTTTTGCGGAACGGATTAAAGAATACGGCTATGCCGAAATCCTTAAAGCTTTTTCTCGTTATAACTTTTATTAAAATAAAAACTTTCGTCTTTAAGTACCGTTTATTATTTTCGAAAGCAAGCGAAACTTATACGTTTCGCTCCTTTATAGCACTTACTCTAATAATACTTATGCCTTTCTTTTTTACCGCGCAAGCATTATCGCTGCGAGTTCGATTACTCTGTTTATCGATCTTAACTTAAAGATCGAAGCTTTTATAAAATAGCTAGCGAAAGTTAATATTCACTTAAGACTCATCGACAGCTTCGCTTTAATACTAAAAGAGGCTTATATAAACTTATTAAAAGCAGCTTAATACGAAAAGATTTAAAAGATCGCTTTGCACCGAGTCTACGAAATTAATGCGGCCGATACTTATTCGAACCGAAGCTACGCTATATTAAAACGGAAACGGTCCTTAAACGATTTTAATTGCATTTTCTATTAATGCTAGCAGACTTTTGACTTACTTAGCTATTAATAAAAGCTTTACAAATACTAGAATCAATGCTATTTATTTATGCTTTAATATAAATTAGCTTTTTACTTTAACGAAACGGATTTGATATATATAAGATCGTATCGAAAAGAGATATTATCGATCTCGTTTTAATTCCGAAACGATACTTTTAAGTACGAGCAAGTTTTAGAAAAGGTTCGTAAAACGATAAATGATTTTAATTTAAAGCGACGTTATAAAGCTTTAAAAGCATAACGAGAATCTATTAAAAAAGCTATACGAAAACGCGCTAAAGCGCTTATTAGAGTAATTAATAACGGCAATGCGAAAGCTTTTCGTATTAACGACTTTAATACTTCGGATATAATTTGCTAACGATATATTATATCAGCGGATTTATATGCTCGCGTATTTAATACAAAAGCTATTATTACGCTAATAAAGACTCGAGCGCGCAACGCGGCTTTTCGAGTTACGCTATACCCGTTAAAGAACGCTTTTTCGATAAAAGCAAAAGTCTAATCTATTTATAGCTAGCTTAAAATTACTTTAGTTAAACTAATAAAAATAAATAAGCTCGAGCCCGCTTACACCGCGATTTTTAACCGAAACGCTTTACGACCGGAAGACTTACGAAATTTGCTCGTTATATTGCTAAAAGCTCTTAAAGCTGTACTTAAGCTTAAAGCCAAGCCTTTTAAGACTGTTAAATCATACGAAAAGCTTAGCAAAATGATCTTTTTTTTAAAAATAGATTACGAAGCGATTCGTATTAAGCTTTTAAAAAAGCGCGATTTGCTTAAAAACTTAACTTTTAATAAAACTATTGCGTTCTTCGCTACTTTTTTTACTTTTAAACGATCTTCTTTCGAAAGTATAATTGATAAAATGATTTAGCAAACCTTTATTAGCGAAAGCGCTATTAACTGCTTTTAAGCTACGGTTAACGTTGCGGAAGCTTCGAAAGATTGCTTAATTATAAATAGCAAGTTTATATCGAAAGCGACAGATAATCCGATAAGAAACGGATTTGCTTTGAAGTCTTAACGGCTTATTTAAAAAGAAAGTAATATTTTTTCATTTAATAGCGATTTATTTTGCAAAGTTACGAATCGCTTTATCGATAAAGCGCTTTATCGCAAGAATTTATTTCTTTTTCTTTTTTTTACTACTTCGACTCACGGTTGAATTACTAGTAAAGCAGACTTTATATAAGTCTTTGCTCGATTAAGACGGATCTTATACAAAAATGCTATTACTTAGCGGTCTTAGCTTAAACGCTTATTCGAATTCTTTTAAATAATTAAGTTTTAATTGCAAAAAAACATCCGTAATAGCTAAATTAAGCACCGCCGACGTAATACGCTTTTCGTACTCGAAGCGCTTTCGATTTAAAAACGGTTCTATTTTATTTTTATTATCGGCTTTATTTCGACTCTTTTTACAATCGTGTTTTACGATGTTTTTTAGTTTTAATATTTCTTTTTCGATTAGTTTATTCGTAAGGATCGGCGTACTTTACGGATTATAATCGAAAGTAATTCGAAACTTCTTTTAACGGAAATCGGCTTTGCTTCGACGTTTAGCTAATTATTTTTTAAATACTCTTATTATTATTCGCTAACTTTTAAAGTTATCGTTAATATACTCGGACAATCCTTAATCATTAATACGCGAGCTACACTTAATATAAGTGCGGAGGTTAACGTTATCATTTACGACGCCGCGGTTAAATTCGAAGTTCTTATAGCTTACGATTAAAAGATAAGCTTTCGAATAATCACCGGTTTATTATTGCGCTTTATTAAATACGCCGATAACGTATTTATTAATATCGGAAATGCTACGATCCGTACTCGATTCTACGTTATAAATTCGCTAAAGTTTCGATTTATACTCGATTACTTTTTTATACGTAAAGCGAAAATCGATCTTCGATACTTTTCAAATTATAAAAGTAATTTTGTTATTGCAATAGTTATTAATCTGTTTACGAGCTAAGTTACTTAAGCTAAAGTAAACGATAAAACAAATCAATACGATAAAGCCGTCGATCGCTTAAAAAAGCAAAGTATAAGCTTTATTTATTACGATAAGTCTTCGAATAATAGCGGTAGCAATTCGGAAAACTAATAATCGGCTTTATTAAAAGCGCTAAAGTCGGTATATTAAAAGCTTTTTGCTTTTCGCTTAGTTTCGAAAGCGAAACGTTATAATATTAAAAAAAGTACGACTTTATTACTTAAGAGCAGTTTATCGATATTCTTGCTTTTACGAAATGCGATCTTTTAATAACTTATTAAATAGATGCCGTTAACACCGAAACCTTTATAACCCGCTGTTACGATTATATCGATTATTAAAATTCGACACTTTATCGGACTCGAAAAAAAATCTTTTCGAACTCGGCTAAAGTATTTAGCATATATAAAACTAAAGATAAAAAGATTAAGTTAATTAACGAAGCAGACGGTATAAAAGCAGTATTAAATAGTAAGGTTAATTAATACGAGCTATCGAAAGCTAAAGATACGCTATAAAAGCAAGTAAAAGAATATAAGCAATACTTCTTTCCGCGCATTGCCGATATATTGAAAGGCTTTCGAATCACATTCGAACGCATAGCGAACTTAAATATCGATAATATATTACGGTTTAAAAAAAAGGATTTGTTTAAAAAGATAATATTAAATAAAGAAAAATTAATCGCATTCGCTTAGCAAAAGTGCGGTAAGTTTTACGACGACGTATTATTACTGATTAAGCTTAAAACCATTTTATACACGGCTTAGCAAGCTCTTAATTACTCGTATCCGAAGGCTTTATAGCTTATTGTTATTAAAATGCTTTAAAACAAGCTTAATAAAAGAGTTTTAAAATATTACGAAAGACCGTACCGGAATTAATAGTTTTTAATAATCAAAAAGCAGCCGGGCTAATACCGACTTATTAACTTAGCAACTCTATTTAATACAATTACACGGAAGGACGCTAATCTACTTTTAATTATAAATAAGTTTGCTAAAGAGTTTTCTAGTTGCTAAATAGCTAGCTTAATCGACCTTTATTCGAGCTATAATCAATAAACACTTTATTAGTCGAGTAAAGACTTTATCGCTTTTTTTACACCGCTAAATCTTTTTCAATGCATTACTTTTTCGTAAAGTATTACGAACTCGATAACTTAATTCGTCCGAACAATTAATCTTATCTTAAAGCTCTTGCAACTTAAGGTCTTTATGTTATTTATCGACGATATTAAAATAAAAAGATTATAAACGGATTATTCCGACGAAAAAGCACTTTCGAATATACGTCGATTCGTACTTGAATATATCTAGAATATCGATAAGACTTTAAAACGGATTAAGCGCGCTAATATTATAATCGAAGAAAAATTATAATTCTGCCGAAATGATATAAATATAATAAGATTCGTATGCAATTCGAAAGGTCGAGAACCCGCTACGAATAAAGTTATTAAAATCAATAATTAAAAAACCTTCGAAAACGTTATTAAAATTAAAAGATTTTTAAGCTTTTGCTTTTACTTTCGCATTTAAATTAAAAGATTTGTATATATTGCTGACTTTCTTTATAACCTTATAAAAAAAAATATAAATTAGCAATAAACCGAAGCGTATTCGAAAGTTATACGAATGCTATAAAATACTTTAACAACGGCTCTAGTTTTAATTAAGATCGATTACGAAGACTAAAACAAAGAAATAATAATAAAAACGAACGCTAGCTTAAAAAGATAAAGAAGATATATTAATTAACGCGAGACTACTTTTAACAAAGTGCAGTCGGCTCGATACGAGTTCGAAGCTTAAACGAAAGCAAAACGGAATTACGACGCTATTAAACGAGAGTGCCGCGAAGTACTTAAAGTCTTTAAGAAACTCAAGCTATAAATTATTAAAATACACTTTATTTTCGAAACTAACGCTAAAGTATTCGTTGCTTAACTTCGACGAAAAGCTATTAATATACTTTCGGCTTTAATTATACGTTAATTAATTTAAATTAATCTTTTCGACTTTAAAGTCTAATATATCTTCGGTAAAGATCATATCGTTATTAATGCATTATCGAAAGGGCTACGGCACTTCGATAATTCAAGCGAAGAAAATAAAAATAAGTTCGATAATAGCTTGCTAACCGACTTAAGACTTATTAAAGCTCGAAACGGCTTCGAAAAGCTTTCGACGGACTTTTTAATAAATATTCGTTAATTTATTTTTAAAGATATGTTTTAACGCTCGAAAGAAGCGGAAAATGCAAACTTAAACGAATTTAACGACGACGATTACGAAAGTCTTTTAAACTTAATCGAATACTTTTCGAAATCAATTCGAATAGCTACCTTTTTAACGACCTTGCGAAAATCTAAAGACTTAAACAAGGTAGAATATCGTAAGTTTAAAAAAGAAGCTATTAAATACAAAATAAACAATAAAAAGCTTTAAAAACTCTCGACGAAAAGCTTTCTTTTTCGATTAATAATCGATAAACTTTCGATTAAAACGAATATTATTACGGCTTATTACGATAAGAGTAGTTATAAAAGCCGTAAATCAATTTACTACCGTGTTTCTTAACGCTATTTTTAAAATATATATTATACGGACGTCAAACGATTCGTTAAGACTTATAAAGAATGCTAGCACCGAGCAGCTAATAAGCTCGAAAAGCTATTGTATTTTACTCGATTTAATAGCTTAATAAAACGTTAAGCTATCGATATCATTTATCTATTTGCACGCAATAGTAAAAGCTACTTAATTATTGCTAAAAATAATATAAGTAGATAAATCGAAGCGAAAGCGATTCGGACCCGAGACTCGCTTTTAATAGCTAAGTTTATTTAAGAAAACATTATCTGCCGCTATAAGATTTTCTTTTAGCTAATAATCGACGGAAGTTCGGAGTTTAAAAAAAAAGTAATCGATTTATTTAACAATTAAAGAATCAATCGAATCGTAGTCTTAGCATACTACCTTTAAGCGAACGGAATAATAGAACGCGGCTACGGACCAATTAAAAACGCATTAAATAAGCTTAAAAGCATCGATTAAATTACGTAATTGCTAGCCGTTTTATTCGCCGACCGCACTTCGGTGCATACTTTTATCGGATTCAGTTTTTTTTATATAATATACAGTAAAAAAGCAATGCTTTTAATTAAGACTCGAATCTAGTCTTAAGCTACGTTATTTTAAGAGCTAATAACTAATCGTACTAAGCTTATTAAGTTGAAGGCACGCTAGTTTCGGATGCGAAACGAAAATGCTACGGAAGTTATACTTAAGAAAACCCGCTGCCGTTAAAAAGGAAAAGATGCTTTTAATAATAAAAAGAACTTTCGAATCAGACCTTTAAAAGTAAATAACTTAATCTTTAAGTACGACTCGATACGTAAAGTAAATATGTTTAACGTTAAGAAGCTGGATTTTCGATAGCTTAGCTTTTATTAAATTTCGTCGGTAAATACAAAAAGATATTATAAGTTAAAAAAGCTAAAAGAAGACGAAGCTTTGCTAAATAAAACATTTGCCGGTAATCGATTAAAAAAGTTCTACGTGCGATACACTTTCGAAGCGTCATTACTTCGCTTTAAGCTTTATATAAAGAGATCTTTAAAACAGCTTTTATTAAATGAAGTGGCCGAGTCCGGCTTTTAAATTAAGCGCTTAAATAAATTTATTATTCGATTACTTAGCTTTACGAAAAAGCAACGGAGCTAATACGCAAAAGTCTTTATAAGCAATAATAAAGAAGCAATAAAAAGTGATTAAGTTATAAAAGCATGATTATACGTAAAGAAAAGATAAGTTTGGATTTGATTTTTAATTTTTTTTTTATTTAAGTTTAGTTTTCTTTATTTTCTTTCTTTTTACACTCTCTTTATTTCCTTTTTTATATTAAAGAGCTTTACGTTATTACACTTATATGCTTTCGATCTATTATATACGAGTATATCACACATATAAAGCGGACCTTACTCGAAGGCTAATTAAGAAAAGCATACGAAAAAAAAAAATCTATTATATTAACTACTTAGCAAACTGCTAACACGCGATAAAAACCCTTCCGACCTTACAACTCAAGGCTAAAAGGAATAGTGCGAAAGCCCCTCGCAGCACCTTGAGCATTGTTTTTACTTTTCGAAGTCTTACCGATATTGCTACGACTCGAACTTTTCGTAAAATTACGGGTATTATTACGGCTAGAACCTCGCGAAAAAGAACCACCGGTATTGCCGCGATTGAAAGCTAAGCGAGCATTTCGGCGGAGCCTTTTCGTAGTAAAAAGTGTTAGCGATTCCGAAAATAAAAATAAAAAAGACGAAGACTTTTTAATAATCTATCGTAATCAAATCGGAAAAGAATTATAAAAGGTTCGCAATATACACTTACGCGGTTAAAAAAGTTATTTAGCAAAGTATTATTTCGATTTATTATAATTAAAATCTAACGTAGCAAATCTAACGAAACTAAATCGGCGGTAACAGCGGCGGCAAGTAAGCGTAACGCCGGGACGGGACTTAAGCTAGCTAAAGGACTTTTAGCATTAACGGCGGCAAAAGAAGCAGCGGCGATACGAGCTTGAAAAAGAAAAGAAGCATTATTAATTCGAAAAGCAAAAGCACGGCGAGTTTTTATAAAAAGATTATTTACAATTATGCTCTTACGAAAAACGTCGTCGGCCGTCTTAATTCTATTATTTATAGCCGTCATCGCATTTATTAAAACTATGCCGGCGCTAACGACTTTTGCAAAGAGCTATCGAATCGAAGTTAAAACGAATGTAAAACAAAAAGTAAGATAACTTACGAAAATGCAAGTTGACTTAATAACACGGCAACGCTTGCATTTAATAGATTTATCGAAAAAGAAGATGCACCGACTCGCAATATTATCGATAGTTTTGCTTACGTAGCTTACGCACCGAAAGCAAATCGAAAACATAATAATAAAAGATAAAGTTAATAAATAATAATGCTAAAAAGAAGATAGAAAGGTATAAAGTTGATATAAAAAAAAGGTTGATTATTTATAACAAGACCTCGAGTATATACTACCGCTTTTGTTTTCTTTATTACGTTACCGCTTTAAGCTTCGCGCTATTATCGATTCGGTAATGCGTTATTATTTAACCGCCCAAACCGGCGCACGCTTGTCTTAATAACAATATTAACGCTCGAGTTGATATTGTTCTTATAATTAAATAAAAAAGCTATAAAAGATATAAAAAAGAGTTAAACTCGAAAGATTATCTTGCATTTTCGTTGCTATTCTTATCTTTTTTATTATATCATATACGCTTTGTATTAACACCGATCCGGCGATGCATTATTAAGTAGTACTTTAAAATCGTATTGCGATTATGCAATTCGGCTATATGCTCGTTTTGCAAACCTAACCTTACTATTTTAATAAAAAGTGACTCGAAAGCGAGTCTGATTCGAAGAAAGGACGTATGTAATAAAGTTAAGGCTTTATATTTGTTTTGTTTATATATATAATACTAATGCTAAGCACTTTTGTCACGTAGGTGCGCTGTATGCTCTAGCTTTATTAAGTACGTGGTTAGGTCACGTGGTTAGGTTACGTGGTTAGGTCACGTGTAAGCTCTTATATAAACGAGTAGTTAGTTCCTTCTTAAACCAGCACTACATCACCATATAATACAATACACGTACTTATAGCACACATTCGAATGTCTTTCGATCGTCCTCCTTTTCTTCCTTTATTCACTTACGATTCTACTATGGCTATATTCATATATATCTCTTGATTTGACGTTGGGTATATGTCGGAGCTCTTCCCTTCCACACTACTTATCCGTCCACTTGTACTTTTAAGGTATTAATTAAAACTAGCTCTTGCAAGAAAGCGTTAGCCGCGATTTTGGTTATAGCGTTCGCAAGATTGGATTTGCCTCCGATCTAGCGTACTTTAAAGAGCTCTCGCTTCTTATATGATTTACGAATAACTATAGGCTGCTCCATGGGGCCCTATGGGGCCCCACGGAGTTTTGAGTCCTTCCTACGGAGGAACCTACGGAAGGGAACAAAATTCTTTTTTCTTTATAAAGAAACCTGTTGGATTGCTTCCAAGCGATTGGGAATATATTCGTAACTTCGTAACGTTCGTCAAAGTACTTGCAATTGCAAAACACTCGGTTGATAAAGTATCTGAGTTCTGTCTGCTCCTTAAGACTCAAGGGAGCTGACTCCTTCTATATGATTAGAAGGAATCACGTGCACTAGCTAGCTAATAAGTTTACTTGTTAAGTTGGGGGTCCTTTGACTGCTGACAAACTAAGCGAGGCATGCTAAGTGGCCCGTGAACCATGGTTCAGAGCTCCTTAACTACTACTACTATTAGCTAAGGTCGATATGGATATACCGACACCGGCAACTCTCTCTTTAGCAAGCAGTGCCCTGCTAACTATTATATCGACCGAAAAAAAAAAAGGAAGGTAATCAAATAAAAAAAAAACAATCTTACCCCTCCGAGTTTCATTCTTTTAAGTCTCATTCTTCTATCTTTTATAGCGGCCTTTCTACTTATCCGTCCACTTATACCTTCAAGGTATTAGTCGAAACAAGCTTTTGCAAAGAAGCGTTAGCATTAATTTTGGTCATAACGTTAGCAAGGTTAAATTTGCTTCCGATCTAGCGTACTTTAAAAAGCTCTCGCCTTTTATATAATTCACGAATAACTATAATATCGATTATTAAGCGCTTCTCTTTAATAGTTCTTAGCTTTATTATGCATTCGTATAACGAGTAAGAGTTAATACACACAATCATAAAGAAGTTAAAGATTTTTAATTAAGTCGTGATTTAAGCAAAAGTGGTCGACATAATAATAACTATATCGATACTTAAAGACATAGCGTATAGCTCGAAAGCTAATATTGCTCTTATCACTTTCTTGCATTTCTATAACACTTAATAAAAAATATTACTCGTTAAAGTGAACTCGTTCTTATTTACGTAAGCTTTATTATTAAAAATCGCTACGAAACCGATTTGAAAGCTAAAGTCCGCGTTATTAGCAAAAGCTTCGTCTACGAATATAAAGAGCTTCGCCGTCTTTAAATCTAAAAGCACGTAATAGATCCTTCGAGTTAAGTGATCGATCAGCTATTAAATCACTTTATTAAAAGCTTTATAGTCTTCGTCTTTTGGTTCTTAATATTAAGCAACTATTAATAAAGCGCAAGATGCTTTTAAATAGCAAATAATAGTTAAATACGCTTTTCGAGCTCGTTGCTTTAAGTACTTTTTAGCTCGTGTAATTAAATCGAGCTTAATCACGGCAAGCTTTTCACTTTGTCTTTTTTGCTCGACTAATAACTCGAACCCGTTTTTATCTAAAGATAGCTTGCATTTATTAAAAATTATTAGTTCGGCGTATATAAAAGTCTTTATTTTTTTACTTTTTAACTTAAATTTTGTCGGTATCTCCATATCGACCTTAGCTAGCTAGTAGTAGTAGTTGGAGAGCTTACTCGTGAACCATGGTTCACGGGTCACTTGGCATGCCTCGCTTAATATGTCAGCAATCAAGGGACCCTCAACTTGACAAGTAGGCCTATTAATTAGCTAGTGCACGTGATTCCTTTTAATCTTATAAAAGGAATCAGTTCCTTTGAGCCTTAAGGAGCAAACAAAATTCAAATACTTTATCGACCGAGTGTTTTGCAATTGCAAGTACTTTAACGAACGTTACGACCTTACGAGTATATTCTCAATCGCTTAAAAGCAATCTAACACTGATCAGTGGTTGATTTACTACTAAGTGATCAATCATAAAGAAGCTAGGACTTTATAGCGAGAATACTTTTTTATTACGATACCTCCTTCTTTTTACAACGGAAAAGCGATTCCGTACCAAGTCGCTTTCTTATACCTCGATACCTTTCTTTTATAACGGAAGAGCGATTCCGTACCAAGTCGCTTCTTATATTATCGATTTTCTTTTATTCTTACGGAAAAGTAATTCCGAACCAAGTCACTTTCAAAACAACAACTTCAACGCTATAAGAGCTACGCTTGCTATATACAGCAACCTAATTAAATTTAGATCGACTTATATACAAACAAATAACAATTATAGCCGATCGAACAACTAGACCTTTAAGTAAAGAGTTTAGCCGACAAAGAGCAGCAAGGTATTATACCTTTCGAGTCTTATTATTACTTACGGAACCCTTAGCTATTTAGCTAAAAGAACTATTATACTTAAGACTCTTAAGCCTTTCGGAAGGACCAAACGACGAAATGTCGGTCATCTTATTTGACTTAAACGAGCTATTATACGCAAGGCTCGATAATAAGATTACGGCTCGAGCAATAGTAAAAGACTTTTTAAATGCAAAGTGTAAAGAGCTAAAGGATTACGATTTATAAAGCTTACTCCGGCACGCTTTCTTACGTTAAGATTAGACGAGCTTTACGATAACGAAGGATAATATAAAACGAAGTTTTAAGTTTGCTACTTTTATTAACTTTAAAAAACACTTGCTATCTAAAGAAGTATAATGCCTTTTAAAGCAAAAGGGTTACGCTAATAGAATGGTCAAGCTCTTAAACGACGAGCAGCAGCACTAGTAGACTCTTAAGGAAATAAAAGAACAATAAGCAATACTTTTAAGCTTCGAATCAAAGTAGACCGCCGAAAACTTTACGAACGATAAAGATATTACACTTTAATTATCTTTACTTTTACTTTCGCGCAGTCTAAAAAAGAAGGAAAAAGAGACTTTAAGTAAAAAAGAAAAAAAAGAAGAGATTCGGAAGTTACGCGAAAAGTTTGCGAAAAAAAAGAAAAATATAAAACAAAATATAAAAGTGATAGCAAAGCAAATAGCGGAGTTACGAATTTACTTAACATAATACTTTAAAAGACTACGAAAAAGTACGTTAAAAAGGCAAGCTACGCAATCAGCGTACTTAACGGCCTTAAGTCATCAATCGCTACGTAATACGCTAATCTTATAAAAAGAGCTAAAATCACTTTAGCGGCTTTTAAACCCTTTTTTTAAAGGCTATAGCCGGGTTTTCGAAAAGCTAAGACCGAATAATAACAAAAACGGTCTTGAGATTATTATCGGACTAAACAACGAACGAAGCTATAGAAGTTATACGTTAAAAGAGGACCCGCTAAAACCTAAAAGCATTTCGAGCAAAATCAGCTCTTATTAAAGACAGCGTACAGATTTCCGTGCTTAACTTTAACAACTCGAGAAAAAGATCTAGCACTTTCGGACGTACCGATAAGCTTTTTACATCTTTTAAAAAGCTACGTATTAATAAAAAAGATATTAAAAGTATAAGAATCGCTAAAAGCAAGCTTAAAGATACGGATATTATTAAGCTAAAGCATTAGCAAATGACTTAAATAGCTTTAGCGATTTTAATAATAATTAACGAAAAAAAAACGGAAGAGATTAGCAAAAAGATCGAAGGCACGGATACGAAAAAAGTAAGAACGGCTCTTTTAAATTATTAAAAAGATTCGAAAACGGACTTTTAAAAGGCTTCGGATCCGGAAATAAGCTTTTTAAAGACTTTAAAAGAAGACGAACTATTAGCAATTATATGGATAACCTTTTACCGATCCGATTATTAGCTAAGCATAGCATACTTGCGTATAGCATTCTAAGCGCTTTTAACGATAATAAAGATAATTTCTTTAAGTTAAAAGCAATAGACTTTTATTCGAAAGCGAAAGAATTAATCTTATTCGCGCAAAGCTTTTTCAAAGAACTAAAGTATTCGAAACCCGATAATAATTTTAAAATTTAATTAAGTATTTTCGCTAATTAAGCAAATCGATACGGCTTGAACCCCGACGACTATTTAATAGCGTTTTTTATTATGCTTACGAAAGAAGCTATTACTTTTTATTATAATTACGTTATTAAAGCTAAGCTTTCGACGTTTAAAGCAAACGCTATTGCAGTAAAAGACTACTTCGAAACTGATCACCGGCGGCAAGCAAAATACGATCGTTAAAAAGAAATTTCGTTAGATTTAATTAAGAAAAAGAATCTAAAGACCTCGCTTAACGAGTGCTTTAAAAAGCTCGTTAAAGAGCTTAAAAGAACCTAAAGCTTATTACGACTAAGTTTAAAAGACGATAAAAGTCTTGCCGATAAGCTATATTCGGCTTATAAAAACGTATTAAAAACGATTATTGCGCGAATAAACTTTGCTTTTACTTTTATCGCCGCAGTTGCCGATATCCGCCGAGCAATTGCATTTGCGATTGAAACCTCTCGACCCGTTAAAGCGAGTAAAGCTTACGCGAGCTTTAGCGAGCCACACGATCACACCTGCTCTTAGCATAACACTTTAAAAGCTAGCTCCGATTTAAACGAAGAATACGAATGCTTTATTTAAGATCGTTAATACTTCGGAAGTAAAAAAGCTGATAAAGTTATTAAAAGTAAGAAAAAGTGTTTTGTTTGCAAGAAGCTAAGTTATTAAAGCATTAACTACACTTTCGACGAACGTAAAGCATCCGTCGTTAAGTTTTAAAGCTTTAAAAACGCAAAAAAAGTAACGAAAAAGAAATTCTTTTAATACGTAATATCGATTGAAAGTTTGCTATTTATATTTACGAAAGAATTCGATTAATTTATCGCAAGCCTACTAGACGAGCCGTCCGAATCGAGCAGCTACGTTAATATATCGAAAGGTTTTATAACTACTTACGGCACTTTTAACGCTAACGAAGTATATAAACAATTAAAAATTCAAACCGCATTTTACGGTTTTATTAACTAAATAAAAACTTAAAAGATGCTCGAGCAAGATCCGCGTATGCTTGCAAGCAAAGCAAAGACTTATATAGCTTTTAAGTATTTTAAAAACGTATTTATAAGCTTTATAATTAACAGCAAAGCAACTAATTTTTTTACCGCTAGCTTGTTTTAGCTACGAGCACTTTAATAGAAGTACTTCGAGGTCTAATTAAATATTAATCGTAAATTAAATTATCGCGGTTAAGTTTTTTTATTAATACTTTTAACCGCTTGACTTTTAATCGCTTGATTCTTAATTATTTTATCAATTAACTTATCTTAGCTTGCGTTATCTCTTTTAGCCGTAATGCTTAATATATTAGTAAAAAGAAGTCGGTCCGAAAGCAAAGGTTCGTTTAATAAAAAAGCTATTTAAAAGTATTAATAAAAAAACTTAATCGCGATAATTTAATTTACGATTAATAAATTAATAATTTTAAATAAAAAAAAGACGTCTTTACAAAGCAATGAATAGTGTTGTATTTAAAAGCGTAGCAAATAAAAAAGCGATAGTTATAATTGATTATTAAATAATAAAAAAAAAATCAGACTTTACTTTATAAAATAAAAATTGCGCGAAGCGGCCGCTTTATTTTAATTGCGGCCGCTTTATCTTAATTGCAGCTGCCTTATCACTTCGTGAATTCATTAGCGGCTGCGCTAAAATATTTTAAAAATAAAATATACGAGTTCATTTTTAATCTTAATACTTTTATTCTATTACTTTTGATTTTACTTTAAACAATTACTTTTAACGTTTAGCTTTTTTATAATACTATTTAATATAGCTGCTTATCAGCTTGATTCGATAAAAAGTATTATTGCAAATACAAATCAGCTTAATTTAATAAAAAAGATTAAAAAATTTATAATAAAAATCATTTTCTTATTTACTAATTTATTTACTAATTAAAAACGTTTTTTTTAAAATGCGGCCGATACGACGGCAATCGTAGCGGCAAGCAATCCGGTGCTAAGAAACCTTAGCAAGCGTAAAGTAAGTATTTTTTTTACGTAGTATTTTAACTTTTATTAATTTATTAATTTTTTTTAAAAAGAAAAGCTAAAGAGAAGCTAATTATCTATTAATCTTTATACGATAAGGGCTAATACTCGTATAGCAAAGCTGAAACAAGATCTTTAAGCAAATGAACTTCGAAAAGCTAAAAAACGAGATTAAGCGGCTGCTAATTAGCTTTTTGCAATTTAAAAACAAACTTTAAAATATTCTTAAATATCAAAAGTTGAAAGGAAAACTCGATAAGCCGAAATGCGAAAGAATCTTATAAATAAACGATACTTTTTCTTTTCTTTAATTTATTAAGCAATTTATTAATCGATTTTAAAAAGAATCGAAGCATTTACGCAAATAATCTTGCTATACAAGCCGCTTCTTTTGCAATTAAATTCAATAATAGAAAATACTTAAATAGCGATTAAGTTAATAAAGCATTCAATTTAAACGAAAAGGTTTATAAAGAATTTAATTTACGAAAAAACGAAAATAATAATAATAATATACTTTGCGATAGATATATCTTGATTACCGATAAAAAGATAAAGAAAGTCATTCGGCAATTAATACGTTAGCACGCATAAATAAGCTTTTATTTTATTTAAATATTTATATTTTGCTAATAATATAAAGTTACGTTATATAATAACCGTTTAGCAATTTCGTCGCTATTAGCAAAGTATAGCGCGGTCTTTATTAATAAAGTGCCGAGCTGTTAATTTAAAGAGTAAAAAAGCTTTCTTTAAATTAATAACTTAAGACTTAGCAAGCACGGTTTTAAAACGAATTAAGTAAAAATTCATTTTATTATGCTTTTAATTAATTAAACTAATATTATAACTTTTAATCTTTATTTAATCAAGCTTTTTTACGTTTACTTTTTCTTTAATAAAAAAAAGTATTAACGAGCTAAAATTAAAGCAAATACCGATAAAATTGAATACGAATTGCCGAGTCTAGCCGCTTGATAAAATATAAAAGGATTCGAAAAGAATATTAAATTTAAAAAAGCTGATTGCGATCTTATTTTATTTTAACGCGTTATGCAATTTATTAAAAAAAAAACGAGCTAGCTCCGGAGTTATTTTACAGCGTTAAAGATAACGATACGGAATTAAGATCATTTTTAAACTCAATGCTTAAGTTTATATAAAATAAAATTCACGATTAATTATAAATTTTATATTTTATAAAAATACTTTTATTTATCTTATTTATTAATTACATTTATTAATAATACTTATTAATTATATTTACTTATTATATATACTAATCATATTTATTAATCACATTTATTAATTACTATTAAAATGCGTTTCGCGATCGAAAAATATATTCGTAATCTCGAAAAGTCGTAAAGTATATGCAATTGCAAAAGACTTTATCTGCTTTTTAAAGTTTAAAAAAGCTGACTTTTTTTATATAATTAATAGAAATCAAATGCATTAGCTAACTATTAAGTTTTTTATTTAAATTAAAAGTCTTTTAAATTATAATATAATAAGCTAAGCATGCTAAATGACTTATAAACTACGATTCACGAATAAACTCTTTTAATTATTATTAGCTAGCTTAAGATTAATTATATTTATTAATCACATTTACTAATCACATTTATTAATTATCTTTACTAATTATATTTACTAATTACATTTACTAATCATATTTACTAATCGTCGGTTTCTTGTATAACGATACGTTAAGTCTCTTGAACGCACTTTATATGCGCTAAACTACTTTTCTTTTTTTTTCTTTCGTATT
Organism: Drepanopeziza brunnea f. sp. 'multigermtubi'; assembly: GCF_022702325.1. Taxonomy (NCBI): domain Eukaryota; kingdom Fungi; phylum Ascomycota; class Leotiomycetes; order Helotiales; family Drepanopezizaceae; genus Drepanopeziza; species Drepanopeziza brunnea. Next base: position 707,478 of record NW_027094080.1, on the reverse strand, counting down.
CTTCGTATTCTTTTATTCTCTATAATTTACGAGTCTTTAGCGCTTTTACTTTCGTGTATATAAACCTTAGCTACCTTTGTCGGTATATCCATATCGACCTTAGCTAGTAGTAATAGTAGTAGTAGTAGTAGTTGGGGAGTTTACCCGTGAACCCTGGTTCACGGGCCACTTGGCATGCCTCGCTTAGCATGTCAGCAGTCAAAGGACCCTTAACTTGACAAGTAAACTTATTAGCTAGCTAGTGCACGTGATTCTTTTTAATCATATAAAAGGAATCAGCTCCCTTAAGCCTTAAGGAGCAGACTGTTGGATTGCTTCTAAGCGATTGGGAATATATATTCGTAAGGTCGTAACGTTCGTCAAAGTACTTGCAATTGCAAAACACTCGGTTGATAAAGTATTTGAATTCTGTCTGCTCCCCCAGGCTTAAGGGAGCTGATTCCTTTTATATGATTAAAAAGAATCACGTGCACTAGCTAGCTAATAAGTTTACTTGTCAAGTTAAGGGTCCTTTGACTGCTAACATGCTAAGCGAAGCATGCCAAGTGACCCGTAAACCATGGTTCACGGGTAAGATTTCCTTAACTACTACTATTAGCTAGCTAAAGTCGATATAAAGATACCGACATCAGCAACTCTTTCTTTAGCAAGCAGTGCTTTGCCAACTATTATATCGACCGAAAAAAGAAAGAAGGTGATCAAATAAAAGAAAAACAATCTCATTCTACCAAACCTCATTCTCCCTTCTCTTACAACGGCCTTTCTACCCATCCGTCTACCTGCACCTTCAAGGTATTAATCAAAACTAGCTCTTGCAAAGAAGTATTAGCTCCGATTTTAATCATAGCGTTAGCAAGGTTGGATTTGCTTCCGATCTAGCGTACCTTAAAGAGCTCCCGCCTCTCGTATGACTCCCGAATAGCTATAATATCGATCATAAAGCGCTTCTCTTTAATAGTTCCTAGCTTTACTATATACTCGTAAAGCGAGTAAAAGTCAATATACATAACTACGAAAAAATTAAAGATCCTTAGCTAAGCTGTGATTTAAGCAAAGGTCGTCGATATAATAATAGCTATATCGATACTTAAAAACATAGCGTATAGCTTAAAAGCTAATACTGCTTTTGTCACTTTCTTGCATTTCTATAACACTTAATAAAAGATGTTATTCGTTAAAATAAACTCGTTCTCACTTACGTAAGCTTTATTACTAAAGATAATTACGAAACCGATTTAAAAGCTAAGGTCAGCGTTATTAATAAACGCTTCGTCTACGAACATAAAAAGCTTCGCAATCCTTAAATCTAAAAGCACGTAATAGATCTTTCGAGTTAAGTGATCGATCAGCTATTAAATCACTTTATTAAAAGCTTTATAATCCTCGTCTTTCGGTTCTTAATGTTAAGCAGCTATCGATAAAGCGCAAGATGCTTTTAAATAGCAAATAGTAATTAAATACGCTTTTCGGGCCTGTTGCTTTAAGTACTCTTTAGCTCGTGTTGCTGAATCGAGCTTGATCACGGCAAGCTTTTTACTCTGTTCTTTTTGCTCAATTAGTAATTCGAACCCGTTTTTATTTAAAGATAGCTTACATCTATTGAAAATCATCGGTTCGGCGTGTATAAAAGTCTTTATTTCTTTGCTTCTTAGCTTAGATTTAACCAACTCCCTCTCTTCCTTTACTTTTATAGCTCGGTTGACAACTATAAAAATATCGTTCGTTTATAGAGCAGTTATTTTTAGCTGATCTTTATAAATTGACACAAAGAAGCAAAAGTCAAAGCTCGATTGCTTTATACCGAAGTTGTTTATAAAATGCTCGGAAAAACGCTTATACTAATGCGTCTTTACTTCGAAGATGCCGTATAAAAGGCTAGTCATAAAAAACAAAGTGCCGAAAGAGAATCGATAAGTGATCTTTTTAAGTGGTCGCACGACGATTATTCGAATAAGCTTCGTGCTTAACTAAGTATAAGCTTGCGTAATATCTTTATTATAAACTTAATACTCGTAGTTTTTTATTAAAAAAAGAGCTAAAGCATAATAGAGTCTTTAGCCCGCTCGTTATACCGTAAAAGATTCGATAAGTATCCTTATCTTGTTTTTATTTTAAAAAGCTTAAACTACTATACGAGACTTCTCGTATAACGTAAGTGTTCCTTTGCCTTTGATTTCGTTAACAAACTTAGATCCGAAGATCCTAGCGCTTTTAGCTCGTAAGTCGGTGCTCGAGATCACTTAAAAGATGCTTTAAGCTATTAATCCAACTAATTCTTTTGCTTTAAACTCTTAAAATAATGCCTTAAAGCTCTTAATAATCCCTTCGGCTCGCAGCTTAGCTAAGAGCTTATAGTCCTAGCGTTCTTTGTCGGTAATAAACACTTCGGAGTCCTTAGTAAGTAAAACGTAAGAATCGCTTTCCTTTTCGTCGAGCACGGTCGAGATATTAAGATTATACTTTTAATAAAGTATTTAAACTATTAGTATTGTTAACCTTTAAGAATTAATAAGTTAAAAGTTAAAAGCTGATCTTGGCGAGCTTCTTAGATTAAGCGACTATTAAAGTTTAAGCGAATTTCGCGGTTCTAGCTCTTTTTCGCCTTCGCTTCTATCCTTTTCTTCCTTCGCTTCTACCTCAAGTACTTGCAACTCTTTTAGCAGCTTTTCAACTTTAAAGTAATAAGGTTTTATTAAGGTTGACCTGAATTCCGTAAGTCTCGGATATGCTATTATGCACGTGTGCTTTTGCTTGCTAAGCAGCTGAAAAGGGCCCTTTTACTTTTGGTTTTTCCGTCACACGAGTACTCGTAAACCAATAAAGAAGTCTAAAGTATGCTCCGTAATTAACCTATTCCTCCTTTTAAGCGCGTCTTTAACTTGCTTAGCGGCGTAGCATTTTCGTACTTCTTTTATAGCTTTGTTAATAGTAGCAGCACGCTTTTAAGTAAACGCAGCAAGTCGATTTTGTTCCGTCAGCTTTAATAAAGTCTTAAAAACGAAAAGTATAAGAACCAAGCTATTAAGTCTAGCTGTATCGTTAATAGCTTTAATAGCTATTTAAAGCCGGTCCTCCTTTAAAGCCTTTAAAAGCTCTTTTGTAACGATCTTAAAAGCGCGTTGCACAAAGACGTAATAGCGTTCTACTAGCCCGACGCTATAATAAGCTTTTACAAGCATCTACTTTAAAGTGCTCTTAATACCTTTAAAGTAGCTTCAGAACGTTGCCGAATTAAAATTAGTTCCGAGATCGTACATTACGTTTATAAAAGGCCCGACGTAAGTATTAATTTAATATCGACTAAATCCTTTAAGTAAGTGCTATGCAAACATGCTTTTAAAGAAGGTAGCGGCTTAAAAGTTAATAGAATCGCAAACGACGTGCAATACGTTCTTGCCGTTAAAGTGTATTACATCGACGTATATCGTGTTATTAAAGTTAATATCATCTTTAAATCTAATACTAAACCTCTTCGAAAAGCGTTCGAATACTTAACAATAATAGCAAAACTTTTAAATATTATAAAGCAAATCCCGTTTGAATTCGTACCTAGCCCTTTTAAGAACAGCAGCAAATCGATTTGCTAAAAAGTGGCCAAAACGCTTATAGATAATCCTTAATTGTTCTTCCGTAAAGTAGCAATAAACGGTCTCGCTTTCGATGCTATAATAAGTAGCCGCGTGCTTTTTATTTAATAGCATCCACACGTACTTAAACATCCTTACTATTAATATTTCCTTTTTCTTTTAGACTAGCACGTTCCGCAAGTTATCTAAGATCACTTTATGCTTATCTATATTAACTAATGAAAATAAAAAAAGTACGTCGCTTTTTATAACGTAAAACTCTATTTAGCTTAAAAGTGTTTTTAAGGTAATTGCTTTAATAAAAGTAATAAAGCTAATCCCGTACTTAACGGACTTCTCTTTTGCTCGAGATGTATTTAATTAAACCTCGAAGTACTTCTTTTAAAATGCTCGTAGCTAAGGTAAGCTAGCGGTAAAGAAATTAACTGCTCCGCTATTAATCATGAAACTTATAAATACGTTTTCCGAATACTTAAAAGCTATATAAGTCTTTGCTTTGTTCGCGAGCACGTTTTAAGTTTCGATTTAGCTAGTAAAGGCGTAGAATGCCGTCTGAATCTCTAGTTGTTTATATACTTCGTTAGCGTTAAAAGTGCCGTAAATAATCACAATACCTTTCGATATATTAGCGTAACTGTTCGATTCGAGCGGCTCGTTTAATAAGCTTGCGATAAACTAATCGAATTTTTTCGTAAATACAAGTAGCAAGCTTTCGATCGATACTACGTATTAAGAGAATTTGCTCTTCGTCACTCTTTTTGCGTCCTTAAAGCTCTAGAACTTAGCGACGGATGCTTTCCTCTTGTCGAAGGTGTAGTTAATGCTTTAGCAACTTAGCTTTTTGCAAATAAAACATTTTTTTTCACTTTTAATAGCTTTAGCAGCTTTCTTACTTCCGAAGTATTAGCGGTCTTAAATAAAGTATTTGTATTCTTTATCTAAATCGGAATCAGCCTTTAAGGCGTGCTAAAAGCAAGTGTGATCGTATAGCTCGCTAAAGCTCGCGTAAGCTTTGCTCGCTTTAGCGAGTCGAGAGTAGGCTGCTCCATAGGGCCCCATGGGGCCCCACGGAGTTTTGAGTCCTCCCCACGGGGGAACCCACGAGGGGTACAAAATTCTGCCCCTCCCTATAAGGAAACCCTATAAAGCGTAAGGTTACTCTATAAGGTTTATATACATAAAAATATGCATATGTATAATTACTAATCAAGTTTACTAATCACATTTATTAATCACATTTACTAATCACATTTACTAATCACATTTACTAATCAGAAACTTAAAGTATTAGTTAAATTTATTAGTTATAAAGGCTTAAAGGTTAGTAAAAACCCGTTCTTTAGCTTAAGTCTACTAGTTACAAAGAGTTGATAAAGACCCTTCCTTTTGCAGTTACGTAAAATACGTTCAACTCGGTCTCCGCCTTTAGCTTAAGCTCTTGCTTATAAGCATAGTTCAAATAAATCTCGTCTGACTCAAATAGCTCTCTTAGCTTTTAGCATTTATTGCTTTACTTAAACTCATTTTCATCCGAGAACTTAAAGGTAAAGCGTTTATATATTAAAGTGCTATCGATAATGAAAAGGTATAGCATCAATAGCTCTTTCAAAATGCTTTTAGCTTCAGCATGATCGCTATCGAAAAGCTTAAAAATAAGATCACTTAAGATCAATCGAACCTTAACATCCTTATAAATAAATTGCTTTTTAATTGCGTTAAAGAAAGAGACAAAGTAGTCGAAAAGACAAAGGACTTAAACGCTCTCTTTCTAAATGAAAAATCAATTAGTAATTATAATATATAAATGTTATTACTAACTTTGTTAGCACCGTAATGCTTAATGCCGAACTCGTCGATAAAACCTTTACGACCTTTCTATTCGTAATCGAGGCCGATTAGTCTTAAAAACAAAGCGGTATCTTCCTTGTCATAGCAAGTAAATATTAAATTAATAACGTTACTATCAGCATAAACGATTACGAAATCTTTATAGCGACTAAGTATCTCGTTAATTAGCTTATTGCTACCGATGCTAAAAATGTTGACCTCGACTATAGCGTTATAAGAAAAAGGAATCGACATTGCTAAATAAAAAAAATAATTAGCTTGAAGCAAAGAATCAAAAAGCAAGGAATTAAAAAGAAAATAATTACCTAAGTTAAATATAGTTGTAGTTAAGTGTTGAGGTTGGTTGAGAAGTTAGGTGTTAAGGTTAAGAAGTTAAGTGTTGAAGTTGAGGTTGAGAAGTTGGGTGTTGAGGTTAAGAAGTTGAAATTGAGTATTGAGGTTGAGGTTGAGAAGTTAGGTGTTGAAGTTAAAGTTGAGAAGTTGAATAGAAAGTAGTTGTAATAATAATAAAAAAAAGAAAAGGAAAAGGAAAAGGAGCGAGTACTTATATAAAAATAAAAGTGTAGCTTAATCGTAATCGAGGCATTGCTTCGATTCATCAAAAGTGAATTATAATATTTAAAACAATAAATCGACGCGGAACAAAGAAAATAACGCGTTTTAAAACAATGAATCGACGCGGAACAAAGAAAATAACGCGTCGCTTAATGATAATCGATGCAATGCTTCGATTCAACAAAAGTGAATTATAATATTTAAAACAATGAATCGACGCGGAACAAAGAAAATAACGCGTCGCTTAATGATAATCGATGCAATGCTTCGATTCAACAAAAATGAATTACAATATTTAAAACACGAACTCGACGCGAAACAAAGAAAGAACGCTTCGCTTAATAAATCTGATTAGTAAATCTGATTAGTAAATCTGATTAATAAATCTGATTAGTAAATCTGATTAGTAAATCTAATTAGTAAATCTAATTAATAAATCTGATTAGTAAATGCTGCACGGAAAGAAACCTTGCATGCTGCACGTCCCTTTGCTACACGTGCTTAGCTCGGCTATAGCACGTGCTTTACCGTACGTAATTTGATTAGTAAATCTGATTAGTAAATCTGATTAGTAAATCTGATTAGTAAATGCTGCACAGAAAGAATTAACGTACTTAAGGCTGCCATACGTAACTTACGTAAGGCTGCCACACGTAACCTACGTAAGGCTGCCACACCTAACGTACTTAAGGCTGCCACACGTAACCCACGTAAAGCTGCTATACGTAACCTACGTAAGGCTGCTACACTTAACGTACCTAAGGCTGCCACACGTAAACTACGTAAGGCTGCTATACGTAACCTACGTAAGGCTGTCATACGTAACCTACGTAAGGCTGCTACACTTAACGTACCTAAGGCTGCCACACGTAAACTACGTAAGGCTGCCATACGTAACTTACGTAAGGCTGCCACACCTAACGTACTTAAGGCTGCTATAGCTCGGCTATAGCTCGGCTATAGCACGTGCTTTACCGTACGTAATCTGATTAGTAAATCTGATTAGTAAATCTGATTAATAAATCTGATTAGTAAATGCTGCATAGAAAGAATTAACGTACTTAAGGCTGCTATACGTAACTTACGTAAGGCTGCCACACGTAACCTACGTAAAGCTGCTATACGTAACTTACGTAAGGCTGCTACACTTAACGTACTTAAGGCTGCCACACGTAAACTACGTAAGGCTGCTATACGTAACCTACGTAAAGCTGCTATACGTAACCTACGTAAGGCTGCTACACTTAACGTACTTAAGGCTGCCACACGTAACCTACGTAAAGCTGCTATACGTAACTTACGTAAGGCTGCTACACTTAACGTACTTAAGGCTGCTACACGTAACTTACGTAAGGCTGCCACACCTAACGTACTTAAAGCTGCTACACGTAACCCACGTAAGGCTGCTATACGTAGCGTACGTAAAGCTGCTACACGTAACTTACTCGTAAACTATAGTTCACGGGCTATATAGCTTTACGAATAACTTAACTTTACTAAAAAACTTAATAGTTATAAAAAGAATCAGCTCTTTTAAAGTTCAATAAAAGTAATACTTATAATTAAAAAAATTACGTGCATTAGCTAACTAAAAGGTTTTATAATCAAGTTAAAGGTCCTTTGATTAATATAACATTTTAAGCGAAGCATGCTAACTGACCCGTGAACTATGGTTCACGAGTAAACTCTTCTTTTAACTACTACTACCGGTATTCTTAGCTAGCTAGCTAAGGTCGATATAAATATATTAATAATAATAAAAAAACTAAAGATATCGATAAAAAAGAATTCAATTAATCATTATAATCAATTGTAAACAAATAAATACAAAAACTAAATGATACAAAAAAAGCAATTTAGTAAATAAAATCAAAGTCGCTAATTATAAAACCTAGCAAAAGCGATACTCTTTACAATTAAACGCTTGATTCCAAAAGAAGCTTCTTTCCTTTTATCTTATACCAATCCCGCTTTATTATCTTCTTTTTCTTTTATTCGTTTGCGCTTTAAAGTTGATAATAGATTTGTAATTCGTTCGCTTATAAAAGTATTAGATTTAAAGTCGTTAAACTTATATATAATAATTAACTTACTTTAACTTTAAATAACGATTAAAAGAGTTTTAAGTTTCGAAATACTAGGTTTCGAGGTTTAAGCGGCATTTAAGGTTCTATAAGATAGCGAAGCCGAGTCCGGTATTCTATCAGCTTCCTTTCTACCTATTATCCCTTTATCACTTTGCTTAAAGCTTAATATTTCTTCCGCGTCAAAATAATTTTATTAAGAAATATCATTCGAATCGTTTTAATCGCATAAATTTGCTATCGCTAATATTTAAATTAGAATTTATATTTAAATAAAAGCGTATATTATATAATATCGTACCTCGTTGCACTTTATTTTTATAATTTATATAACGTTCAAAGCTAGTCGATTCGTTCGTACCGTTCGAATCTGAATTTTCTGAATCGTTTTCGTTTTCTATATCATTAAGAACGTTCTAATCTGTATCATCTTAAGTTTACTTATCGAAAAGTAAATCCGTAGCTACTTTCGATTGATTTACTTTGCTTGGTTTTCTTTATAAAAAATATAATCGATTTGCTACGACTTTGCTTTAAGAAGCGGAAGAATGCGCTTTATATAATCTTATATGATAGTTAGTAAATCGATTAGTAAATCGATTAGTAAATCGATAAAAAGTAAAAATATCGCAAGTAAATTAACTTACTTTTTGAATGCCCTTCGTAATTTAAAGACTTTCCGTACCGTAGCTATCGCATTTTAAACGAAACATCTTTATCAATATCTTGAAACCCATCTAAGTTCTCTCTTATTTAATATAATTAATAAATATTTATAAAATCAATATTATTTAAACTTACGTAATTCTCGCACTTCAGCTTTCAACATTATCAACTTAGCTTCTCGTTACTTAAAACTCATTATTCGAAAGTCTTAATCGATCGCAAGATTATCGCAAGTAAAAATATATTCAAAACAAAATAAGCCTTGAAATTAACGATTTTGCTATTCTTAAAACTTTTATACTTTTTATTCGAATTCTTCTTTAAGCTGATCCTCATCTAAATCATTATAATTTATTAAAATCGATTCGAATAAGTGCCGAGCTTTATCTAAGCGAGTATTACACATCTTGAAATATAAAGCAGTTATTTCTTTTACGATTATTAATAGCGATAAATTACCGCGACGATAATCGCAAATATTGTGGTGGAGTTGGGGCTCTGTATTTGTTTTGTCCATGTATATAGTACTGATGCTAGGCACCTTTATCACGTGGGTGCGCTGCATGCTCTGGCCCTGCTAGGCACGTGGTTAGGTCACGTGGTTAAGTCACGTACAGGCTCTTATATAAACGAGTAGTTAGTTCCTCCCTGAACCAGCACTACACCATATCACCACACAATACAATACACGTACTTACAACACACATTCGAATGTCTTTCGATCGTCTTCTTTTTCCTTTTTTATTTACTTACGATTCTATTATAGTTATATTTATATATATCTCTTGATTTGACGTTAAGTATATATCGGAGCTCTTCTTTTCTACATATATTTAATAACTTACGTAAAGAATCGAACTAAAAGTTAGTCTTTATACCTTCTTTAAACTTGCTTCTTTTGCGAAAAGCTATATATTCGAAGTTCATGTTATACGCTAAGCTATTAATTATATGCTTTTACGATGCTCTTTCGAGAAGTATTTAATACACGCTAAGCTAATAATCAAGTGCTTTTATATATAAGCTTCGAGGCTATTGCTTTAAAAGCGATCTTTCTTCGATTTATGTCCGTCGAGCATACTATTCGAAATACTCGATAAGTATTATTTAAAAGGTCGTTACTTTAGTTCGAGAATCGAGCTAGCTAAAGTTCAATTCGATATTTACAAAGTTCTATTTATTTAAGCTACTCTGCACGGCGATACGCTCAAAGTATTATTCGTTTAATATATTTTACTTCTTTCGATTTAATATCGATTTTAATACGAGTCTATTGCTCTTTCTTCTTTAGAAAAGTAAATAGTAGCTAAGTACCGGAAATACTACGTTAAGCTTAAGAAGTTAAGAATTTAACACTTACTTCGCAACGGAGATTACGCATAAAAACTTCGAATTGCTTTCGAACATCTTTCGTTTTAATAAATAAAAGATACGACGAGCAGAAATAAATGTTATGCAATTCGGAACCGTTTCGGTGTCGTATTATATTAAAAGCAAGCTATATACTTGTACGAAAGCTCGGCTATTACCCGACTTCGTTTCTATTTCGATACACTTTTATTTCGATACACTTAATCTCGGCAATTACTCTTCCGCTTATTCGAATCTTACGTTTAAAAGGTAAACGTATCATTAATATTATCTATTATATCGATTTGATTTCGATTATCTAGCTCGAAGCGATCGACACCCGACTCTTTAATAAATTACTTTCGACGCATTAAAATTTTATATTTTTATAATATTTCTTTATATATTTAATATTTATTACAATTTATACTTATTTCATTTCTGTTATTCATTTACATTTATATCATTTTCGTTCTTTTTTCGCATTCGTTTCGAAATACTTTTACACTTTAATCAACATCTATTAACTCAACTTAACAGGCTTACGTTAAAGCTCTCGGAAATCAAAAAGAGCTATAACTTCTTCGACTTAAAAGAATTTCGGACTTAACGAAGATGCTACTCGCAAGCTAATCGAAAACGAAGTAAAAAAGATTTAAGCTTTCTTACCTTTCGTAAATGCTTTAAATTACGTAAGTATTCGTAGACCTTTTTTTAAACTTAAAGCCTTTAAAATGCTTGCTTTCGATAAAGCTAATATTACGAACTATATTCGCTAGCTCGAACGAGCGTTTAAAAACTACAGTATCGTTACCGATTCAAAGAAAAAGTAATGCTTTATTAAATATAATATTTCTAGCTTTCTCGGTTACAATATACGTTGCAATATCGAAAGCTTTAGCGGCTTTTCGGATCCGAAAGTGACTTAAGACGACTTTAAATCGGTAATTAAAAAAGAGTATAAAGCTTTCGACTTAGCTAGATAGAAAGATAGTATTAGCTTCTTAAACGATTTAAGCAATAAGTAAATAGCAAGAAAAAGAGCTTTTAAAGCGGAGCTTTTATAATTCACTCGATAGTTTAACTTTACGAGCTTTGCTTGCTTAGCTAATAAAGATATTACCGATAAGCAATTAAAGTAGAAGTTCTTCGGTTGCTTACTATTATCGATATAAAATCGAACTTAAAAGAACGTCAAACTTAAAAAAGATTATTTGCAAACTTATAATATAATATATATTATAATAAGCGACTTAATCAAGCAAAAACAAATCATTGCGAAACGGATTAAAAAATACCACTATACAAAGATCTTTAAAGCTTTTTCTCGTTATAATCTTTATTAAAACGAAAACTCTTATCTTTAAGTACCGTTTATTATTCTTGAAAGCAAGCGAAACTTATACGTTTCGCTTTTTTATAACACTTACTTTAATAATACTTATGCTTTTCTTTTTTATCGCGCAAGCACTACCGCTGCGAGTTCGATTACTTCGTTTATCGATCTTGACTTAAAAATCGAAGCTTTTATAAAACAGCTAGCGAAAGTTAATATTTACTTAAGACTTACCGACAGCTTCGCTTCCGTACTAAAAAAAGCTTATATGAACCTATTAAAAGCTGCTTAATATAAAAAGACTTAAGAGATCGCATTGCATCGGGTCTACGAGATTAATGCGGCCGATATCTATTCGAATCGAAGCTACGCTATATCGAAAAGGAAACGGTTTTTAAACGATTTTAATTGCATTTTCTATTAATGCTAGCAAACTTTTAACTTACTTAGCTATTAACAAAAGCTTTATAAATATTAAAATCAATGCTACTTATTTATGCTTTAGTACGGACTAGCTTTTCATTTTAACGAAGCAAACTTAATATATATAAAACCGTATCGAAAAGAAATATTATCGATCTCGTTTTAGTTTCGAAACGATACTTTTAAGTATAAGCAAGTTTTAAAAAAAGTTCGTAAGATAATAAATGATCTTAATCTTAAGCGTCGTTATAAAGCTTTAAAAGCATAACGAAAATCTATTAAAAAGGCTATACGAAAACGTACTAAAGCGCTTATTCGAGCAGCTAACGGCGGCAATGCGAAGGCTTTTCGTATTAACGACTTTAATACTTCGGATATGATTCGCTAACAATGCATTATATCGGCGGATTTATATACTCGCGTATTTAATACGAAAGCTATTATTACACCGATAAAGACTCGAGCGCGCAACGCAGCTTTTCGAATTACGCTATACTCGTTAAAAGACGCTCTTTTAACAAAAGCAAAAGTCTAATCTACTTGTCGGTATATAGCCATATCGACCTTAGCTAGCTAGTAGTAGCAGTAGTAATAGTTAAGGAAGCTCACCCGTGAACCATGGTTCACGGGTTACTTAGCATGCTTCGCTTAGCATGTCAGCAGTTAAAGGACCCCCAACTTGACAAGTAAACTTATTAGTTAGCTAGTGCACGTGATTCCTTCTAATCGTATAAAAGGAGTCAGCTCCCTTGAGTCTTAAAAAGCAGACAGAATTCAAATACCTTATCAACCGAGTGTTTTGCAATTGCAAGTACTTTAACGACCGTTACGACCTTACGAATATATATTCCTAATCGCTTAAAAGCAATCCAACACTGATTAGTAGTTGATTTACTACTAAGTGATCAATTACAAAGAAGCTAAGACTCTATAGCGAAGATACCTTTTACTACGATACCTTTCTTTTACAACGGAAAAGCGATTCCGTACTAAATCGCTTGCTTATACTACCGATTTTTCTTTATTCTTACGGAAGAGTGATTCCGAACCAAGTCACTTTTAAAAACAATAACCTTTAACGCTATAAAAGCCGCGCTTGCTATATATAGCAAACTCAACTAACAAGATCGATCTACGTACAAGCAGACAGCAATTATAGCCGATCGAGCAACTGGACCTCCGAGTAAAAAGTCTAGTCGATAAAAAGCAATAAGGTATTATACCCTTCGAGTCTCATTACCACTTACGGAACCCTTAGCTATTTAGCCAAAACAAACCTTATACTTAAGACTCTTAAGCCTTTCGGAAGGGCCAGATGACGAGATGTCGAGCATCTTATTTGACTTAAACGAGCTGCTATATACAAAGCTAAACAATGAGATCACGGCTCGAGCGATAGTAAAGGACTTCTTAGATGCGAAAGGTAAAGGGCTAAAGGATTACGACTTATAGAGCTTATTCCGGCACGCTTTCTCACGCTAAGATTAAACGAGTTTTACGATAACGAAAGACAATACGAGACGAAGCTTTAAGTTTGCTACTTTTATTAGCTTTAAAGAACACTTGCTGTCTAAAGACGTGTGATGCTCCTTAAAGCAAAAAGGCTACGCTAATAAGATGGTCAAGCTTTTAAACGATAAGCAGCAACACTAATAAACCTTTTAAGAAATAAAAGAGCAATAAGCAATACTTTTAAGCTTCGATTCAAAGTAAACCGTCGAAAACTTTACGGACGACGACGACGACGATATTACACTTTAACCACTTCCACTTTCGCGCAATCTAAAAGAAAAAGAAAAAGAGACCTTAAGCAAGAAGGAAAAAAAGGAAAAGATCCGAAGGTTACGGGAAGAGTTTTTAAAAGAAAAGAGCGATATAAAACGAAATATAAAGATTATAGCAAAGCAAATAGCGGAATTACGAACTTACGCTATATAATCCAACGAAAAGCTACGACGAAGCACTTTAGCGTATTCGACGCTTTTAATTTATCAATCGTTACGCAATACGCTAATCATACAAAAGCTAAAATCACTTTAGCGGCTCTTAAACCTTTTTCTCAAGAGCTACATTTAGTTTTCTAAAAAGCTTAAGCTTAATAACAATAATAATAAAGGTCTTGAAATCATTAGCGGACTAAATAATATTCGAAGCTACGAAAGCTATACGTTAAAAGAAGACTCGTTAAAACTTAAGAGCATACCGGACAAAATCAGCTTTTATTAAGGATAGCGTGCAGATTTCCGTGCTTAATTTTAGCAACTTGAAAAAAGGATCTAGCACTTTCAGACGTACCGATAAGCTACTTATATCTTTTAAGAAGCTACGTATTAACAAAAGAGAAACCAAAAGTATAAGAATCGTTAAAAGCAAGCTTAAAGATACGGATATCATTAAGCTAAAGCGCTAGCCGATAACTCGAATGACTTTAACGATCTTAGCGATAACCGACGAAAAGGAAACGAAAGAGATTAGCAAAGAGATCGAAAGCACGGATACGAAAAGGGTAAGAACGGTCCTTTTAGACTATTAAAGAGATTCGGAAACGGACCTTTAAAAGACTTCGGATTCGGAAATGAGCCTTTTAAAGACCTTAGAAAAAGACGGACCACCGGCAATTATATCGGTAACCCTTTATCGATCAGACTATTAGCTAAGCACAGCACGCTTGCGTACAATACTCTAAGCGCTTTTAACGACGATAGCGATGACTTCCTTAAGCTAAGAGCAACAGACCTTCACTTAAAAGCGAAAAAGTTAGCTTTGTTTGCAAGAAGCTTTTTTAAAGAGCTAAAGTATTTAAGACCCGACGATGACTTTAAGACTTAATTAAAGATTTTTATTAACTAAGCAAGTCGATACGATTTGATCTCCGACGACTACTTAACGGCGTTCTTTATTATGCTTACGGAAAAAGCTATTACATTTTATTATAATTACGTTATTAAAGCTAAGCTTCCGACGTTTAAAGCAAACGTTATTGCTATAAAAGACTACTTCGAGACCGACCATCGGCGGCAAGCAAAATACGACCGCTAAAAAGAAATTTCGTTAAATTTGATTAAGAAAGAGAATCTAAAGACCTCGCTTAACGAATGCTTTAAAAAGCTCGCTAAGAAGCTCAAAAGCATTCAAAGCTCTTTACGACCAAGTTTAAAAGACGATCGAAGTCTTGCTAACAAGTTGTATTCAGCTTATAAAAACGTATCAAAGACTACGATTGCACGAATAAACCTTGCATTTACTTTTATCGCGGCAGTTGCTAACATTCGTCGAGCAATTGCGTTTGCTATTAAGACCTCCCGACCTCTCGCTAAAGCTAGAGCTTACGCGAGCTCTAGCGAGCCACACGATCATACCTGCTCTTAACATAATACTTTAAAAGCTGACTCCGATTTGGACGAAGAATACGAATGCTTTATTCAAGACCGCTAATACTTCGGAAGTAAGAAAGCTGCTAAAGCTACTAAGAGTAAGAAAAGGTGTTTTGTTTGCAAAAAGCTAAGCTGCTAAAGCACCAACCACACCCTCGACGAAAGAAAAGCATCCGTCGCCAAGTTCCAAGCTTCTAAAGACGTAAAAAAAGTGACGAGAAGCAAATTCTCTTAATACGTAATATCGATTAAAAGCTTGCTACTTGTATCTACGGAAGAATTCGATCAGTTCATCGCAAGCTTACTAGACGAGCCGCCCGAATCGAGCAGCTACGCTAACATATCGGAAGGTTTTATAATTACTTACGGTACTTTTAACGCTAACAAAGTATATAAGCAGCTAAAGATTCAAACGGCATTCCACGCTTTTACTAGCTAAGTAGAGACTTAAAAGATGCCCGAGCAAGATCCGCGTGTGCTTACGAGCAAAGCAAAGACTTATATAGCTTTTAAGTACTTTGAAAACGTATTTATAAGCCTTATAATTAATAGCGGAGCAGCCAATTTCTTTACCGCTAGCTTGCCTTAATTAAAAGCACTCCAAAAGAAGTACTCCGAAGTCCAATTAAATACATCCCGAGCAAAAGAAAAGTCCGTCAAGTACGGGATCGGCTTTGCTACCTTTATTAAAGCAGTTACCTTAAATACCCTTTTAAGTCAAGTAGAGTTCTACGTTATAAAGAGCGACGTACTCTTCTTATTCTTATTAACTAATATAGATAAGCACAAAGTGATCTTAAATAACTTGCGGAACGTATTAGTTTAAAAGAAAAAGGAAATACTAATAGTAAGGATGTTTAAACACGTATAAATGCTATTAAGTAAAAAGCGCGCTGCTACTTACTATAGCATCGAAAGCGAGACCGTTTACTGCTACTTTACGGAAGAGCAATTAAGGACTATCCACAAGCGTTTTAGCTACTTTTCAGCAAGTCGATTTGCTGCTGTTCTTAAGAGAGCCGAGCACGAATTCAAACGGGATTTGCTTTACAACATCTAAAAGTTTTGCTACTATTGCTAAGTATTCGAACGCTTTTCGAAAAGGTTTAATATCAGACTCAAAGATAATACTGACTTTAATAATACGGTATACGTAGACGTAATGCACCTTAATAGCAAGAACGTATTGCACGTCGTTTGCGATTCTACTAATTTTTAAGCCGCTACCTTTTTTAAAAGCATATCCGCATAGCACTTACTTAAAAGATTCAATCGATATTAAGTCAATATTTACGTCGGACTTTTTATAAACGTCGTGCACGATCTCGGAACCAACTTTAATTTAGCGACGTTCCGAAGCTACTTTAAAAGTATTAGCAGCACTTTAAAGCAGATGCTTATGAAAGCTTATCATAGCGTCGGGCTAATAAAACGCTATTACGTCTTTATGCGACGCGCCTTTAAGATCGTTACAAAAGAGCTTTTAAAAGCTTTAAAAGAGGACCGGCTTTAAATAGCTATTAAAGCTATCAACGACACAGCTAGACCTAATAGCTTAGTTCTTATACTTTTCGTTTTTAAGACTTTACTAAAGCTGACGGAGCAAGATCGACTTGCCGCGTCTACTTAAGAGCGTGCTGCTGCTATTAATAAAGCTATGAAAGAAGTACGAAAATGCTACGCTGCGAAGCAGGTTAAGGACGCGCTTAAGAAGAAGAATAGCCTAATTACGGAGCATACTCTAGACCTCTTTATTAGCTCACGAGTGCTCGTATAACAAGAAAACCAAAGGTAGAAAGGCCCTTTTCAGCTGCTTAGCAAGCAAAGGCACACGTGCACAATGGCTTGTCCGAAGCCTACGGAATTCAAGTTAACTTTAATAAAACTTTATTACTTTGAAGTTGAAAAGCTGCTAGAAGAGTTGCAAGTACTTAAAGTAAAAGTAGAAGAAAAGGTAGAAGATAATCAGAGCGAAAGCGAAAAAAAGCTAGAAATACGAAATTCGCTTAAACCTTAACATTCGCTTAATCCACCGAGGTCGCTTAATCTAAAAAGCCCGCCAAGACTAATAAACAGCTTTCTTAACTTTCAACTTGCTAATCCTTAAAAGTCAATAATACTAATAGTCTAAATACTTTATTAGAAGTACGATCTTAGTATCTCGACCGTGCTCAACGAAGAAGAAGGCGATTCTTACGTTTTATTTACCAAGGACTCCGAAGTGTTAATTACCGATAAAGAACGCCGGGACTATAAGCTCTTAGCTAAGCTACGAGCCGAAAGAATTATCAAAAGCCTTAAAGCATTATTTCAAGAGTCTAAAGCAAAAGAATTAGCTAGATTGATAGCTTAAAGCATCTTTTAAGTGATCTCGAGCACCGACTTACGCGCTAAAAGCGTTAAGATCTTCGGATCTAAGTTTGTTAATAAGATCAAAAGCAAAAGAACACTTACGTTATACGAAAAGTCTCGTATAATAGTCTAAGCCTTTTAAAACAAAAGCAAAACGAAAGTACTTACCGAATCACTTACAGTGCAGCGAGCGGGCCAAAGACTTTGTTATGCTCTAGCTCTTTCTTTAATAAAAGACTACGAGTGTTAAGTTTATAGCAAAGATATCACTTAAGTTTACACTTAATCAAGCACGAAGCTTATCCGAATAATCGTCGTACGACTACTTAAAGAGATTACTTATCGATTTCTCTTCGGCACTTTGTTCTTTATGACTAGCCTTTTATATAAGATCTCCGAAGCAAGAACGCATTAGTATAAGCGTTTTTCAAAGCATTTTACGAACAACTTCGAAATAAAGCAATCGAGCTTTAATTCTTGCCTTTTTATATCAACTAATAAAGATCAGCTAAGAATAGCTGCTTTACAAACGGATGATGTTCTTATAATTATTAATCTAGCTATAAAAGCAAAGGAAAAGAAAAAGCTAGTCAAATCCAAGCTAAAAAGCAAAGAAATAAAGATCCTTACACACGCCGAGCTAATGATTTTCAATAGATGTAAGCTATCTTTAAATAAAGACGAGTTCGGATTATCAGTTAAGCAAAAAAGGCAAAGTAAAAGGCTTGCCGTGATCAAGCTCGATTCAATCACACGAGCTAAAGAATACTTAAAGCAACGTGCTCGAAAAGCGTATTTAACTACCATTTGCTACTTAAAAGCATCTTACGCTCTATCGATAACTGCTCAGCATTAAAAACCGAAAGACGAAGACTACAAGGCCTTTAATAAAGTGATCTAGTAGCTAATCGATCACCTAACTCGAAAGATCTATTACGTGCTTTTAAACTTAAAGACTGCGAAGCTCTTTATATTCGTAAATAAAGCATTTGCTAACAACGCTAACCTTAGTTTTTAAATCAGTTTCGTAGCTATCCTTAGCAATAAAGCTCACGTAAGTAAGAACGAGTTCACTCTAACGGGTAACATCTTATATTAAGTGTTACAAAAGTGCAAGAGGGTGACAAAAGCAGTATTAGCCTTTGAATTATACGTTATATCTTTAAGTATCGATATAGCTATTGCTATATCGACTACTTTTGCTTAAATCACGGCTTAACTAAGAATCCTTAACTTCTTCGTAATCGTATGCACTGACTCTTACTCGCTTTACGAGTGCATAGTAAAACTAAGGACCACTAAGGAAAAGCGCTTAATAATCGATATTATAGCTATTCGAGAGTCATACGAAAAGCGAAAGCTCTTTAAAGTACGCTAGATCGAAAGCAAATTTAACCTTGCTAATGCCATGACTAAAATCGGAGCTAATACCTCTTTGCAAGAGCTAGTTTTAACCAATACCTTAAAAGTGCAAGTAGATAAATAAGTAAAAAGGCCGCTATAAAAAAAAGAAAGAGATTGTTTTTCTTTTGTTTAATTACCTTCCTTCCTTTTTCGGTCGATATAATAGTTAGCAAAGCCATGCTTGCCAAAGAGAGAGTTGCCGGTGTCGGTATATAGCCATATCGACCTTAACTAGCTAATAATAGCAATAGTAGTAATTGAAGAAGCTCACTCGTGAACCATAGTTCACGGGTCACTTAGCATGCCTCGCTTAGCATGTCAGCAGTTAAAGGACCCCCAACTTGACAAGTAAACCTATTAGTTAGCTAGTGCACGTGATTCCTTCTAATCGTATAAAAAGAGTCAGCTCCCTTGAGTCTTAGGGAGCAGACAGAATTCAAATACCTTATCAACCGAGTGTTTTGCAATTGCAAGTACTTTGACGACCGTTACGACCTTACGAATATATATTCCCAATCGCTTAAAAGCAATCCAACACTACTTATAACTAGCTTAAAGTTATTTTCGCTAAGTTAATAGAAATAAATAAACCCGAGCCCGCTTACATCGCGATTCTTAACCGAAACGCTTTACGATTAAAGGACTTACGGAATCTGCTCGTTATATTGCTAAAAGCTTTTAAAGCTGCACTTAAGCTTAAAGCTAAGCTTTTTAAGACTGTTAAATCATACGAAAAGCTTAGCAAAGTGATCTCTTCTTTAAAAATAGATTACGAAGCGACTCGTATTAAACTTTTAAAAGAGCGCGATTTATTAAGAAACTTAACTTTTAATAAGATTATTGCGTTTTTCGCTGCTCTTTTTACTTTCAAACGATTTTCTTTCGAAAGTATAATCGATAAAATGATTTAGTAAACCTTTATTAGCGAAAGTGCTATTAATTGCTTTTAAGCTACGATTAGCGTTGCGAAAGCTTCGAAGGATTGCTTAATTATAAGTAGCAAGCTTATACCGAAGGCGACGGATGATCCGATAAAAAACGGACTTGCTTTAAGGCCTTAACGACTTATTTAAAAAAAAAGTAATGTCTTTTTATTTAATAGTGATCCGTTTTATAAAGTTACGAGTCGCTTTATTAATAAAGCGCTTTATCGTAAGAATTTATCTTTTCCTTTTTCTTTTACTATTTCGACTCACGGCCGAATCATTAATAAAACAAACTTTACATAAGTTTTTGCCCGGTTAAAACGGATCTTATATAAAAAAGCTATTGCTTAGCGGTCTTAGCTTAAACGCTTATTCGAATTTTTTTAAATAACTAGATTTTAATTGCAAAAGAACATCCGTAATAGCTAAATTAAGCATCGCCGACGCAATACGCTTTTCGCACTTAAAGCTCTTTCGATTTAAAAGCGGTTTTGCTTTATTTTTATTATCGGCTTTATTCCGACTTTTTTTATAGCTATATTTTACGGTGTTTTTTAGTTTTAACACCTTTTTCTCGATTAGTTTATTCGTAAGGATCGGCGTACTTTGCGGACCGCAATCGAGAGTAATACAAAACTTCTTTCGGCGGAAATCGGCTTTGCTTCGACGTTTAGCTAGCTATTTTTTAAATACTTTTATTATTATTCGCTAACTTTTAAAGTTATTATTAATATACTCGGATAGTCTTTAATTATTAATACGCGAGCTACATTCGATACAAGTGCGGAGGTTAGCGTTATTACTTATAACGCCGCGATTAAATTCGAAGTCTTTATAACTTACGATTAAAAAATAAGCTTTCGAATAATCATCGGTTTATTATCGCGCTTTATCGAATACGTTGATAATATATCTATTAATATTAAAAGTGCTACGATCCGTACTCGATTTTACGTTATAGATTTGCTAAAGTTTCGACTTATATTCAATTACTTTTTTATACGCAAAGTAAAAATCGGTCTTCGATACTTTTCGGATTATAAAAGTAGCTTTATTATTACAATAGTTATTAATCCGTTTACGAGCCAAGTTACTTAAGCTAAAGTAAGCGATAAAACGAATTAATACGACGAAGCCGTCGATCGCTTAAAAAAGCAAAGTATTAGCTTTATTTATTACGATAAGTTTTCGAATAGCAGCGGCAGCGACTCGGAAAACTAATAACTAGCTTTATTAAAAGCGCTAAAGTCGGTATATTAAAAGCTTTTTGCTTTTCGCTTAATTTCGAAAGCGAAACGTTGCAGTATCGAGAAAAAAACGACTTTACTACTTAAAAGCAATTTATCGATGTTCTTGCTTTTACGAAATGCGATCTTTTAATAACTTATTAAATAAATGCCGTTAGCACCGATAACTTTATAACCCGCTGTTACGATCATATCGATTATTAAAATTCGATATTTTATTAAACTCGAAAAAAGATCTCTTCGGACTCGGCTAAAGTGTTTAATATATATAAAACTAAAAATAAAAAGATCAAGCTAATTCACGAAGCAGACGGCGTAAGAGCAGCATTAAATAGCAAGGTTGATTAGTACGAGCTATCGAAAGCTAAGGATACGTTATAAAAGCAAATAAAAGAATACAAGTAATACTTTTTTCCGCGTATTGCTGATATATCGAAAAGCTTTCGAATCACATTCGAACGCATAGCGAACTTAAATATCGGTAATACTTTACGGCTTAAAGAAAAGGATTTATTTGAAAAGATGATGCTAAGCAAAGAAAAATTAATCGCATTCGCTTAATAAGAGTGCGGTAAGTTTTACGACGACGTATTATTATCGATTAAGCTTAAAACTATTTTACATACGGTTTAGCAAGCTCTTAACTATTCGTATCCGAAGGCTTTATAGCTTATTATTATTAAAATGCTTTAAAACAAGCTTAATAAAAAAGTTTTAAAGTATTGCGAAAAACCGTATCGGAATTAATAGTTTTTAATAGTTAAAAAGCAGCCGAGCTAATACCGACTTATTAACTTAGCAACTCTACTTAATACAATTACACGGAAGGACGCTAATCTACTTTTAATTATAAATGAGTTTATTAAAGAGTTTTCTAATTGTTAAATAGCTAACTTAATCGACTTTTATTTAAGCTATGATTAATAAACATTTTATTAGTCGAATAAAGATTTTACCGCTTTTTTTATACCGCTAAGTCTCTTCCGATGCATTACTTTTTCGCAAAGTGTTATAAACTCGATAGCTTAATTCGTTCGAATAATTAATCTTATCTTAAAGCTTTTGCAACTTAAAGTTTTTATGCTATTTATCGACGATATTAAAGTAAAAAGATTATAAACGGATTATTCCGACGAAAAAACACTTTCGAGTATACGCCGATTCGTGCTCGAATATATTTAGAATATCGATAAGACTTTAAAACGGATTAAGCGCGCTAGTGTTATAATCGAAAAAAAATTATAATTCTATTAAAATAAGATAAATATAATAAAATTCGTATGCAATTTAAAAGGTCGAGAACCCGCTGCGGATAAAGTTATTAAAATTAATAATTAAAAAACTTTCGAAAACGTTATTAAAGTTAAAAGATTTTTAAGCTTTTGCTTTTACTTCCGCATTTAAGTTAAAAGATTCGTATATATTGCTAACCCTTTTTATAACTTTATAAAAAAAGATGTAAATTAGCAATAGACCGAAGCGCATTCGAAAGCTATACGAATGCTATAAGATGCTTTAACGACGGCTTTAGTTTTAATTAAAATCGACTACGAAGATTAAAACAAAGAAATAATAATAAAAACGGACGCTAGCTTAAAAAGATAAAAAAGATATATCGGCTAACGCAAAACTACTTTTAATAAAGTGCAATTAGCTCGATACGAGTTCGAAGCTTAAACGAAAGCAAAACGGAATTACGACGCTATTAAACGAAAGTGCCGCGAAGTACTTAAAGTCTTTAAGAAACTTAAGCTATAGATTATCGAAGTGCACTTTATCTTCGAAACTAACGCTAAAGTGCTCGTTGCTTAGCTTCGACGAAGAGCTATTAATATATTTTCGGCTTTAATTATACGCTAGCTAGCTTAAATTAATCTTTTCGACTTTAAAGTTTAATATATCTTTAATAAAGATTATATCGCTATCGATATACTATCGAGACGGCTATAGTACTTCGATGATTTAAGCGAAGAAGATAAAAATGAGTTCGATAATAGCTTGCTAGCCGACTTAAGACTTATTAAAGCTCGAGACGGCTTCGAAAAACTTTCGACGAGCTTTTTAATAGATATTCGTTAATCTATTTTTAAAGATATATTTTAACGCTCGAAAGAAGCGAAAAATATAAACTTAAACGAGTTTAATAACGATTACGATTACGAAAGTCTTTTAAATTTAATCGAATACTTTTTAAAATCAATTCGAATAGCTACTTTCTTAACGACTTTGCGAAGACTTAAAGACTTAAATAAAGTAGAATGCCGTAAGTTCAAGAGAGAAGCTATTAAATATAAAGTGAACGATAAGAAACTTTAAAGACTCTTAACGAAAGGTCTTTTCTTTCGATTAATAGTCGATAAGCTTTCGATTAAAACGGATATTATTATAACTTATTACGATAAAAATAATTATAAAAGCCGTAAATCAACTTATTATTATGTTTCTTAGCGCTACTTTTAAAATAAATGCTATACGGACGTTAAACGATTCGTTAAGACTTATAAAAAATGCTAGCACCGAGCAGCTAATAAGCTCGAAAAGCTATTGCATTTTACTCGATTTAATAGCTTAATAAAACGCTAAGCTATCGATATCACTTATTTATTTGCACGTAATAGCAAGAGCTATTTAGTTATTGCTAAAGATAATATAAGTAAATAAGTCGAAGCAAAAGCGATTCGGACTTAAGACTCGCTTTTTATAATTAAGTTTATTTAAAAAGACATTATTTGCCGCTATAAGATTTTCTTTTAATTAATAATCGACGGAGGTTCGGAGTTTAAAAAAAAAGTAATCGACTTACTTAACAATTAAAAAATCAATCGAATCGTAGTCTTAATATATTACCTTTAAGCGAATAGAATAATAAAACGCGGCTACGGATTAATTAAAAACGCATTAAATAAGCTTAAAAGCACCGATTGAATTGCGCAATTGCTAGCCGTTTTATTCGCCGACCGTACTTCGGTACATACTCTTACCGGATTCACTCTTTTTTATATAATATACGGCAAAAAAGCAATGCTTTTAATTAAGACTCGAATTTAATCTTAAGCTACGTTATTTTAAAAGCTAGTAATTAATCGTACTAAGCTTATCGAATTAAAAGCACGCTAGTTCCGGATGCGAAACGAAGACGCTACGGAAGCTATACTTAAGAAAACCCGTTGCTATTAAAAAGGAAAAGATGCTTTTAATAATAAAAAGAACTTTCGAATCAGACTTTTAAAAGTAAGTGATTTAATCTTTAAGCACGACTCGATACGTGAAGTAGATATGTCTAACGTTAAGAAGCTAGATTTTCGATAGCTTAGCTTTTATTAAATTTCGTCGGTAAATACAAAAAGATATTACAAGTTGAAAGAGTTAAAAGAAAACGAAGCTTTATTAAATAGAATATTTGCTAGTAATCGATTAAAGAAGTTTTACGTGCGATATACTTTCGAAGCGTTATTACTTCGCTTTAAGCTTTATATAAAAAGATCTTTAAAACAGCTTTTATTAAATAAAGTGGCCGAGTCTGGCTTTTAGATTAAGCGCTTAAATAGATTTGTTATTCGATTACTTAGCTTTACGGAAGAACAACGGAGCTAATACGCAAGAATCTTTATAAGCAGTGATGAAAAGGTAACAAAAAGTGATTAAGTTATAAAAGCATAACTATACGTAAAAAGAAGACGAGTTTAAATTTGATTTTTTATTTTTTTTTTATTTGAATTTGGTTTTCTTTATTTTCTTTCTTTTTATATTCTTTTTATTTCTTTTTTTATATTAAAAAGCTTTACGTCATTATACTTATATGCTCTCGATCTATTATATACGAGCATATTATATATATAAAGCGGACTTTATTCGAAAGCTAATTAAAAAGAGCATACGAAAAATCTATTGTATTAATTATTTAATAAGCTGCTGATACGCGATAAAAACCTTTCCGATCTTATAACTTAAGGCTAAATGGAATAGTGCGAAAGCTTTTCGCAGCACTTTAAGCACTGCTTTTACTTTTCGAAGTCTTATCGATATTGCTACGACTCGAACCTTTTGAAGAACTACCGGTATTGCCGCGATTAAAAGCTTAGCGGGCATTTCGGCGAAGCTTTTTTGCTTAAAAAAGTGTTAACGATTTCGAAAATAAAGATAAAAAGGATAAAGACTTTTTAGCAATTTATCGTAATCAAATCGGAAAAGAATTATAAAAGGTTCGCAATATACACTTACGCGGCTAAAGAAGTTACTTAGTAAAGTATTATTTCGATCTATTATAATTAAGATTTAACGCAGCAAGTTTAGCGAAGCTAAATCGGCGGTAATAACGGCGGCAAGTAAGCGTAACGCCGAGACGGGACTTAAGCTAGTTAAAAGACTTTTAGTATTAGCGGCGGCAAAGGAAATAGCGGCGATACAAGCTCGAAAAGAAAAAAAAGCGTTATTAACTCGAAAAGCAAGAGCGCGGCTAGTCTTTATAAAAAGGTTATTTGCGATTATGCTTTTACGAAAAACGTCGTCGGCCGTCTTAGTTCTATTGTTTATAACCGTTATCGTATTTATTAAAATTATACCGGCGCTAACGACTTTTACGAAGAGCTATCGAATCGGAATCAAAACGAGTATAAAACGAAAGATAAGATAACTTACGAAGATGCAAGTTGACTTGATAACACAACAACGCTCGTATTTAATAGATTTATCGAAAGAAAAGATGCATCGACTCGTAGTATTATCGATAGTTTTGCTTGCGTAGCTTACGCATCGAGAGCAGATCGAAAACATAATAATAAAAGATAAAGTTAATAAATAGTAATGCTAAAAAGAAGATAGAAAAGTGTAAAGTTGATATAAAAAGAAAGTATTATTTATAGCAAGACTTCGAATATATATTATCGCTTTTGTTTTCTTTATTACGTTACCGCTTTAAGCCTCGCGCTATTACCGATTCGGCAGTGCGTCACTACTTGACCGCTTAAACCGGCGCGCGTTTGTTTTAATAATAATACTAACGCTCGAATTGATATTGTTTTTATAATTAAATAAAAATATTATAAAAGATATAAGAAAGAGTTAGACTCGAAAGATTATCTTGCATTTTCGTTGCTATTCTTATCTTTTTTATTATATTACATACGCCTCGTACTAATACCGATCCGGCGATGCATTATTAAATAATACTTTAAGATTATATTGCGACCGTACAATTCGGCTATATGCTCGTCTTGCAAACTTAACTTTACTATTTTAATAAGAAGTGATTCGAAAGCGAGTCTAATTCGAAGGAAAGACGTATATAATAGAGTTAAAGCTTTGTATTTGTTTTGTTTATATATATAGTACTAATGCCAAGCACCTTTATCACGTAGGTGCGCTGCATGCTCTGGCCTTGCTAAGCACGTAGTTAAGTCACGTGGTTAAGTCACGTGCAGGCTTTTATATAGACGAGTAGTTGGTTCCTCCCTGAACTAGTACTATACTACATCATTACACAATACAATACACGTACTTATAGCACACATTCGAGTGTCCTTCGATCGTCCTCCTTTTCCTTTTTTATTCACTTACGATTCTACCATAGCTATATTTATATATATCTCTTGATTTGACGTTGGGTATATGTCGGAGCTCTTCCCTTCCACAATATCTCTTGCAATATTAAATACCTTTTTTACGCAAACACTAATTAAAGAAATGCATAGAAAATCTCTAGCCATTCGAGCTAGATCAAGGTACCGAAGCTTAAGGTTTCGCTAAGAAATCAAAATCTCTCGTCCGTCGACCGCTAAACTCAATTAATAAAAATCAATAAAATTAAAGTTTTAAATTAAAATTTTAAATTTACGAGCTAAAAGATAATCATGCACTTCCGACGACTCGTGATCTGTATCTTCGAAAAAAGCTTATAAAGAAGAACTTAATATTAATCTGCCGCGGAGTAATAAAGCGGCTATCGATTAACGATCGATTGCTTTAATATTATTAATACGTTAAGCTATAGATATTAAAGACTTATAATATTCGTTAAAAAGCCTTTCGAATCTCGCTCGATATATTGCAGACTAATCTTTACTTTCGTAAAGCTAAGAAAAATTTAGATCGAAAGTCCTTAGCTTAATAGCAAGATGTAAGATTATCGCGAAAGCAAAAATATCTTTTAGCGGCCTTTGCGTTTTCTTATAATACTTATCTAATTTCTCGATAGCATTAATAACGCTTTTTTTTAATTGCAAGATCCATTCAAAATCATTACGATCTTCTTCCGAAATCTTTATATATTTAGACTTTAATCGTGCTTATGCTTTATTTAAACGTTCGAATATTTTATCAAATATTAAAAATCCGTATTAAATAGTAAAACTAAGCTTTTTACTTAAGTGCATAGTTAAAAAGTAAAACGGTCGAAAGATATCGATTAGCTATAAGATTTGCTTATATTAAATATCAAATAATTTAAAAATACTCATCTTATCGATCTTTATATAATGTTTTTAAATAACATCTTTAAAAGTTATAAATCGATTAAGCATATAAAATATAAAATCCTATCTTATAACAACATCTAAAATAAGCTTTAAGCTTTTCGTTAAAAGATGCTTTGAATCGTCGATAAAAGCTTTCATCGTTTTATTAAATCGCGATTTTCGAAGTTAACTAGCCGTAATACACTTAACAAACTTCCGAACTTAAGTACGTTGATTAATAATTAGTAAATATAATTAATAAATATTTTTTTTTAAAAAAAAAAACTTATAATCGTAAGTGTATATACAATCCTTCGTTTATCGCGTCTTTTTCCTCTTTCTAGCTCGTTTATATTAGAATCTTCTTCTTAATACTTTTTTAAGCTTTCGTTCGTTAGCGATAATCGCGGCTCGAGCAACGCTTTAAAAGATAATTGCAAGACGTAAGCTATACACGGAACGTATAGAATCTCTTAGCTTATAAAAAGCTTTTTCTTAAATGCATCTTCGACGCATTTAAGCAACTCTTTTATTATTGTGTTATTCGAAAATACGTTATCCGTTATAATCGCGATTATCTTTTCTATTAAGCTTAATTTAATAAAGCGTTCGTAAATAATTCTTGCTAATTCTTTTCTTGTATAATTAAACTTAACGTATATAAATCTAAGCATAAGCTGAATCATATACTAATCTTTTATAATTGCAGTTCCGATTATGCATATAAAAGAATAGCGCTTAGTGCTAGACTAATAGTTTAATAAAATGCTAAGTTTTTGATTAACTAGTAAATTATTTAATAGATAGCGATCAATTTCTAAAATCTTATCGTCGAAGTCTCGCTTAATAGTTGAAGCACTAAAGAGCTTAAGATATAAGTTTTGTAATTCGCAAAGAGATTTTTAATCCGGGTTATTAACTATTCGAAACGAGCTTTGCGTAGATAATATAATATCTAAAACACTTTTTCGAAATGCTAATTTTAAGTCTTAATACGAAAGCGTTCCTCGTGATAAATGTGTCTATTAGATATTAGTTTTATTATTTATTAATTAGATTTATTAATTCGATTTACTAATTAGATTTATTAATTAAATTTATTAATTAGATTTATTAATCCGATTTATTAATTAGATTTACTAATCAGATTTACTAGATTTATTAATCGAATTTATAAATAAAAACAAACGTACTAAATTGCGTTAAAAAGATTTAGATTTTAATTAAGTTTGCCGAAGCTTTTGTTTTAGCTTACTTACGACGCGTTTGCAAACATCCGTTTTCTGATGATCGGCTAATGCTTTCGTTCTAAAAGCCTTTAGCTTCGGATGCTTTAAAGCTCGGTCGCACTTTTTATAGCATACTATAAGCTTTCTTATTGATTTCTCAACTGCTTAAACGAATTTAATCTATATAAAAAAAGTTTTCTTTTTATTCTAATCGATTCGCAAAAGATTTTAATTAGCTTCTTGTTATTAAGAATACTATGAAGTCTATGACTACTAAGTATTAAAAGTCTTAATCTCTTTGACGTTCCAAATATAATATTAATTAAAACATTTAATAATTGCTGATAGTACTAGGCTAGAAAAACTAGTTGTAAAGCTTTCGAACTCTTGACTTTGAAATGGATCGGTATCTTCGTAAGTAGTTAAAGTAATTTAAAATAAAAACGAATCAATAGCTTAAGAAGACATATTTAGATTTTAGCGAATTTGCTATTAAACTATTGATTTGAACTTATATATCAACGTCTTATATACTTGAATATTGTATAACATCATTTTATAATTTAAATATATTTTATTAAGTTAGTTTATTTTTAAAAAAGGTTTTGTTTACGTTTAATTCTTTTTAAGCAGCATTCTTGCGAGCGTTAAGTTTTAATTAGCGGTTTTTTTTTTTATCTTTTCATTTCTTTTTATTTCCTTTTTATTAAAGCTTAATTATAATTATATCTTTTAACACTTTTAAGCTCTTTTTACTTAGGTTGACTATTACGAACAACCTTCTTATATATAAACTTTAATATCGGTATATCTATATCGACTTTAGCTAGCTAATAGTATTTAAAAGAGTTCACGAGCCATTTAATATGCTTCGCTTAACATATCATACTAGTCAAAGGACCTTTAACTTAATTAGTAAACTTATTAGTTAGCTAGTGCGCGTGATTCCTTTTAATCATATAAAAAGAATCAGCTCCTTTGAATTTTAAAAAGCAATTAGAATTCAAATACTTTTACAACCGAGTGTTTTGCAATTGCAAGTACTTTGACGACCGTTACGAAGTTACGAATATATTCTTTAATCGCTTAAAAAGAATCTAACACTTAGTTTTTTTTAACTTTTACTTTTGATAATTATTAATTTCAAATTTAAATAATGATTTTATAATCTTCTTAAGCTTTATATGATCCTTTCGCTTTTTTATAAATTCTTTAAATAATCGCTCAAGGTCGTTATAACAAGTACTTACTTAAATTTATTAAGGTTTAATTAGTATACAAGGATAAAGTGCCTATAGAAATCTTAATTTAAATATAATCTTTGCAGCTTTCTTTTCGGCTGCTGTTATACGGTAAATAAAATTAATATAATCTGATAAATATTAAAAATAAAAGCATTTAATTAAAAATTTATTATATAAAACGATAGAACACTTTATAATCGTATTAGCTTATAATTATATCTACAAGCTCGAATATCTATTATAGCTAAAAAATAAATAAAAGAAATTCATATTTTAACGGACGCTTACCGATTTATTTGTAAATGCCGTTTTATTATCTATATATTAATCAAGTTATTAATTTATTAAAGATTGCAAACCAATTAAACTCGATCTTTATCGAAGTAGATAATAAAACTTATTATTCTTTTTTTATTAGACGAACGAACGGTCGAAACGCTCGGTGTGCAGTAGAAATGCTAGACGAAGAAAGGCGTAATCGTAGCTAGTTAATTAGAATAAACGAATATCGAGTTAAGCGGTTTTTAAATAACGGTTATAAAATTAAGCTATCTATTAAATAAATCAGTAAAAACGAACATAACGACGGATATCATAGAATTAGTATTGTTAACGAGCAAAAGACTTTTTATATATAAAAAAGAAGTATCGCAAGAAAAGAAAGTAATAAATTCGATAGCTTGCGAAAGCTTTTTGAATTTCATTATTATAAATTAATAGATGAGATTATATAAATAGTTTTAAAATCGTTATTATATTAAATAAAATATATATATGATTAACTTTAAATATAATTTATAAATCTAAATATTAAAATAATTTATTAATATATTTATATCGATTTTAAATATAGCAAGTCGGTCAATTCTTTTGATTCAAAACTTTAAGATATGACGACCTTAAGCGATTACTTAAAAGAACTTACGAAAGCGCGGGGGTTTATATAAGAGCTTAAGAGAATCTTAAAGTAATAATTTAAAATTAACAATTACCGAATGTAAAAGTCGAAGGTAGCTAAGGTTTATATACACGAAAGTAGAAGCGCTAAGGACTCGTGAACTATAGTTTATAAGTCAAAAGCGGAGAATAAAAAAATACGAAAAATACGAAAGAAAAAATAAAGAAAGTAGCTTGGCGCATGTAAAGTGCGTCCAAGAGACCTAGCGTATCGTTACACAAAAAACCGACGATTAGTAAATGTGATTAGTAAATATAATTAGTAAATATAATTAGTAAATATAATTAATAAATATGATTAGTAAATATAATTAGTAAATATAATTAATAAATATAATTAGCAAATATAATAAGTAAATATAATTAATAAGTATTATTAATAAATATAATTAATAAATAAAATAAATAAAAGTATTTTTATAAAATACAAAATTTGTAATTAATCGTGAATTCTATTCTATATAAACTTAAGCATTGAGTTTAAGAATAATCTCAATTCCGTATCGCTATCCTTAACGCCGTAAAACAACTCCGGAGCTAGCTCGTTCTTTTTCCAAATCAATTGCATAACGCGTTGAAATAAAATAAGATCGCAATTAGCTTTTTTAAATTCAATATTCTTTTCGAATCCTTTCATATTTTATTAAGCGGCTAGACCCGGCAATTCGTATTCAATCTTATCGGTATTTGCTTTAATTTTAGCTCGCTAATACTTCTTTTCATTAAAAGAAAAGTAAACGTAAAAAAGCTTGATTAGATAAAGACTAAAAGTTATAATATTAGTTTAGTTGATTAAAAGCATAATAAAATGAATTCTTACTTAATTCGTTTTGAAACCGTGCTTGCTAAGTCTTAAGTTATTAATTCAAAGAAAGCTTCTTTATTCTTTAAATTAACAACTCGGCACTTCTTTATCAAAGACCGCGCTACACTTTGCTAATAACGACGAAATTGCTAAACGGTTATCATATAGCGTGACTTTATATTATTAGCAAAATATAAATATTTAAATAAAATAAATGCTTACTTATGCGTGCTAACGTGCTAATTGCCGAGTGACCTTCTTTATCTTTTTATTAATAATCGAGACGTATCTATCGCGAAGTATATTATTATTTTCTTCTTCGTCTTTTCGCAAATTAAATTCTTTATAAACCTTTTCGTTTAAATTGAATGCTTTATCAACCTAATCGCTATTCAAGTATTTTCTATTATTAAATCTAATTGTAAAAGAAGCGGCTTGCATAATAAGATTATCCGCGTAGATGCTTCGATTTTTTTTAAAATCGATTAGTAAATTGCTTAATAAATCAAAGAAAAGAAAAAGTACCGTTCATCTATAAGATTCTTTCGCATTTCGGCTTATCGAGTTTTTCTTTCAGCTTTTAATGCTTAAGAATATTCTAAGGTTTGTTTTTAAATTGTAAAAAGCTGATTAACGGCCGCTTGATTTCGTCTTTTAACTTTTCGAAGCTCATTTGCTTAAAGATCTTGTTTCAGCTTTGCTATACGAGCATTGGCTTTTATCGTATGAAGATTGATTAATAATTAGCTTCTCTTTAGCCTTTCTTTTTAAGAAAAATTAATAAATTAATAAAAGTTAAAATATTACGTAAAAAAGATACTTACTTTGCGCTTGCCAAAGTTTCTTAGCACCGGATTGCTTGCCGCTACGATTGCCGTCGTATCGGCCGCATTCTAAGAAAGACGTTTTTGATTAATAAATAGATTAGTAAATAAGAAAATGATTCTTATTATAGATTTTTTAATCTTTTTTATTAAATCAAGTTGATTTGTATTTGCAATAATACTTTTTATCGAATCAAGCTGATAAGCGGCCATATTAAATAGTATTATAAAAAAGCTAAACGTTAAGAGTAATTGTTTAAAATAAAATTAAAAGTAATAGAATAAAAGTGTTAAGATTAAAAGTGAACTCGTATATTTTATTTTTAAAACATTTTAGCGCGGCCGCTAGTGAATTCACGAAGTGATAAGGCAGCCGCAGCTAAGATAAGGCGGCCGCAGTTAAAATAAAGCGGCCGCTTTGCGCAATTTTTACTTTATAAAGTAAAGTCTGATTCTTTTTTACTATTATTTAATAATCAATTACAACTATCGCTTTCTTATTTATTACGCTTTTAAATACAACGCTATTTATTGCTTTGTAAGGTCGTCTTTTTCTTATTTAAAATTATCAACTTACTAATCGTAAACTAGATTATCGCGATCAAGTCTTTTTATTAATATTTTTAAATAGCTTCTTTATTAAACGAACCTTTGCTTTCGGACCGACTTTTTTCTATCGATATACCAAGCATTACGGCTAAAAGAGATGACGCAAGTTAAGATAAGTTAATTGATAAAGCAATTGAGAATCAAGCGATTAAAGGTCAAGCGGCTAAAAGTCAAGCGGCTAAAGGTCAAGCGGCTGAAGGTCAGGCGGCTGAAGGTTAAGCAGATAAGGACGAAGCACAAGAAAGTGAAGCAGATATAATACGCAGCGAAAGCGTAGAAAAAGAAAACTTAAATTTGCAAAGTAAACAAAGTAAGTTTATATTTAATTAATCGGAGTATTATTAATACTTTTTCAATTACTTTACTTAGCGCAAATCCTTATCTTTAGTTTAGCAAAGCTCAATTAGCTACGGATGCGCTAAACCTTACTTTTGCTAAGCGCCGCGCTATTACAACTCGATAGCTATCCGGTTAGTATTTAATTAGTAAATTGATTAGTAAATCAATTGCAAATAACTGATAAGTATTTATAAAAATTCTTAAAACCTCGCGCGGTATTGCAAGTCTATAATAAAGAACCGATTTATCTCCGTCCCTTTTTCGCCGAATTTCTTAAGGTCAAGTTAATAAGTATTAATTACTTTATTAATTAATAATTGCTAATTTCTATTATTTTAAGTGACGCTCTTTAAACATTAACAAACTTTCGCGCAAATACAGACTAGCACTTATTATTTCTTAGACTTCGATCCGGTAATGTTTTTGACTTATAATTAATAAATATTTACTAATCAAATTTTTCTTTAGCAAACGCAGTTAAATTTACTCCGGCTATTTAATCCGAAATAAACAAAAGCATCGTTCTTAATAATACTAGCATAAGTATTAACAGCTTTTAATAAGTTTAATCTTTTTAAACCTTTTTCTTTCGTTCGCTAATTGTTTTAAAACTGCTTTAAAAGCAATACAATAATCGACGAGCTAAGCGAATGCATTAGCTTAGCTTCAAAACGAAGATCCGTTTTACGACTTAAGTGCTAAAAACAATTCTTTTGCAATTGCTAAACTTTCTTTTGCTTTTACTAGCAATCGCATTAAAAAAGCTTTCGCGCAAAAAGCTTTTAAAAGGTCTCTTACTGTCCCGGGCTTAATTATAGCTACAAAAACCGCGACGAAGACGATGCTTTATAATGATACAGATAAAAAAGAGCAAAGCGATAATAAGAAAAACTCAAGTGAAAATAATATTCTTCTTTCTTAATACAAAAGAGCTAAAAAATCACTTTCGACGGCTAGAGCTGCTCGCTCCGTTCTATCAGTTGGTAAATTACCTTCGATAGCTAAAACTTCTTCTCGTTAAAAATCTAAAAAAAGCAAGTATTTTAAGAAGTCTGCAGTTGTTGCGAAAAAAAGAGGTTTAAGCTAACGAAAGCGCCGTCGCTACAAGCCAAGAAGTAAGTTTAATCAATTAATAAATTGATTCTTAAGTACAATTACTAATTTATATAGCTATTGCGTTAAAAAAGATCCGACGATACTAAAAAAGCACCGAGCTTCTTATCAAAAAGACTCTTTTCTAGCGTTTTGTTCGAGAGATCACTTACGATTTTAAACAAGACTTTAAATTTTAAAGCGATGCTTTAAAATGTTTATAAAAAGCTTTAAAAGCATTCTTCGTAAGAGAGTTTGAAAGTAAGTACTTATATATTTATTTATTAATCGATTTACTAATCGATTTACTAATCGATTTACTAATCACTTTTAATAACGAACTTATGTGCTATTTACGCTAAACGAATAACGATTTAAAACAAAGATATAGCGTTGGTTAAGAAATTGCAGGAAATCATGACTAGAAGTTTTGTTTAGTAATTTTAGTTTATTATAATATAATGCAATGTAATTGTAAAGTATAATATATGTGATTAATAAATATAATAAATAAATATAATGATTAAATAAAATTAGTAAATATTCGTAAATTTGTTTTATTTTTAGCGGCCTTATATATATTATTTTTAGCTGTCCTACTTTAAACCTATAAGGTTTCCCCATCCCTCGTAAGGAATTTGACTTAAAAAAATCCTCTTTATAAGGTTTAAAAAAAAAAGTCCCTCATCGGCCAAGACCCTATGGGGGGAATGGGGAGGAAAACCCCATGGGGCCCCCACCCCATGGAGCAGCCTATATTAAAGTGACGGATTAATTAAGAATTTAGCTAATAAAAAGCAATAGTAAGCAATATCCTACCGAGTATGAATTGCGAAGTATTACAAAGAGCTAACGATTGACTAGTATAATATAATCTTATACTAAGTAGCTTAGCCTTCGAATTTAACTATATGAACCTCGAAGCCATTTGCAAAAGGTATAAGTGCATTCTTGCAATTGGACATATCAAAACGATCCAACACTTTATTAATATAAGCGTCTTAATACAAAGTAATAGTGCTAGCTGCTCGGTTTTTAACGATTCTAACTCTTAAGAAGTAAGAAGCTTCGCTAGTGCAAATAATGTTAAAAAAGTTGTGCAGATCTTTTTTAAATTGCTCGTAGACTAAACCCGATTTACCGATTATTAAGAAATCGTTAACATACGTAATAACTATGATTCTAAAGTCTCTATTAATATAAACATAATTGTTAGTTTTTATAAAAGCGAATCTTAACTTAGCAAGTCGCTCTCGTAGCAACTTCTGTTAAAAGCGTAGTGATTATTTAAAGCTATACAAAACTTTGCGTAGCTTTAAGCAGTCCTTATTAATAAGAGTGTAGCCGAATTCGACTTATCTTAGTAAAGCTTTAATATAGATGTCGCTGTTAGCCTTATTATTTAAAAAAGCAATGTCAACATCGAACTATTAGACCTTTAAGTCGTATAAGGCGGCTAAAGCAATTGCAAGCTTCTAAACAGCTGATTTGCATACTCTAGCGAAGGTTTAATCGTAATCACAGCCTTTTTGTTATATATAGCTTTAAATTACGAATCTTACTTTGTATCGCTCGATCTTTCCGTTTTCATTTCTCTTAATCTTAAATAATAAACGTAAGCTTAAAATACGTCTACTTTTAAAGATATCACGCTTCTTTATAATTGACTACGTCTCTTTGCGTCGAAAAGCAAAGTACTTTTTAATAATAGCTTAGCGCTAATTATCTGCATTTAAGCGTGCTAAAGCCTCTTTTATAATTTAAAGATCGTTTGCAAATAGTAACTCTTTAGCAACGTTAAAGTAAGTCTATTAATAAGTGTTTATATTAGTTCCTTCCTTAATAGTTACGTTAACTAAAAGGGCAGCAGCATTGCGAGTGCTAGACCGAGTATTTACTCGTTTCGAAAAAAGAACTTAAAAGTAGATTTTGCGTAGTCTTCGAATAGTAAAAGCTTTTAAAGTCTTATTATTTACTTTAAAAAGAACAACCTCTTCTTCGACCTTTTTTTTAACCTCTTTTTTATCGTTTAAAGAAAGAGCTTTATAAGGTTTAAAAAGCTTATCGGTAGCTTCTTCGTTTTTAGTCTTTTTTAAATTATTATCGAAATCTAGTCTATCTTAAACGTAGTGATCAAAGCTTTTAAAAGACTTTTGATCTTAGTTGTGCTAGCTAAAAGTAAGCTAACTGCGGTCAACTTAATCACTTTTAGCTTTAAGTAGCACTTCTTCTTCTTCTTTAAAAGTAAAGTCGGTAACGAGTTTATCTTTATCAAAACGAATATAAAAAGTACGAACCACTTTCTTATTAAATCGAGAAAAGACGTAGACTCGCTAGATATTACTGCTTTCGAAACCAATTAATATTCCGACCTTAGCTTTAAGCGTCAGCTTACGACTTTGTACGCGGCGTTTAAGCTTAATTAAAACGTAGACTTTGCATCCGAGTACTTATAAGTGCTTGACCGAAGGTTTATAGATCACCTTTAGCTTAATATCATCTTAGAAAGCTTCGTAAAAAGTCTTTCTATCTAAAAGAGTAATGTTAGTTATAAGATTAATAATATAGATTACTATTATTAAGCATTCGGGCTATAAGAACTCAAGAATCTCTTGATCAATAGTTGCGGTGCGTAGCTTTTCTATCAAAGTACGAATAGATCGCTTTGATTTACCGTCTTGCTCGAAAGTATAAAGTGTCGATTTCTTAAGTAATATACTTAAGTGGTCTGCTAACTCTTTTATCTATTTAAGAAAGTATTCTTTACTTCCGTCGCAGCGCTATACCTTAATAATGCGATTGTATTAAGTCTTAGCAAAGCGAATTATCTTTTTGTTAACTAAGAAAGCGTCACTTTTAACTGCGTAAGTGTATCTTTACCTAGCTATTATAACTAGGCAAGTGAAGATTAAAGCGTATTTATAACCGTGAATCTTAATAAGAATCAGATGAACTACATCTACGTATAGCTTTTATAAAGCAATCGTAAGTCTTTTACGTGCTAACACTTTATTAATCTTCTTAAGAAAACGACCCTTCTTATAAAAGGCGCAAATACGTGTTCTATTAGTTTTGATCTCCTTGAACTTTATTCTTATAACACTACTTTAAATGTCGCGAACTGCTTATAAGCCAATATAGCATATACGTTTATGCCAGAGTTTAATATTAATAAGAGCTTTCTTAATAGCTGCAAGTAAAGCGTGGCCGGTAATAAAAGCAAAAGGTGCGTAAAGGTCATCTTTAATAATAAACAGCTTAGCATCTACCTTACAGATCTTTTTATCGGTAATCGTAAATAACTTACTTCTTTTCAAATAACCACCGATTTTACTCAACTTTAGACTTAAATACAGATTGACGAGACTTTAGAGCATGTAAAGCGTGTTTTTACACTTAATGACGCTTGCTAAGCCTCGTGATCTAAAGCATTTGATAACACAAGTGCTAATATTAAAAAGGCGAACTAAGCCTTTTATAATATTTATAAAAAGTAGATCCTTTTTAGCTATATAAATAATAAACTTAAAAAGATTATTGCAAACGTAATCAATTGCTTTTGTATCGTAGAGCCAACGATTTTTGTTTAACGACGTATAAAGTGCTATACTATTAACATCAACTAAAAGTTCTTTAATAAAAAAGAGCGCGTAAGAAAAGATCTTTTTATCAACTTCTTTATCGTCTTTCTTTTTATTATTATTATTTCTTTTACCTTTCTTATTCTTAATACGCTTAAAGTATAAGATAACCTTCTTGCTAGTTCTTTTTTTAAACGCCTTTCGTAACTCTTTGTTAATAACGAAATAATCTTTAAGGAAATATAAAGGTTTAAGCTATTTGCAATGCTTGCAATCAAGTCTTTTATTTATAACTTATTATAGCTTCGATTTGTTTGCTGCGTTTCCACCTTTATTGCTACTTTTATTTCTTCTTTTATTATTCGCATTCGAGTTATTCGAGTTCGAGTTTAAGTTTGATTTGTTATCGTATAAAGCTTGACCGTTAATCGTTTTAATTAAGTCGCTAGTTCGAGCCTCGTCAGTAATGTCTTTAATTAAAGATTCGAAAGTGATTTCTGTCTTCTTTTATATAATAATTGCTATTCGTAGATTCGATCTTTAGCGCTTAACTTAAATAAGCCATTTCTTTAAGCAAGCAGCGATAAACATTACGAAATTTTATTATAAAAGCGGCGCAATATCTAACGAATCAAGCTTTGTAATTGCAATCTTAAATGCTATTACGAACTTCTTTAAAAAAAGGTAATCGTCGTATTTGATTATAATATAAGTCTAAATAGCGTTGTATTTTAAGATTGTACCAGAACCTTTATACTAATATCGTAAAGCTTCTTATATATCTAAGGCAGTGGCTTTACCTTGTATATGTTTAAAAAGACTAGCCTTGTAATTCAAAGTAATTGCAAGCTTCATTTGTGACTTTTCGGTATCTTAATCCAGCTATTTTTGCAAGTCTTTTACTTTAATTGTATCGTCGCATTCGTCGATTTTTATAAGTATTAAAGACTTAGACTTTAAATTAATATATTTACTAATTTTATTAAATTTAGCAATGTTGATTACTTTATCTTTCTATTGCTAATAGTTCTTATTTCCTTTTAGCTTTTGTTGGATTGCTTCCAAGCGATTGGGAATATATATTCGTAAGGTCGTAACGGTCGTCAAAGTACTTGCAATTGCAAAACACTCGGTTGATAAGGTATCTGAATTCTGTCTGCTCCCCAAGGCTCAAGGGAGCTGATTCCTTCTATACGATTAGAAGGAATCACGTGCACTAGCTAGCTAATAGGTTTACTTGTCAAGTTGGGGGTCCCTTGACTGCTGACATGCTAAGCGAGGCATGCCAAGTGGCCCGTGAACCATGGTTCACGGGTGAGCTTCCCCAACTACTACTACTACTACTACTACTAGCTAAGGTCGATATGGATATACCGACAGCTTTAAAGCTTCGAGTAAGTTGAAGCTATAGTTCGAACTCATCTTCTTTCGACGTATAAGTATAATCGTAATAAATGGTTCGTCAAGTAAACTCGGAAGACTCGGAAGAAAAAGAAGTTCGCTGTCGACTAAGCGCACTAGCGACTTAAAGATCTTTTTTAAAAGAGTAATAAACTCGTCTTTACTAGATAAAAAGAGTTCACTTTTATTAGCTTCGCGGAAAAAGGATTAAAAGTATACCTTAAGCAAAGTTGCTGCTACGTATAATAAACTTCTTACGTTTAGTAGCGTTAAGTAGCGCGGTTGAAAAAGTGATAAAGAGATTTTAAGTTCAAGCATTAATAATAGTTTCTTTAAAGCAAGCAGTTCTTTTACCGCTTTTCTTTTCTTCGTAATAATATATTGCTGTATAGCTAAGTTTGCTTTGACTGCAGCTTCCTTTTGCTTCTTGCTTAGAAAACCGCTAAGTTCGGCCTTACCTTTCGCTATACTAGCAAGTTGCAATTAAGAATCAATTGCGACGAAAAGTGCTATAGAAACGCGTTCAAAAGAATCGCGCGCTACGATAACGAATTATTAAAAGGTAAGTATTTTAATACATCGAAAAAAAGTGTTTAAAGTCTAGAAATACCTTAGAATGAATTGAATCAAGCTTCGAAGCTCATAACTTATTGCTAGTATCAATCTAATGATAGTATTATGTCACGAAGAAGCTTTACTGATGTTGTAGTTGATTGACTTGTATTATCTAAGACTAAGAATTAAAAGCGAAGTTGTAGTAAGAGCATGTTAAGGCTAAGGTGTCCGTGCACTGTGCACGGACCACGCTCTCACCTTACACTTTACCTAGCAACAATAACGAACTTATATGCTATTCACGTTAAACGAGTAACGATTTAAAACAAAGATATAACGTTAGTTAAGAAATTGCGAGAAATCATAACTAGAAGTTTTGTTTAATAATTTTAATTTATTATAATGTAATGCAATGTAATTATAAAGTATAATATATATGATTAATAAATATAATAAATAAATATAATGATTAAGTAAAATTAATAAATATTCGTAAATTTGTTTTATTTTTAGCGGCCTTATATATATTATTTTTAGCTGTTTTACTTTAAACTTATAAGGTTTCCTTATCTTCCGTAAGGAATTTGACTTAAAAAAATCCTCTTTATAGGATTTAAAAAAAAAAGTCCTTTATCGGCCAAGACCCTATGGGAAGAATAGGGAGGAAAACCCCATGGGGCCCCCACCCCATGGAGCAGCCTAATTAAGACTATGCTAGCATTAACGACTTTTACGAAAAGCTATTAAATCGAAGTCAAAACGAATATAAAACGGAAAATAAAATAATTTACGAAGATGCAAGTTAACTTAATAGCATAGCAACGCTTGCATTTAATAAAAGTATCGGAGAAGAAGATGCACCGATTCGCGGCATTATCGATAATTCTGCTTGCGTAATTTACGCATCGAAAGTAAATCGAAAACATAATAATAAAAAATAAAGTTAATAAATAATAATGCTAAAAGAAAAATAGAAAAGTATAAGGTTGATATAAAAAGAAAGTATTATTTATAGCAAAACTTTAAGTATATATTGCCGCTTTTATTTTCTTTATTACGTTACCGCTTTAAGCTTTACGCTACTATCGATTCGGCGGTGCGTTATTACTTAATCGCTTAAACCGGCGCACGCTTATCTTAACGATAATACTAACGCTTAAGTTAATATTGTTTTTATAATTAAATAAAAGTGTTATAAAAGATATAAAAAAGAGTTAGACCCGAAAGATTATCTTGCATTTTCGTTGCTATTTTTATCTTTTTTATTATATCATATACGCTTCGTATTAACACCGATCTAGCAATGCATTATTAAGTAATACTTTAAGATTATATTGCGACCGTGCAATTCGGTTATATACTCGTCTTGCAAACCTAACTTTACTACTTTAATAAAAAGTGATTCGAAAGCGAGTCTGATTCGAAAAAAAGACGTATATAATAAAGTTAAAGCTTTATATTTATTTTGTTTATATATATAATATTAATGCTAAGCACTTTTATTACGTAGATGCGCTATATGCTTTAGCTTTGCTAAGCACGTAATTAAGTCACGTGCAAGCTCTTATATAAACGAGTAATTGGTTCTTCTTTAAATTAACACTAAATCATTATACAATATAATATACGTACTTATAGCACACATTCGAGTGTCTTTCGATCGTCCTCTTTTTCCTTTCTTATTCACTTACGATTCTATTATAACTATATTCATATATATCTCTTGATTTGACGTTGGGTATATGTCGGAGCTCTTTCCTTCTACAGTACGAACTAGCCAAGGCCGTGTTAAACCGTTGCCTCGGACTCGTCGAGATTAAAGACCTTATAAGTATAAACGTAGCCCTTATCAACTTTTACTAAGACTTTTATTAATCAGCCTTCGATCGCTTAAACTTAAACGAGAATATCGATAATGCTTTTTAAGTTGCCGCGGAATCAATTAAAAAGGCTTTCAATTAGATCCGCAAGCTTTTAAAAAACGAATTTTTTGATAACGCGATCTTACGACTCTTCGACCGTCGTAGCTAAATAAAAATAAATAAAAAAAAAAGTAAAGTAATGAATTACTTTTTGCTATCCGAGATCTTTAATTTAAGCTTTAACGACGACGATTAAGACTGCATAAAGATCTTTTAAAAAGTAAAAAACGTATTAAAATTTAAAGATAAGTTTAAAGAACTCTTTGATTTAAACGTTTAGATAAAGCTCCGCTTCAGCTGCAAAGTCTTACCGTCCGCTACCGAACTATTAAATAAAGTCTTTTGCGAAGTTTATACTTTCGAATACGCTAAATACTTTAAGCTAGCTACGAAAGGCTTTATAATAGTAATAATCCGTTCCAATTTGTATCGATTTATCGAAGCTTATTAAACTAACGCTTTTAATAACTTTATGCTTTACTCGAGCAACTAATCGATGTTCGCTATTAAAACTAAAAGCAGTATTCTAGCTAAGAGAATGTTTAGCTTAAGCTCTTTTAAGTTTAAAGCCAAGCCGATATCCTTTAATAAGCTGAACTAAAGCATTAGCTTAATAAGCGCCGCTTAAAAGAATAGCCTTCTTAATACTATAGATGCGAATAGCTATACGAAAGTTTGATTTATATTAAAAGCTTCTTTTTTAAACGATAAGCACGGCAATTAGACCTTTTTTATTATTATAAATAAAAAGATTTAAATGTACTTGCATTACTTTCGAATTAGTGATTTAAAAAGAGCCTCGACTAATGCACTTTTTAATATAATACACTTTTTAACTTAGCAAGTCC
Source organism: Drepanopeziza brunnea f. sp. 'multigermtubi' (assembly GCF_022702325.1). Taxonomy (NCBI): domain Eukaryota; kingdom Fungi; phylum Ascomycota; class Leotiomycetes; order Helotiales; family Drepanopezizaceae; genus Drepanopeziza; species Drepanopeziza brunnea. Next base: position 664,468 of record NW_027094080.1, on the reverse strand, counting down.
TTCGAAGCTATTATAAGCTATACTTTGCCGCTTTACTTAATCGCCGAGACGGAAACTATAAGCTTATTGCTTACTCGGAACTTTTTTAGCTTTTTAAATGCAATAATAATGCTCGAGTAATTACGACCAAGCACGACGCTAATACTAAACGACTCGTAAACCGTAGTTTACGAATAAAAGATAAAGTTTTAAACTACTACTTAATACTTTACGGCGTAAAAAGCTAAATCGAAAGCTTAATTATTTAGCTTAAAAGCTATACTTACGACATAACTTTTAAAAAGACTATTAAATAAAAAGCTTTTAGACTTAAGTCGAAGACTTTAAATGCTCTTAAGAATATTGCGCTACGCTAACCTTTCGCTATAATTAACGATCTCGCTACTTTTATATCCGTCATTACGAAATAAAGTGTTTTTTTAAATATAAACGCTTTTTAGAATTCTTTTTGCGAATAAGCGGTCTTCTTTAATAATTATATCGCTTTGCTAAACGATAATACTTTAGAAAATAAAGTTAACTTTGCAAAGCACGCTTATACGATCGTCTTAAGACGCATGCCGCTAACTTTTCGATAAATAGTTATTAATAAATTAAGTTAGCTTTTCGCCGTTATAATCTAATTGAACTACGTTAATTACGTATCGAAAGCTTTAATCGAAAGAATAAATTAAAACGAACTTCGAATAATAAAAGAATTGACCGCTATCTTTGCTATGTTTCGGATTTAATTTTAAAAACACTTTATTAAGTATAAAAAAAAGTTGTTTTCAGCATTTAAAAAAAGATTTACTATTGTTTTAAATGTTAAAGCTAAGACTTACGGAATTAAGTCCTTTTCTAAAAGCAAAAGCCGCCGAGCTAACGACTTTATAAACGCCGATAAATTAAAAGATTTTAAAAAGAACATGCGATCGATTAAGTTGTTTTTTAACGATTCCGATTCAAGTGTAAAAATCAATTTAAAAAGTGCGAAATCTATTCGTGAACCACGGTTCACGAGCTAAATCGACGATTTTAAAGTATCGTCTTCTTAGCCGGAATCTTTAAACCGCGCATTCGATAAAGCTATAAAAGCCTTAAATGACTTGCTCGAAGACGAAGACGATTTAACTAATAGCTTTAAACTTTATTTTAGCTTCGCTAACTTTTCGTCGGCTAAGTTCACACTTATTAACGATGCTATTAGCAATAAGCGCAAGAACGATACGCGCTTTTTCACTTTTAAGAATGCTATTGCTAGCACGTTATCGTTTAATGCTAGCTTTATTAAGAGAAAAATACTTTTTTAGCTTAAAAAGAACGAAAGAGTTAAAGACGTAAGCACGGAAAGAGATTATAAAAAAGCTGCTAAAGCGTAATTTAAATATTTAGAGTTTGAAAACAAGATACCCCTTTTTCTTTTTTATATATTAGATTTTTCTTTCTTTTACACCTCTTTTTTTTTTTTCTCTTTTTGCTTAATGATAAGCGGAGGCGCTTACTTATTTTATAAAAGGACGGATATAAACACTTTGCTTGATAGAATACCTGCTATAGCTATTAAGGCTATATTAGACGGACCTATCTTTTATAAAAGGGCACACATCTTTTAGCTAGAATAATCAACGAGCTTTCTATTTATCTTTTTTAGCACTTCCTTTGTAAGACCATAAGGTCTAGCTTCAGAGCCAGGCTTTTATACGGCACATCTTTTTGGGTGCTTCTACAATATAACGACTTTAAGCGATTACTTAAAAGAACTTACGAGAGCGCAAGGTTTATATAAAAGCTTAAAAAGATCTTAAAGTAATAATTTAAAATCAATAACTATCGAATATAAAGGTCGAAAGTAGCTAAGGTCTATATACACGAAGGTAAAAGCGCTAAAGACTCGTAAACTATGGTTCATAAGTCAAAAGCGGGGAATGAGAGAATACGAAGAATACAAAGGAAAAAAGGAAGGAAGTAGCTTGGCGCATATGAAGTGCGTCCAGGAGACCTGGCGTGTCGTCACATTCCGTTGCCGTAATCGTTTTTAAGGATGATCTACTTTCTTTTGCTATATCTAGCTTATTTGTAGTTAAGTGTAAAATTAACTATTAATTAGTGTTGGTTATATAATAAAGTGTACACGTAAGACTTGATACGAATAGCAAGTGGTTGCATTCGTAATGTTGTTGTTAAGTTTAAAGGAGGAAAGAAGCTATTTTAGCTGCGAGGTGCAGTTACATGTAGTTGGCTATGCTAAGGGTGCACGGGCCACTTTTATCCCCGATCGAGTCCTTAATTCCGATCCCTTTATTCTTATAATAATTAATCGTGCTACGAAGTATTTCGAAAGCTTTCATAATAACGATCGGATTTGCATTAAAAGCAAAGCCGCTTATAGTTAATCCTCGTTAATAAAAAAATATATAATGCCGAATAAGCCGATTATTAAACGTCGCAGTAAAAAGAATACGTTAAGGTAGCATTTTTATAATAATTATATAAGATAAAAAAACGCGTATCGCGAAAAATCGCGATTTTATGATTTTCGGCTAACAGCAGTTGCGGGGCTAGTTTCGACTTTTATACTCGATAGTTATTGATTTTAAGTCATTACTTTAAGATCTTCTTAAGCTTTTATATGAACCTTGCGCTTTCGTAAATTCCTTTAGGTAATCGCTTCAGGTCGTTATATCTGCCTGGGAATATTATATTCTAATAACTACAAATGAATGCATATTTATATTCTCAATTCACGTCCATAAGCAAATTTTCCTGAGCATATTAAAAATTTTCTTTTCTTATTTGTATTAATAATTGTTGTTTAATAATTGGAATACCGTTACTGTCCCGCCTTGATAAGTGTCCCGCCTTAATAATGCCGACTTGCTATAGCAAGTCTGTCAATTCTTTCCGATTAAATTTAAGATAACCGACGATTAATAATAATCAAAATCATAATTTTAACAATAATAATAATAATAGTAATAAAAATAATAATAATAATAATAAAAATAATAATAATAATAATAATAATAATAATAATAATAATAATAATAATAGTAATAATAATAATAATAATAATAATAATAATAATAACAATAATAATAATAATAATAATAATAATAATAATAATAATAATAATAATAATAATAATAATAATAATAATAATAATAATAATAATAATAATAATAATAATAATAATAATAATAATAATAATAATAATAATAATAATAATAATAATAATAATAATAATAATAATAATAATAATAATAATAATAATAATAATAATAATAATAATAATAATAATAATAATAATAATAATAATAATAATAATAATAATAATAATAATAATAATAATAATAATAATAATAATAATAATAATAATAATAATAATAATAATAATAATATAAGTAATAAGCAAAGGGGTTCTAGGCCGCATTCTGTGTATCCGCACATGTCCGTATTCTGTATGTCCGCATTCTTTATGTCCGCATTCTGCATGTGCGCATTCTGCATGTGCGCATTCTGCCCTGTACATTCTGCACGGCTAAGCTTCGCAGAACCAGCCATGTTCTGCATCGCCGGCCAGTCTCGGCATCGCCAGCAGAAGAAATTTATAACGACTTTATGCTGCTTTTCATCTACTTAGGCCGAGCATGAAAATAGATTTATTAATATTCCATGCATTAATTATCAGCTGTAATGAAGAAAATAATTCCTGTCCTGGATCGCCACGTGACCCACACCGCGTAATTCAATTTATTTTCTGCATCCGTAGTTCTGCAGCCTGGAAATCGACGAAATAACTAGAACCAGGACCTGGACAGAAATCCGAATCATATCAAAAAATGAACAACCAAGACCTAATTAATAATTTAATGCCTTTATCAGATCAATGGGTATGTTTACCTTCCCTTCATTCTCCTTCTTATACCGATCTACATTTCAATTTTTATGTCCATTTATATATCCAGGCTTATCTATGTATCCGTATCCATATTCATGCATCCTGTTCCGCATCCGCTTCCGTACCCTTTGGCTAACTTCGAGATCTAGCCTGCTATGATAGCCGCCCTCCAGCAAGCCCAATCCTTGGACTCCGAGAATGCGGCCTTGAGGAAAGAGAAGAGGAAGCTTGAGATTGAGTTGGCCCAGCAACGTTGGACCACGTATTCAGCAGACTTGTCCTTCGATATGCAGCTTTTTACGCCTCATCAGAGATATGTTACTCCTGAGGATACCAGGGTATTTTCTGCCCCATCTCTCCCACTTTCTTCTGTTTGTACATGCTCATCCCTTTCTCTAGCGCTTGCACCGAGAAGCCGCCAGCTACGTGTGCCGGGTCCCTAGATGGGACGTAATTCTGGAGAAAATCCACCATTACCCGGGCTTGACGGAGCAATGGTTGTGCATGGAGCGAATGGTCTCTATACCGGTCGGAGAGGGGCACGATTGGGGATGCGCGGAAGAATGCGTGGGCAAGAGCTGTATGCTGTTTATGGCTACGGACAAGCTGGAGGACGGGCCCAACCCGGCGATGGTACTCAAGTACAAGGGAGACTGAAGGAAGAAGAAATGGCTCGCTAATATGCTGATGCAAGATATACCCATATACGAGAAAATGCCAATGCAGAATGCTTTGCTGATGGAGATGCCGGGGTAATGCCCTAGAATTTTTTTTTTTTTTTTTTTTTTTTTTATATTGCTATCTGCACAAAAATGCAGATGTAGAGATGCTTGTCTAACATGCTAATACGGACTGCTTTTTATCCAGGATACTTATATATAAATACCGTCCAAGGTAGCAATGCAGAGTTTGCAGAACCGAATCCGCGAGAGAAGGTCTCTTAGAACTCGAAAATTTTCTGAAAAATCGCTTGAAAACAGGCGCAGAAGCCGGACTCCTGCTCGGCTATCTTCGCTATTATGAACATTTCAAGCGAGTTTTCAAGAATTAATGCTACTAACAATTATTGCATTATTACGAAATCTTTAATATTATAATATAGAATTCAATATGCCCAGCTCGAGCATGCTCGAAGAATGGTCTCTTATCTATACCTCAGAAGATCACTTGCATGCCTCCTGCCGAGAAGAAGCTGAGCATCGAGAACGGATGGCCGAATTAAGGAATTAAAATGAAATGGATAGACGATTTTAAATATTTGAATGGCCATAGTAAAATGAAAAAATAATAAAAAAAGCGCAGAGCGCAGAGCGCAGATCTTCTGATCCGCGGGATAAGCATCCGGTCGTGGACGGCTCCTTCCTGCGCGAGGTACTTTCCTGAATCATCATTCTCTTTTGATCACGTGCTCCCTACTTGATCAGAATCGGTTTCTTGCTGTCAACCATCTACTATCATCGTCACCAGCCATCACATCGCCGCCGTCAACTCTGCCTCTGCCTCACTGTCACTGTCACTGTCACTGTCACTGTCACTGTCACTGTCACTGTCACTGTCACTGTCACTGTCACTGTCACTGCCATCGTCTCCGCCATCGTCTCTGCCATCGTCACTTTCACTGTCACTGCTACTACCACTGTTTCTTCCATCATCACTGTCATTGCCACCGCCTCTACATCACCAAAATGCCCTACTATGATCACCAATCGCTCCGCGAACTCCTCGGCATCAACGAAGAAGCCTTCGAAGAGGTCAAGATGATGATGCAGCAAGTCTTCCTCGCCCACCTCGTGGGTCTCGGCAAAGCTCGCTTGAACTGCTCTCCCAACAAGGAGAAGGTCGACAGAGCCATCGCAGAATGCATAGAAGGCTTTCAAGGGTTCGCATTGATAGACGAAGAGAATATAGTGCCCGTGACTGGAATGCTACGGATGTACGCTAGTATGATCACGAACAACAAAAGGTTGAGAGAGAAGGAGAGAATTGATGGACGGCGAGCGTCGACCGAGCCCTCTGCGAAGAAACCGAAGACCAAGAGAAGAGGAAGCGAAGACGACATGAGGAGTGGAAGAGGAGAGAGAGGATTGAGACCAAGAACAAGGGCCGAGATAAGAGAAGAGGAGAGGGTCGATGAAGATGAAGAAGAAGAAGAAGAGGAGGAGGAGGAGGAGAGGGAGGAGGATACGATGGAGGGTGTGCAGAGAGAGGAGATGGATACAGAGGTAATGGTTGAAGCCGAAACGAAAAGAAAGTCCCTCGAACTTGACAACGCTGGTTCGTTTATCTTGTCTTTCTCCAGGGTTGACTTGCTGGATTGCTGATTTGGACAGGATTCACTAGCGACATGTCTGCCGCCCCCCCAGCCGAGTCTTTCGCCCTTCCAGCAAAGTCTGCCGCCCTCCCAGTCGAATCCGCCCAGCTTGCCCTCCCAGCCCAGTCTGCGCTGCTTGCCTTACCAGTCGAATCCGCTCAGCCGGCCCTCCCAATCGAATCCACCCAGCCTGCCCTCCTAGCCGAGTCTTTCGCCCTTCCAGCAAAGTCTGCCGCCCTGCCAGTCGAATCCACTCAGCCTGCCCTGCCAGCCCAGTCTGCTCTGCCTGCTCTGCCAGTCGAGTCCGCTCAGCTTGCCCTGCCAATCGAATCCACCCAGCTTGCCCTCCCAGCCCAGTCTGCTCTGCCTGCTCTGCCAGTCGAGTCTGCTCTGCTTACCCTGCCAGTCGAATCCGCACAGCCTGCCCTGCCAGCCCAGTCTGCTCTGCCTGCTCTGCCAGTCGAGTCCGCTCAGCCTGCCCTTACAGCCCGGTCTGCTCTGCTTGCCCTGCCAGTCGAATCCACTCAGCCTGCCCTGCCAGCCCAGTCTGCTCTGCCTGCTCTGCCAGTCAAGTCCGCTCAGCCTCCCATCCCAGTCGAATCCGCTCAGCCTGCCCTCCCAGTCGAGTCCGCCTTACCTGCCCTCCCAGCTCAGCCTGCCCACACTGCCGTCCTCGGGACGTCCCAGAAACCTTTTATACACCCGGCTTCCCCTTCTGCAGATATTCCGAAGACCTTCTCAACTCTAATGATGGGACGGAAGTTGATGCAGGGTCGGCATGGCTCGTCAGCAGAGCCCGAGGGCGTATCGGCTCTGCATCAAGTTCCGGCGTTGGGCATGCCGACACGACACGGGACCTCGATCCCCCAAGGAGCAGTAGCAACGACGACAACGGCAGCAGCCCGGCCTGCGCTCGGAGAAAGGTCAAAGAATACAAGCCTCGCTTCAGCGAGGGGTTTCAGAAGTATGCAGTTGAGAAACCAGCTGAATAAAAGGGCTTAAAGATAAAGAAGATTAGCGAAGGAGGTTGGGATTAGAACTGGATGATGTGACTAGTATGGCTAGTGTTGCTAGTATAACAATGGATAAGTGGATTTTGTGGATGGAAGTGGAGTTGGGTATATCTATTAGCTTGCTGGCTGATGCCATCAAAGAGGGGACAGTTGTACAGACTAGCTTTTGATACAGTCACCTCTTACTGCTAATGAATAAAATTTTATTTCGTACCAGAACTCTTTACATTTGACAGGTTATACTTTTACAACCATAAGCTTTGAAAGGTAAATAAATACCCACGGTACAAGCCTAAGTACTACCCCTCGATGGTGCCTCAAAAGTTTAGTTTCCACTTTAAACCTCCTGGTTTCCCTACCCTCGAGTGGTAATACTTAGGCCTATACCGTAGTAAATGAGCAGATTTAATTCTTCACCGTCGGTTTCCCTGAAATTCAACTCGAAAGAATTGACCGACTTGCTATAGCAAGTCGGCACTACCAAGGCGGGACAGTAACGGTATACCACTTATTGAACAACAACTATTTACATAAAGAAGAGAAAAAAAAATCTTTATATGCATAAAAAAGTTTGCTTTACAAACGTGAATCAAAATTATAAAAATGCATTCATTTATAGTGATCTACTACATTGAAATGTAAGTCCGATTTTCGTAGTCCTCGCTTATTCTAGTATATACCCGGCAGTTCTGATATATACGCATTAATGAGATCGAAAAGTACATATCAAAAGTACTTATTTTACTACTTTAACTCAATACAATAAAGGAATAATAATTTGTAATTAAGACTTGATTAATTGATTAATATCAAACTTAATACGATGCATCTTTCTATACAAAAATAATTACGATATACTAATTGGTTGATTTTCTATTTATTATAAAGAAGCAAATTTTACTGTCCCGCCTTGGTGGTGCCGAGCTGGCTGCGCCAGGTAGGGATTTTTTATAAATTAAATTCAAGGTATCCGACGATTAATGTTGAGGGGGGTTTGAATTAATCATTTTCTCGAAGATAGAATTAAAAAACACCGGCTAGTATTGATTTTTCTTTTCGGAGTGCTAACCTTTAGTTTTGGTGCGAAATACTACTTCTCCAAAATAATACCATCTATTCATCCATTCACTAATACTAATCTATCAATTTCGCTATCCATCTTTCATCGAAACCCATTAAACAACTCGAGATAAACTCTGCATTCGTAGTCGTTATCGCTGTTCCTTTGATTCTATTCCGCCTTCTACTCCGCCTTCGCCCCCGTCTTCGCTTTACGCTTGCGAGATGGCCGCTGCGGCTTTTGGTCGAGAGATGCTCCGTGCCCGCCGCTCGATACTTGCATCGGCTTTCCGTCGGGTCCGGCGCGCCAGCCTGGGGCCCACCATGTTCTGCCTGGGCTGGAAGGAGGAGAAAGCGAAGGAAAAGTTAGTTATATAAGTGTGTATGTATATATGTATGTATGTATGCATGTATGCATGTATGTATGTATGTATGCATAAAGAAAAGGATGAAGGTGGGGTACGCGAGAAGGGAGAGATGGATTATGATAGAAAGTGGAAAGGGATATGCTTACGTTACCTCTACGACGATTCTGGTGATGGAACGGGGTTGAGAGGGGGGTGGTTGTGATATTGGTGGTGGGGGTGATAGTGGCGAGCATCCGAGCGGTTGTGATGCTGGTGAAGGGAGTGCTGGTGAGAGTGTTGGTAGTGAGATTGCTGATGTTGACGATAATCTGAGGGGTGGTGAGAATCTTAGCGCTTGTGAACATTCGAGTGGTTGTGATGCTGGTGGTGAGAGTACGGATGGTGAGAGTGCTAGTGTTTGCGAGAATCCGAGCGGTGGTGAGCATTCGATCGATGGTGAGAGTCCGAGCGGTCGTGATGCTGATGGTGGGAGTGAAGGTATTAGCGAGACTCCGAGCGGTAATGAGAATTCGAGCGGTTGTAAGGTTGGTGATGAGGTCGGTGTCGGTGTCGGTGATGATGGTGCTAGTGTGGGTATTGGCGAGAATTCTAGTTGTGGTGACGACGGTGTTCGGAGCGGCCATGATGGTGTTGGTGAAGGGGATCTTGGCGGTAGCGGTGATGATGGTGTTGGTATCAGCCACGATGATGCTGATGAAGATGGTCTCGATGGTGGTGATGGTGGTGATCTCGGTGGTGGCAATGATCCTGGCGGTGGCGATCTCGCCGTCGGTCGTGGCCTAGGGGGTCGATAGATAGCCAGCACGCTAGGACTGACGGTATGCTCGGTATTGAAGGTGTAGGGTCCAGGAGGTGGAATATGGTATAGGTCTTCGAAAGCGAGATTGGAAGTATTTGTCCGGTTTAATCGAGGATCAGGTCCCATGTCTGGCGCGGCACTTGGACGACCTCGACCTGGAGGGGTATAAGCAGCGATAGCAGAAGGCTTTGTTGAATGCCGAAGATGCTCAAGGCCGGGCCAGAAGTCAGGAGAAATTTGGAACCTGGGCTGGCAGTAGGGCATGGCATGATCGAAGGGTCCAGGGGTGAGAGCTGAGGACGAAGTGAGGATCGAAGAGGGAGTGAGAGCGGGTGTGAGATTGGGATCCTTATTTTCGTCGTTTTGCGTAAGATAATAATCCTTTTCGTCGGAGTCGGATCCGAAAGTGAGATCCATATGCTCGTGGTCCTGAACAAGATCAAAACCGTTTTGCTCGTCGTGTTGAGCGAGGTGAGGATGCTTGTCATCGGAGTCTTGAGTGAGATTGGGATCCTTGATATCGCCGTTCCGAGTCCAAGAAAGATCTAGTTGTGTGTGATGTCTAGTAGTCAATAAAGGATTGAATTGAGACTGCGCGAGATTGGGATCCTCAACATCATGGCTCCGCGTGAGGTCAAGATCCTTGATATCGTCGTCTTGCATCAGATCCAGATCCTGATGCTCGTCGTCTAGCGCGTTTGCATTGAATGGACGACGCGATCGAAGCCGAGCTGGAGATGGGAGGCCATGGTTTGTCGGGAGGCCATGGTTTGTCCACCGAAGCGCGAAAGACTGCGATTCTCGCGGCATTTCAAGTCCAGAGCCGAGGGCAGAGGAGGTTAAGGATAGGAGGCCGTGGTTGGTCCACTCGAGCTCAAAAGCTCCCGGTGGTTCCGACATTGTAAGCAAGGCGCAAAGGGCAAAAGAAGAGGAGGAAGAAGAGGTTGAAAGGATGGAATGAGTGAATCAAAGAAAGAAGAGGAAGAGAAGGAGATGTCGTGGGTTATAGCCTAGCTGGGCCTGGCTTGGCCTGATCTGATTTGATCTGAGGCCGACATAGCAAACGGAGAGACGAGAGGAAAGTAAGGGGAGGAACGGAAACAGATGGATACGTGCAGCAATTTGCAGCGTTTGTATGTGTGTGTGTATGAGAGAGAGAGAGAGAGAGAGAGAGAGAGAGAGAGAGAGAGAGAGAGAGAGAGAGAGAGAGAGAGAGAGAGAGAGAGAGAGAGAAAGAAAAGAAAATAAGAAAGAGACAATAAGAAGATATGTATGTATGTATGTATGTATGTATATATGTATGTATGTATGTATGTATGTATGTATGTATGTATGTATGTATATATATATATATATATATATGTATATATATATATATATATATATGCATAAATATATAAGAGTATAAAAGTATAGCAATGTAATAGCAAAAGAAAGAGAGAAATAAGAGATAGAGATTCCTCGGTGCGGCAACAAACGAAGCATATTAGAGACCGGGATATAGTCGGTGATGGACCGACTCGAGGATTTCGGCTGGTAGCAGATGGCCACGTGCCTTTGCCGTATAGCTTCCGCTGTCAGCCGTCAAGTTTCATCTTACGGGACGGGAATTGCTAGTCTGTTTGGTCAGCCTGTACGGGTCTAATCGAACGGGTTTAATCGAACGGGTCTAATCGGACGGATGGACGGGACGTGGTGCGGATTTTGTTGTTGTTGTTGTATTTATTGATATTTATTAACGTCGGGCGGGTAGCAGGCGAAGCCTGCCCCCCTGGGACTTTTTATAAAGTACGGCGACGTGCTAAGCTAAGGAGTTACATACAAGAAGGCCCTAGAAAGCAATTCAAAGTTCTGCAGCGAGAGCGACTGTCGTCTGCGCCCTCCCCTTACGGATAGGATAGATCACAGTAAAAAGAGGTCTCTCGCCAAAGGAACACCACAAAAGAGAGTTAGGCAGAATGTGGTGCGGACGGTCGAGTAGATGGACGATTATCGATCAATTAGCTATTAGTCAGCCAGTCGGCAGCTAGTATTACCAACGGGTAAGCGGGGCGAGGAGGCCTAGAGCGGGCCAAGGCAGGGCGGGGCGCCAAGGCTGGGCATAGCGGGACGGAGCAGGGCGGGACGGAGCAGCTGTCGAGTTAGCTAGCTGCCTTGCCCGTATGCTAAATCGGTCGAGCATCGGACCAACGTTGAACCTTCTAATCCTTCATTTCCTTTCGTAAGTATTTAAAAACAGGCGAGCCGGAGGGCAAGTGTCGGGGGTGCTGAATCATGAATGGAGCTAAATAGGTGAGTCAGTCGTAGAGCAGACAACGAGATGCTGAATCGTAAAGAGAGCTGAATGGGTGAGTCAGTAAGGCAATTGACGAAGATGCTGAGTTGTAGATGGAGCTGGGTGGGTACCGGTAGATGATGAGTACAGAAGATTAAGCAGATGGATAAGCCGAAACCGATATTTTTGGTTTGCGAATCGACAAGTAAATAGTTGGCTGCACGGGTTAGAATTCAGCGAAAATCTACCCGTGCTACCTTAAAGGTCGGGAGTTGCTTCGCCGACCCAACTCGGACGAGGCGTCGGCGCAATAAGTCCTTTAGGATCTTGCTTTGATTTTTCAGAAAAGGATAAGTATTGCTCGGCTGCCGAACAGTTGCGACGTGCAATCATTAATTAAAGCTTTGCATTAACGAAGCAGCAGTCGGAAGGGCGAGCGACGAAGAGAAAAGGTGCTGTTATGCGGCACAGAACTGCAGTAGAAAATCCGACCTGGCGCAGCAAAGTCGGCACGACCAGAGTGGAACACTTACTTTCGTCTTTATAAAATTCATAGAAACTCAATTCCTCGTCATATCGTAGTTATTCTTGTATCGAAAAATACACCCTGCTGATATTAATAATAACTGATCAAAAAAATGCGGATTCCATCTGGTTCTCTTGTTAAGGTGTTGGATTGAAATGATGAGAATTCGTACTTTTTGATGTTCTAGGTCCGTGCGCTATCTAAGCTTGGCGTGTACAAGCCGAAGAATCGGAAAATCGGACTTCCTCTTAAAATACATTTCCTTTACCATCAATTATTATTTTATAAAGACTTCCCTGTATGACATTATAGAACTTTCAATTATCTTCTCGTGCATCATTTAATTTTCACGATTGGAATTATGATTGTTGAGAGAATCAGCTCAAACAAGTAATAATTGCCTCAAGTATTATTGCGACCCGGCGCAGCAAGGTCGGCACGTCCAAAGGAAAGCGCACTTATTTTCGCCCTCTTGAAATCAATAGAGAATCAACCACTTATTGTGTCGTAACTACTCTTGTATCAGAGAGTAGGCTTTATTAATTTCAATTATATTTGGTCAGTACACTTCTGATAATATTTAATTATTTATCATGGTGTTGAGGTGAACTAGTAAAAACATTACTTTTTGATGTTCTAGGCCCGTGCGCCATCTGAGCTTGGCGTGTCCAAGCCGAAGAACACGAAAATCAGATTGACTTCTTTTAAAAATACATTATCTTTACCACAAATAATTATTTGATATATATCTTTTTTTACACTATAAGACAACCAGTAACTGCTTACTCGCGCATCATTTTCTTTTTACGATTGGATTTATAATTATTAAAAGAATCAGATCGGACAAGTCATAATCGTCGGTTAAAGAAAACGATTCGCCGCGGCCTTATCGGCATCATTGAAGCGAGCTACTTACTATCGTCCTTATTAAATCGATAGAAAATCAACCACCCATCGTGTCGTAATTACTTCTATGCAATAAAATACACCGTATTAATTTTGATTCAAATCAACTAAGACCATCTTGATTACATATAGTTGCATAGTTAAAGTGTTAGATTTAAGTAATGAAAGTCGAATTTCACGACATCACAAGTCCGTGCGCTATCCAAGCTTGGCGTATATCCAAGACGAAGAACACGAAATCAGACTCCTCCAAAAACATTTTCTTTACCACCAATTATTATTCAATAATAACTCGTCCTTATAATACAATATAAATCATAGTTAAATACTCGTGCATCATTTTTTTCTTACTATTGAATCTGTAGTTGTTGAGAAAATCAGATCGGACAAGTAATATTTGATTGTTTAAAAGTAGAGACAGAGTTCCGCGATATTTGCACGACATCGTAATGTTTGGACTTGCAAAAATCTATGCATATTTGTATTCACAGCTCACATTTGTAAAGCGATATTCTGTCAGCATGATGATATTTTTGTATTGTATTTGTATCAGTTGTTATGATGAGAGAATGGAGTGTTCCGAGGTACTGGGTGTCCAGACCTGGCGCACCGACCTAGCGCATTAACTTTTTATTATATCGCAATGGTTGAAGTTACGAAAATAAATGCATTTTTATACCTATAGCTCATTTCTGTAAAGCGATGTCTTCTAAGCATAGAATCATCTTTGTATTACATTGTATTAATAGTTTTCATAGGAGTATCCCGGGTTGCTAGGGTGTCACCAAGTTGCAGATCAGCGGCTGATGTTTTTAGTATTGCTGAGCATCGACGTATTCGGCGGTCATTCCAACTCTATTGCCTGACTTTTAATCATTGCTGCTAGGGAAGGCAATCAACTGGCGTTCGCTTCTCGTAGTTAAATATCTGCTAGCGGGTGATAGTTTGCGAAGGAGCGTAAAGGAGGGATCAACACGTGCACGAGTCTTAAGCTGGAGGCGGCGGTATAAGTTTGCGGAAAGACAGGGATTTAAAGATGAAAGGGGACATATGCTTGTTTATAGCGAGCCGGGCTTGTTAGCGATGGGCGCGGGCACAAAGGAGGTGCGTATGCCAATTCATACTCTTGCTGTCGGCAAGGGCTCCTGAAACTTGGTCGTCGAGAACAATCATAATAAAAGATTATGGTTTTTTTAGCTTAAAAAGGAGATGGAGAATAAAGATGGAGACCGGAAGATAGAGATAAAGGATAGAAGATGAAAGAGATATAGAACTGAGATAGAGATGCAGAACTTGAATAAAGATGAAGAGCTTAAATAGAAATGCAAATCTTGAATGAAGATATAATACCTAGATGAAGATGAAGAACTTATTATATATATAAGTATATATATATGTTTATGTACGTATATGTATGTATTTATATATATATATATGTATATATATGTATGTATATATATATGTATATATATATATATATATATATGTATGTATGTATATAAATATATCCTTATATATATATGTATATATATAAGTATGTGTTTATATATATATGTATGTATAAATATATGTATATAAGTATATATATATATATGTGTGTATGTATATGTATGTATGTATATATGTATATATGTATGTATGTATATATGTATATGGATATATATTTGTATATATATATATATATATATATATATATATATATATATATAGGTATGTGTTTATATATGTATGTATATATGTATATTGTATATATATATATATGTGTGTATATATATATATATATATATATATATATGTATGTATATATATATATATATATATATAGATACATATTTGTGTATATATATTTATATTATATATATATACATATATATGTATGTATATAAGTATGTATTTATGTATGTATGTATATATGTATATATGTATATATATATATAAATATATATATATATGTGTGTATATGTATATATATATGTATGTATATATGTATGTATGTATGTATGTATGTATATATATTTATATATAAATATATATATGTATATATATACGAAAGAAAAAAGTGCCCAAAGTACTCCAAGTAAATTCTGGCTGACTTTGCTTATCACTATGCCCACGGGTTTTAAAGGCGGGCCAGATATTACGTTAGTAGACGGACCAATGCTGCGGACGGGTACGGCCCGATACGAGACGGCTATGAGGCAGCTTGAACGGGCGGTGCAGATCCGAACTTCGGGCTTTTGTTGCACGTCGCAATTTTAAGACAGCCACGCTACGGTCCGCGTATTAACTGGCTGGCTGGCTGGTCGGGTCGGGTCGGGTCGGGTCGATCAATAGCTAGAAAAACGATCCGGATAGGAGATTCTGGCAAGAGGGAAAGGCTGGGTAGCCGGTTGTACTCGGAGATTCAAATGTATACTTAATCTGGCCAGCTGTTATTCAGACCAATCGCCGATTACCTTAAATATAATTCGAAAAAAAATTACCGACTTAATATAGCAAGTCGGCATCGCCGACCCGGGACACTTACATTTGCCTTTATAAAATCGTTAGAAAAATAACCACTGGTCATATCGTATATAGTTCTGTATAGAAATATTTGTCGTAATGATTTTAATATTAATGAATTTAATGCTACTTGAATTATGTGCAGTTAGTCTGTTATTGTGCTGTGGTAAAGTAATAAACACAATACTTTGGTTTACTTTTCAAAAATGTGAGTCCGTGCGCTGACCAAGCGAGGAGAGTCAACAATGCCTTTTTTGAGCTTGGAAGCCAGACACCAAGGCTATCCAAATAGCGATTGAATCGATTCCGAAGACGATAAACAAGGTAGCGATGATGACTTGGCTTTACGTAATAGCAATTTTGAGCATGACCAGTGCGTCAAGAGTCGATGGCGAGGAAAGGTACGATAAGTTACGATAATTACTGATCTTGGTACTGTTTTATTAGCGTACAGATGTCAGTGTTGCCGTGTAAATACTAAAATAAGTGAAGAATACGAAAGTCGGACTTCTATCAAAATATATCAAAGGTATACGTGCATCACGATCAACTTTTATTTAGTAATTATTGCCTTATGTGTTAGAATAAATTAGATGATTTCCTATCTATTTACATAACGTTTTTTCCAATCGGAGTTATATTTGTTAAGATATTCGAAGAGGACGAGTAAAACTTAAGTATGTAGGACAGTTTTTAACTATATTCTCATTACTTTTTAATTGTTCGATTCGCAATAAATGAAGCTGTGATTTAATAAGTGTTTTGATAATCGTATTCCGGGTCGCAAAGTGTGCGGGTCGATGGTACCGACTTGTGAGGCAAATCAAATCAATTTCTTTCGAATTAAATTTAAGGTAATCGTGCTTGGCTATAGGATCTGGCTACTCTTTTTTTCCGTCCTTTTGATTTTTCTTTCACTTTGGATTTCTGCAAGAGCTGAGCTGCTATATGATGTGGATCCGTAAGATTTATGTTGCCCGCAACGAGCATGGATTCTTTGTTGCACGTCGCACCTTAGCTGCAGCGGGCCGGCCCGTCATATATAGTAATATGTACGGAATGTATCTTCTTCCCCCTTGGAATAAGGGCAGGATTTTAAGGGTGGCACGAGCCAAAACGTAGCAAAAGTCACTATGCTATCCGTAGGGTCTTGCTTTTATTTTTCGAAGGAGGGGAGCAGCGTAGTGCCTTTTCAATCCAAAGGAACCTTCCCTTCATATTATTATATTATATTGACGAGCTGAATTTGTATATAGAGTTTGAGACTTTGGTTTTGAGCGTTTTCCTTATGCATACTATTATTTACTATCATAGCTGACCTCGGTCCGGCCTTGGTTCTGATCGTTTTCCGATTCTGATAACACTGCGATCTTAATTCAGCTGCGGCGCCTTCTGCTTTCTCGCCTTAAAAAAAAAAATCCCTTCATCAAAATAAAACCAAATTTGTTAATCATGTCTTATAAAACCATCCTAGAAGTATAATACATTTGAAAATCATAATTACCGTACGATTCCGTAATGCAATATAAAGTGGGTCAAGATGAAGAACATTACGGTAAAAGTTTGGAATTCCGCCGCCCTCATTAAAATCCAAGCCTTTCCTCGTCAATTATCATATCACAATACAACATCTTAATACATATCTGATTCAGCAGGATTGCATAAAATTATTAGAGAGTTCTAATAGTATTGTTTTCGGATTGGTTGGACGCGAACTCGTAAAGTTGTTAATAATACTATCAGGACTGAGATTTGCTTATATCTGACAAGCGAGAAAAAGGATAACTTCATAAGCAGAATCCAACATCCTAAGACGGAATCGAGCCTTTTGTCGGCTCAAAGCTGGAGATTTTGATACTTGCTTTATTTATCATTCTCTGCAAGTCGCCCGGCCATTTCACGCCGTTGTCGACCCTTATCGTGCACGTTAGACGCTGGAGGGACAGCCTGGAGCGCTGGTTAGGGCCCGAGGATAAGGGTCAGTACGGCCACGGCTTACCCAGGTCTTATTTACATCAAAAAATACGGCAAAACTCTATTCTCTTTTGACAATCTATTTTATCTATAAAATAAAAGCGCAGTGGATAGCAGTACAGCTTATTGTATCATTTTGAAATGCTTTCTGGGGCGTTCTTTCTTGTATGTAATTCCTTACCTTAACACGTCGCCGTACCCGATGCTATAGGAGGTCCCAGGGCGGCAGACTCCCTTGCTACCCGCCCGACGTTAGTAAATACAATAATAATAACAATAGTAACACTCGGACTTGTACTCTATACTCGGACTCAGGTCCTGCACTCGAGATTGTTTTATTGTACTCCAGCATTCTTCCTTTGCTGTAAGGGTGTCACTGATAAAGCAAGGCATAGGGCACGGTAAAAAAGGTTCTGATTCTTCAAAACAAAAAGCTCTGCCGCGCCTGCATAAGCTTTTAGCTGCCTGGCTTGGGCACGTATTGCGCCCCGTAACACAATTCGCCCTCTTATACTTCACGCCCTCGTGAAGACAAGTCCTTTCCCTATACTTCCGTAAAACCTTCCGTATATGCCCATTGGAGTAACGAGTCAGGAAAACCACGAGGGCAAAAACTTGCTCCATGCTCCGTATAGACCCAACCTTTTAATTCCAAAGCTTCCATCCACTCCTTTGCCTTTTATAGAAGTCGTAGTCGGTGCTGTGAGACCGCCTCCCCCGCTGTAATCTACACCCTCGTAGATACGCTGCACCGGTGCCGATGGCCATCGGTACTGATCATAGCCTTCCAATGAGTGCTATTAACATGGTCTTGATTGCTTTGCATCACAGCCCTTCGGTATCGATGCTGATCATAGCGTTCCGATCGGTGCCATCAGGTCTTTATTGCTCTGTATCCGCAAGCATTACTCTGTATCCGCAGGCATTACTTTGTATCCGCGGGCCTTGCTCTGTATCCGCAAGCCTTGCTCTGCATCCGTAAGCCCTGCTCTGCATCCGCAGGCCTTGCTCTGCATCCACAGGCCTTGCTCTGCATCCGTAGGCCTTGCTCTGCATCCGTAGGCCTTGCTCTACATCCGCAGGCCTTGCTCTGTATCCGTAGGCCTTGCTCTGCATCCACAGGCCTTACTCTGTATCCGCAGGCCTTGCTCTGTATCCACAGGCCTTACTCTGTATCCGCAGGCCTTGCTCTGTATCCGTAGGCCTTGCTCTGCATCCGCAGGCGTTATAACGGTGCTAATCACAGCCTTTCGATATCGGTGCTATCAATGTGGGCATCGTTGCTCCGTACCCGCAGATTTCATTGGAAGCTCGTATAGCTATCGGGGCCATGATTATGGAATTGCGGAGGCTCTAACTCGTGGACTATTAGCAAAAGTTGTACCTTATCGTATCGCTCTGCAAAGAAGAATCAGATTGTAAGGGGGCTCTTGACAAAGCAAGGAATACGGCACGGAAAAGTGGGTTCTGGGTCTTGAAAAAGGGAAGAAGCTTTACGGACCGAGCCCGCAGAAGCTTATAGCTGCCTGGCTTGGCTACGTGCGGACTGCCCCCCGGTGCCCAACACCACTTAAGCACATCGATGTTCGGCCCTGGGATCCTGTGTAGGTGTCCTGAAGGTGTTCCGAGGCGATTTAGAGGCGAATGCAGACCCTTAAGCCTTGCTTTCGCTCTACCAGGTCCAGTTTGGGTATATCTATGTAGCGTTCAGCGGATCTGATGATAGGGCTTTGGGTTGAAGTGAGGCGTTGCATCAGTATGTCGCAAGCCTCGGCGCCGTAGGTGATTCCAAAGCTAGGCCGGCGGTTACGGAAGCTTCGAGAGAAAAAAAGGATGGTGAGGTGTTTTAGGTTGCTTTCGGTAGGCATCAGGCATGCCTATGGGTAGCAGGCATTTAAGAAGACTTTGAACTCCCCTATTGATTGTGGTCCGTTAAATAAAAGTCTTTCGAGCCCTTCTTGATTGACTCTCCGGGTTGAAGCTGGCCACGGAAGCTGGAGTCGCAGTCGTAGATCTTGGTATTTAATAGTATGTAGTCTCCGGCTTCGTCCGGGAATATGATGCATTTGCAGTCTGCAGTCTGCATTCTGCACTTCTGCACTTCTGCACTTCTGCACTTCTGCACTTCTATACTCTGCACTCTGCACTTCTGCACTTCTGCACTTCTACACTTCTATACTTCTACACTCTGCACTTTGCAGTCTGCACTTCTGCACTTCTGCACTTCTGCACTTCTGCACTTCTACATTCGGCCACTCTGCATTCTGCACTCTGTTCTCTCACTCGGACTACATACTCGGATTCTGCACGTGGTATGTGAGCCCTGCAGACGCAGGGATTAACTAGCATTGGCGTTGCTCTGGTCCATAATCAGACCGTTTTCGTAGCACCGAAAAATGCAAGTCATTCAATCTATACGGAATACTTCCTTCGAATCCTGTCCATTTTAATTACTTTAGTTGAATATTAAAGATAATTTGCATTAGATTTATTCTCGAGGTTTTATACTCAGATTTTGCATTCGGATTTGGGATTCAGTACTCGGGAATCTGCATTCTGCATTAGTTGTCGGGACTCGGGATTCTGCATTCTGCATTGGTATTTGCGTCGTCAAGGCCCACTATTATTCTGTGTTTTGTATTTTGTATTCTGTGTTCTGTGTTCTGTCTTTTGTGTTCTGTGTTTTGTATTTTTTATTTTGTGCTCTGTATTATTTTGTGTTTTGTGTTCTATATTAATCTGTGTTCTGTGTTCTATATTATTCTGTGTTCCGTATTCTGTATTCTGTGTTCAATGTCCTGTCTTCCGTGTTCTGTGTCCTGTCTTTTGTGTTCTGTGTTTTGTACTCTATATTTTATGTTCTGTATTATTCTGTGTTCTGTGTCCTGTCTTCTGTGTTCTGTATTTTGTACTTTGTACTTTATGTTCTATATTACTCTATGTTCTGTGTTCTGTATTATTCTGTGTTCTGTGTTCTGTGTTCTGTATTCTGTATTCTGTATTCTGTATTCTGTATTCTGTATTCTGTATTCTGTATTCTGTATTCTGTATTCTGTGTTCTGTGTTCTGTATTCTGTGTTCTGTATTCTGTATTCTGTATTCTGTATTCTGTGTTCTGTGTTCTGTGTTCTGTGTTCTGTATTCTGTATTCTGTATTCTGTATTCTGTATTCTGTATTCTGTATTCTGTATTCTGTATTCTGTATTCTGTATTCTGTATTCTGTATTCTGTATTCTGTATTCTGTGTTCTGTATTCTGTGTTCTGTATTCTGTGTTCTGTGTTCTGTGTTCTGTGTTCTGTGTTCTGTGTTCTATGTTCTGTGTTCTATGTTCTGTGTTCTGTGTTCTGTGTTCTGTGTTTTGTATTTTGTATTTTGGGTTCTGGGTTCTGGGTTCTGGGTTCTGGGTTCTGGGTTCTGGGTTCTAGGTTCTGGGTTCTGGGTTCTGGGTTCTGGGTTCTGGGTTCTGGGTTCTGGGTTCTGGGTTCTGGGTTCTGGGTTCTGCGTTCTGCGTTCTGGTTTCTGGGTTTTGCGTTTGCGTTCTGCGTTCTGCACTCTGCACTCTGCACTCGGGATCCAAAATGTCCTCGAGACCATGCATCACCGGTACTTAACACTTGCATCCATCGGCACTATTCATCGCCGCCAGCATTTATTACTAGTATTAATCATCAACATCCATTATCAGCATCAGCAGCATCAGCAGCATCAGCAGCATCAGCAGCATCAGCAGCATCAGCAGCCTTGTACCTCCGCCCCCCCGTCTGCACCAAGTTTCCAAGTGAGGTGGCTAAACTTGGTACGCCGGCCTTAGCACCAGCATGCAGCTCTCCTTCCCATCCCCAATAATCTCTCCTCCTCAGATGACTTCTTACGGCTTGCTTGTATAACCGATTATATCTAATAAGTCGCAAGTCGCCTTTCCCTTCTTTTTTTCTTGACATCTCTTCGTCTGTCTGTCTCCTTACCGGCTTATCTATTGCTTGTGCAAGATCTCTTTGCATCCCGTGTGACCCGCGTTCTTCTTTCCCTCGCTCCTGTCCTCTCTTCTCCGCACATCTCTGTCGAGGGGGTTTGCTCCGAGCAGCGCTGAGAGCACGTGCCACATTTCAAGAGGGCTCTCATGAACTCTCGTGGCTTCCTGGTCTTGGAAGAATCAACCTCCCATTTCGCTCCTATTTCCAAAGATGAGCGATCTCTTCTGCTCGGTCCTTGTTTCCTTTGTCCATTTTCCTTCGCTAAGCAAATTCTGGCCCACTTATATATTCGATAGCAACAATAGCAATAACAACAATAACAATCCACGATAACAGTCCACAACAACAATCCACAGCAACAACTACAACAACAATCCACAGCAACAACCATAACAACAATCCACAACATACAAGCCATTCAATCAAGTCTTCGTTTCTTCCACTTCATTCCCATTTCCAACTTTCCCTTTTGCATTTCGAGATCACTTTTGCTCAAGGTCCGAACGCGTCACGGGTTATAACACCCCACGGTCGTAAGGCTCCGCTAAAGGAGCTAGGGCTGCGTAAGTCCATCGCTCGTCGCAAAGTCACGGGTTTCGAACCGTTACGCCTTTAGACCCTCCATTTGTTCGGTCTCTTCGTACGGTTTACGCTTGCATGGCTGCGCTATTAAGGAGGGTCTTGCAGATAGGCTATGGCTGGGTCAAGTTAAGCGACATCGGGCGCGGGTTATTATTTTGCCGGTGTAGGAGATGGATGAGAATGTTTTGTTTGTTTTGATTTTATTTATTTCTAAGTATATCTGCTATTGGACGTGATGATGAAGGATGTGCCGGGCAAGCTTAAGCCGGCGATGTTTATACCGGCGAAGCCCAGGAAACCTAAGCCGGCGATGGTCATGCCGGCGAAGCCCATGCCGGGCAAGCTCAAGCTAGTGATGTTTATGCCGGCGAAGCCCACGCCGGGCAAGCCCAAGCCGGCGATGCTTATGCCGGCGAAGCCCAAGCCGGCGATGTTTAAGCCGGGCAAGCCCAAGCCGGCAAGCTCGAGCTAGCGATATTTATGCCGGCGAAGCCCAAGCCGGGCAAGCCTAAGCCGGCGATGGTTATGCCGGCGATGGTCATGTCGTTGACGGCCGTGCTCCTGGCCCTGATGCTCCTAGCCCTGATGCTGCTGGCCCTTATGCTGCTGGCCCTCATGCTGCTGGCCTTGATGCTGCTGGCCTTGATGCTCCTAGCCCTGATGCTGCTGGCCTTGATGCTGCTGGCCCTTATGCTGCTGGCCCTCATGCTGCTGGCCCTGATGCTCCTAGCCCTGATGCTGCTGGCCTTGATGCTGCTGGCCTTGATGCTCCTAGCCCTCATGCTGCTGGCGCTGCGGCGCTTTAAGATGGAGCGCTTAAAATGGAGCGCCTATAAATAATAGCTAATGCAGCTGATAATCACGACGGAGTGCTGATTATTAGATATGCTCAAGTGATAGACCTATCACGTATCAAGACCTTTCCAGATGTATAAATAGAAGGCCACTCCTTAAGTTCAAACAATCAAGCAAGAAATCATTCACTCATCTCTGTTCCCCGTGTTACCGTTCAATACGGATGATGAAGTACTGATAAACCATTTCCTTATTTATATAAGCCGCTCAGCTATACTTTCGATACATATTTTCCAGATCTTTTCTTGAAATAAACACTTATTCTCCGAACCTCTAACGCCATTAATCTCCGTAGCCTTTTCATCTTCGTCTTTCGTATCAAGCGTTATAAGTCCGTCATCTCTGGGCCTAATATAGTATATGCAGCCCGTAGAAGTTTATCGTTTTCGACGATCTCGTCAAAGTCCGAGGTAAGAAGAATAAGATGCGATAAGATCCGGCTTCTTTGATGGAGATATACGAATATTAAAAATCCAGCACCGGATATCAAGGCAACGTATAATAAAGACTATAAAGAAACATCTGGCGTGGCGATAGATGTTGAGGTCGAAGTCCTAGATGTGGCAGATGATACGTAGAATGCCACCGGGCAAGTCGAAGGGAGAAAGACTGGCGGCGTAATAAAAGTTACCGACGAAGGCAATGAAAAGGGTGTTGCAGAAATAGCTGTGACGGAGTTAGTGGTATCTGTCGACGGCTCTTGCAGCGAGGTAAGACCTGGTATAGAGATTATTCGAGGCATCTGTTGAAAACGGTCTATTCATTAATTGATTTCTGATATGTATATCGCTTTACGGACGTCAGATGCGCCTCGTTCCTTTCAAGTTATAATCAAAATGCAAATACATGCGTTAATTATCGGCGTGACGGTCATTACGAGCTGCACAAGATAGAAGAGACTCGAGACCATCGAAGTTGCGATGCAAAAGAAGCTGACCAAAGTTAGAAATCTTGCGAGAAAAGCAACGCAATAGCAGCAGCAGAAACTCTTCTATAGATTTCCCTTCGAGGAATAGATATAAGGATGAGAGCGACAAGCATCTTTCAAGAGGTTCTTAATATCAGCCGTCGTATTCGGCTGAGAACCAAGCACAATGCTTATAGCGGGAAGTTCCTTAGTAGTACTATCTCTCGCCGGAGCTCTCTTTTCGATTGCTACTCGAGGCTTTGCGGATGTGGAAGCTTATGCGTACCGACATCTTCATATAGCTGCCATCTTTTCCTCTATTAGGTCGTGAATGATAAGCTAGAGTCCAAGGGCGGCATGATGTTCTGACCAAGAGGTATCCTAATCCAGGGTGCCCAGACGTAGATAGAGTGGAGCTTGTACCATCCTTCGATGTCACCGTACTAAGTCATCCCGTCGTCGATCCTGGGAGAAGAGAGGAGTGCTAGGAGCGTGTAGAGCTCGTTGCTAAAGAGCTTTAAGTTGATGTAGATAGGTTCTGTTAAGACGGGCAGTGGGCCGGTACGGAAATCGAATGGCCAGTTAAAGAGCGGAATAGTGTCAGACTATTAGCAGGTATCTCGTAAAGTAAAAAGGAGGTTGATAATTAAAGTTGTACCGGAATTTCCGAAGGGGGATAGGATGTTTTTATCGTCGGCATTGGTCCTGGCCAGCTGTTTAGAAGAACACGACGAACACGACACGACGGACACGATACGACGAACACAACACGACGAACACAACATGACGAACATAATAAGATTAAAATGATAAGACCGATATTAAGGGGCGAGATTTACACGACTAAAATAATACGACTTGAATTACACGGTTAAAGTCAAGAATCAGACTGACAGGACCAACATGATAAGAACAGGGCTAGAATAACACGACCAAAATTACAAGACCAAAATAGTAAGGCCAAAACAATAAGGCCAAAACAACAAGACCAGAATTACAAAGCCAAAACAATAAGACCAAATAACAGGACCGGATACAGCCAGAGTATAAAATCAAATTGATATGACCAGAATGACAGAACTAGGATTACACGGCCAAAGTACAAGATCAGATTGACAAGACTAAAATAAAAAGACTAGAATTGCAAGACCAAAACAACAGAATAGCACGACGAAAATGACAAAGAAATAAACATAACAAATAAACGAAAGTAATCGAAATACCGAACGGTGAAAATAATTGGTCTGATAATCACTCCGCTTTCACAACCTACACTGCTTTAAAGCATATATACAGCTTTTAGCCTTCTAGAAATAAATTACTATCTATTATCTTTATATCTTTACTTCTCCACATCTCCACACTTAACGCTTAGATTCTTAAGATGGCCGCAAAAGCCTTACTAATACGTACTTGCTTTCATCCTCGACTATATCTAATGATTAACCAGCTCTTATAGAGATTATTCGGCCTCGACCTATCAATCCTCCAATCCAACACCCGCGCCTACTTCGATCCTAACGAAATGGACATAGACTTCTTCTGCATTAAAAACAATCACTTTTAGAACTTCTTCGCGACAATCAACCGCCTTATTATTATTAACTTCCGCACTTACAACATCCGCAAGCTTTACGAGATATTTAGCTTCGATTACGAGATTCTTAAGAGCGCCGTTAATCACGAGGGCCAGCTATCCTTCCGATATTGGATATGAAGATCAAGTCGAAGATTACTCGATACTAGAACAAGCTTTAAAAAGCCAGCACCGCCGGATCAGCTTCGACTTCGGCTTCGAGCGATTCGAATCGTAAGCGGAGCGAGACATTTAACGTCGTTATTATTAACTATCAGCTATACATGTACGTAAAAGATGTGTATAATCAAGAAAAGAAAGCACACGCTAAAGAATTGTCTCGGCTAATATCATTAACGCAAGCTGAAGCAATCCGGTCGGGTAATCGAAGAGTTCCTAAACCCAAACACCGGTAAGATGATTCATCGCCGCCGCGACCACCACCAGCAGCAACAAAACGCCGACCGTCCCACTCAGCGCGCTTTCTCTATGCTCGCCGTCGATTTCGGTCTCGCCAAATCTTACCGTACCTCGTCTATGCTCGCGGCCGATATCAACCCCGCTAAGTCCGACATGTTGCGAGTATCTCGTGCAAGCAGCGCCGGTGCCGAGGATCAAGACGATTACGAAATTCCATTCGACTTTGCTCTGTGTAAAAAAAGAGCATAATTGATCGTCAGATAAGCTTAGATACGATCTTAATACCTCTTAGCTTCGCATGTACTTTTCTACCCGACAAGTACGTAATCTAGTCATACATCTACTATTTCTTTCCTTCATCCTTTCGCCGAACAAAGAACAGCGGTATCCAAAACGATCGCTATCGCCGTCAGCCAATCCGCCGTCAACTTACTCAGATCCTTCACATTGGACAGCTCGCAAGAGAACACTACGACGTAAGATAGCTGCGCGGATGCGATATCGTAGGTGAAGGTTACGATCCGAAGGGTAGAAACCGTGAAAGAAACGATGCGGGTCTATAAGTATATCAGTGCAAGTCTTATAGCTCCAATAAAAGAATAAGAGAATGCGTACCGAGTATCGAGCCGTCGCGAGAGCCGAGTCCTTGGAGGAATATATAGCCTTGCCGAGAAGATAGCAGGCGCAAGACAGCTCCGACGGGAGGAATGCCGCTTTCGGTTGAGGGGGAGTGGCGATCCGATTGACATAGATAATCGCGCCGTAAAGCACGCTCGGGCGGCTCGTGCTATACAAGATTGCGTCGGCCGACCAGATACGAGAGTCACCGTTTCTCAAAATGCTATCGAAAACGGAATCGTCGGTGCTATGATCGGTATCAATTAGTTCCGAAGAGCATAGGTCTGGCTTTCAAGGGACTTACTTGCGAGCGGCGCAATCGGAGATCTGGGTACGAAAGACGGCCCAAGAGCACTTGATACAGGTATTTACAAAGTACCACGACCATTCCTTGCCCGGCATCCAAGCTCTGCCGTGAAGAAGGTAGTCCAGGCGATCCTCTGGATCGAGCTTGATGATCTGGGCAGAGGCGGGTGAAAGGGTATATGATGATGACTCTAAGGTGCCCCGAATCTCGGGGAGCTGGAGCCATTCTGTCATCGAGTATGTCTTGCGGATGTTGGTCACGACGGCGCTCAACTGGGTCACGGCGGTTTCCATATCTTGTGCTTTGGTGCTTGGTTGCGCCTCTCCTTTCCGAGCTGGAGCCGCAGCTGGAGATGCGCCGACGGCGACGATGTCCTTGTCCTTGTCTTTGTCCTTGTCCGTGTCCTTATCCGTATCTCTATCTCTATCTCCATCTCTGTTGCCATTCTCATCCTCGTGGTTCTTCGCATCTCCATCTCCGCCTGCCGTCTCGTCTTGAGTCTTGTCCTTGTCCCTTGGATTTTTCGACCCGCCGAGATTCTCTTTGTTGCTGAGCCTCCGGCTCTGGCTCTGCCATGGCTGGTGTGCGCCGGGCTGCTGCTTGCCCTCGTCCTTGTCTCTGCTGCCGCTGCCGCTGCCGCTGCCGCTGCCGCTGCCGCTGCCGCTGCCCGCATCCTGTTTCTTGCTCAAGGCCGAGGCCGGCGTACCCGGGATGTTGCGATCGTATAAGCTTGGCTGGAGGACGGATGTGGTGGATGTCGTCTTGCGTATCGATCTGGACTTCGGCGGAGAGGGTACGATCCGTAATAGATCTGACATAATCGGGCGGAGAGCTGTCGAAGAGATGATGGATTTGGGGGTGGGGGTTTGGGAATATGGTCGAGGTAGTCGAGGTGGTCGCAGGAGCAGAAGAAGGGAGGGGGGGTTGGAGATGGTCGAGATGGTCGAGATGGTTGAGATGGTCGAGATAATTAAGATGGATGGAGCCGCGTCGTGATTCTTGTTTTGATTTCTCGAGGGGCTCGTCACCTCGGTGACCAGGGCGGGCTGGGCGGGCTGGGCTGGCTAGCTCTCCATCTCACCGCTTCTATTCTGCCACCACCATCACATCCGTCGGTGCACATCTGCGCAGATGCAATCTGGGGCAAAGCAGAGCCGGGCCGGGCTAGATACAATACTCAAGTAGTGCTGACTGATTGATATACATTATTTACGGACCTATTATCAAAACCAAATGCATCTATTTTTCTCCGCCGCTATCCTTGGTCTGTGTTCCACTATCCTGCTATCTTAGCTATCTTACTTGGCCGGCGCGGCCCGAACCTGACCCGTCCCACGTACATGACTCTATTTACTTATTTAGGTATTTATTTACTACGTATTTAACTACTTATCTACTTATATACTTATGTACTTATGTACTTACGTGCTTGTGTACTTACGTGCTTGTGTACTTATATACTTATGTACTTATGTGCTTATGTACTTATGTACTTACGTACTTATATACTTATATACTTATATGCTTATGTACTTATGTGCTTAAGTATGTACTTATATGCTTATATACTTATGTACTTATATGCTTATATACTAATGTACTTACGTACTTATGTATTTATATACTTGTGTACTTATGTACTTATATACTTATGTACTTATATACTTATGTACTTATGTACTTATGTATTTATGTACTTATGTACTTATATACTTATGTACTTATATACTTATGTACTTATATACTTATGTATTTATATACTTATATGCTTATATGCTTATGTACTTATGTGCTTATGTACTTATATACTTATGTACTTATATACTTATGTACTTATGTACTTATGTACTTATGTACTTATGTACTTATGTACTTATGTACTTATGTACTTATGTACTTATGTACTTATCTATTTACGTGCTTACCTACTCAATTATCCACTTATCCACCTATCCACCTATCCACCTATCCACCCATCCACCTATCCATCCTTCCACCCTTCCACCCTTCCACCCTTCCACCCTTCTCCTACCCATGCTCCTTGCGAAATCAAACCAAACCAATTAACTTCCTTACCTCTTTTCCTTCATCCCCTATCCTTAATCCCTCCATCTTCCTCTTCTCATGTCTTCCGCTTCCGTCCTTACCGCGCCAGACCGAGACCCGTTTCAAAGCCGCCTGATCGAAGCCAAAGAGGCCTGGAACCGCACGGTCGAGAGATACCACCTGGATCAGCAGCACGTGACGCTAGGGCAGATCAATACCCCACGGCCCAAGCGTTTCTCGGGCAGCACCATCGACGAGCGGGCCTACGCTTGTTTGCGCCTGCTGCGCCCTAGCCCGCAACGATGGACGCTATCCGGCGTGCTCGCGCATCTGAGCCGGCGCCGTCTCGTGGATCGGAGCCGAGAAGAAGCATTTCGAAGATATTTCGGATGCTCGGTATCCAGTCCGGCGCCCACTTCCGCTCTTACTTCCGCTTCCGCGATCAGTGCGTTACCGCCTTCCACCCCAGACGCGCAAGATTCCGCCGCCGCCGCCGCCGCCGCCGCTGCTACTTCGATGCGCTTCAATCACCCGGCCCCTCCTCCCCTCGGTCGGTATGACCGCTGCACCGCCGACGGGACGTTGCGCATTTTAGACAACCTGATCCGGTTAATAGAAAATGCGAACATCAATGATTCGGATCTGCCCTCAACTTCCTTCGACTATCCATATCGCCACCTACCATCTTCCTCCACGCTCGCGGAACACCTCGGCGGCTTCTCCTCCTTCTGGGCTTCCTTGTCCACTAGCGAGCCCTCGATACGGAATTCGCAGACATCCGCTCCCTCTCTCGTACCCGAACTTTCGGCGGCATCGTCACGTCTCGATTTCCAACCAGAAGAGACGATCGCACCGACGACACCACGCTTCACCGATTCCCCCCCTTCTCCAGTGGAAGACCTAGATAGTCTTCTGCGCCGCACAAACATCAATGATACGACCCCTTCGAAACCGCCCCTTTTCCCTGTTACGACCCCGGCTTCTTTCTCGTCCTCGGATACGGATTCGGATTCCGAGATACGATCAGAAAGCACGCCGGTGATGCCGCTGCCAGAAGATGATCGCGTAAGGACCTCCACCGAAAGCGAACGAATGGACCTCTTTAATGCATTCGTAAACGGATGTATGGCCAGCATCCAGCTCGCCGGCGGCTCGAAGGGCGCGGTGTGGTGCACCGCAACATCGAGCCAGGTCCGTTTCCAATTCGGCGAGGCCGGCAAGCGAGGCAAGACGCGCACCGACACGTCCACTCCGGAAGACGTGCTGAATGCGAGTTTCGTAGCATGCGTCGATGGCGTGCAATTTGCGCGGCCGCCTCTTTTCGGTCCACAGCAGCAGCAGCAGCAGCAGCAGCAGCAGCAGCATGGGGCCGGCATCTGGAAACCAGAATATCTGGCCCTTATCGAAGCCAAGAACCGGGGTCGAGAAGCGCAGCGTCTCGGACCGGAGAGCGCCGGCGTTAATGCCGTGCGGCGACAGGAGGGCGCCGAGCTGGTAGCGTGCATTTACGAGGATCGGAAGCTGCGCTTGAAGCGGGCGGCATTAGCTAAGTATACCTTCCTACTTTGCTTTTTTATGCTTTAACACCTTGATTTCTATTTACCGATACATCCATCTTATTACTCAAGTTAACCCTATTCTTTATCTACAGCCTCTCAGATCCCTTCCAAACGCAATTGCTCTACTCGGTAGCAGAAGACGGCGTTTACCTCTCTATCGCCGAATTCTCTCTCCCTTGGTTGCAATATATTGACAACCCCGCATCGCCGGTCGTCTCGCCTAGATCGCCGAAGGAACGAAACGCGCAGTCGGAGGACTGGCTGATCGTATGGGAATATGGCCCATTAGACTTTCGTCGTGCGGGCCGGGATTGTAAAGAGCTAGCGTTAGTGGTAGCGATGCTAGTCGATCAGGAAATGAAGTTTCAAGATTAAAAAAAAGAAAGAAAAAAAATACAAAAGAGAAAAAGTGCGTCGATCGCTCGCTATTTTTAATTAACTAGTTAGAATAAAGGAAATTCTTGGAAAGCTTAGCTCGTAGCTATGCTTAATTTCAAAGGAGATAAGAAGAGCTTTTTAGATAGTATACGATTAAAGCGGTCAGTATTAATTAATTAGCTTCTTTTAAGACGTGTGTGTGTCAGATGCTAGATGCGACTCGATGATTACTTAAGTAGATATAAAAGCTAAGGGTATAAAGTTATCGTTATGATTATCTATCATTTAAAATCAATTAATTCTCGGTCTAGCGACGTTTCGTATTTTATAGCATTATATATCGCCTTTTTTTTAAAGCGTGTGTATATGTAAAATGCGATTCGGAAATTGTTAAGGTAGATATAAGAGCTAAGGGCATAAGGTTGTCGTCGTTAAATACCGCTGTCGACCTTCTTTATCTTGCGTGGCCTTCGAGATCTGCTGCGATGCTTGATCTGTTGCTAAATCGGGCGTGAGAACCGGCCGTGCTTGATTAGGTTCGCGTGGATAAACAAATATTTATTGCTCGTTTGGATTACCGTGCAGGTCCTGTAGGGCTGGCCGTGAAAGCTGGCCGTGAGAGCTGGCCGTAAGGGCTGGCCGTGTAAGCTGGACGTTTGAGCTAGCCTTGTGAGAGCTGGGCGTAAGAGCTGGCCCTGTGAGAGATGGTCTTATAAGAGCTGGCCTTGAAAAGCTGCCCGTATGAGCTGGTCCTGTGGAGCTAGCCTTGGAGGGCCGGCCGTGAAAGCTGGCCTTGTGAGCTGGAGCTGGGAAAGCTGGCCTTGGGATGGCCTTGTGAGAGCTGGTCTTGTAAAACTGGCCTTGAGAGACCTGGCCTTGAGAGACTTGGCCTTAGGATGGCCTTGTAAGAGCTGGTCCTGTGGAACTGGCCTTGGGGGGCTGGCCGTGAAAGCTGGCCTTAAAAGAGCTGGCCTTGAAAAATTGCCCGTATGAGCTGGTCCTGTGGAGCTGGTCCTGGGGGGCCGGTCGTAAGAGCTGGCCCTGTAAGCTGGAGCTGAAAAAGCTGGCCGTGAAAGTTGTCCGTATGAGCTGGCTATAAGAGCTGGCCCTGTAGGGCTGGCCCTAGGGGGCCGGCCGTAAGAGCTGGCGCTGTGAGCTGGAGCTGGGAAAGCTGGCCGTGAGAGCTGTCCGTATAAGCTGGCCATAAGAGCTGGCCCTGGGGAGCTGGTCCTGTGGGGCTGCCTTGAGGGGCTGGCCGTGAAAGCTGGCCTTTTAAGCTGAAGCTAAGAGAGCTTGCCTTAGGAGAGCTGCCCTATGAAAGCTGGCCCTGAAGGGCTAGCCGGGAAAGCTGGCCGTGAGAGCTGGCCCTGGGGAGCTGGTCCTGTGGGGCTGGCCTTAAGGGGCTGGCCGTGAAAGCTGGCCGTGAGAACAGGCCTTGTGAGAGCTGGCCTCGGGAAAGCTGGCCCTGGGGAACTGTCTATAAGAGCTGGCCTCAGGAGAGCTCGCCTTGAGAGACCCGGCCCTAGGAAAGCCGGCCTTATAAGAGCTGGCCTCAGAAGACCTGGCCCTGGGAAAGTCGACCTTGTGAGAGCTGGCCTTAAGAGACCCGGCCCTGGGAAAGCCGGCCCTAGGAAAGCCGACCTTTTGAGACCCGGCCTTGAGAGACCCGGCCTTAAGAAAGCCGACCTTATGAGAGCTGGCCTTAGGAGAGCCGGCCCTGGGAGAGCCGGCCCTAGGAAAGCCGACATTATGAGAGCTGGCCTTAGGAGACCCGGCCCTGGGAGACTCGGCCCTGGGAGACCCGGCCCTAGGAAAGCCGGCCCTAGGAAAGCCGACCTTTTGAGACCCGGCCTTAGGAAAGCCGACCTTATGAGAGCTGGCCATGGAGACCCGGCCCTAGGAGAGCCGGCCTTGGGAAAGCCGACATTGTCAGAGCTGGCCTCAGGAGAGCCGGCCCTGGGAGAGCCGGCCTTGGGAAAGCCGACATTGTGAGACTTGGCCTTAGGAGACCCGGCCTTGGGAGACCCGGCCTTGGGAAAGCCGGCCTTGTGAAATCTGGCCTTAGGAGACCCGGCCTTGGGAGACCCGGCCTTGGGAGAGCCGAGCTTGTGAGACCTGGCTTTAAGAGACTCGGCCCTGGGAAAGCCGGCCTTGGGAGAGCCGGCCTTGGGAAAGCCGACATTGTGAGAGCTGACCTTAGGATAGCTGACCTCGGGAAAGCTGGCTCTGGGGAACTGGCTGTAAGAGCTGGCCTTGGGAGAGCTGGGCGTAAGAGCTGGCCTTGTAAGCTAGAGCTGGGAGAGGTGCCCCTAGGAGAGCTGGCCCTGAAAGCTGGCTTTGAGGGCTGGCCCTCCGAGCTGACCTTGAGAGCTGGCCCTAAGAGCTGACCTTATGTTTTGAGCTGGCCTTATAAGCTTGAGCTAGCCTTGCGAGCCTGAGCTGGCCTTGTAAGATCTGGCCCTATGGGAGCTGGCCCTAAGGAGCTGGCCCTAAGAGCTGACCTTATGTTTTGAGCTGGCCTTATAAGCTTGAGCTAGCCTTGCGAGCCTGAGCTGGCCTTGCTTGTAATCTGGCCTTGTGAGCTGAGCTGGCTTTATATTCTTGCTTGATGTCCCGGCCCTAAATCCTGGCCTTATATCTTAGCCTTAAAGAGCTGGCCTTGTGTCCCGGCCTTGTGTCCCGGCCTTGGGTCTATGTCCCGGCCCTGTGTCCCCGGCCTTGTGTCCCGGCCTTGTGTCCCGGCCCTGTGTCGCCCTGTGTCTCCGGCCTTATGTCCCCGGCCCTGTGTCCCCGGCCCTGTGTCCCCGGCCTTGGGTCTATGTCCCGGCCCTGTGTCCCCGGCCTTGTGTCCCGGCCCTGTGTTCCCGGCCTTGGGTCTATGTCCCGGCCCTGTGTCCCCGGCCTTGTGTCCCGGCCTTGTGTCCCGGCCCTGTGTCGCCCTGTGTCTCCGGCCTTATGTCCCCGGCCCTGTGTCCCCGGCCCTGTGTCCCCGGCCCTGTGTCTCCGGCCTTATGTCCCCGGCCTTGTGTCCCCGGCCCTGTGTCCCGGCCTTGGGTCTATGTCCCGGCCCTGTGTCCCCGGCCTTGTGTCTCGGCCTTGTGTCCCGGCCTTGTGTCCCGGCCCCGTGTCTTGGCCATGTAAGCTGGCCTTAAGAGCTCGAGGCAAACTAAAGAGAGTATTCAAGCAAAAAAAGCTAAAAAGATATCTAAACAAGCTGGGCACATGCACGAAGCAAGTTGGGCAAGTGCAAAAAATAAATATGCTAAGGCAAGTGCTTAAAGCATGCTAAGCGAATGGACGAAGCGAATTAAGCAAGTGCACGAAATCCAAATGCTAAAGCAAGTGTTTGAAATAGGAATCCGAAGCAATTACTTTCAGAAAAAGCTAAAGCAAATACACGAAGCAAGCTGTGCAAGTGCTTAAAGCAAGCTAGGGCAGATACACGAAGCAGAAAAGAAGCGGCAAGTGTACGAAGAAAAAGCTGATGCAAATGTATAAACCGAGCAGATATATAAACTAAGCAAGTGTACGATATAATTCCACGGCTAAAGCAGATGATGGATTCATTAATGAAGCAAGTGCACGAAGCAATCTTGATGAAGCAATCTTAAAGAACGCTCGGCTAAAAGGCCGAATGGATATCAATCCAATCTATTAAGTAATTAAAGAAAATATAGTTATAAAGTCTTTCGCAAACTCAACTTGCTTTATTATAAATTCCTTTTTAAGGCTTTCTTATATGTAACTCTTGAGCTTAGTACGACACTATACCATGTAAGAGGTCCCAGGGCAGGGCAGCAGGCTCCGCTTTCCACTTGCCCGACGTTAATAAATATAATAATAATAGCAACAACTTGCTTTGCTAGTGTATGATAGGAAATTAGGTGTTCGCGCCTCGGCAAATAAAGGAAGCCAAAAAGGTAGAAGGATACAAGAGAATTGATCGAAGGCGCGGGCGCGATATTGATCTTGCAAACGAGACGATAATATCGAATATTTATCGTATTTATGTTTATTAAACCCCTTTTCTTATCTTCATCTTCTTATCTTTTATATTATCACTTAAAATCCTCGCAGCAGCCACCTTTTCCTTCGAAACCTATCCCTTCGCTTTTTCCGCCTTCGCCTTCCGCCTTCTGCTCTCGAACTCACTTTCGGTTCTCGTCATTCGTCACTTTGCGGGCCGGCGAGCATCACGCTTGAAATCTCGTACTATTAAATTGCGCTGAAAGCGCGTGTATTAAACGGATTCGGTGGTTATAAGATGTGCGGAGTAAGCGGGAAAGAAGGGCGTAAAGGGACATTGGGTATTAAGGGTTCGTTCGCGGAGTCGGAGTGGTTAATTAAATCGGTGATATCGATGATTTCGATAATGTCTAAGGTTTGAAGTTAGCTCGTAGGAGTAAAAAAGAAAAAGAGGGAACTTAAAAGTTAGCTCGTAAAGAGGAATCACAAAAGACATAGGAAGCATAGGAAGCATAAGTGAGAGCTACGTGAAGAATAGAAGGCATGGGAGGCATGGGAGGCATGGGAGGCATGGCAGGCACGAAAGGTGTCGGTATGTTTATATCGACCTTAGCTAGTTAGTAGTAGTTGAGGGAGAGTGTGACAAGGTTTACTCGTGAACCAAGGTTCACGGGTCACTGGGCATGCCTCGCTTAGCATGTCACAACTCAAGGGACCCCTAACTTGAGTATAAAAACCTAATCGTTAGCTAGTGCACGTGACTTCTTCTAATCATACAGAAGGAGTCAGCTCCCTTGAGTCTTGGGGAGCAACTAGAATTCAGATACCTTTATAACCGAGTGAATTGCAATTGCAAGAACTTTGACGACCGTTACGAATTTACGAATATTACGAAAAGATCGTTACCGGCGATCCAACAAAAGGCATAGGAGGCATAGGAGGCATAAGAGGCATAAGAAGCATAGGGGCAAAAGAAGGAGCAATGGGAAGCATAAAAGACATAGGAGGCATAGAAGACATAAGAGGCATGGGATGCATGGCAGGCACGAGAGGCATGGGAGGCACAAGAGGCATAAG
Organism: Drepanopeziza brunnea f. sp. 'multigermtubi'; assembly: GCF_022702325.1. NCBI lineage: Eukaryota > Fungi > Ascomycota > Leotiomycetes > Helotiales > Drepanopezizaceae > Drepanopeziza > Drepanopeziza brunnea. The sequence continues at coordinate 628,585 of NW_027094080.1, read as the reverse complement.
AGGTATAGGAAGCATAAGTAAGAGGTATATGAAGAATAGAAGGCATGGGAGGCATGGGAGATATAGAAGGCATAAGAAGAAGGTATGAAAGGCATAGGAGGCATAGGAGGCCTGGGAGGCATGGGAGGCATGGGAGGCATAGGAAGCATAGGAGGCATAGGAGGCATAGGAGGCATGGGAGATATAGAAGGCATAAGAAGGAGGCATGAAAGGCATAGGAGGCATAGGAGGCATAAGAGGCATGGGAGGCATAGGAGATATAGAAGGCATAAGAAGGAGGCATGAAAGGCATAGGAGGCATAGGAGGCATAAGAGGCATGGGAGATATAGAAGGCATAAGAAGGAGGCATGAAAGGCATGGGAGGCATAGGAAGCATAGGAGGCATAGGAGGCATGAGAGATATAGAAGGCATAAGAAGGAGGCATGAAAGGCATGGGAGGCATGGGAGGCCTGGGAGGCATGGGAGGTATGGCAGGCACGAAAGGAATGGGAAGCATGAGAGGCATGGGAGGAAGGCATAGGAAGCATAGAAGATATAGGAGGTATGGGATGCATAGCAGGCACGAGAGGCATAGGAGGCACAGGAGGCATAGGAAGTATAGGAAGCATAAGTGAGAGGTATATAAAAAAATAAAAGGCATGGCAAGCATGGGAAGCATGAGAGGCATAAGAGGCATAGGAAGTATAAAAGGGAGGCCTAGGACTTGCTCGAGGTCTGTAATATCGAAGTCAACTTTTGAAGTTGCGAAATTGACGCTAAACTTGAGATCATATGAAACGAGTCTAGTCATCTTAGCATTATATAAAAGGTAGCTGATCGAGAGATCTTGTAATGGTTTATATATGTATAAAAGAGGAGGCTCGAAGTAAAAAGGCGCGCGGAGCTCGGGATTGAATGTATTAAAGCCGAATGGAAAAGGACCGCGGTGGTGTATCTGAAGCTGGCAGACAGTGTAAGGGAAATGACGTCGCATTAATAATTAAAAAGCCGGGAGATTGAGGTATGTAAATGTGAAAGTGTAATTGAATGGTTTGAAATCGTGTATAAGAAGGAAATTCGTAGTAATTGAAGGAAGAGAGTTGTAGTAGAACTGCTGGCGGTAGCCAAGAGAAACAATCCTTTGAAAGGAGGTAGGAAACGTGGGCGCAAGGTATAACGTGCCTAAAAGGCCGCCTTATATAAAAATAGATACGATAAGATTCGTAATTATTTTAAATCGAGTTTATAAGAAAAAAAGTAGCTGTTTCGGATTGCTGTATGTCCCGGCTTGGTGGTACCAATCTGCGCTAGGTCGGGATGTTTAATAATAATACTTAAGGCAACCGACGATTAACAACCATTAACCCAAGACCTTTTGTTTACCTTCGATTGTCAGGTTTAGTATCTGATTTAAATAAGTAAGAAGAGATCTTAAGGAAAGTGGCTGGTGCTCGTCTCGGCTTGTCTCGGCTGATTTGTTTTGCTGCCGTGATCTGAACTGTCTCTTGGTGCCTACCTCACCTTTGTTTAGTCAATCTATAAACATATATCATCTTCTCATTTGTTTTCAATTGGCGTTAGAAAGCTCGATGCTGAAAAAAATTTGCACAATTCAGCTTCGGTTTGGATCTTTCAAATCGGCTACAAGACCTGGACCTTAACGGACCTCAACCTGGACCTGGACCTGGACCTGGCCTTGGACCTGGACCTGGACCTGGATCCGGATCTGGATCTGGATTTGGATGTGCAAATCAAAGCTTTTAAAGCACATTGATGAACATCTTGATTTAATATCGATTGCTTATCTCTTAGTAAGGAATCTGGTTTTCAATGTTAGTGAATACAAATTCTGATTGTTTTAATTGAAAGCTTATCGGATGCCCTTTTCTTGGGGCAGCCGCGGAAAAAAAGACTTTTAATTGATCTGATCAAGTACGATCCATTTAAAAGGCGGCTTATTACAAATATAGCTTGGATCGAGGGTTGGGTTAGTCGTTGCATCAATCAGACGATGGCTAGCCTGCATCCTGATGCCCCTTGCCTGCGGCAGCCGCGAAAAAAAGAAGGAAAAAGACTTTCGATTGATTTTATCAAGTAAGTTCCTTATAAAACGCGGTTTACTTGAATATAGCTGACTTCATATAGCTTGGATCAGACGTTGGCTGTTGCATCAGTAATCAGACGATGGCTAGCCTGCATCCTGATGCCCCTTGCTTGCAGCAGCCGCGAAAAAAAAAAAAAGATTTTCGATTGATCTTATCAAGTACGTTCCTTATAAAACGCGGTTTATTTGATTATAGCTGACTTCATATAGCTTGGGATCAGGCGTTGGCTGTTGCATTAGTAATCAGACGATGGCTTGTATCTTCGCCTGTTATGATGTCCTTTCTTGCGGGAGCCAAAAAAAAAAAAAAAAAAAAAAAAAAAAAAAAAAAAACCTTCGATTGATGCTATTAAGTACGTTCCTTTTACGAGATCCCGGACGGCTTAGTTTGAGTGTAGCTGACTTTTATATAGCTTGGATCAGGGGTTGGTTGTTGCATCAATATTCAATCGAGGGCTAGCCTGCATCCTCGCTTATTACGATGTCCTTATTTGCGGGAGCCAAAAAAAAAAAAAAAAAAATATTATCATAATTGATCTTATCAAGTACGTTCCTTATGAAGGACGGCTGATTTTGAATATAGCTGACTTTATATAGCTTGGATCAGACGTTGGCTGTTGCATCGGTAATCAGACGATGGCTTGCATCTTCGCTTATTATAATATCCTTTCTTGCGGGAGCCAAAAAAAAAAAAAAAAAAAAAAAAATTATATTATCATAATTGATCTTATCAAGTACGTTCCTTATGAAGGACGGCTGATTTTGAATATAGCTGACTTTTATACAGCTTGGATTAGACGTTGGCCGTTGCATTAGTAATCAGACGATGGCCTACGACCTCGCTTATTATGTCTTTGTCTTGCGGCGGCCGAAAAAAAAACGGGAATTTTTTTTCTATTGATCCTATCAAGTACGTTCTTTTTATAAGGTCCCGGACGGCTTATTATAAATATAATTGACTTTGTATAGCTTAGATCAGAGGTTGGCTATTGCATCAATAATCAGACGATGGCCTTATGGCTAGCCTGCATTCTCGCGTGTTATGATGCCCCCTTTTTGCGGCAGCCGCGGAAAAAAAAAGAGACTTCCGATTGGTCTCATCAAGTAAGTTCCTTATAAGAGGCGGTTTATTTTAAATATAACTGACTTTATATAGCTTAGATTAAAGGTTGGCTGTTGCATCAACAATCAGACGATAGCCTTACGGCTAGCTTGCATTCTCGCGTATTATGATGCCCCTTTCTTGCGGCAGCCGCGAAAAAAAAAAAAAGACTCCCGATTGATCTTATCATGTACGTCCCTTAGATAAGGTCTCGGGCAGCTTATTCTGAATATAGCTGACCTTTGTATAGCTTGGGTCAAAGGCTGGCTAGTGAAATCATTTCCGAGCTAAGATTGCGATACGGCTAGCAAATCAACAAGACAATAACAAACAACAATCCAAACTTGCATATCAAAACGCAATCTTCCACCTTTATTTCTATTCAAAACAACAATACCAGAACCAAATAAGCGAAGCAAGCAGAATGCGTTTTTCGCTACTCCGATTAGCAAAAGCGCGTTTCGTTTATTTCTTTCTTATCTTCGCCAAAACACATCTAGCATCACCTCGACGCCGGCTGAAGCAGGAAGGGAAGACAGCATTACTTCGTCGTCGGCTGAAACAGAAAGGAAAGCATTACTTCGACGCCGGCTAAAGCAAAGAAGGAAGATAGCATTACTCCGACGCCGGCTGAGGAAATACAGCATTCGACGCCGGCTGAAGCAAGGAAGGAAGATAGCATTACTCCGACGCCGGCTGAGGAAATACAACATTCGACGCCGGCTGAAGCAAGAAAAGAAGACAGCATTATTTCGACGCCGGCCGAAGCAAGAAAAGAAGACAGCATTACTTCGACGCCGGCCGAAGCAAGAAAAAAAAAAATAGCATCACTTCGTCGTCGGCTGAGACAGGAAGGAAAGCATTACCTCGACGCCGGCCGAAGCAAGAAAAAAAGACAGCATTCCGTCATCAAGCACACGTCCGTAGCTTGCAAGGATGTGCATTCATTGACTTAAAATCTTAAAGTCAAGATCTAAGCTAGAAAACACCAAAAGACAGCTACAGCAAGCCTCCCAAGTATAAAAAGAAATGTCTGATCAACATTCCTTTTTATGCTTGGCGCAAAGCAAGCCGATGGAAAGCTTAGCTCGCTTTTTCGTCGGTCGGCTTTTGGCTTGCTAGTAGGCAAGATTTGGATTTGTAGATGATAATTGTAGAGATGAAGGATGTGGGATTCGGATGGATATTCGGGGGTTTCGTCGTTGTTGTTGTTGTTGTTGTATTTGTTGTATTTGTTTACGTCGGGCGGGTAGCAAGCGACGCTTGCCGCCCTGGGACTTCTTATAAGGTACAGCTGAACTACTAGTAATGAAAGTGAAAGGGTTGTTGTATTGTTTAAAAGAAAGGAATCATTAGGGAAAGAGATGACTCTTCTGCTACTTGGTCTATGCTCTAATGATGTCACGTGGCATAGCCCCACGATAGGTACGGCGACGTGCTAAGCGACGCCTGCCGCCCTGGGACATTTTATAAGGTACGGCGACGTGTTAAGCTAAGGAATTACATACAAGAAGGCTCTAGAAAGCAATTCAAAGTGCTGCAGCGAAAGATATTGTCGTTTGCGTCCTTCCTTTACGTCGGGGTTCTCGTCGGTTGCTTGAATGTATTAGTAATTGAACATTTACTCATTTGGCGCAGTGTCGTGGCCTTAGGCTACCTGGCTACTATAAAGTGGCATAGACTATTTGAGAGAGGTATATACCGATAGCCTTACGTTGCTCTGAGCTTCCTAGAACAATAATGATTACTTTGCTTTTATTCCATCTTTAATTATTATCTCGCAGCTAAATCGGAATCATTATTCGTTGGTTGCTTGAGAATATTTCGATCTAGCGCAGCTCAGCCGATACTAATTCCGATATGCAAGCAACTCCGATACAGCGGAAGTACGTAGATTATTTATAACAAAACAACTATTAATATAAATATAATAAAAAAAAGTATTCGTATGCTTAACACTATTATTATATTTATTTATTATTCGTGCAGATTTAATTATCTTGATATTATCGAGAGCTCGCAAATAGAAGTCAGCGCATTAATTATTACTCCCGCTGTGTCGGAATTAGTTGTACATCGGAGTTAATGGTTGTATATCGGAGTTAATGGTTCCGATTTGGCTGCGCCAGGTCGAGGGTGGGGCGAAGGTTTTTCAAACAAATAATTTAAAAACCGACGAGTTGATCGCTAGTTAATTATTCAAGCTAATTCTCTTTTATTTATGTATGATGTAAAAGAATAAGAAAAAGCAGCTTAAACGATTACTTTAATTTCATTCGGAAAAAATGATCGATATGCTAGCAAGTCGGCATCACTGGCCCGGGACACCTTTCGACCACGAGTACTTAGCGACCCAGGACACTTTTTTAAATCACTATTGCATAACAACTATTAATAAAAACATAATAAAAAAAATGTCTATATGCTTAAAAAACATCGCTTTACAAATGTGAATCACAAAAATAAAGATGCATCTACTCAGCCCAAGTGGAAAGATCATATAATAACGTAACGAGAATATCTCGAATAGCTGAAAACTATCCCAAATGATCAAATTCTATTTATCCGCTACGGATACTTCAACAACTAGCACTTCGATTCTAAAAAGCGTCTTATAGATCGATAAGAGATCATTTCATTTATTATAACGCATAAGAAAATAATTATTTAATAAAATCTAATAATAACGCACGTATATTTCCAACGTATTTTCTTGAAAATCCGACCGATTTTCGCGTTCTTCGCTTATTTAGCACGGTAATCTAATCCAATCCCAGGCTTGCAGCTTCCTAGCTTCTTACTTAGCTAACAATCATGCTACCCATCCCAGCTCTAAAGCGCCTATCAGCCAACTTCGCAAGTTCACATTTACTTCTTCCTTTCTTAGCTGAGAATCAATGCTAGCTATGCTATAAGAATTCTTTTCGACGAAAAGTTTCTTTGTCTTGTGATTTATTTTATTTATAGAAAAAAAGCGCTAGAGATCGCAGCATCCGCTGTATTATTTCGAGCTGCTTTCTAAAGCTGAGAGCAGCCGACAGCTTGCTTGCTTGCTTGCTTTGGTGGCGCACGGTTTTAGATAGCGTAATTGGATATAGCGCGATCGGAGTTAAGGACTTGGAGTTAAGAACTCGGATTGATAGCTCGTGCAAGCTACTTATTGTACAGTACTACATGTAATTATACTTTGCATACACAAGATATAAGCATATACATATTAACACGCAATATAAACATCAAATTTTTACTTCTACTTATATTTTTAATACTATCTCTATTTAATTTATTTTTTAAAAAAAAAGGCAGCAATTCCTTGTATAAAGTATAATCGTACTTATTGCCGCCAAAGCCGCACGCACTAGCTCCGAACATCGCGTCCTTTCGACCGACCGAGTTCTTGCTTCCGATATTGTTAATTCCTTTTATTCGGTCGGTATTCTTGCAGCTTTCTTTCTTCTCCTTTTTTTTTTTTTTTTTTTATAATATAGGTTGAATAAGATAAGAAGAGATAATCGTCGGTTACCTTGAATTTAATTTGTAAAAAATCCCGACCTGGCGCAGCCAGGTCGGCACCACCAAGGCGGGACACCCAGCAAGGCGGGACAGTAACGGTATACTACTTATTAAACAACAACTATTAGTATAAATAAAAATAAAAAAATATCAATATGCTGAAAAAATTCTGCCTTATAAATGTAGATTAAAAATAGAAAAATATATTTATTTTTAATGATAAAATACAATAAAATGTAATGAAAATATAGCTAAAAACTGTACTAAATAATTCGAATTTACTTGTTTATTGCAAATATCTTAACAACCACAACCTTAATTCAAAAAAACGTCACATAGATCGAAAATTAATAATTTGATATATTATATTACTAAAGGTATCGATTATTGAATCAGATTTGGTAGTGATGCACGTATTCTTTTGATAGGTTTAAATAAAAGTCAGATTTTGGTGTTCCTCGCTTATTCTAATATATACGCTGCAATTCTGATATATACGCATTACTAAAATCGAAAAACATACAACCAAAGTACTATTTTTATTACTTTAACTCAACACAATAAAGGAATCATAACTTGTAATTAAAATTTAATTAATTGATTAATATCAAACTAAATACGGCGCATCTTTTTATACAAAGATAATTATTATATGATAGTTAGTTGATTTTTTATTTATTAAAAGAGAGCAAATTTTACTATCCCGCCTTGCTGGGTGTCCCGCCTTGGTGATGCCGACTTGCTACAGCAAGTCGGTCAATTCTTTCGAATTAAAATTTAAGGAAACCGACGATTAGGATAGGAGGAGAAGGGATAAGATAGTGCGATTCTTTAATTGATTGGTTGATTGATTAATACATAAATAAAAGATCGAGATCGAGATTGAGATTAAAGGCGACGGCGTTTAGACGCGTGCTTATCCTTATGCTCATCCTCATCCTCATCCTCATCCTCATCCTCATCTTCATCCTCACCCTTATGCTCATCCTCATGCCCCCCTTCTTTAGCCACCGTATCTAGATCCAATCCGACAGCTTCACAAGCGCGCTTGCTCCCGATCCGATCCAAGAAAGCTTGCCGACGAACTTCTAAAGCCTTCTTCTTCTGGGCAAAGGTTTGGCCTACGGGGGTCTTGCTAACGGAATAAGCCTATAATTTCAAAGAATTAGCTAAGTGCATAAATATAAACGGGTGAAAAAAGATAAAAAAGAAAGAAGATGATAAATAAACGAAAACCAACGTACTAAAGTCTTATACTCAATATCCCCCGCTTGGCATATCTTCAAGAACGAAGCGTTGCAGTAGTTCGGGATGGCGATGAGCTGGACGCCGGTCGCGGGGTGGTCGAAGACGTCGCCGTCGGTGATAGCTGAAGGGTTAAGGAGGGGGGAGACGTAAGGATGGGTGTCGTAGAAGGAGGAGAGGAGGAGGGAGATGTTGGAGAAGAGGGTGGTGAGCTTTTCGTCGCGGGGAGAGGGGGGGTGGGCGTTTGTGGAGGAAGGGGGGGTGGTGGCTTGGGAGTTTGGGGGTAGGGAGGAGGGGGAGGGCGAAGCTGGAAGGGAGGGCGAAGCTGGAAGGGAAGGAGATGGCGATTCTTGGGGAGATGGCGTTATTTGAGGAGATGGCGAAGCTAGAAGGGCAGGAGATGGAAGTGGCGATACTCGAAGAGATGGCGAAGCTGGAACGGACGGCGAAGGAGATGGAGATTCAAGTAAATCTCTCCGATCCGCCGCGGGCGAAAGGGAAGAGGATCCGCCATTATTCTCTGCATCCTTTGCGGAAAAAATAAGAGAAGGAGGGTGGGATTTGAATAAGGTCGTCATACTTTCGGTGATCTGAATAAATGTAAGTAAAATAAGCAAGCAAGCGAAAGGAATGTAATTGCTTACTTGAAAGATGCAGATTTAATAAGAAATTTGATGATGGAATAAAGCGGTTACTTTAATCGTTTGTTGTTTGAATTACGATAGATTTATTTACGTGTGTATGTATATATGTATGTATGTGTTTGTGTATATGAATGTATACGTGTATGTATGTATATATGCATGTCTTAGAGCGAAACTCTTTATCTTCGTCTCCGTTTGAATATAAATCTTTATTTTCTTGAATTGATACGAGACATACGGATAAGTACCGCGAACCGCTTCGCTCCGCTTTGCTATGCTTATGCTATATCCTCGCGAATCAGTTCACGCTATGCTTATGCTACGAACGGTTCGTAAATAAATCGAAATGAAAGGATATAAAATGAAATGCAATAAAATTATAAAATATAAAATCGAATATTTAATTGTTATTATTTTAATAGCTGGTTACTGAAGCATTATAGCTCGGAGAAATGGATAGATGCAGATCTGGAGGATGGACTGGAACCGGTCCACGACGGGCTCGTGCATGCCTTTTGAACTGATGCAAACGCTTTCGCGGAATGATCTTGCTGACTAATCCTTTTCTGACCCACGTTGCTTTCTGACCACGCAGACTTGCAGTGACTTAAGTTGAGTTACGACCGCTTATTATTTTTAAGACTACTGAAAGATCTGTTGCGTATATAAGAACTTTAGATTGAAACTTTACCCTTCGAGCTAGAAGGCAGCAAAAGATTCTTTTAGAGAGGGCTTGATATGAGGATGAGCGATAGGTGATCGGAGATAGGAGATAAGAGATAAGGAAGAGAAGAAAGGAAAGAGCCCCACCACCCCCTATACTTTTTGATTCCGCGATGCAGGTCAGGCAGGGCCCGTGGGAGCAGGGATAATGGGGCTAGGTGTGGGTATGGGTGTGGGTGTGCTTGTGCCTGTGCTTGTGCTTGTGGCTGCGTTGAAATCTGGGCTCGCTTAGCGGTACTATTAAATAACACTTACTACAAGCATGCATACACCGTTTTCCGCCACGCCCTTCGATCCTGCTACCTTAGACGACTTAGATATCGAGCGCAATCGACCAGGATCCGAACCAAGTCCTCGCGCTTGTTTTAGAGTTCTGTTAATGAAGGTCGTGTAAACGACACTTTAAGGTGGGGGGGGGGCTGGTTGTATAGAGAAGATGATATTTCTAAGTTCTTTTTAGTAGGAGAAATCTATGTACTCCCTTAGCATGCACGTGCTTTTAATAAGCATAGCAGCTTCAAGCTATTACAACGACCAAAAAATCGTTCTAAGGTGCTTTAACGGCAAACGAGCGGCGAGGATTAATAGAACGCTTGCATTTGGATGATCGGATTCGAAAGGAAATCAAAATGCAATAAATAAGAAATGAATTGCATGTATGCATTATAATTATACTTGCAAAGTATTAAAGTAAAAAGATTAATTGATTTGCTTATTAGCTGATATATAAATGATGCCGGATGAACGGACGCAGTGGACGTAGACGATAAGCCGGCGTCGCATAAAGGCCTCGTGATCGAGTACTTGGCCAATTGCAACGAGCTTTGCGAGACAGTCGAGAAGACGCGAGGCCGTAGGACGGCTGGGCCCGACGGCGCTGGGAATAACTAGGCCACCTTTCTTTTTTTTATATTTTTATACACATATATTTACTTTCCTTTTTCTTGTTTAACTTTTAAAACTCCTTTATTAATTAAAAGTATATGCTTATCTCGCAGATCACTTTAAAATAAAGCTAGCGGAGCGATAATAACCTTGATTGTAAATATAAAGCTTAGCAGAAGTATAAATTAGCGCGAAATGTTTTTCCGGCCGGCAATTAACGCGACTTTACTTTTATATTAGCTTTAAAAATATCTCGCGTTAATTTTTACTTTTGCTAGCTTTTAAACTACTTTTTTCTAAATCCTTTATTTCCTTTTTAGCTTTAACCTTTCCTTTCGCCTTTCTTTTTCTACCGCTTACTCAGTTAATAATCTACTTAATCCATCAACCTTAAGCTTCTCAAACTTCTTAAACTTACTAATACTTACACTTTCCGCGCACTTTCTAAACCCGCCTACATCTTTCGCGGACTTTTTCAATCTTGCTTATTTTATTTCATTTTACCTCACATCGCCGCTAATCCTCTTTTTAACTTATAATAAAAGTATTAGCTTTAAACCAAATCAAATACATTATACTATATTAAACTACCGTCCTTTTTTCCGCTCCGCTTTAATTTCTTACATTTATTTAATCTAATCTAATCTTATTATTCAATCCAACTTAAACTCTTAATAGCCTTATCTTTAACTCAATCTTATCTTAACTCATTTTATCTTATCTCATTTGTTGTGCGGAACAGGCATGCTCCACCCAAGCTACATATAACATGTCATGTGACCTCGCTTAGTAGCGCCCTTAGCACACTAGAGCTCTTAGGTACATGTACATAGATCCTGACGAGCTTCTTAAATAAAATATACCAAGCTTTATTCAATTTACAGAATCTCCTTTTAATCTTAATGCTAGTAAGCATTACAATTAAAAGCTATATTCGCACTTACGAGCTATTTAGTTAGTTTTTAATAACTTCCGAATTAATCGAGAGCGAATTTTGCAAGTCACTTTAACGCTACTTTGCTACAACTTTCATTTTTGCAATTTATCTTTTTTCAATTATATTTATTCTTTACAACTAACACTTATCACCTTTAAAAACTCTAACCAATTTTCAAAAGCTTTAATCATAAAATAAATTGCTACAATAATAAACGACAAAGTAAAAGAGGTCTTCTTAATTAACAAAACGAACTTTATAAGTCGTAGCGACTTCTTAAGATAAATTACGAATTACAAATACTTTATCAAGCGCCTTAGTATAAAACAATACGCAGCTCTTCGTATTAGCGTAAAAAAGCTTGCTTTTTTTATCGAGCAAATTAAACTAAAAACGAAGTCTGCTATAAAGATAATAACAGAGCTTAATAACGAATAGTTTTAAAAGTAAGACCGCTAACGAAAGGCTTAAAAAGAATTGCACTTAAGAGCTTTTGCAAACGATTTTAATAGACTTTTAAAACTAAAAGACGTTGAGTTCGAAAACGTTCGAAAAGCGTATAACGACAATATAAAAGAATACAACTTCGTTATAAACAATTAAAAAGTCTTAAATAATAAAAGCAATCAAATTATAAACTAAATTAAAAAGACGATTAAGAGCTCTATTCTTGAAAAAGCGATCTTAGCGGCTTTAGAAAAAAACAATACTTTTATTTAATTCTTAATAAAAAAGCTTTAAGAAATATGCCGTCTATTTGACTCGAGCTTTAAGCTATCGATAATACGAAACTATAATAAATCCTTGCAAGCAGTTAAGCAAAAGAGCGTCTCTTTAACGGTTTAAATCAAAGAACACCGAGCTATCTATAAGTTAGCGAAAATAAATAACTTCTACGAGACGACGAGTACACTCGCGATAAAAGTATTCTTAAAAGCTATTAGCGAAAAATAATTATTAATTTAAGCGTCGCTAAAGCTCGCAAAAGTCATTCGAAACGACGAGCTTTTATTGCTTTAAAAGCGCACTCTTTACGATTACTTTAATTAGTACGAAAGCTAAGTCAACGAAAAGACTAGCAATCCGAACTCTAACTTCTTTAACGTATTCGCTACTTTCGGAAATCAAACGACTCGTAGCACTTTCGAAAGTAATAAAGCTAACGACATTGCTTTTAAGCAATCCGGTAAACGCTCCGATAGCTTTAAAAGACTTGCTAAAGGTTTTAAGTGCTCGTGCTTTAAAAAGAGAATACACTATTAAAATGCAATTAAGTGCAAGATCTTTCGTTATTGCTTTAACGGTCTTAACGAAAGTAGATTCGCAAAGCCGAACCGAGATAATATCGTCGTTATAAAGAAAAGGCTTTAAAAGCTTAAATTCAAAGCGCTTTAAAAAGAGATTATTAAAAAGAATTGAGCATAAATTCAAATCGATAAGATCGTCTTAAAAAGCAAAAAGAAGCAATCGAATAATAGCGATAAGTCAAAATACTTTAAAAAAGTATTAATAGCTATCATCGATCTTAAGCTCTTTAATACGCTCGATAATCTTATCTTTAACGGTCTTTACAATACGATTAATAATAAGCATTAGCTATTTAACAGCACTCTTTTCGATAATTGCGGCGCTACTTACTTTATTAACGATAAGAATCTCTTAAAGCTAAAGTCAATTTAACGCTTCCGCTTAATCGACTTTATTAAAGCTAAAACAAATAGTCTTTTAATCGTCGAGCGAAGTACTAAAGTCTTTAAAAGAGCTTTAAACGGACTAAATAAAGTTAAGATAAAAGATTTAAAGTTAGAAAACGTCGTTATTATTAAAAAATTTAATATTAATATCATTTCGAAAGCTCTTTTAAGCAAAGCTAGCGTATAATACTCGAGATATAACGCAACTCTTTGCTACGAAGAAGTCAAAGAGAGCGTCGTATTAAGAAAGTTGAAAAAGAAGTTCAACTTTACGTTTTTTAAATATAAGTTATTTAATTATTCTTTACTTTAATTGATTCGTAACTTTTTTTGCTTAATGATATTCTTTACAATTTAAAAGCGCTTGCAAATACGCTATAAATTCTAAAAGAGTAGTATTTTCCGAGCTTTAAAAAAAGATTTATCGATACTTTAGCATTTACGAACAAGTTATTTAAGCAAAGAAGCGCTCGAAGCGTTGACTTACAACGCTAAAAAAGTAAGACTTAAAAAAATCATTAAAGTTGAATATAAAGCATATGCTATTACGCACGCTTAATGTTGGATTGCTTCCAAGCGATTGGGAATATATTCGTAAGGTCGTAACGGTCGTCAAAATACTTGCAATTGCAAAACACTCGGTTGATAAGGTATCTGAATTCTGTCTGCTCCTTAAGGCTCAAAGGAGCTGATTCCTTCTATACGATTAGAAAGAATCACGTGCACTAGCTAGCTAATAAGCTTACTTGTCAAGTTAAGAGTCCCTTGACTGCTGACATGCTAACCGAAGCATGCTAAGTAGCTCGTAAACCATGGTTCACGGGTGAGCTTCCCTAACTACTACTACTACTACTACTATTACTAGCTAAGGTCGATATAGATATACCGACACCGGCAACTCTCTTTTTAGCAAGCAGTGCTTTGCTAACTATTATATCGACCGAAAAAGAAAAAAGGTAATCAAACAAAGGAAAATCAATCTCACTTTATTAAAACTCACTCTCCTTTTTCTTATAGCGGCCTTTTTATCTATCCGTTTACTTGCACCTTTAAAGTATTAGTTAAAACTAGCTCTTGCAAAGAGGTATTAGCCTCGACTTTAATTATAACGTTAGCAAGGTTAGATTTTCTTTCGATCTAACGTACCTTAAAGAGCTCTCGCCTTTCGTATGACTCTCGAATAGCTATAATATCGATCATAAGTCGCTTCTTTTTAATAGTTCTTAGCTTTACTATACACTCGTAAAGCGAATAAGAATCAATGCACACAACCACAAAGAAATTAAGGATCCTTAATTAAGCTATGATTTAAGTAAAAGTAATCGATATAATAATAGCTATATCGATACTTAAAAACATAGCGTATAGCTTAGAAGCTAGTATTGCTCTTGTCACCTTCTTGCACTTTTGTAACACTTAATAAAAGATGTTACTCGTTAAAGTGAACTCGTTTTCACTTACGTGAGCTTTATTGCTAAAGATAGCTACGAAACCGATTTAAAAGCTAAGATTAGCGTTGTTAGCAAACGCTCCGTTTACGAACACAAAGAGCTTCGCTGTCCTTAAGTCTAAAAGCACGTAATAAATCCTTCGAGTTGGGTGATCGATCAGCTACTAAATCACTTTATTAAAAGCTTTATAGTCTTCGTCTTTCGGTTCTTAATGTTAAGCAGCTATCGATAAAGCACAAGATGCCTTTAAGTAGCAAATAGTAGCTAAATACGCTCTTCGAGCACGTTGCTTTAAATACTTTTTAGCTCGCGTAATTGAATCGAGCTTGATTACGGCAAGCCTTTTACTTTGCCCTTTTTGCTTAACTAACAGTCTGAACCCGTCCTTATTTAAAGATAACTTGCATCTATTGAAAATCATCGGCTTAACGTATATAAAGGTCTTTATTTCTTTGCTCTTTAACTTAGATTTAACTAACTTCTTTTCTTCTTTTGCTTTTATAGCTCGATTGATAATTATAAGAACATTGTCCGTTTGTAAAGCAACTATTCTTAACTGATCTTTGTTAATTGATATAAAAAGGCAAGAGTTAAAGCTCGATTGCTTTATATCGAAGTTGTTTGTAAAATGCTCGGAAAAACGCTTATACTAATGCGTCTTTGCTTTAAAGATGCCGTATAAAAAGCTAATTATAAAAAACAAAGTGCTAGAAAAGAATCGATAAGTGATCTCTTTAAGTAATCGTACGACGATTATTCGAATAAGCTTCGTGCTTGACTAAGTGTAAGCTTGCGTGATATCTTTACTATAAACTTAACACCCGTAGTCTTTTATTAAAGAAAGAGCTAGAGCACAATAGAGTCTTTAACTCGCTCGTTGTACCGTAAGTGACTCGATAAGTACTTTCGTTTTGCTTTTATTTTAAAAAGCTTAAACTATTATACAAGACTTTTCGTATAGCGTAAGTGTTCTTTTGCTTTTGATCTCGTTAACAAACTTAGACTCGAAGATCTTAGCGCTTTTAGCTCGTGAGTCGGTGCTCGAGATCACTTAAAAGATGCTTTAAGCTATTAATCTAGCTAATTCTTTTGCTTTAGACTTTTAAAATAATGCTTTAGAGCTCTTAATGATTCTTTCGGCTCGTAGCTTAGCTAAAAGCTTATAATCTCGGCGTTCTTTATCGATAATCAACACTTCGAAGTCTTTAATAAATAAAACGTAAGAATCGTCCTTTTCTTTATCAAGCACGATCGAGATATTAAAATCGTACTTTTAATAAAGTATTTAAACTATCGGTATTATTAACTTTTAAAGATTAGCAAGTTGAAAGTTAAGAAAGCTGTTTGCTAATTTTAGCAAGCTTCTTAGATTAAGCGACTTCGATAGATTAAGCGAATGTTAAAGTTTAAGCGAATTTCGTATTTCTAGCTCTTTTTCGCTTTCGCTTTAATCTTCTTTTACTTTTTCTTTTACTTTTACTTTAAGTATTTGCAACTCTTTTAACAGCTTTTTAATTTTAAAGTAATAAGGTTTTATTAAAGTTGACTTGAATTCCGTAAGCTTCGGACATGCTATTATGCACGTGTGCTCTTGCTTATTAAGTAGTTGAAAAGGGCCTTTCTACTTTTAGTTTTCTCGCTATACGAACACCCGTGAACTAATAAAAAGGTCTAAAGTATACTCCGTAATTAAGCTATTCTTTTTCTTTAGCGCGTCTTTAACTTGCTTCGCAGCGTAGCATTTTCGTACTTCTTTTATAGCTTTGTTAATAGCAGTAGCACGCTTTTAAGTAGACGTAGCAAATCGATCTTGCTCCGTTAGTTTTAATAAAGTGTTAAAAACGAAAAGCGTAAAGACTAAGCTATTAAGTTCCGCCGTGTCGTTAATAGCTTTGATAGCTATTTAAAGCCGGTCTTTTTTTAAGGCTTTTAAAAGCTCTTTTATAACGATTTCAAAAGCGCGTCGCATAAAAACGTAATAGCGTTTTACTAGCTCGACGCTATAATAAGCTTTTATAAGCATCTGCTTTAAAGTGCTACTAATACTTTTAAAGTAGCCTTAGAACGTTGCCGAATTGAAGTTGGTTCCGGGATCGTGCATTACGTTTATAAAAAGCTCGACGTAAGTATTAACTTAGCATCGATTGAATCTTTTAAATAAGTGCTATGCAGATATGCTTTTAAAGAAAGTAGCGGCTTGAAAATTAATAAAGTCGTAAACGACGTGCAATACGTTTTTGCCGTTAAAATATATTACATCGATGTATACCGTATTATTAAAGTTAATATCATTTTTAAGTCTAATATTAAACCTTTTTAAAAAGCGTCCGAATACTTAATAGTAATAGCAAAACTTTTAAATGTTATAAAGCAAATCCCGTTTGACTTCGTGCCCGGCCCTTTTAAAAACAACGGCAAATCGACCTGTTAAAAAGTGACTAAAACGCTTATAGATAGTCCTTAATTACTCTTTTATAAAATAGCAATAGACGGTCTCGCTTTCGGTACTATAATAAGTAGCCGCGTGCTCTTTACTCAATAGCATTTACACGTGCTTAAACATCTTTATTACTAGTATTTCCTTTTTCTTTTAGACTAGCACGTTCCGTAAGTTATTTAAAATCACTTTATGCTTATTTATATTAGCTAACGAGAATAAAAAAAGTACGTCGCTTTTTACAACGTAAAACTCTACTTGACTTAAAAGAGTATCTAAAGTAACTGCTTTAATAAAAGTAGTAAAGCCGATCTCGTACTTAACGGACTTCTCTTTTGCTCGAGATGTATTTAATTAAATCTCGAAGTACCTTTTTTAAAGTGCTTTTAATTAAAGCAAGCTAGCGATAAAGAAATTAACTGCTCCGCTATCAATTATAAAGCTTATAAAAACGTTTTCCGAGGACTTAAAAGCTATATATATCTTTGCTTTACTCGCGAGCACGTTTTAAATCTCGATTTAGCTAATAAAAGCGTAAAATGCCGTCTGAATCTTTAACTGTTTATATACTTCGTTAGCGTTAAAAGTGCTATAAGTAATCATAAAGCCTTCCGACATATTAACGTAGCTGCTCGATTCGAGTGGCTCGTTTAATAAGCTTGCGATAAACTAATCGAATTCTTCCGTAAATATAAGTAGCAAGCTTTCGATCGACGCTACGTATTAAAAAAATTTGCTTTTCGTTACTTTTTTTGCGTCTTTAAAGCTTTAGAACTTAGCTACGGAAGCTTTGCGCTCGTCGAAAGTATAGTTAATGCTTTAGCAACTTAGCTTTTTATAAACAAAACACCTTTTCTCACTTTTAATAGCTTTAACAGCTTTCTTACTTCCGAAGTATTAGCGGTCTTAAATAAAGCACTCGTATTCTTCGTTTAAATCGAAGTCTTTTAAAGTGTTATGCTAAGAGCAAGTATGATCGTGTAGCTCGCTAAAGCTCGCGTAAGCTTTAGCTTTAACAAAAAGTCGAAAAGTCTTAATTGCAAATGCAATTGCTCGACGGATATCGGCAACTGCGGCGGTAAAAGTAAACGCAAGATTCATTCGTGCAATCGTAATCTTTAATACGTTTTTATAAGCTAAATACAGCTTGTCAGCCAGACTTCGATCATCCTTTAAACTTAATCGTAAAAAGCTTTAAATGCTTTTAAGCTCTTTAACGAGCTTCTTAAAGCACTCGCTAAGCGAGGTCTTTAAATTCTCTTTCTTAATTAAATCTAGCGAAATTTCTTTTTAACGGTCGTATTTTGCTTGCCGCCGGTAGTCAATCTCGAAGTAGTCTTTTACTATAATAGCGTTTGCTTTAAACGTAAAGAGCCGAGCCTTGATTACGTGATTATAATAAAAGGTAATAGCTTCTTTTATAAGCATAATAAAGAACGCTGCTAAGTAATCGTCTAAAGTTAAACCGTATCGACTTGCTTAATTAACGAAAATCTTTAATTAAGTCTTAAAGTCATCGTCGAGTCTCGAATACTTTAGTTCTTTAAGAAAGCTTCTTGCAAACAAAGCTAATTCTTTTGCTCTCGAGTAAAAGTCTATCGCTCTTAACTTAAAAAAATCGTCTTCGTTATTATCAAAAGCGCTTAAAGTGCGGTACGCAAGTATGCTTTGCTTAGCTAATAGTTTGATCGATAAAAGATTACCGATATAATTGCCGATAGTCCGTCCTCTTTTAAAGTCTTTAAGAGGCTCATTTCCGAATCCGAGGTCTTTTAAAGGTCCGTTTCCGAATCCTTTTAATAGTTTAAAAGGCTCGTTCTTACCTTTTTCGTATCCGTAGCTTCGATCTCTTTACTAATCTTCTTCGTTTCCTTTTCGTCGGTCATCGTCAAAATCGCTAAAGCCATTTAAGTCATTAGCTAAAGCTCTAACTTAATAATATCCGTACTTTTAAGCGCGTTCTTAGCGATTCTTATACCTTTAATATCTTTTTTATCAATACATAGCTTATTGAAAAATCTAAAAAGCTTGTCGGTACGTCTAAAAGTACTAGATCTTTTCTTCGAGTTGTTAAATTCTTTTCTCGAGTTGCTAAAGTTAAGCACGGAAATCTGCACGCTATCCTTAATAAAAGCTGATTTTGTCCGGAATGCTTTTAAGTTTTAACGAGTCTTCTTTTAGCGTATAGCTTTCGTAGCTTCGAGTATTGTTTAATCCGCTAATAATCTCAAGACCTTTGTTGTTATTGCTATTAAGCTTAAGCTTTTCAAAAAACTAAGTATAACTCTTAAGAAAAGAGTTTAAAAAGCGTTAAAGCGATTTTGGCTTTTGTTATATAATTAGCGTATTGCGTAGCGACTATTAAATTAAAGATAAGTACGCTAAAGTGCTTCGTCGTAGCTTTTTGTTAGATTGTATAGCGTAGGTCCGTAATTCCGCTATTTGCTTTGCTATAGCTTTTATATTTCGTTTTATATCGCTTTTTTCTTTTAAAAACTCTTCGCGTAACCTTCGAATCTCTTTTTCTTTTTCTCTTTTGCTTAAAGCTTCTTTTTCTTTCTTTTTTAAACTGCGCGAAAGTAAAGGTAATTAAGGTGTAATATCTTCGTCGTTCGTAAAGTTTTTAACGGTTTACTTTAAATCGAGACTTAAAAGTGTTACTTATTGTTCTTTTATCTTTTCGAAAGTCTATTAGTACTGCCGCTCGTTATTTAAGAGCTTGACCATCTTATTAGCGTAGCCCTTTTGCTTTGAAGAGCACTATACGCTTTTAAACAATAAGTGTTCTTTAAAGCTAATAAAAGTAGCATACTTAAGGCTTCGTCTTATATTATCTTTCGTTATCGTAAAACTAGTCTAATCTTAACGTAAAAAAGCGTGCCGAAATAAGCTTTATAGATCGTAATCCTTTAGTCTTTTATACTTTGCGTTTAAGAAGTCTTTTACTATTGCTCGAGCCGTAATCTCACTATCGGGCTTTGCGTATAATAGCTCGTTTAAGTCAAATGAGATGCCCGACATCTCGTCGTCTAGTCCTTCCGAAAAGCTTAAGAGCCTTAAGTATAATAGCTCTTTTAACTGAATAATTAAAGGTTCCGTAAGTAATAATAAGACTCGAAAAGTATAATACTCTTTTGCTCTTTGTCGGCTAGACTCCTCACTTAAAAGTCCAATTGCTCGATCGGCTATAATTGTTATCTGTTTGTATATAAGTCGATCCAAATTTAACTAAGTTGCTATATATAGCAAGCGCGGCTTTTATAGCGTTAAAGTTGTTTAAAAGTGACTTAATTCGGAATCACTTTTCCGTAAGAATAAAAGAAAATCGGTAATATAAGCAAGCGACTTAATACAAAATCGCTTTTCCGTTATAAAAAGAAAAAGGTATCGTATTAAAAGGTATCTTCGCTATAGAGTATTCTTAGCTTCTCTGTGATTGATCACTTAATAGTAAATCAACTACTAATTAATATTAGATTGCTTTTAAGCGATTAAGAATATATTCGTAAAATCGTAACGGTCGTTAAAGTACTTGCAATTGCAAAACACTCGGTTGATAAGGTATCTGAATTCTGTTTGCTCCTTAAGGCTCAAAAGAGCTGATTCCTTTTATACGATTAAAAGGAATCACGTGCACTAGCTAGCTAATAAGCTTACTTGTCAAGTTGAGGGTCCTTTGACTGCTAACATACTAACCGAAGCATGCCAAGTGGCCCGTAAACCATGGTTCACGGGTGAGCTTCCCCAACTACTACTACTACTACTACTACTACTAGCTAAGGTCGATATGGATATACCGACACTTAATAAGTTATATCTCGCCGCACGTTAAATAATAAAGCAGCTAAGCTATTTTACAAGATCGCTTAAGATCTATTCGACTTTCTTAACGGTTTTAACAAAAGCAAATAATTATTAATAATTAAAGATAAATATAATAAAAAGCTATTCGGCTTTATATTAAAAGACAAGTTGCAATTAACGATCATAAAAGTATTAAAAGAATTTAAAGCATAAACGAAACGCAAATACAGTCTTTTAATAGCTATTATGCGCTATAATAACGATTCTTCGGTAATCGCAATTAACGTTATCGGCTCTACCGAATATTAAAAATAAACGAAAAAAGTTAAGATCGAATTAAAGCTTCTATTATCTTTTAATTACGAACTTAATAAAAAAGCTAAGAAAGCTAAAAGAAAAGTAATAAAACGGTTTATTAAAATAAAAATAAAAGCAAAGCTCTTAAAAAAGCTTTAACTTAAGACTACACTAGCCGCTATCTACTTTTACAATATAATACCGAAAGCGAAGAGCTCTATAAAGAGTCCGAATAAAGTGCTACAGCTTTAGTTTAAGTAATATTTTAAGTAATACGATCCGGCGATCTTTATACGAATCGACACCGACTTAAGATTAAATTATAACGGTTTGATTGCGTATAACGCTCGTGCGTACTTAATAATCAAAGACCGAAAAGCTCTTCGTAATAAAAAAGTTTTTAAAATCAAACTAAAAAGACATATAAGCTACTTAATTAGATATATAACTTCTAATATATATAAAGTTTATGTTTTTATGCTTTATAAAGTGATTGTTATACGCAACGTAACGTTCGATAAGACTTAATTCTATCTTAAAGATAAAAAAAAAATCGATCGGCTAATCGATTAGCGAGATTAAGAGCATCGTTATTAAATTAAAAGATATTAAAAACTTTAATCAAACAAAAGACGCTTTATTTAACATAAAGAACGTTATAAAAGATCGCTTAAAAAAAACGAATGCAGCTAATGTAAAAGGTAAGCAGCCGTTAGACCTTATAAAAGTTGACTTAAAAAGATTTAATCAAAGCTTAAAAAATGCGACTTTATTTAATCCGAGTAATACATAAACGTTAAAAGCTCTAATTTTAATTAAAAACCTTATAAATACGTCTACGCTAAAAGCAACTGCTTTACGAGACGATCTAATAGACTTTAACGATTCGAACTACACTGTTAAACGTCTCGCTAGCTCTTTAGCTAAAAGCAAAAGCGAAAGTGCTTTAAGATTGCTAAAAGCAAAGAAGAGCATCGTAGACGAGCAAAAACTTGGCTTTAATAAAAGAGCGCGCAAATTATACTTTTAAATTGTTATTTAAAGCCGAGGTTCGAAAAGCTAAGCTATAAGCCGATTAACGAAAGCTTTTACGTCAACAACTAACGGAAATTCAAACCGAATAATCAAAAAAAGCTTTTAGACCTTTTTAAAGCGAGTACTAATAATAAGAAATTAAACTATAAACACTTTAAATAAAATTCCGACTTTAATAAAAAGCACTTACTTATTAATAGCCGCACTAGAAAACGCGCGAAAATATACGCAAGTGTTAATAAGCTTCTTTTAAACAACTCTCGCGCCGATTCGAACCGCTATTCGCGCGTTTTAAACTTTATATCGACTTTCTAAGCTAATAACGAACCCGTGCGTAAAGATAATAAAGATTACGAGACATTGCACGCTATTATAACAGCTGCTACTTCGTTTAAAATATTATTAAAACAGCTTAATCCGCAAGAACGAAAACATCTAAAACCTTTTACTTATTAAAAAGAGCTATAACGACACTTATACGGTAAAGAGTTTAAAGACGGAGCTCTTATAAAATTAAATAATCTAGAAAAAAAGAACTGCTAAAGAATGATTCCCGAAAGCGAAGCTAAGTCAAAACTTATACCTTTTAAATAAGTGTTTATATACAAAACTAACTCGTCCGGAAAGATCGTAAAGTTTAAATCGAAGATTATAATTAAAAGCGACTTTTAAGACGAATCTATTATTTATTCAACTTACGCTGCTACGCTAGCAACTAAATCGTTTAAGATAATAATAGCTATAATAGCCGAATTTGATTTAAAAGTAAAACAATTCGACGTCGTTAACGCTTTTATCAACGTTATAAAACACACGGATAGCGTTTTAATTACGTATTATTTCTTTAACGGTTTTAAGCAAAAAAGTATGCTCGTAAAGGTCGATAAAGCCTTATATAAACTTAAAGACTCGCTAGCTTTATAATATTTCGACTTTATAAGCACACTCGACAAATTAAAGCTTACGCTACTCGATAAAAAACCGTGTATTTTTATAAATCTAAACAAAACGATCTTTATAGCGTTTTACGTAAACGATATTCAAGTTATATATTATCACTTTAATCTTTTTAAAGCGCAAAAGATCATTAACGGTCTTAATAAAGCGTATAAGATCGAAGCGATAAAAGATATTAAATAGTTTCTTAATATAAAAATCGCTCGAAACCGTTAGCGAAAAACGCTAACGCTTATGTACGACGCTTATATTAAAAAAATAACTAAGAAATTCGAACTTACGAACGGACGCTGCTTAGCAACTCTATTACCGTTTTATAACTTAATTAAAAATAAAAAAATAGCTTCGCGAAAGCAAGTAAAAGAATATTAAAAAAAAGTTAGATCCGTATTATATATAGCGATCATGCTACGCTTAAATATAACTTTTGCAGCTTCTTAACTCTTTTATTTTAATATTAATTTAAGCGCGAAGCACTTCCGAGCTATAAACTAATGTTTGCGATATTTATTTAACTCGCGTTTCAAAAGTATTTAATACAGCTAGTTCAGCAAGTCGGAGCTAATAATAGCCTTTAACGCTTCTTACGCCGATGACGAAAAAACAAAGCGATCTTTTCAAAAGTACATTATGATTTTGTTCGAAAGTACGATCTTTTAAAAAGCTTTAAAGTAAAATATAATTATTACATCATCTATTAAAGCGGAGCTTCTTAGTATAGCTTTTATAATAAAAAAGACTATAACGCTTTAACGATTTTTTAAAAAACTGTACCTTCGATTTGCGGCGCTTTAAATAATCTATTATAATAATCAACAAACAATCAAGCTTATAACTAATAAAAAAAAGCGTATCTTTACTAAGCTTCGCTACGTCGATATTCATAATATATAGCTGCGCTAAAAGCACTTTAAAGAAAGCTTTTAAATTTAATATCTTTTTATTAAAAAGATGTACGCTAACGGTCTTACTAAGAACTTAACTCGATAAAAGTTTAAGAGCTTTATTAAGCTCTTAAATTTACAAAACGCTCGCGCGTTCGTCGAGAAGCTTTAATAACACGTTTATATTATTCACTTATTACATTTCATTTTTTTTTATTTGCACGTGATTTAAAAGAAAACATCTATTTAACAATCTTAACCGTTATTTTATCTTATCTTATACGCTTTTACTTTTCGCTCTTTATAATAAAAAATCGATTAAAGCTCTTAGCAATTTCTTTACTTTAGCTCGGCGCTCCGTAAGAGTCATAGCAATAGCGAGCGCCGCCGCGAGAGCAATAAGCGTAACAACTAGCGTAAAAGAAGCGACGACAATAAGTGCGACGAAAGCGACGAAAGCTGCGAAGACGACGAAAGCAACAAAGACGGCAAGCGCAAGAGCTGCTATAACAGCAGATTAAAGCTTTTATATAAAGTCCGAAAAGAAGTTCTAATTAAAAAGAGCTACTTAAATTAAATTATTTCGTAAGTTAAAGAGCTTGACTTACGAAAAAGTAATATGCTCGAAGCGCTTCGAGTCACCGGACCACGGTTCGTTGCTATAAGACTATTCAATTTAACAAAAGCTATATTTAAATTAAAAGTCTTAAAAGCAAAAGCAAAACTTGCAAAGCTATCGAAACTACTTTTAAAACTTCTACTTTTATTCGCTAGACCGCCTGCACTACTAATAGCACCTCTTAAAAAAGCAGCATCTAAAGCGAGCTATTATCGCATAGCATCTCGAAGACCTCGGCGAACTCTTTGTATAGCACTATTATCTTTAGCGCTTACGAAGTTATCGAAAGCGGTGTTAATAGCGGCAAAAGCAACGGTGCAATTGCTATAGCTACTTTTAACATACCGGAGACAGCGTATAACGCTCGTATCGCAATTATAGCAGTCTTTATTAGACCTCGATGTGATCTTATTATTAATACACTTGATGCACTTTAAAGCTTTAACGGTCGTTAGCATAAGCAAGCGCTTAATAAAAAGGTTTAAAAAAAAAGGCGAAGCTTCGAAAGTAAAAATGCGTAGTATAGCCGCCGCAACCGCCGCAATTGCAACAGCAGCAATAGCTAAAGCAAAGAAAAGATTCTCTTAATAATCAATATAAATATATTAATTTATCAAAAGCACTTACTTTTAAACGGCTTTAACTACGCTTAACGATTCTATTAGATTAAGTTACTTGCTTAAAAAGCATTATATAAATAAATAAAAGTTAAGTGTTTGTTATAATAGAAACGGACGCGCTTTTATTTATATAGCAACGCGACAAAAACAGCGCTAAAGACCTCCGCTACGTAATAAGACCGACTTAAAAAAGAATTGCATTTTTAATTAACACTCAATCAACAATAACAACAGCTATTTGTTTGTTTTAAACTACGATAACAATCTCTTTTATTTACATCAAGTTTAAAAAGCTTAATCACTTATTTTTTTTTTCTTTCTTTTCTATTTAATTGCAGCTTAGCAGCTACTCTGCTAACTTAAAAAGTGTATTATGCGGAACAAGCATGCTTTACCCAAGCTATATATAACATATCATATGACCTCGCTTAATAGCGCCCTTAGCACACTAAAGCTTTCAAATACATATACATAGATTTTAACGAGCTTCTTAAATAAAATATACCAAGCTTTATTCAATCTACAAAATCTCTTCCTGATCTTAATGCTAGTAAGCACTACATCATTTCATCTCATCTTATCTCCTCGCCCGTTCGTTCGTACTTCTAATCATTAACTGATTTTATAAGCGCGGCTGCGCACCTTTAAGCTCTACGGATTTTTTTTGGTTTAGTTTTATTTTTTAAGGATCAAAATAAAGAATAATAATTAAGAAATTAAGAGATTAAAAGAGAAGGTTTTCTTAGTTGGTTGGCAGGTTAATTGGTTGGTTGGTTGGTGGATTTAAAGGGTAGGCTGGCTTAAGGAAGTGTATTGGCTTAAGAAGGTGGGTTTTTTAATAGGGAAAAGGGAAATACTACGTCGCAGGCGTAAGTATTACTCCTCGAGGGTAGGGAAAACAAGGGGTTTAAAGTGGAAACTAAACTTTTAAGGCACCCTCGAAGGGTAATACTTAGGCCTGTACCGTGGTAAAAGATAAAGGATAAAGAGGTTTTTAATAGGGAGGTGGGTGGGTAAAGTGAAGGGAAGAGAGTTTGGTGAGGTGTAGGATGGGATTAGGGATAGAAGTGGTAGTGATGGTAATGGATTTGTGTGTAAATAAAGTGGTTTTTAAGCTAAGCTTTGATAGGATAAGGGTTTGGTTTGGATAAAGGTTCAATTTAAATAAGGGCTTAACTTGAACGTGGATCTTGTTTAGACGTAGGTTTAGTTTGAATATTGATTTTTCTTAGATATAGATTTAGCTTGGACGTGGATTTAGTTTAGACGTGGATTTAGCTTAAATATAGATCTAGCTTAAACGTAGATTTAGTATAGTCGAAGACTAAATAAAGAGAGCGTAAGCGTAAGCAGCGATTTACCGTAGTAGTAAGTTAAGGACGAAGTGCGTAGCGAAAACGGATGATTAAAAACAAGTCGTGTATTAAGTTTGCTTCGCGTCGGTATCGAAGGATTTGCGCTGTTTACCGAGACTAAGACTTAGCTAGTATTAAGAATAGGATTAGAATTGAGACTGGGCTAGGATTGGAACTAGGCTGGGATTAAGAATGGAATAAGGCTTGAGACTAAGACTAAGTTAGGGCTAGGGCTAAGCTAAGATTAATAAGGACTAGATTAAAAGTAAAAATGGGATTAAGATTTAGATTAAGATTAAGACTAGGATTGGGACTAGGACTAAGACTAGGATTGGGCTAGAACTAAGACTTTGCTAGGAGTAAGAATGGGATTGAGATTGGAACTGGAACTGGGATTAGGGCTAAGATTAAAACTGGGCTGGGATTAAACATAAGATTAAGATTAAGACTAGGACTAGGAGTAGGACTAAGATGAAGATTAAGCTGGGATTAGGATTTGGACTGGGCTAAGAGTAAGAATAGGATTAGGATTAGGACTAAGCTGGGAGTCAGAACGGGATTAAGATTGGAATTAAGATTGGGCTAGGATTAAAAATGGGATTGCTAATCTCAGATCTATTACGTATATGCAACGCATAGCATTTAAAGCTTATGCTTCGGACGGACCTTAGATACAGCTTCTTTTTTATTTTAAAAAACGCTTTATTAAATGCTTAAACCTCGCATCGATGATCTAAATATTTTAATTCAAAACTCGATTAAATTCAATAAAGGATTACTGTCCGTTCTTTACGTATCGACTTGAATTAGTAGTTATAGCACTGCTATTACGCTGATTCAAGTCTTAAGCTATACTGGTTTTAGCTTTCGCTTAGCCTTCGGCTATACGTTTAAGCTTTATTTATATATGTTTAAAAGCATTCATTTCTTCGTTTTTCGTCTTTTGCGCAATATGTAATCAATCGGTTTAATTTTTTATAAAGCTAGAATCATTCTTAGTTAAGGATTAATCGAGAATATTAATAAGTACTTAATATTAAAAGAAATTCAATTTTTTTTATATATTGAAATACATAAAAAGAGCTTTACTCATTTGACGTTTATTACTACCGGCAAACCAAGTATTATAACTTCAGCAAATCTTTTATAAACACTAGAGAATTGGTTTCGTAGTAGATTACTTCGATTGATTTTAAGGGGTTTTTTTTTTCTTTTTAAATATAATATCTATTCTTTTATTTACTTAGTTTAACTATATCATCTTAATTGTTTAATACGAAATTTTCAACTTGCTTATAACGACGTGATTTTTATTGCATTCGATTTTTAAAATACGGTTTCCTTAAGAATTCGCTAGAATTAGATTAATAGCTCGTTGCGCTCGCTGTATAACTCGAGAAATAGTTTCCGTTATTTTAACTCGATCTTTCGCGAATAATAATAGTATTAATAACGCCGATTATATACGGTTTTAAAACGCTGCATCGCTGTTTAATTTTACTTAGCATTTTAAAAAAAGAAAAAAGAATGCAGCAATTAATTTATAGCTTTTTCTTTTCGTATTAAAACGAAAAGCATCGATTATAATATAGCGACGAAAGCTATCGAAAGCTATTTCGACGATATCGACCGCGCAATCGCTATTAAACGACGAGTTTAATAGCAATATGCTTTTGCTTCGAATTAAATTATAAACGATTAAAAAAACTTCGAAGCTCGATATTACGCGTAAAAGTTTTTTGAAAGTCTTTTTACGTTTATACGTATTTATTTATACGCAATTACCAAAGCGGGGATTTTTTTCTTTTTTTTAATTGCTTTTTATAGCAGCGAGCAAACGGCCTTTTTTGAGTTTCTTTAATAAGCGGATTGCAAAAAGCTTTTAAAGACTTTAAAAAACTTAAAAGCTGCTTTTTAATCGGCAATCGTTAAGCTATTTCGATCTTTTTTCGTTTTAAAAATAAGATTTTTAAAGACTCGTAAACTTACGAGCTTTTAAGTTATTCGCAAGTCTTTTAGCGAAGAACTTAAAATACGCTAAGATAAACGAATCTTAGTTTAAATACTTTTTACCGCTTTTTCAACTCGTTTCGATAGCTACGCCGCTCGTAAAGCTATTATCGATAAATTATACGGCGTCGAGATGACTATTACTTTTCGTTTTAAAGCTACTTATATTAATTAAGCATTTATTTCGATTAACTTTAAAATAAAAAATCTTCTTATTATAATAAAATTAAAAAAGTATATTAAAAAGTTTTTAAAGCTAAGAAAGCGATTATCTCGATTAAGTAATATACGTACGCCGTTTTAAAAGTTTTTATTGAAATTAAAAGCTTTTTTAGCGAGATTTTTAAAACGGCGAAGTATATCAACGAAAAGATTTTAATGTAAATCGAAAAGTCTTCGATAATATAAAAGCACTCAAAAAGATGTGTCGTATAAAAGCCTGACACTATGGCTAGACCTTATGGTCTTTACAAAGAAATGCTAAAAAGATGGATGGAAAGCTCGTCGATCGTTCTAGCTAAAAGACGTCTGCTCTTTTATAAAAGATAAGTCCGTTTAGTATAGCTTTAATAGCTTTGGTAAGTGCTTTATGCTTTATTAAGCAAGGTGTTTATATCCGTCCTTTTATGGAATAAGTAGGCGCTTTTGCTTACTATAAAGCAAAAAAGAAAAACAGTGATATATATTATAAAAGAAATAAAAAAATCT
Organism: Drepanopeziza brunnea f. sp. 'multigermtubi'; assembly: GCF_022702325.1. Taxonomy (NCBI): domain Eukaryota; kingdom Fungi; phylum Ascomycota; class Leotiomycetes; order Helotiales; family Drepanopezizaceae; genus Drepanopeziza; species Drepanopeziza brunnea. The sequence continues at coordinate 599,580 of NW_027094080.1, read as the reverse complement.
AATATATAAAAAAAGAGGGATATCTTATCTTCGAACTTTAAAAGTCTAAATCACTCTTTAGCAGCTTCTTCGTAGTCTCTTTTCGTATTTACATCTTCAATTCCTTCGTTTTTTTTAAATTAAAAAGGTCTTTTTCTTTAAATAGGTTTAGCGTTAAATAATAATATGTCGGCTGCATTTTTAAAAGTAAAAAAGCGCGTGTCGTTCTGGCGCTTATTGCCGGCGTCGTAGATAAGTATAAAGTTAGCAAACGAAGGATTAGCAAGGCTAAAATAAGGTCTAGATTTATTAATAAGATCGTTATTATCTTCGAGCAAATTATTTAAAGATTTAATAATTTTATTAAATGCAAGATCTAAAGATTCCGGCTAAGAAGATAATGCTTTAAGATCGTCGATTTAATTCGTGAATTGTAGTTTACGAATAGATTTCGCATTTTTTTAAATTAATTTTTATATTCGAGTCGAAATCGTTAAAAAACAATTCAATTAATCGCATGCTTTTTTCGAAAACCTTTAACTTATCGGCGTTTACGAAGTCGTTAGCTCGGCAGCTATTGCTTTTAAAAAAAGACTTGGCTCTGTAAGTTTTAGCTTTAGCGTTTAAAATAATTAGGCTGCTCTATAGGGTGGGGGCCCTATAGGGTTTTCCTCTCCATTCCTCTTATAAGGTTTTGGCCTATAAAAGACTTTTTCTTTTAAACCTTATAAAAAAGATTTTTTTAAGTCAAATTCTCTACGAAGGATAAGGAAACCTTATAAGTTTAAAGTAAGACAGCTAAAAATAATGTATATAAGGCCGCTAAAAATAATACAAATTTACGAATATTTATTAATTATACTTAATCATTGTATTTATTTATTATATTGATTAATTATATATGTTATACTTTATAATTATATTATATTACATTATAATAAATTAAAATTATTAAACAAAACTTCTAGTTATGATTTCCCGCAATTTCTTAATTAACGCTATATCTTTGTTTTAAATCGTTACTCGCTTAACGTAAATAGTATATAAGTTCGTTATTAGAAGTGATTAATAAATCGATCAGTAAATCGATTAGTAAATAAATATATAAATACTTATTTTTAAACTCTTTTATAAAGAATGCTTCTAAAGCTTTTTATAAAATTTTTAAAACACTGCTTTGAAATTTAAAGTCTTGTTTAAGATCGTAAGTGATATTTCGAACAAAACGCTAGAAAAAAGTCTTTTTAATAAAAAGCTCGATGCTTTTTTAATATCGTCGGATCTCTTTTAATGCAATAGCTATATAAATTAATAATTGTACTTAAGAATTAATTTATTAATTAATTGAACTTACTTTTTAGCTTATAACGACGGCGCTTTCTGTGACGACACGCCAGGTCTCCTGGACGCACCTTATATGCGCCAAGCTACTTCCTTCCTTTTTTCCTTCGTATTCTTCGTATTCTCTTATTCCCCGCTTTTGACTTATGAACTATGGTTCATAAGTCCTTAGCGCTCTTACTTTCGTGTATATAAACCTCAGCTACTTTCGACTTTTACACTCGGTAATTGTTAATTTTAAGTTATTACTTTAAGATTCTCTTAAGCTCTTATGTAAACCTTGCGCTCTCGTGAGTTCCTTTAAGTAATCGCTTAAGGTCGTCATATTATTAATAACTACTTTACTCCGCCGAGAACGGCTTTAATAATATTCTTCTTTTTTAAAATTCTTTAATAGTTAGACGTTAAAACACTTAGACGACTTTAACGGTTACGAGAAAGCTTATTCTAAGTATAACTTAAAAGATAGCACTTATATAACATAACAACCTTCGCTTTTCGAGCAAAATCTTTCGCACACCTCTTAAAGCTGCTTTAGCAGCTCTTTCCTTCTCTTTTACGGCCCAACTAATAATTCTTTCTACTTAAAAGGAAGCTATTAGTGAGCAAGACGATGAAGATGATCTTTTAGCTCTTACTAACCCCGAAAAAGCTTTGGCTTAATACTAAGCTCTCTTTTAGTTTTAACGAAAAGCCGCTAAGCTTAAGAAGCTTTTCGCAAATATAAAAACCCGCAACGAAAAGCTCGATAAAAGCGCTAGCGAACAAAAAACCTTCGCCGAAAAGGCTGAAAAAAAGGCTCGTCGAGCTCGAAAGGAACTAGACCAGCTTTAAGCGGTCTTGCTAATTACGGAACGCTCGTTAAAGCCTCTTTAAGTTTCTTTCGAAGATAATTCTAAAGGCAAGGAGCTATACAAGCCTTCGGTCCTTCAAGCTACTCCTTTTACTTATAAAACCGCTAACCTTCGCCGCTTTTTCGCCGACGACGATAAACCACTTTCTCTTTATAAGCTAACCAACTTCCGCATTCTAGCTAAGTTCAACACTTTTAAAGCTTTTTCTTTAGCTTCTTAAGGTCGCGCTCGTATCGAGCGGATCTTTAACCTTGAACAAAAGCTTTTAGACGGTATAAGCTACCGAGCACGCTATTAACAAGCTCGCGTTTTCGATAACTTAAAAGCTTTCGATAAATACTTTTTTATAAAACGCTAGCGCAAGAACTACGTCTTTAATTAAACCGAAAGAACAGCTTACTTGTTCTTAGCCCTTTTAATTATAGATCGTAGCAACTTCGTAACCGCTCCGGAACTCGTTTAGATCGCTTTCGAGTTTTTAAACGACTTTGCTAAGAAAGTTAAAGCGTTAATTAAGTTCGAAAAACTTTATATAAAGCTTAACTAGCAATTTTAAGACTTCTACTTTGTTTTCTTAGAGCTTACCGCTACCGCCGAAATCAAAGACGAAGACCGATTATATAAGGCTTTGCGTTTTAAGATCATTAAAACGCTGCGCGACTAGCTTTATTTAAAATTTATTAAGACTATAACCTTTAAGGACTTTTAAACTGCCGTTTAACAATTAGCTGCTAGCTAATACGCATTTGCAAGGCTTTACGACGCTTTATAAGCCAAGTATAATACTTAATTCGTAAAAAGCTTTTATAATAAAGCTCGTAACGAATCCCGCTCGGCTTAAAGAGCAGCGGTTAAGCAAATCACTTATTACGAAAACCGCTAAAGTAGCTCAGCTTCCGTCTTTTTCTTTACTTTTTAGCGCTAAACCTTTAATAGCTTTAGCGCTAGTGCAGATCGATTTAATCGATCTAATAAATTCTTTTTTTTCGAAAACGCTTTTAAGTTAGCAATCAAAACCTTTAAATCGTCTCGCAAAGACTCGAATACGCCGAAGCTCTTTCGTTACCACTTAATTAACGAGATAGAATACGGCGCTAAACTTAAATACAGCCTTTATTCGGATGATTCGGACGATAAGCCTTACTCCGACGCTCTTAAAGATCATTAAGAGCTCTTTTTTACTAACTTCGACGCTTTCGACAATAAAAGAAACGTCGAAGCTTAAGCAAAGCCTCTTTCTTAAGCCAGCTTCGAGATATGCGATACCTCGACCTTACGAAGCTCTTTAATAATAAAGCTATGACTATACTCGTTACTTTTACCAAGAATAGCCTTTCGTATAAAGTATCTGCTTTGCTCGATTCAAGAGCTAATAAGTACGCACTGATTGACTTAGCGTTACTTAAATCACTTTCTTTCTTTCTTAAACCTTTGATTTAACTTTTTTCGGCTTTATTCTTTATTAAATCATATAATAAAGCTCGTAAAGCTATTATCTTATATTTTGCACTTTTCAACTTTACGATTAATAAGCGCGTCTAATCTTTTACTCCTTTTCTTATTATTAACCTTAAGAATTATAACGTGATCTTCGGACGAGCATAGCTAGTTAAGCATTAGATTCTTTTTAATTGCGCTCGCCGCAAGCTTTATTAGCTTCGTTCTAACTTTCCGACCGCTATTTACGCTAAACCTATTTAGATTATATATTTTAATCAGCGTAAGGTAAACGCTCGTCATTAGCACGACGCTAATAAGCGTGATCGAGCTTTAGACCGTCTTTAAAAAGCTTACGACGCTAATTCACTCGTGAATTATAGTTTACGAGCGGATCAAGTAGCAACGATAATCGCAAAATCATTTCCTTTTTTTCGGAATCGTCTTTCTTCTTTTTAGAATCGTCTTCTTTCCGCTTTCTTTTTTAAGATCGTTAAACCTTTTTCTTTTATTTACTTTCTCGTAAAGCCGTCACTCTTTCGCTTTACGAAAAACACCTTTTTTAAAGACTACGTTAAATTAATGTTTTAAATAAACCGTAAGCTTGTATTAATCGACATCGCTTTCGTAGAACCTCTTTTATTCGTTAAACGCTCTCGCTAAATATCTAAGCATAAAATCAATAGAAACCTTAAAATCAACGGCGTCTTTAGACACGCTTTTTATATAATCGCTCGCTAAAAAGACGTAGAATTGTTTTCTACGTCTTTTTACGAGCTTAATTGCTTAATCTCCGAACGTTAGACGATTGCTTTTATTTAAGCTAACTATTAAGCAGTGCTAATACGCTTTATTAACGGCTCTATCTTTGCTATTAACTTTGCAGCGGAACTATTAGAGCTTACTAACGACTTTTTTATCTTTTTCGAGTACTTCGATTACGTATACGTGTTCTTTAAAGCCGCTAGCAACGTGCTAGCATTATATAAGCCTTACGACTACAAAATCGAGCTTTTCGAAAGGAAAGAGAAAGCGCTTCGGTACTCACTATTATACAAAATATCGATTCTTAAATTAAAGCTTATTAAAGCTTACTTTATCGATAACCTTAACAAAAGCTTTATCGAACTTTTAATAGCGTTATTTGCAGCTTTAGTCTTGTTTACTAAGAAGCAAGACGGTTCTTTTCGCTTTTGTATTGACTTCCGCGCGCTAAACAACCTTACTCGTAAAGATCGATATCCTTTCTTTTTAATCGATAAGACTTTCGCACGTCTTTTAAAAGCTAAAATCTTTACGAAACTCGATATTCGGCAAGCCTTTTATAAAATACAGATAGACTTAGCTTCCGAAGAGCTTACAACATTCAGAATACGCTATAGCGCTTATAAATGCAAGGTTCTTTTATTCGGACTGACTAATAAACTCGCTATTTATCAACGCTATATAAATGACCTCTTTTTCGACTTTTTAAACATCTTTTGTACAGCTTATTTAAACGATATCTTGATCTACTCTTTCGACCTTTTAAAGCACGCTAACTACGTCCGCTAGGTTTTCTAACGACTCGACGACGCTAGCTTTTAAGCCGATATTAAAAAGTGCGAATTCAGCATTATTAAAGTGAAATACTTAAGCTTTATCATCTTTATCGAAAGCTTAAAAGTAAATCCGGACAAGACCTCGATAATCGAATATTAAGCGCTTTTTACAACCGTTAAAAGCGTTTAAAGCTTCTTTAGATTTTATAACTTTTACCGCCGATTCATTCGAGATTACGACGTGATCGCGAAGCCTTTAATGCACTTGACTAAAGTTAACGTTTCTTTTTCATTCAATTCTTAGTATTAAAGAAGCTTCGACCTTTTAAAGCTCGCTTTAATTACTGCGCTAATCTTATAGCATTACAACTAAGACCTCTTTTATATGCTAAAGACTAACGCTTCCGACGGCGTAATCGCTTTAATCCTCTCTTAAAAGCATAGTTCCGACTAGCTATTAATCGCTTATTACTTTAAAACTATAGTTTCCGTTAAGCTTAACTACGTCGTTTACGACAAAGAGATGCTGGCTATTATACGCTCTTTTAGTAACTTCCGCGCCGAACTCGCCGGTTCTTTTCATTAAGTTCAAGTAATCACCGATTATAAAGCCTTAAAGTATTTTATAACCTTTAAGACCTTTAACGCTCGTTAAGTACGCTAAGTAGAGCTTTTCTTCGATTACAACTTTATCATTACGTATAGATTAAGTAAAGACAACCCGTTAGCTAACGCGTTGATACGCTGCACCGAAGAGCTCTTTTCTTAGAACAGCTTTAAGCGCACTTAGCGCTTGTAAACGCTGCTTCGCGCCGATAACGTTGACTTACGACTTTTAATTAAAGAGCTACGCTAACTTACGCTTTCGAAGACCGCCGTTATTATCGAAGAGATCGCGGAGCTTTTATTAATATTCCGAGTTATTAACTAAGTCTTAAAAGCTAATCGGACTGCTTTTAGTTTCATAGCACTTCGAATTCAAGCTTTTAAAGCTAAGTTTTTATTCGTAAACTACGGTTTACGGGTTAAACTTATTATAGAAAGCGATCTGCTGCTTTATAACGGCCGCTTATTAGTTCTCGACGTCTAAAACTTACGCTCGTTACTCGTCCGAAAAGTCTACGACTAAGTATTTACGGCATACCTTAGCTCTCGCAAAACTTATAAGCTTTTTGCAATATAATATTATTAGCACGATATAGCTAGATTCGTCAACTAGTATTGCTGCAATTGCTACGCTTGCAAACGAGCTTTAATGCTTCGCGATAAAAAACTTAATTTGCTTCAATTTCTTTCGATCTTTTCGCGCTTTTAAAAGCACGTTATTATAGATTTTTATAGCTTTAATAAAGACAAACACGGCTACGATAACGTCTTTGTAATAATCGACCGCTTCTTTAAGCAAGCAATCTCGATCCTTTATTATAAGTTTATTAACGCTAAAGGCTTCGCTAAGCTTTATATCTATCATATTTATAAGTATTTTAAAGCTCTTTTGACGCTGACTTTTAATAGAAGACTTTAATACTAGTTTAAGTTTTAAAAAGAATTTAATAAAATCTTCGGCATCAAATTGACCTTTAGCACCGCCGCACACCTTAAGACTGACGGTTAAACCGAAATCTACAACTAATACTTGCAAAAGCGCTTTCGTCTTTTCGTAAGCTATTATCAAGACGATTAAAGCGAGTTCTTTTTTATAATAGACTTCGCTTAATTAACGCTCTTTTATAACTCTTTCGGCGGCCTTTTCTTTTTTAAAGTAATTCACGGCTACGCTCTTCGAACCACTTGGAATTAAAGCTTAGAACGACTTGACGACTAAACCTTTTCTCGCAAGCTTAATTAAAACGAAGCTCGCGCTTACGTTAACCGCTACTTCGGAGCTTAGAACCTCGCTAAAGAGCACTTTTAGCGCGCTTAAGACCGCATAGTTAAACAAGCTAATAAATTAAGGCGCTCGGTTGACTTCGACGTTAATAATAAAGTTTAGTTAAATATACGCTCGTTTTTTATTTCTCGATTATTAAAGAAGCTCGATAACCTTACGAACGGACCGTTTAAGGTTACCGATAACGTTTATAACAGCTTTAAACTTAAGCTCTTCGAGTTAATAAAGTTTTACTTAGTCTTTTACTTCGGACGATTACGAAAAGCTTTTAATGACTTTACTTCTAAGCAAATCATTCTTAAACCTGACTCGATTAATATTATTAGCGAACTTGAGTACGAAGTAAAGAATATCTTAGCCGTGCGTTAAACTAAAAAGCACTTCGAGTACCGCGCTTTTTAGCTCGGCCGCGATATTAACCTTACTTAATACTTCGCTTCCGACTTTATGTACGCTCTTTTTAAAATACGTGACTTTTACTTAAAACACAAAGAGCTCCTCGGCTTTCTCGCGAAGCTTTTCGAATGGATTAAAGCTTATTCGGACGATATTAATGATTACGATCACTTAAGCAATGATAAAGCAATAGATAGACGCTCGAAGACGAGCTTTTTTCGGACGGGAAAGTAGTATAACGATACGCTAAGTCTCTTAGACGCACTTTATATGCGTTAAGCTATTTCTTTCTTTTTTTCTTTCGTATTTTTCGTATTCTTTTATTCTTCGCTTTTAACTTATAAACTATAGTTTACGAGTCTTTAGCGCTCTTACCTTCGTATATATAAACCTCAGCTACCTTCGACTTTTACACTCGGTAGTTGTTGATTTTAAATCATTACTTTAAGATTCTCTTGAGCTTTTATATGAACCTTGCGCTCTCGTGAGTTCTTTTAAGTAATCGCTTAAGGTCGTCACACTTTCGTTAGCTTAAATCTTTTTTTTTCGCAATAGTTGTAGACTTTTTAAGATACTCGCTTTTTTTAAATTTTTAACGAAAAAAAGCTTTAGTTATTAAAAGTTATTTGCTAGCTAATAGAACGGAGCGAGCAGCTTTAATCGTCGAGAGTGATTTTTTAGCTCTTTTATATTAAGAAAAAAAAAATCATTTTTATATAAGTTTTCTTTATGATCGCTTTGCTTTTCTTTATTTATATTATTATAATGCATCGTTTTCGTCGCGGTTTTTATAGCTATAATTAAGCTCGAGATAATAAAAAACTTTTTAAAAGCTTTTTGTGCGAAAGCTTTTTTAATGCGATTGCTAATAAAAGTAAAAAAAAGTTTAGCAATTATAAAAGAATTGTTTTTAATACTTAAGTCGTAAGACGGATTTTCGTTTTGAAGCTGAGCTGATCACTCGCTTAGCTCGTCGATTATTATATTGCTTTTAAAGCAGTTTTAAAATAATTAGCGAACGAAAGAAAAAGGTTTAAAAGTATTAAACTTATTAAAAGCTATTAGTATTTATATTAATATTATTAAGAACGATGCTTTTGTTTATTTCGGATTAAATAATTAAAGTAAATTTAATTGCGTTGATTAAATTTTTTTTTAATTAATAAATATTTATTAATTATAAGTTAAAAACATTATCGGATCGAGGTTAAAAAGATAATAAATGCTAATTTGTATTTGCGCGAGAGTTTATTAGTATTTGAAAAGCGTTATTTAAAATAATAGAAATTAGTAATTATTAATTAATGAAGTAATTAATATTTATTAGCTTGACCTTAAAAAATTCTGCGGAAAAAGGACGAAGATAAATCGGTTTTCTATTATATACTTATAATATCGCGCAAAGTTTTAAAGTTTTTTATAAATGCTTATTAATTATTTGCAATTGATTTACTAAATAATTTATTAATCAAAAACTAACCGGATAGCTATCGAGTTGTAATAGCGTAGCGCTTAATAAAAGTAAAGTCTAGCGTATTCGTAATTAATTAAGCTTTATTAAATTAAAGATAAGGATTTGCGTTAAGAAAAGTAATTGAAAAAGTATTAATAATACTTCGATTAATAAAATATAAACTTAGTTATTTACTTTGCAAATTTAAGTTTTCTTCTTTTACGCTTTCGTTACGTATTATATTTATTTCACTTTCTTATGCTTCGTCTTTATTTGCTTGACCTTTAACCGCTTGACTTTTAACCGCTTGATATTTAGCCGCTTAACTTTTAATCGCTTGATTCTTAATTGCTTTATCAATTGACTTATTTTAGCTTGCGTTATTTATTTTAATCGTAATACTTAATATATTGATAAAAGAAAGTCGGTTCGAAAGCAATAGTTCGTTTAATAAAAAAGTTATTTAAAAGTATTAATAAAAAGACTTGATCGCGATAATCTAATTTACGATTAGTAAGTTAATAATTTTAAATAATAAAAAGACGACCTTATAAAGCAATGAATAGCGTTGTATTTAAAAGCGTAATAAATAAGAAAGCGATAATTTTAATTGATTATTAAGTAATAATAATAAGAAATTAAACTTTACTTGATAAAGTAAAAATTACGCGAAGCGGCCGTTTTATTATTTTAATTGCGGCCGTTTTATTTTAGTTGCGGCTGCTTTATTATTTTGTAAATTCATTAACGGCCGCGTTAAGATGTTTTAAAAATAGAATATACGAATTCATTTTTAAGAATATACTTTTGTTTTATTACTTTTGATTTTATTATAATCAATTATTTTTAACGTTTAGCTTGCTTATAATACTATTTAATATAGCCGCTTATTAGCTTCATTCGATAAAAAGTATTGTTGCGAATATAAATTAGCTTGATTTAATAAAAAAGATTAAAAAATCTATAATAAAAATTATCTTTTTATTTATTAATTTATTTATTAATTGAAATCGTTTTTCGTAAGATGCGGCTAATACGACGGCAATCGTAGCGGTAGATAATCCGGTGCTAAGAAACTTTAATATGCGTAAAGTAAGTATTTTTTTTACGTATTATTTTAATTTTTATTAATTTATTAATTTTTCTTAAAAAAGAAGGCTAAAGAAAAGCTAATTATTAATTAATTTTTATACGATAAAGGCTAATGCTCGTATAGCAAAGTTAAAAGAAAATCTTTAAGTAGATAAGCTTCGAAAAGCTAAAAGACGAGATCAAGCGGCCGTTAATCAGCTTTTTGTAATTTAAAAATGAACCTTAGAATATTTTTAAGTATCAAAAGCTAAAAAGAAAACTCGATAAGCCGAAATACGAAAGAATCTTATAAATAAACGGTACTTTTTCTTTTTTTCAATTTATTAAGCAATTTATTAATCGATTTTAAAAAGAAGCGACGCATTTACGCGGATAATCTTGTTGCGCAAGCCGCTTTCTTTGCAATTAAATTTAATAATAAAAAATACTTAAATAGCGATTAAGTTAATAAAGGATTTCATTCAAACGAAAAGGTTTATAAAGAATTTAATTTGCGAAAAGACGAAAAAGAAAATAATATTATATTTCGCGATAAATACGTCTCGATTACCGATAAAAAAATAAAAAAAGTCACTTAGCAATTAGCACGTTAGCACGTATAAGTAAGCTTTTATTTTATTTAAATATTTATATTTTATTAATAATACAAAGTTACGTTATATAATAACCGTTTAGCAATTTCGTCGCTATTAATAAAATGTAGCGCGGTCTTTATTAATAAAGTACCGAGCTGCTAATTTAAAAGTAAAGAAGCTTTCTTTAGATTAATAGCTTAAGACTTAATAAGCACGGTTTTAAAACGAATAAAATAAGACTTCATTTTATTATGCTTTTAATCAATTAAACTAATATTATAACTTTTAAGCTTTGTTTAATCAAGCTTTTTTACGTTTACTTTTCTTTTAATAAAAAGAAGTATTAGCGAGCTAAAATTAAAGCAAATACTAACAAAATTGAATACGAATTGCCGGGTTTAGCCTCTTGATAAAATATAAAAAGATTAGAAAAGAATATTGAATTTAAAAAAGCTAATTGCGATCTTATTTTATTTTAACGCGTTATGCAATTGATTTAAAAAAAAGACGAGCTAGCTTTAGAATTGTTTTACAACGTTAAAGATAGCGATACGGAATTAAAATTATTTTTAAACTTAATGCTTAAGTTTATATAAAATAGAATTTACGATTAATTATAAATTTTATATTTTATAAAAATAATTATATTTATATCATTTATTAATTATATTTATTAACTATACTTATTAATCATATTTACTTATTATATTTACTAATTATATTTACTAATTATATTTATTAATTACATTTATTAATTACAGTTAAAATGCTCTTCGCGATCGAAAAATATATTCGTAATTTTATAAGGTCGTAAAGTATATACAATTGTAAAATACTTTATTTGCTTTTGGAAGTTTAAAAGAGCTGACTTTTTTATATCATTAATAGAAATCAAGTGCACTAGCTAACTATTAGGTTTTCTACTTAAGTCAAAGGTCTTTTAATTTATAATATATTAAGTTAAGCATGCTAAGTGACTTATAAATTACGGTTCACGAGTAAACTCTTTTAATTATTATTAGCTAGCTCAAGTCTAATCACATTTATTAATTATATTTATTAATTATATTTATTAATCATATTTATTGAATATATTTATTAATTATATTTATTAATCACATTTATTAATCGTCGGTTTCTTAAAGTTTTAAATCAAAAGAATTGACCGACTTATTATATTTAAAGTCGATATAAATATACTACTCAATTATTTTAACATTTATATTTATTATTCATATTTATAATTGATTATATATATCTTTTATTTGATATAATAAGGATTACAAAACTATTTATATAAACTCATTTATTAATTTATAATAATGAAATTCAAAAGGCTTTCGCAAGCTATCGAATTTATTACTTTTTTTTTTGCGATACTTTTTTTTTATATATAAAAAGACTTTTGCTCGCTAACAATATTAATTCTATAATATCCGTCGTTACATTCGTTTTTATTGATTTATATAATGCTTACTAGCACTAAGATCAAGAAGAGATTCTGCGGATTAAATAAAGCTTAGTATATTCTATTTAAAAAGCTCGTCAAGATCTATATACATGTACTTAAAAGCTCTAGTATGCTAAAAGCGCTATTAAGCGAGGTCATATAACATATCATATATAACTTAAATAGAACCTTAAGTATACTTATTCTGTATAACACATCTTTTAGGTTAGCAAAGTAGCTGCTAAGCTGCAAGCAAACAAAAAAAAAAAAAATAAGTGATTAAGCTCTTTAGACTCGATGTAAATAAAAAAGATTATCATCGTAATTTAAAATAAACAAATAGCTGTTGTTATTATTGATTAAGTGTCAGTTAAGAATGCAATTCTTTCTTAACTCGGTCTTATTACGTAGCGGAAATCTTTAACGTCGTTTTTATCGCGTTATTATATAAGTAAAAGCGCGTTCTTTTTTATTATAACAAACATTCAACTTTTATTTATCTATATAATGCTCTTTAAGCAAGCAACTCTATCTAATAGAATCGTTAAGCGCGGCCGAAGCCGTCTTAAAGTAAATGCTCTTAATAAATTAATATTTTTATGCTGATTATTAAAAGAATCTTTTATTTGCCTTAGCTTTTGCTATTGTTATAGCTGCAACGGCGGCTATACTTCGCACTCTTACTTTCGAACCTTCGCTCTTTGCTTTAGACTTTCTTATTAAACGCTTGCTTATGTTAACGACCGTTAAAGCATTAAAGTGCATCCAATGCATTAATAATAAGATTATATTAGCGTCTATTAAAGACTATTATAATTGCGACACGAACGTTATACGCTATCTCCGGTGTGCTAAAGGTAACTATAGCAACTGTACTGCTGCTTTTGCTGCTATTAACACCGCTTTCGAAAACTTCGCGAGCGCTAAAGATAGTAGTATTATATAAAAAGTTCGCTGAGGTCTCCGAGATATTATGCGATAGCAGCTCGCTTTAAATGCTGCTCTTTTAAAAAGTGTCGTTAGTAGTCTTAAAAGTAAAAGTAAAAGTAAAAGTCTTAAAAGTAGTCTTAATGATCTTGCAAGTTTTGCTTTTGCTTTTAAGACTTTTAATTTGAATATAGCTTTTATTAGATTAAATGGTCTTATATCAGCGAACCGTGCTTTAGTAATACGAAGCGTTTCGAGCATGTTACTTTTTCGTAAGTCAAGCTTTTTAACTTCCGAAAATAATCTAACTTAAGCAGCTGCTTTTAATTAGAACTTTCTCTCGGACTTTATGTAAAAGCTTTAATCTGCTGCTATAGCAAGTCTTGCGCTTGCGCTAACCGCTTTTGCTGCTTTCGTCGTTCCCGCCGCTTTCGTCGCTCTCGTAGTACTTATCGTCGTCGCTTTTTTTGCGCTAGCTATTACTTTTACCGCTTCCGCGGCGGCGCTCGCCGTCGTTATAACTTTCGAAGAGCGCCGAGCTAAAGTAAAGAGATTGCTAAAAGCTTTAGTTAATCTTTTGTTATAAGAAGCGAAGAGTAAAAAGCGTATAAAATAAGATAGAATAACGATTAAGATAGTTAAATAAATGTTTTGCTTTAAATCACGTGCAAATAAAAAAATAAAATATAATAAATAAACAACATATATATGCTATTAAAGCTTTTCGACAAACGCGCGAGCGTCTTATAAATTTGAAAGCTTAATAAAGCTTTTAAACTTTTATCGAGTTAAGTTTTTAATAAGACTATTAGCGTATATCTTATTAATAAAAAGATATCAAACTTAAAAGCTTTTTTTAAAATGCTTTTAGCGCAGCTATATATTGTGAATATCGATATAACGAAGCTTAGTAAAGATATGCTCTATCTTACTAGCTATAAGCTTAATAGTTTATTAATTATTATAATAAATTACTTAAGACGCCGTAAAACGAAAATGCAGCTCTTTAAAAAACCTTTAAAGCGCTATAATCTCTTTTATTATAAAAGCTATGTTAAGAAGCTCCGCTTTAATAGATAATATAATAATTGTATCTTGCTTTAAAGCTTTTTAAAAAATCGCACTTTCGAACAAAAACATAATATACTTTTAAAAAGATCGCTTCGTCTTTTCGTTATCGGCGTAAAAAGCGTTAAAAGCTATTATTAGCTTCGACTTGCTAAACTAGCTGTATTAAATCCTTTTAAAGCGCGAGCTAAGTAAATATCGTAAACATTAGTTTATAACTCGAAGATGCTTTACGCTTAAATTAATGTTAAAATAAAAAAGTTAAGAAGCTGCAAAAGCTATATTTAAGCGTAATATGATCGCCGTATATAATACGAATCTAACTTTCTTTTAATACTTTTTCACTTGCTTTTGCGAAGCTATTTTATTATTCTTAATTAAGTTATAAAACTATAATAAAGTTGCTAAGCAGCGTCCGTTCGTAAGTTCGAATTTCTTAGCTATTTTTTTAAATATAAGCGTCGTGCATAAGCGTTAGCGTTCTTCGCTAACGGTCGCGGACGACTTTTATATTAGAAACTATTTAATATCTTTAATCGCTTCGATTTTATACGCTTTATTTAAACTGTTAATAATCTCTTAAGCTTTAAAAAGATTAAAAAGATAATATATAACTTAAATATCGTTTATATAAAACGCTATAAAAACCGTTTTATTTGTATTTATAAAAATACACGGTTCTTTACCGAGTAATATAAGCTTTAATTTATCGAGTGTGCTTATAAAGTCGAAATACTATAAAGCTAGCGAGTCTTTAAGTTTATATAAAGCTTCATCGACTTTTACGAGTATACTTTTTTACTTAAAACCGTTAAAAAGATAACACGTAATTAAAACACTATTTGTATGTTTTAAAGCGTTAATAAAAGCGTTAACGACGTCGAATTATTTTACTTTTAAATTAAATTCGATTGCGATAGCTATTATAATCTTAAAAGATCTAGCTGTTAGCGTAGCAGCGTGAGTTAAATAGATAGTAGATTCGTTTTAAAAGTCGCTTTTAATAATAATCTTCGATTTAAACTTTACGATCTTTTCGAACGAGTTAGTCTTGTATATAAATACTTATTTAAAAAGTATAAGTTTTAATTTAGCTTCGCTCTCGAGAATCACTTTTTAGCAGTTCTTTTTTTTTAAGTTATTCAGCTTTATAAGAGCTCCGTTTATAAACTCTTTGTCGTATAAGTGTCGTTATAACTTTTTTTAATAAATAAAAAGTTTTAAATGTTTTCGTTTTTACGAGTTAAGCTGTTTTAATAATAACTTAAACGAAGTAGCAGCTATTATAACAGCGTATAATGTTTCGTAATCTTTGCTATCTTCGCGCACGAGTTCGCTATTAGCTTAAAAAGTCGATATAAAATCTAAGACGCGCGAATAGCAGCTCGAATCAACGCGAGAGTTGTTTAAAAGAAGCTTATTAATACTTACGTATATTCTCGCGCGTTTTCTAATACGGCTATTAATAAGTAAGTGCTTTTTATTAAAGTCGGAATCTTATTTAAAGTGCGTGTAATTTAATTTCTTATTATTAATGCTCGCTTTAAAAAGGTTTAAAAGCTCTTTTTTAATTATTTAGTTTAAATCTCCGCCGTTTATTAACGTAAAAGCTTTCGTTAATCGGTTTATAGCTTAGCTTTTCGAGCTTCGGCTTTAAATAACAACTTAAAAGTATGATTTGCGCGCTTTTTTATTAAAGCTAAGTTTTTGCTCGTCTACGGTGCTTTTCTTTACTTTTAGCAATCTTAAAGCACTTTCGCTTTTGCTCTTAACTAAAGAGCTAGCGAAACGTTTAGCGATATGATTCGAATCGTTAAAGTTTATTAGATCGTTTCGTAAAGCAATTGCTTTTAATGTAAACGTATTTATAAAGTCTTTAATTAAAGTTAAAGCTTTTAACGTTTATGCATCGCTCGGATTAAATAAAGTCGCATTTTTTAAATTGTGATTAAATCTTTTTAGCTTAATTTTTATAAAGTTTAACGGCTGCTTACTTTTTATATTAATTGTATTCGTCTTTTTTAAACGATTCTTTATAACGTTTTTTATATTAAACAAAGCGTCTTTTGTTTAACTAAAGTCTTTAATATCTTTTAGTTTAATAACGATGTTCTTAATCTCGTTAATCGATTAGCCGATCGATTTTTCTTCGTTTTTAAGATAGAATCGAGTTTTATCGAACGTTACGTTGCGTATAATAATCACTTTATAAAGCATAAGAATATAAACTTTATATATATTAAAAGCTATATATTTAATTAAATAGCTTATATGTCCTTTCGGTTTAACTTTAAAAGATTTTTTATTACGAAAAGCTTTTCGGTTTTTGATTATTAAGTACGCACGAGCGCTATACGCAACTAAACCGTTATAATCTAGTCTTAAGTCGGTATTAATTCGTATAAAGATCGCCGGATCGTATTATTTAAAATATTATTTAAATTAAAGCTATAGCACTTTATTCGGACCTTTTATAAAGCTTTTCGCTCTCGATGTTATATTATGAAAGTAGATAGCGGCTAGTATAATCTTAAGCTAGAGCTATTTTAAAAGCTTTGCTTTTACTTTTATTTTAATAAACCGTTTTATTACTTTTCTTTTAGCCTTTTTAGCTTTTTTATTAAGTTCGTAATTAAAAGATAATAAGAGCTTTAACTCGATCTTAACCTTTTTCGCTTATCTTTGAATCTTGATATTCGATAAAGCCGATAACGTTAATTGCAATTACTAAAGAATCGTTATTATAGCGTATAACAGCTATTAAAAAACTATATTTGCGTTTCGTTTATGCATCGAATTCCTTTAACACTTTTATAACCGTTAATTGCAACATATTTTTTAATATAAAGCCGAATAGCTTTTTATTATATTTATCTTTAATTAAATTTGTAGCGTATTTGCAAGCGCTTTTAAGTTATAAAAAACATTATCAAGCAAAAAGAGCTATAAATCAATTAAAGCAAAGAATAATTAAATAGCTTATATTTAAAAAACGTAAAGTTGAACTTCTTTTTTAACTTTTTCAATACGACGCTTTTCTTAACTTTTTCGTAGCGAAGAATTGCGTTATATCTCGAGTATTATACGCTAGCTTTGCTTAAAAAAGCTTTCGAGATAATATTAATATTAAATCCTTTAATAATAGCGACGTTATTTAATTTTAAATCTTTCGTCTCAACTTTATTTAATCCGTTTAAAGCTCTTCTAAAGACTTTAGTCTTTCGCTCGATAACTAAAAGACTATTCGTTTTAGCTTCGATAAAGTTAATTAAGCGAGAACGTTAAATTGACTTTAACATAAAGAGATTCTTATCGTTAATAAAATAAATAGCGCCGTAATTATCGAAAAGAGTATTATTAAATAGCTAGTGCTTATTATCAGCCGTGCTATAAAGACCGTTAAGGACAAGATTATCGAGCGTGCTAAAGAGCTTAAGATCGATAATAACTGTTAACATCTTTTTAAAGTATTTTAATTTATCGTTATTATTCGATTGCTTTTCTTTGCTTTTTAAAACGATCTTATCGACTTAAATTTATGCTTAACCTTTTTTAATAATCTCTTCTCGGAGCGCTTTGAACTTAAGCTTTTAAAGCCTTTTCTTTATAGCGACGATCTTATCTTGTATTAGTTTTAAGAAGCTATTTTCGTTAAGACCGTTAGAGTAATAGCGAAAGACCTTGCACTTGATTACATTTTAATAATATATTCTTCTTTTAAAATACGAGCATTTAAAGCCTTTAGCAAGTCTTTTATTAGAATTATTAAAGCGTTTACCGGACTATTTAAAAGCAGTATCGTTAGCTTTATCACTTTTAAAAATGCTGCGAGTAGTTTAGTCTTTAAAAGTAGCGAATATATTAAAAAGGTTAAAGCTCGGATTGCTAATTTTCTCGTTGATTTAACTTTTGTATTAGTTAAAGTAATCGTGCAAAGTTCGCTTTTAAAGCTTTAATAGCTCGTCGTTTCGAATGACTTTTACGAGCTTTAACGACGCTTAAGTTAATGATCATTCTTCGTTAATAGCTTTTAAAAACGCTTTTATTACGAGTATGCTCGTCGTCTCGTAAAGCTCGTTTATCTTCGCTAACTTATAAATAGCTCGGTGTTTTTTAATCTAAACCGCGAGAAAGATACTTTTTTGTCTAGCTACTTGCAAAGATTTGTTATAATCTCGTGCTATCGATAGCTTAAAGCTCGAATCGAATAGATAGCATATTTCTTAAAGCTTTTTTATTAAGAATTAAATAAAAGTGTTGTTCGCTTTTATAACCGTTAAGATCGCTTCTTCGAAAATAAAGCTCTTAACCGTTTGTTTAATTTAATTTATGATTTAATTGCTCTTGCTATTTAAGATCTTTTAATTGACGATTGCGAGATTATATTCTTTTATATTATCGTTATACGCTTTTCGAACGTCTTCGAACTCAGCGTCGCGTAATCGTCGAAGTTTATTAAAA
This sequence comes from Drepanopeziza brunnea f. sp. 'multigermtubi', assembly GCF_022702325.1. Taxonomy (NCBI): domain Eukaryota; kingdom Fungi; phylum Ascomycota; class Leotiomycetes; order Helotiales; family Drepanopezizaceae; genus Drepanopeziza; species Drepanopeziza brunnea. The sequence goes on along the minus strand of NW_027094080.1, from coordinate 581,115 downwards.
TCGTTTGCAAGAGCTCTTAAGTGTTATTTATCTTAAGTCTTGCGTTCGCGTTCTTAATTTTAATAAAAGTCGTTATTAAGCTCCGTTATTATCTTCGTAGCAAACTTCATTTTTAATTTAATTTGCTTGATAAAAAAAGCAAGTTCTTTTATTTTAATACGAAAAGCTGCGTATTGTTTTATGCTAAAGCACTTAATAAAGTATTTGTAATTCGTAATCTATCTTAAGTAATCGCTACGACTTATAAAGTTCGTTTTATTGATTATAAGAACTTCTTTTACTTTATCGTTTATTATTATAGCAGTTAATTTTATAATTAAAGCTTTTGAAAATTAATTAAAGTTCTTAAAGGTGGTGGTTGTTAGTTATAAAGAATGAATATAATTGAAAAAGATAGATTGCAAAAAAGAAAATTATAAAATAGCGTAAAAATAACTTGCAAAATCCGCTCCCGATTAATTCGGAAGTTGTTAAAAACTAATTGAATAGCTCGTGAGTGCGAATATAGCTTTTAATTATAATGCTTACTAGCACTAAGATCAAAAAGAGATTCTATAGATTAAATAAAGCTTAATATATTCTATTTAAAAAGCTCGTCAAGATCTATATACATGTACTTAAGAGCTTTAGTGTGCTAAAAGCGCTATTAAGCGAGGTCACATAACATGTCACATGTAGCTTGGGTAGAACCTTAAGTATGCTTGTTCCGCACAACAATTTATTTAATAGATAGCTTAATTTTATAACCGTTATTTAAAAATCGCTTAAATCGATATTCGTTTATTTTAATTAATTAGTTACGATTACGCTTTTCTTCGTCTAGCATTTCTATTGTACACCGAGCGCTTCGACCGTTCGTACGTCTAATAAAAAAAGAATAATGTAAACACCTTGCCTGATGGGGTACCTGTTATAGCTATTAAGGCCATACTAGACGGACTTATCTTTTATAAGAAGGCATACATCTTTTAGCTAGAATAATTAACGAGCTTTCCACTTATCTTTTTTAGCACTTCTTTATAAGACTATAAGGTTTAGCTTTAGTGTTAGACTTTTGTATGACACGTCTTTTTTAATGCTTTTATATTAATGACTTACGTAAGGATTCAAACTTTTAGTCTTTGTCTTTATACAGCTTATTATAATCGCTTGATTCGCAATCAAGTTGATCTTCGTTTATCATTTAGCTTTTTATACTTAATTACAACTTTAAAACAATTAAAACTCTATTCTTAATAAGTTCGAATACCGAAACGCCGCAATAGCTGAAATGTAATATTTCGATTCTTTAGTAAAAACTCTTTTTTATTATTAATAAGAAAGAATTTTCATTTATTAATGAAAATACTTTTCTATATTTTAGCTTTCGTTTTAAATTAAAGCAATTGATATAGTCCGGAGTTATTAGCGAAATTAATTAATTGATTCTTAAGTTTTTTATAATTTTAATCTTAATTATTAGTTTACTTTTATAAAAAGTTTATTTTTTTTAATCTCGGATCGAGAATACTTTGCGAAAATTGTTTATTTTGCTCGTAAACTCGATTTACGAATCAAAATCAAATAATTTAAAAACTTTTTATTAATCCGATCATTTTTAATCTATACATATGTTTGATTTTTAAAATACCGAAAACCTTTTTAAAATTCTTAACATCGAAGTCGGCGCCGAGTCACTTTTCTTTTCGTTAGAATCTTTTAAATTTATTAAATCTTTTAATCGTATTCTTATAAGCTTCGGATTATCTTTATCTTACTTCGATTTTTAACCGGAACTTTTACTTTTATTAAAAACATTTGCTTCGGAAATGCTTTTTAAAATTAATATCGGCTTTAAAACTTATACTACTTTTTTTCTTCTTGCTTTTTTATTAAGCTTTGCGCTAATTATAATCGACCTTGCTATCTTTTACGCTTTTATAACTACTCGTATGCTATTGTTAAATGCTTTAAAAGCTTTTTGCTTTAATAATGCTAATATTATCGACTTTATTAAAAAGTACGAAGAGACTTATAATGATTTTAATATTTTTAAAAACGATCGGTTCGTTAAGCTCTTTCGTTATTACGATAACTCTCGCAAAAAAGTTATTAAAAGCTTGCTCGAATAAAAAGCTAAGAAAAATTAAGCTGCTTTCGTTAAAGCTTTAAAAGCCGAGTTTCGTAAAAACAATACTTAATAGATTAAAAACTCGATCGCTTTTTTACGGGAATTTGCTATATAAAAAAAAGATATTAATAACTTAAAAAATTATTATCGCATCTTTTTTTAAGTCTTCGAAAGGTTTACTTTAATACACTTTTTAAGCAAGACCGAATAAAGCCGCTTATTTTTTTTCGAATTGCTCGTCGAAATCCGGAATAAAACAATCAAGTATTATAAGATCGACGAGCTCGACTTAAACTCTTATGCCGCTTTCGACGACTTCGCTGCATTCGCTCTTAAGACCGATTAAAATGTTAAGACTATCGAAATTATAAATCGAGAAAAGTCTTTTTTAATTAACTTTATTAAAGATATTTAAATTTTAATTAAAAAGTATACCGAGCTAGCTAGCGTGCTTGAGTCTGTTAAAAAAGCTTTATTAATAGTGCCGTTTATTTATAAACTACGGTTTACGAGTAAAAAAAAAAAATTAATAAAGTAAATTTCATAATTAAAAAGTTTTTTAAGCTATAAATCGATGCGATTTATAATCGAATTAATTACTTCAAAGATTAAATCGCTAACTTAACTTCTCGACGCTTTATTTAATTTTAACTTTAAGTTCGATTTAAAAATTACGACGAAGCTTTTATTAAGTATACCGCTTAAAATGCTCGAAGTAAAGTTAGCTTTAAAAGTAAAGTTTATATTGCTATTATCGGCTACGGATTATAAAGACGAAGAAGAAGAAGAGGTAGAAGATACAAAAACTAAATGCAAAACTATAGCTTTTGCGAGAACTTCGAAAATATAATTTAAGTACTTTATTAATATCGAGATAAATATAAAGCTTTTAAAGATATAATTAATAAAAGATATATTTATATTAATAATTACGAACGCTTTTATTTAAGACTTAAAAAGATCGGTGCTTTTATTATTTAAATGAAGCAAAGAAAGACTTAATTTAAATCTATCGTATTAAACGTTCGTAAGACGGAATACAATAACATTTTAAAAAATCGATTTATTAACGGATTTAAAACTTATAAACACTTGCTTTTTTATTAATAACTAATTTAATAGCTAGCTTAATATCAGCTAAATTAAAATCTTTAGCGACCAATCAATTAACTAAATGAACTTACTATCATTTTTAAAAGATTAATCGATATTAAGAATATTAATATTATAAAGTAGATTAATACGCTTAATTATTTATCTAATATAAAAATTGCTTCGGTCGAAATCAACGCTGCTATAAAAGATAAAGCTAAAAAGCTTCTTTCGCTTTCGGAAAGATCTAAGCTTATTAAAATTAAAAAGAATATCTGATAATAAAAAGAAAAGAATTATAGCACTTTTAAAGCTCGTGCTTTTTAAAAATCGAATATTGCTATAAAGATAAATTTAAAAGATAAGTTATTCGATAATGTAATTAAAAAAGAGTTTTTTAAATTAATTAAAGCCGACGAAGCTATAAAAGATATAGAAAAAAAGATTAAGATCACTTAGCGAGTGCTAAGAAAAAGAAAAAAAAAGACTTATAAAAAAAAGAAGTTCATTGACTTTTACGTTATTATTAAGCTTAAGAAAAAGTAGTAGCCGCGATTATAAAATCGAAAATCGAAGTTTAAATTAAAGACTTATTCGGACTTAGCTTTCGCTTCGATAAGCTATTAAGCTATCATATTCTAATAGTTCTCGATGCTAAAGAAAACGTAAAAGTCTTTTAAAATAAGCTTATTTTTATAAACGCTTTAACTGTTAAACGTTTAAGTCGGAATAAAAAAAGCAAGCTAGACTTTTTAGCGACGCAAATTCGCAAACAACTTATCGCTCGTAATTGCTTTAAAGTAGCGATAAAGACTTTAAAAGTTTTTATTAATATTAACGGTATAATCAAAAGCAGATCTTTTTTCGATAATAAATTAGTTAATATAATGAATAAAAAAGTAGCTAAGATAGCTAAACTACTTATTATAACGGATCGAGCTTTAGTTTATACTATTATGTCCGAAGATCTTTACAACTTCGATAAGTAAATAAACGATATCGAAATTATTATTAACGAAATTATTAATTACGCCGATTTCTTTATTATTAATAATAGCAATTACGAAGTCATTTTAAGCATGTTTTTCTTTCTAGAGTCTTAACTCTTTTTTTTTTACTTCGATAATAATACGATAAAAGCCTTTTTTTAAAACTACGATCGATCTATTTAAAAACAAATTACTATTATAAAAGATAAGTCGGATTTAATCGAAAACTCGAAAAACTAATAATTAATATATAAGCTAAGATAAATGCTAAGCTAAAAAAAAGCTTAAAAAGAAATTCCGCTCGTGAACTATAATTTACGAGTAAATCAGTATAAAAATAACAAAATCATAAAAAAATAATTTAACTTAATATTAAGCAAAGCTTATTAAAATCAAAAATATTAAAAATATTTGCAATTAAACTCGACAAATTAGAAAATTTTATATTTATTATCGACAACGATAAAGACTTTTTAAAAAAGAATGTAATAAAAGTTAATACGATATATAAAAGGAAAGCGGAGAAAGTCAGACCGAGAGATTTAAAAATATCGAATAAAAAGATACTTAAAAAGATCGACGATTAATTTAAGCAAGATAAAAAAGCGAGACTCTTTAAGCTTAAAAGACTTTTTTCGAAATACTTTATTAGCAAGTTTTTAAACTTAAAAGTTAAATTAAGATTAACGAAAAAACGATTCGAAGCACTTACGATTAGCTTTTAAATTATCTTAAAAAAGAAAAAGCTGCTTTATTAATGCTTTTTAAATCGAAAAAAAGCGATAGCTTAAGATTTTACTTATCTTAGCCAAGTTTAAAAAGAAGTCATATTACTTTAAAAGATTAAGATAGTGTTTTATAAAGCTTAATAAAAGAAAACGTTTACGATACTAAAGGCTTTGCAAGAAATAATCATTATTATATTAAAAAAGCGATTAAAGCAAAAGGTTTTCGAATTATGCTAAAGCTTTTACTAAAACAAGTAATTTATTATAGCAAAGAAAAAAAAAGAAAATACAAGCTAATCATTACCGTAATTAAGATGAACCGTATTATAGTTAAAAACGCTAATATTGCTTCGAACGTAAACTAGTTCTCGAACGAATTTGCCGGCTTTATAATAGCTATACTTTTAAATTTCTTTTTTAAATACGATCAATTTTTCTTCGACGTTAAGTCTAAAGATATAACAGCTATTCAAACGCTTATCGGACTGCTTTAAATGACTCGGATACTTATAAAAGCTATTAATTCGATTATTTAATTCGTTAAAGTCATTTATAAGATCTTTATAGATTGTATTCTTAACGTCTGCTTGCTTTATACCAGGGCAAAGGACCAAGTTCTTTGTAGTGTCACCAACGAGCTAATTATTCGATTTATAAAAATCTTTATATATTTAAGTAAATTATAAAATAAATAATAATAGAAACTGAATAAATCTAAAAGTAATTGGCGCAAGAAATAATTTATCTAATTATTTATTATTAAAAAGAAACCCTTTTAAATACTTCTTTTTATAAGGGAGACCTTAGACCCTTTTACGAATTACTTATATTTTAATAATTTAATATAAAGGGGGGACCCCTTTAAACCCCCGTTTTTACTAAAGAAACCTCAGACTCTTTTGCAAATTGCTTATATTTAATAATTTAATATAAGGGGGAGACCCCCTTAAACCCCCCCTTTTTAATAAGCAAACCTCAGCCCCTTTTGCGAATTACTTATACTTAATAATTTAATATAAGGGGGGGACCCCCTTAAACCCCCCCTCTTATTAAGGAAACCTCAGACCCATTTGCAAATTACTTATATTTGATAATTTAATATAAGGAGGGGACCCCCTTGAACCCCCCTTTTTATTAAGGAAGTCCCAGACCCTTTTGCAAATTACTTATATTTAAGGCAGCAGCGTGCGTTACGTAAAGCAGCGACGTGCGTTACGTGTAGCAGCATTACGTAAGTTACGTGTGGCAGCCTTACGTAAGTTACGTGTGGCAGCGATGTGCGTTACGTGTAGCAGCCTTACGTAAGTTACGTATGGCAGCTTTACGTAAGTTAAGTGTGGCAGCCTTACGTAAGTTACGTATAGCAGCATTACGTAAGTTAGGTGTGGCAGCTTTACGTAAGTTACGTGTGGCAGCGACGTGCGTTACGTGTGGCAGCCTTACGTAAGTTACGTATAGCAGCATTACGTAAGTTAGGTGTAGCAGCCTTACGTAAGTTAAGTATTGCAGCGACGTAAGTTACGTGTAGCAGCCTTACGTAAGTTAAGTATTGCAGCGACGTAAGTTACGTGTGGCAGCCTTACGTAAGTTACGTATGGCAGCCTTACGTAAGTTACGTGTGGCAGCGACGTGCGTTACGTGTAGCAGCCTTACGTAAGTTAAGTATTGCAGCGACGTAAGTTAAGTGTAGCAGCCTTACGTAAGTTACGTGTGGCAGCGACGTGCGTTACGTACGGCAGAATTGATAGCGGTAGCTGAATTTAGCTTAGCTGTGTTTCATATTTAATTCGGGCCGACCCGTTCCGAAAAAAGTTCAATAGATTAATATGGAATAAAAGTCTTGGCACGCTCAGAAATCCTGCCAGAACGGTATAGAATAGTCTTACGTGATTGGATGATTAACCACTACAACCACTGGGATTTATCTTGGGTCACCGTTGGTGACAATAAATGACGTAAGAGTTAAAAGATCTTAATCTTTTTATAATTACGAAAAAGTTTTGCTTAAGATACGACGATTCGTTTTAAAACATATTTAAAATATCGATAAAGTGCTCGTAAAGTTTAAAAAAGCTAAGATTACCGTCGGAACGAAGTCTTAATATTGCATGCTTAACTTTAATATCGTTAGATTCGTTACGGATAGCGAAAAACGCTACTTTTAAACCGTTAAAATCAAAAAGATATTAAAATAGACTAAGTGCGAAGATATATCGGAAGCTCGAGCTTTTATTAAGATCGTAATTTATTATAAAATCTAAATTAAAAACTTTTTTACGATTGCTGCTTTAATTTACGCGACTATAAGAAAAAAAGTCGAATTCGAGTAATTAGAACTTTAATAAAAAGCGATAAAGCTGCTTAAAGAAGCTTTGCTTTTTGCTTTCGCTTTTATTAAGATCGATTATAATAAAGAAAAAGAGAAAATCTATTTAACGGTAAACGCTAGTCTTAAAGGATAAAAAGCAGTATTATAATAAAAGGACCTCGATAAAAAGCGATATCTTATTAAGTTCGAAAGTGGTTTTTAAAACCTTATTAAAAGCAAGTACGACGCGATTAAGCCAGAATGCCGCGGTGCTTTAAAAGCTATAAAAAAGATAAAAAGCGAATTATACGAGGTTCATTTTATTTTAAAAACCGACGCTAAAGTATTAATTAATTAACTTAACGGATTAGCAAGCGATTTGCTTAAAGCTTTCGTTACGAATTAAATTGCGTAAATAAAATTAATAAACTTTAAAGTTAAGCATATCTTTGAAATTAAAAACATAATAACGGACGGTCTTTTTAAGAAAAGAAAAGAATATCTTTTAAATATTAAAGAAAAAGAAAAAAAAAATATTAACGATTAAGTTATTAACGAGTTAAGCATTGTTTTAATATTCTCGGTTAAACGATTCGTGAACTATAGTTTACGAGTTAAAAAAAGAGTTTTAAAGCACGATTACTCGCTCGACTTTAAGCTTATTATTTAATTCCTTATCACTTTTAAACGCCTTTTTTTTAATTGAGACTTACGACTTTTAGAAATTTAAAAATAAAGCACTTAATTACTTAATTAAAAATAATTACTTTTATAAGGGAGCGGACAATTCTTACTCGATTAAGCTAATTGTCGACGGAATTTAAAGACGCTATACGGCTATTTCCGACGCTTATCGAGAATCCGGATATAAAAGAGCTAAATCAACTTATTACCGTACGTTAAAACTCTTTTTTTAAAATAAATGCTACGAAGATTATAAAGCTTTCGTTTAAAGCTATAAGCTTTATTAAAAACGCAAAGCTAGACGAACGGAAAACCTTTTATACTCGATTTAGCTTACTTAAATATAATTAAAAGTTAGCTTAAACGTATCACGAGTATTTATTATTGATAAAAAGATGACTTGCTTTGTACTAGTTAAAAAAGATCTATTTAAATAGCTAGAAAAGCGATTACTTCGATTAGCTAACGCCGAATCTATTATTAAGTTCTTTTAAAAGAATATCGTTTGCCGTTACGGACTATTCGAAAGATTAATTATCGATAAAAGACTCGAAAACAAAGCAATTGCTAAAGCTTTCGCTATTAAGTACGGGATCAAAAGGGTCTAAATCTTAAGCTATAATTCAAAAGCTAATAGAATGATTAAGAAAAGCTATAAAGACATTTTAAATAGCTTATCGAAAGTTATAAATAAAAGATTTAAAGATTAAGTTCGCAAATTTAATAAAATGCTTTTTGCGGTCCGGACATCGATACACGCATTTATTAAAGTTACTTTTTTTTTTTTGAATTACAAACGAAAAGCTAAGCTATTTTTAAAATCATAATAGCTAGTTTAAAAGTTATTACTTTAATAAAAAGTTCGATTTCGCGCTAATTTATTTATTATAAAGTTTAAACAATTAGAATTTTAAGATAAAGATATCGACGAGATCATTTTAAAAAAAAAGCGCTATCGATTTGCCGTTAAAGCTATTTAAGAACGAATCAAGGTCTTAAAGTCGGAATCTATTAAAAAAAAAGATTTAGTATTGCTTTACGACGTTAAACGCAGCATCGATATATCTGCGGATATTAAGCTAGATTATAAATAGCTAAGACTTTATATCGTCTTTAAAGCTTACGATAAAAGATACTATAAGCTTTAAAAAACCGATAAAACTAAGCTTAAAAGCACTTTTGCAACTAACCGCTTTAAACGATTTTATCGCCGCGATTAAACCTTTTTTTCTTTTAATTAAAACGACGAAAAAAAAAAAAAGAAAATTCGAGCTTTTTAAACAACTCGGACTTTAATAAATACGAGCTTTTCGATAACGGTAAAAGTAAATCGCTTAATATAAAAGTGATCTTTAAACTTAAGTCCGTTAACTTTTAAATTATTCTTTTAACACTTTCGAAAGAATAAAAATTAGCTTATAAAACTATTTCTTAGTCTGTTCTTTTAACTTTTGTTTTCTTACTTTCTTATCTTTTTTTTGTTCTATACTTATTTTATAAAAAGACGTGCTTTTAATAATCATTCTTTTTGTTGTAATAAAAAAAAGTATTTCTTACGTTTGTTCTTTTACTTTTAAACCTGCCTTTTATTATATTCTTTATTCTTTCTTTGTTCCTTTTACTTTACTAGCTATTTACTTGTCTTATATAAATTATTCTTATTGTTTAATTGTTTTCTTACTTGTTTTAAGCTTATACAGCTATTTCTTATTTTTTATTTAAAACTATTCTTTTATTTTAAGCGTGCTTAACTACGTGTATTCGAAGGTGAACTGCTATTAAGAAGAATAGGTCCTTCTTACAAATGTACTTATATAAAAAAGCCCTTTTTTTTTTCTTTTTAACATTTTTCTCTTTTTATATAATAACAACTACAACAATACTACTACCCCTTCCTTTTCTTCACAACTACACAATACTACACTAACACTAACGACCTTAATTATCACTTAATTAATCACTATTATTATTAGCTTTATTCCGCTATCTTATATTTGACTCGTAAACCGTAATTTACAAGTCAGATATGCTTTTTAAATTAGCCGCCGTTAAAAGAAAAGCTTTTATCCGAAATGCACTTTTTAGCTTATTAATAAGCGAAAAGCAAGCTACTTTAATCCGATAATCGAGTTTCGAATTAAAGTTCGAAAGACGAATTATTAAGACCTTCGATAAGTTCTTTTAAACTTACCGTTAAATAAGCAACTTTAATCAACTAGCTATACTTAAAGTAGCAACCTTCGACCTTAATAATAGATTAAGTAAAAAAGACGACTTGATCTTGCAATACGATAAGTTTTTACGAACCGAATACGTAAAAAAGAATATAAACGCTAAGAATCTTTTTTCGACTTACGACTAGTTTACTACCAGAGTCATCGCTATCCACTCTTTACGCAACAAAAACGCCGAAAGACATAGACGAATTAAAAAAGCCTTCGACGGCGCTAAAAGCTAATTGCTATACGACGACTACCTTAAAGCTATATGCACTTTAGTTCGCAGCGCTCGCTAATTAAACGTCATTTTAAAAACTTGTACTTTTAACGCTTACGCTATCTAAGTTATCAACTATTATATCGTTGCTTACGTCGCTTTTTAAAAGACTATAATTAATATAACTCGAAAACGCAAGTTTATTAAGCTTAATGCTACGATAATTAACCTCACTTATTAAACCGTAAAAAATAAAACTAACATCAAGTAAAAAAATAAGATTATTATTCCGAACGAAAGACTCTTAAAGAAGCTAAGATTAAAAGTCTTATCATATAGCTTATTAGTTTTAACTTTCGACAATATTAAAAGCGAATACGACGAGCTTAAAAAACGTATAAAGTTTATTAACGAGAATTAAACTTAAAATTTGGTTTTATAAAAAGAATTCGAATCTGAAATTTTATTCGTAAACCGTAATTTACGAATGTTAAATGACTTAATAATTAAAGCGAAACCAAGTTAACCTTTTGCTTTTAAAACTCCTTTGCTTAAATCACTTATTACGCGCTCTTTATTATTATTAACTTTATCTTAAAGATCGATATTATCTTTTATTAATAAGCCTTCGAACGTTAATTTAATTGCTTCGATCATGTTTACTTTACGCAAATCTACCGACGTAAACTCTTTTTTAACTTTTGCACTTAAAGTATAACGCGACCTTTCCGAAAATCAGCTGCTATTAACACTACTCGTTAAAAAAAAAACAACTTCGAATACGAACTAGCTAAAGCCGTATCGAACTGCTACTTCGAACTCGTCGAAATTAAAGACTTTATAAGTATAAACGTAGCTTTTATCAACTTTTATTAAAACTTTTATTAATTAACTTTCAACCGCTTAAACTTAAACGAGAATATCGATAATGCTTTTTAAGTTGCCGCAAAGTCGATTAAAAAAGCTATTAGCTAAATCCGTAAGCTTTTAAAAAACGAATTTTTTAATAACGCGATCTTACGACTCTTCGACCGTCGTAATTAAGTAAAAGTAAATAAAAAAAAGAGCAAAGTAATAAACTACTTCTTATTATCCGAGATCTTTAATTTAAGCTTTAATAACGACGATTACGATTATATAAAAATCTTTTAAAAAATAAAAAACGTATTAAAATTTAAAAATAGATTTAAAAAACTTTTTAACTTAAACGTCTAAACGAAGCTTTGCTTTAGCCGCAAAGTCTTACCGTCCGCTACCGAACTATTAAATAAAGTTTTTTACGAAGTCTATACTTTCGAATACGTTAAATACTTTGCGCTAGCTACGAAAGGCTTTATAATAATAATAATCCGTTTTAACTTATATCGATTTATCGAAGCTTATTAAACCAACGCTTTTAATAACTTTATACTTTACTTAAGCAATTTATCGATATTCGCTATTAAGATTAAAAGCAATACTTTAGTTAAAAGAATATTTAGCTTGAGCTTTTCCAAGTTTAAAGCTAAGCTAATATCTTTTAATAAGCTAAACTAAAGCATTAGCTTTATAAGCACCGCTTAGAAAAATAGCTTTCTTAATATTATAAATGCGAATAGCTATACGAAAGTTTAGCTTATATTAAAAGCTTTTTTCTTAAACGATAAGCACGGCAATTGAACCTTTTTTATTATTATAAACAAAAAGATCTAAATATACTTGCACTACTTTCGGACTAATGATTTAAAAAAAGCTTCGACCGGTGCACTCTTTAACATAATACACTCTTTGATTTAATAAGTCTTCCGAAGCTATTATAAGCTATACTTTGCCGCTTTACTTAATCGCCGAAACAAAAACTATAAGCTTATCGCTTATCCGAAACCTTTTCAGCTTTTTAAATGCAATAATAATGCTCGAATGATTGCGATTAAGCACGACGCTAATATTAAACGACTTATAAACCGTAATTCACGAATAAAAAACAAAGTTTTAAATTACTATTTAATGCTTTATAGCGTAAATAGCAGATCGAAAGCTTAATTATAAAGCTTAAAAGCTACACTTACGATACTACTTTTAAAAAGACCGCTAAATAAAAAGCTTTTAAACTTAAGTCGAAGACTTTAAATGCTTTTAAAAACATTGCGCTACGCTAGCTTTTCGTTATAATCAATAATCTTATTACTTTTATATCGATCATTACGAAACAAAAAGTTTTCTTAAATATAAACGCTTTTTAAAATTCACTTTGCAAATAAGCAATCTTCTTTAACAATTACACCGCTTTATTAAACGATAGCACTTTAAAAAATAAAATCAGCTTTACAAAATACGTTTGCACGATCGTTTTAAAACGCATGCCGTTGACTTTTCGGTAAAGAGTTATTAATAAATTAAATTAACTTTTCGCTATTATAATTTAACTAAACTACGTCAATTACGTATCGAAAGCTTTAATCGGAAAAATAAATTAAAACGAACTTTAAATAATAAAAGAATTAACCGCTATCTTTGCTATATCTCGGACTTAATTTTAAAAACACTTTATTAAGCATAAAAAGAAGTTGTTTTCGATATTTAAAAAAAGATTTATTATTATTTTAAATGCTAAAACTAAGACTTATAAAGCCAAGTCCTTTTCTAAAAGCAAAAGCCGCCGAGCTAACGACTTTATAAACGCCGATAAGTTAAAAGATTTTAAAAAAAGTATACAATCGATTAAGTTGTTTTTTAACGACTTCGATTTAAATATAAAAATCAATTTAAAAAATGCGAAATCTATTCGTAAACTACGGTTTACAAGCTAAATCGGCAATCTTAAAGCATCATCTTCTTAGCCAGAATCTTTAAACCGCGCATTCGATAAAGCTATAAAAGCTTTAAAAGACTTGCTCGAAAACGAAAACGATTTAATTAATAGCTTTAGATTTTATTCTAGCTTTATTAACTTTCCGTCGGTTAAGTTCATACTTATTAACGATGCTATTAGCAATAAACGCAAAAACGATACGCGCTCTTTTACTTTTAAAAATGCTATTATTAATACGTTAACATCTAATACTAACTTAGTTAAAAGAAGAAGACTTTCTTAACTTAAAAAGAACAAAAGAGTTAAAGACGTAAGCACGGAAAAAGATTATAAAGAAGCTGCCGAAAAGTAGTTTAAACGTTTAAAGTTTAAAGACAAAATACTTTTTCTTTTTTTTATATATTAGATTTTTTTCTTTTTTTTATACTTTTTTTTTTCTTCTTGCTTGATAGTAAGCGGAAGCGCTTACTTATTTTATGAAAAGACGGATATAAACACCTTGCTTGATAAAGTACCTGCTATAGCTATTAAGGCTATACTAAACGGACCTATCTTTTATAAGAAGGCATACATCTTTTAGCTAGAACAATCAACGAGCTTTCCACTTATCTTTTTTAGCACTTTTTTATAAGACCATGAGGTCTAGCCTTAGTGTCAGGCTTTTGTATGACACGTCTTTTTTGGTGCTTCTACAATAATAAGTTTTATTATCTACTTCGATAAAGATCGAGTTTAATTAATTTGCAATTCTTAATATATTAATAACTTGATTAATATATTGATAATAAAACGGCACTTATAAATAAATCGATAAGCGTTGAAATATAATTGTTTTTATTTATTTTTTAGCGATAATAAATATTCGAGCTTATAGATATAATTATAAGCTAATATAATTATAAAGTATTTTATCACTTTATATAATAAATTTTTGATTAAATGATATTATTTTTATTAGATTATATTAATTTTATTTACCGTATAGCAACAGCCGAAAAGAAAGCTATAAAGATTATATTTAAATTAAGATTTCTATAAGCATTTTATCTTTGAATATTAATTAAACTTTAATAAATTTAAATAACTACTTGTTATAACGACTTTGAGCGATTATTTAAAGAATTTATAAAAAAGCGAAAAGATTATATAAAGCTTAAAAAGATTATAAAATTATTATTTAAAATTAATAATTATCGAAAGTAAAAATTTAAAAAAGCTAAGTATTAGATTTTTTTTAAGCGATTAAAGAATATATTCTTAACTTCGTAACGCTCGTTAAAGTACTTGCAATTGCAAAACACTCGATCATAAAGGTATTTGAATTCTGATTGCTCTTTAAGATTTAAAAGAGCTGATTCTTTTTATATAATTAAAAGCAATCACGTCTACTAGCTAACTGATAAATTTATTAATCAAGTTGAAAGTCTTTTGACTAGTATAATATATTAAGCGAAGTATATTAAATAGCTCGTGAATTATAGTTTACGAGTGAACTCTTTTAAATACTATTAGCTAGCTAAGGTCGATATAAATATATCGACATTAAGGTTTATATATAAGAAAGTTGTTCGTAATGATTAATTTAACTAAAAGGAGCTTAAAAGCGTTAAAAATATAATTATAATTAAGTTTTAATAAAAAAGAAATAAAAGAAATGAAAAAAAAAACCGCTAGTTAAAACTTAACGATTGTAAGAATGCTGCTTAAAAAGAATTAAACGTAAACAAAACCTTTTTTAAAAATAAACTAACTTAATAAAATATATTTAAATTACAAAATGATGTTATATAATATTAAAGTATATAAGACGTTAATATATAAGTTTAAACTAATAGTTTAATAGCAAATTCGTTAAAATCTAAATATATCTTCTTAAGCTATTAATTCGTTTTCATTTTAAATTACTTTAATTATTTACGAAGATACCGATTTATTTTAAAGTTAAGAATTCGAAAGCTTTATAACTAATTTCTTTGGCTTAGTATTATTAACAATTATTAGATGTTTTAATTAATATTATATTTAAAACGTTAAAGAGATTAAGACTTTTAATACTTAATAATCCTAGACCTTAAGGTATTCTTAATAATAAAAAGCTAATTAAAATCTTTTACGAATCGATTAAAATAAAAAGAAAACTTTTTTTATATAGATTAGATTCGTTTAAGCAGTTTAAAAATCAATAAGAAAGCTTATAATATATTGTAAAAAGTGCGACCGAGCTTTAAAGCATCCGAAGCTAAAGGTTTTTAAAACGAAAGCATTAGCCGATTATTAAAGAACGAACGTTTGCAAAGGCGTCGTAAGTAAGCTAAAATAAAAGCTTCGGCAAACTTAATTAAGATTTAAATCTTTTTAACGCAATTTAATACTTTTGTTTTTATTTATAAATTCGATTAATAAATCTAGTAAATCTGATTAGTAAATCTGATTAGTAAATCTGATTAATAAATCTAATTAATAAATATGATTAATAAATTTAATTTATAAATAATAAAAGTAATATTAAATAGATATATTTATTACGAAAAACGCTTTCGCATTAAGACTTAAAATTAGCATTTCGAAAAAGTGTTTTAAACGTTATATTATTTACGCGAAGCTCGTTTCGAATAATTAATGTTGCTAGATAAAGTGTAAGGTGAGAGCGTGGTCCGTGCATAGTGCACGGACACCTTATCTTTAGCACGCTCTTATTATAACCTCGCTTTTAATTCTTAGTCTTAGATAATACAAGTCAATCAATTATAATATCAACAAAGCTTCTTCGTGATCTAGTATTATTATCAGATTGATACTAGTAATAAGTTATGAACTTCGAAGCTTGATTCAATTTATTTTAAGGTATTTCTAGACTTTAAACACCTTTTTCGGCGTGTTGGAATACTTATTCCTCTTTTAATAATTCGTCACCGTGGCGCGCGATTCTTTTAAACGCGCTTTTATAACACCTTTCGCTGCAATTGATTTTTAATTGCAACTTGCTAGTGTAGCGAAAGGTGAGGCCGAACTTAGCGGTTCTTTAAGCAAAAAGCAAAAGGAAGCTGCAGTCAAGGCAAATTTAATTATATAGCAATAACATACCACGAAGAAAAGAAAGGCGGCAAAGTTATTGCTTGCTTTAAAGAAACTATTATTAGTGCTTGAACTTGAAATCTCTTTATCACTTTCTTAACCGCGCTACTTAACGCTATCAGACGTAAGAAGCTTATTATACGTAGTAGCAACTTTGCTTAAGGTATACTTTTAATCCTTTTTCCGCGAGGCTAATAAAAGTGAACTGTTATTAAGTGAAAACGAGTTTATTACTTTTTTAAAGAAAATCTTTAAGTTGCTAGCGCGCTTAATCGCTAGCGAACCTTTCTCTTTTCCGAGTCTTCCGAGTCTTTTCGAACTACGTATTACGACTATACTTATACGTCGAAAGAAGATGAGTTCGAACTATAGCTTCAACTTACTTAAAGCTTTAAAGCTGAAAAGAAGTAAGAACTATTAATAATAGAAAGATAAGGTGATTAATATTGCTAAGTCTAATAAGATTAATAAATATATTAATTTAAAGTCTCGGTCTTTAATACTTATAGAAGTCGACGAATGCGACGATATAATTAAAGCAGAAGACTTGTAAAGATAGCTAGATTAAGATACCGGAAAATCATAAATAAAGCTTGCAATCACTTTGAATTGCAAAGCTAATCTTCTTAGATACATACAAAGTAAAGCTATTGCTTTAGACATATAAGAGTCTTTACGATATTAGTATAAAGGTTTTAGTACGGTCTTAAAATACAACGCTATTTAAACTTATGTCATGATCAAATATAACGATTACTTTTTTTTAAAGAAGTTCTTAATAGCATTCAAGATTGCAATTACGAAGCTTGATTCGCTAGATATTGCGCCGCTTTTATAATAGAATCTTATAATGTTTATCGCTGCTTGCTTAAAGAAATAGCTTATTTGAGCTGATCGTTAGAAATCGACTTTACAAATAGCGATTATTATATAAAAGAAAGCAGAAATCACTTTCGAATCTCTTATTAAAGATATAACCGACGAAGCTCGAGCTAGCGATTTAATTAAGACGATTAATAGTTAAGCTTTATACGATAACAAATCAAACTCGAACTCGAATAACTCGAATGCGAATAGCAAAAGAGGAAATAAAAGTAGTAATAAAGGTAGAAATGCAGCAAACAAATCGAGATCACAATAGGTTGCAGATAAAAGACTTGATTGCAAACACTGCAAGCAGCTTAAACCTTTATAGCTTTTTAAGGATTGCTTCGTTATTAATAAAGAGTTACGAGAGGCGTTTGAGAAGAGAACTAGCAAGAAGGTTATCTTATATTTCAAGCGTGTTAAGAACAAAAAAGGTGGAGGAAATAATAATAATAAAAAAAAGGACGATAAGGAAGTTGACGGAGAGATCTTTTCTTATGCGCTCTTTTTTATTGAAAAACCTTTAGCTATTGCTATTGCAAGTGGCACAGTATATTATACGTCGTCAAATAAGAATCGTTAGCTTTACGATACAAGAGCAACTGATCACGTTTGCAATGATCTCTTTAAGTTTATTATTTATATAGTTAAAGAGGATCTCTTTTTTATGAATATTGTAAGAGGCTTAGTTCGCTTTTTTAGTATTAGCACTTGTGTTATTAAATGCTTTAGATCACGAGGCTTAGCAAGCGTTATTGAGTGTAAGAATACGCTTTATATGCTTTAAAGTCTTGTTAATTTATACTTAGGTTTAAAGTTAAGCAAAATCGGTAGTTATTTAAAAAGAGGTAAGTTGCTTACGGCTATCGATAAAGAGATTTGTAAGGTGGATGTTAAGCTGTTCATTATTAAAGATGACTTTTGCGCACCTTTTGCTTTTATCACCGGCTATGCTTTACTTGCAGCTATTAAGAAAGCTTTTATTGATATTAAACTTTAGTATAAACGCATATGCTATGCTAGCTTATAAGCAGTTCGCGACACTTAAGGTAATGTTGTAAAAATGAAGTTTAAGGAGACTAAAACTAATAAGATACGTATTTGCGCTTTTTATAAGAAAGGTCGTTTTATTTGAAAGACTAATAAGGTGTTAGCACGTAAAAGACTTACGATTGCTTTACAAAAGCTATACGTAGATGTGGTTCATTTGACTTTAATTAAGATTTAGGGTCACAAATAAGCTTTAATCTTCATTTGCTTAGCTATAATAGCTAGGTAAGGATATACTTACGCAGTCAAAAGTGACGCTTTCTTAGTTAATAAGAAGATGATTCGCTTTGCTAAGACTTAATATAATCGCACGATTAAAGTGTAGCGCTGCGACGGAAGTAAAGAATACTTTTTTAAGCAGATAAGAGAGTTGGCCGACCATCTTAATATATTACTTAAAGAATTAACACTTTACACTTTCGAGCAAGACGGTAGATTAAAGCGATCAATCCGTACTTTAATAGAAAAGCTACGTATTGCAATTATTAACTAAAAGATTTTTGAGTTCTCATAGCTCGAGTGCTTGATAGCAGTAATCTATATCATTAATCTTATAGCTAATACTGCTCTTTTAAATGGAAAGACTTTTTATAGGGCTTTTTAAGATGATATTGAGTTAAAAGTAATTTATAAACTTTCGGTTAAGCACTTGCGAGTCTTCGGATGCAAGGTTTACGTCTTAATTAAGCTTGAACGCTGCGTATAAAGTTGCAAGCTAGCGCTTAAAGCTAAGGTCGGAATATTAGTTGGTTTCGAAAGTAGTAATATCAAGCGAGTTTACGTTTTTTTTCGATTTAATAAAAAGGTGATTCGTACTTCTTATATTCGTTTTGATAAAGATGGACTCGTTACCGATTTTATCTTTAAAGAAGAGGAGAAGGTGCTACTTAAAGCTAAAGGTGACTAAGTTGACCGTAGTCAGCTTACTTTTAGCTAGCATAACTAAGATTAAAAGACTTTTAAAAGCTTTGATTACTACGTTTAAAATAAACTAGATTTCGACGATAATTTAAAAGAGAGTGAAGATAAAGAAGCTATCGACAAGCTCTTTGAACTTTATAAAGCTCTTTTTTTAAACGATAAGGAGGAGGTTGAAAAAGAGGTCGAAGAGGAAGTTGTCTTTTTAAAGTAAATGATATGACTTTCGAGGCTTTTATTATTCGGAGACTACGCAAAATCTACTTTTAGGTTCTTTTTTCGGAACGAGTAAATACTCGGTCTAGCACTCGCAACGCTGCTGCTGCTTTATTAGCAAACGTAACTATTAAAGAAGGAATAAACACTTATTAATAGACTTACTTTAACGCTGCTAAAGAGTCATTATTTGCAGACGATCTTTAGATCGTAAAAGAAGCTTTAGCACGCTTAGATGCAGATAACTAGCGCTAAGCTATTATTAAAGAGTACTTTGCTTTTCGACGCAAAGAGACGTAATCAATTATAAAAAAGCGTGATATCTTTAAAGATAAACGTATTTTAAGCTCACGTTTATTATTTAAGATTAAAAGAGATAAAAATAGAAAGATCGAGCGATATAAAGTGAGATTCGTAGTTCAAGGTTACATATAATAGAAAGGCCGTGATTACGATTAGACCTTCGCTAAAGTATATAAATCAACTGTTTAAAAGCTCGCAATTGCTTTAGCTGCTCTGTACGACTTAAAGGTCTAACAGTTCGATATTAACACTGCTTTTTTAAATAGTAAAGCTGATAGCGATATTTATGTTAAAGCTTTATTAAGATAAGTCGAATTCGGTTACACTCTTATTAATAAAGACTGCTTAAAGCTACTTAAAGCTTTATATAGTTTTAAATAATCATTACGCTTTTAATAGAAGTTGCTACGAAAGCGATTTGCTAAGCTAAGATTCGCTTTTATAGAAACCGATAATGGTGTTTATATTAATAAAGACTTTAAAATTATAATTGTCACTTATGTTAACGACTTCTTAATGATCGGTAAATCGGGATTAGTTTACGAGCAATTTAAGAAGGATCTGCATAACGTTTTTAATATCACTTGCATTAGCGAAGCTTTTTATTTCTTAAGAGTTAGAATCGTTAGAGATCGAGTAGCTAGCACTATTACTTTGTGCTAAGACGCTTATATTAATAAGGTGTTAGACCGTTTTAATATGTTTAACTGTAAGAGTGCACTTATACTTTTTGCAAGTAGCTTTGAAGTTCATAAAGTTAAATTCGAGAGCTAAGCTACTTAATACGAGATTACGCTATATCAGTTAATCGTTAGCTCTTTGCAGTACTTCGCAACTTACACTCGATAAGATATTGCTTATTATTGCTTTTTATTAGTTAAATTCTTAATTAATTTGTCACTTTAATATATAGCTGCCGTTAAGCGCGTTTTATAGTATTTATAAAGTATTTGTATACTATTAATTGTTTTTAATAAAAAAGACGCTAAGCTTACTAAATTGATAAGCTATTGCGATTCCGATTAGGCCGGCTTTAGAATAAGTCGAGTTTTATATAACGGAAGAGTATTCTTTTTTGCAAAAAGCGTTTTTAACGTCATTTCCAAACGCTAGACTATTGTAGCTCTTTTTTTAACCGAGGCTAAGTACGTAGCTATATGCAAATTCGCTTAAGAAGCCGCTTAGATTAAGCAGGTACTGTGGTGGAGTTGCGGCTCTGTATTTGTTTTGTCCATGTATATAGTACTGATGCTAAGCACCTTTGTTACGTGGGTGCGCTGCATGCTTTGGCCTTGCTAAGCACGTGGTTAAGTCACGTGCAAGCTCTTATATAGACGAGTAGTTAGTTCTTCTTTAAACTAGCATCACATTATTATATAATATAATACACGTACTTATAATACACATTCGAATGTCTTTCGATCGTCTTCTTTTTCTCTTTTTATTCACTTACGATTTTATTATAATTATATTCATATATATCTTTTGATTTAACGTTAAGTATATATCGAAGCTCTTCTTTTTTATATATATTTAATGACTTACGTAAAGATTCGAACTAAAAGTTAGTTTTCATACCCTTTTTAAACTTGCTTTTTTTACGAGAAGCTATATATTCGAAGTTCACGTTATACGTTAAGCTATTGACTATATGCTTTTATAATACTTTTTCGAAGAGTATTCGATATACGTTAAGCTAATAATTAAGTGCTTTTACATATAAGCTTCGAAGCTATTGCTTTAAAAGCGATCTTTCTTCGATTTGTGTCCGTCGAGCATGCTATTCGATATACTCGATAAGTATTATTTAAAAAGTTGTTACTTTAGTTCGAAGATCGAGCTAGCTAGAGTTTAATTCGGTATTTATAAAGTTTTATTTATTTAAGCTACTTTGCACGGCGATACGCTCGAAGTATTATTCGTTTAATATACTTTATTCTTTTCGATTTAACATCGTTTCTAATACGAGTTTGCTGCTTTTCTTTCTTTAAAAAAGTAAGCAATAGTTAAGTACCGGAAATATTACGCTAAGCTTAAGAAGTTGAAAATTTAATACTTACTTTGCAATAAAGATTACGTATAAAGACTTCGAATTGCTTTCGAATATCTTTCGCTTTAATAAATAAAAGATATAACGAGCGGAAATAAGTGTTATATAATTCGGAATCGTTTTAATATCGCATTATATTAAAAGCAAGCTATATGCTTGCACGAAAGCTCGGCTATTATTCGACTTCGTTTTTATTTCGATACATTTAATTTCGGCAATTACTTTTCCGCTTATTCGGATCTTACGTTTAAGAGTTAAACGTATTACTAATATCATTTATTATATCGATTTAATTTCGATTATTTAACTCGACGCGATCGATACTCGACTTTTTAATAAATTATTTTCGACGCATCGAGATCTTATATTTTTATAACATTTCTTTATATATTTAATATTGATTACAAATTATATTTATTTCATTTTTATTATTTATTTATATTTATATTTATATTATTTTTGTTTTCTTTTCGCATTCGTTTCGAAACACTTTTACATTTTAATCGATATTTATTAACTTAATTTAACGAGCTTACGTTAAAGCTCTCGGAAATCAAAAAGAGCTATAACTTTTTCGACTTAAAAAGATTTCGAACTTAACGAAAATACTATTCGTAAGTTGATCGAAGACGAAGTGAAAAGGATTTAAGCTTTCTTATTTTTCGTAAATGCTTTAAATTACGTAAGTATTCGTAGACCTTTCTTTAAACTTAAAGCTTTTAAAATGCTTGCTTTCGATAAAGCTAATATTACGGATTATATTCGCTAGCTCGAACGAGCGTTTAAAAACTACGGTATCGTTACCGATTCGAAAAAGAAGTAATACTTTATTAAGTATAATATCTTTAGCTCTTTCGATTATAATATACGTTGCAATATCGAAAGCTTTAACGGCTTTTCGGACTCGAAAGTGACTTAAAACGACTTCAAATCAATAGTTAAAGAAAAGTACAAAGCTTTCGATTTAATTAAATAAAAAGATAGTATTAGCTTCTTGAACGACTTAAGCAATAAGTAGATAGCAAAAGAAAGAGCTTTTAAAGCAAAGCTTTTACAATTCACCCGCTAGTTTAATTTTACGAGCTTTGCTTGCTTTGCTAATAAAAATATTATTAATAAGCAATTAAAATAGAAGTTTTTCGGTTGCTTATTATTATCGATGCAAAATCGAACTTAAAAAAACGTTAAACTTAAAAAAGATTACTTATAAACGTATAATATAATATATATTATAGTTAGCGACTTAATTAAGCAAAAACAGATCATTGCGAAACGGATTAAAGAATACGGTTACGCCGAGATCTTTAAAGCTTTTTCTCGTTATAACTTTTATTAAAACGAGAACTTTCGTCTTTAAGTACCGTTTATTATTCTCGAGAGCAAACGAAACTTATACGTTTCGCTTTTTTATAATATTTACTTTAATAATACTTATGCTTTTCTTTTTTACCGCGCAAGCATTACCGCTGCAAGTTCGATTACTTCGTTTATCGATTTTGATTTAAAGATCGAGGCTTTTATAAAATAGCTAGCGAAAGTTAGTATTTACTTAAGACTTACCGACAGCTTCGCTCTCGTATTAAAAGAAGCTTATATAAACTTATTAAAAGCAGCTTAATATAGAAAGATTTAAGAAATCGCTTTATACCGAGTTTACGAAATCAATGCGGCCGATACTTATTCGAACCGAAGCTACGTTATATCGAAAAAGAAACGGTTTTTAAACGATTTTACGTACATTTTTTATTAATGCTAATAGACTTTTGATTTACTTAACTATTAACAAAAGCCTTATAAATATTAAAATCAATACTACTTGTTTATACTTTAATACGGATTTGCTTTTCATTTTAACGAAGCGGACTTAATATGTATAAAACTATATTGAAAAGAAATATTATCGATCTCGTTTTAGTTTTAAAACGATACTTTTAAGTATAAGCAAGTTTTAAAAAAGGTTCGTAAGATAATAAATGATCTTAATCTTAAGCGTCGTTATAAAGCTTTAAAAGCATAACGAGAATCTATTAAAGAGGCTGTACGAAAACGTATTAAAGCGCTTATTCGAATAACTAACGGCGGTAATACGAAAGCTTTTCGTATTAACGACTTTAATACTTTAAATATAATTTGTTAACGATATATTATATTAACGGATTCATATGCTCGAGTGTTTAATATAAAAGCTATTATTGCATTAGTAAAAACTCGAGCGCGCAACGCAGCTTCTCGAGTTACGCTATACTCGTTAAAAGACGCTTTTTTAATAAAAGCAAAAGTCTAGTTTACTTATAATTAACTTAAAGTTACTTTCGCTAAATTAATAGAAATAAATAAACTCGAGCTCGCTTATACCGCGATTCTTAATCGAAACGCTTTACGACTAAAAGACTTACGGAATCTGCTCGTCACACTGTTAAAAGCTTTTAAAGCTGCACTTAAGCTTAAGGCCAAGCTTTTTAAGACTGCTAAATTATACGAAAAGCTTAACAAAATAATCTCTTTCTTAAGAATAGACTACGAAGCGACTCGTATTAAGCTTTTAAAAAAGCGCGATTTGCTTAAAAACTTAACTTTAAGTAAGACTATTGCGTTCTTCGCTATTCTTTTTACTTTTAAACGATTTTCTTTCGAAAGTATAATCGATAAGATGATTTAATAAACTTTTATTAACGAAAGCGTTATTAACTGCTTTTAAGCTACGATTAGCGTTGCGAAAGCTTCGAAAGATTGCTTAATCATAAGTAGCAGGCTTATACCGAAAGCGACGGATAATTCGGTAAAAGACGGATTTGCTTTAAAGCTTTAACGACTTATTTAAAAAAAAAGTAATATCTTTTTATTTAATAGCGATCTATTTTGCAAAGTAACGAGTCGTTTTATCGATGAAGCGCTTTATCGCAAGAATTTACCTTTTCTTTTTTCTTTTATTACTTCGACTTACGGCCGAATCACCGGTAAAGCAGACTTTATATAAGTCTTTGCTCGATTAAAACAGATCTTATATAAAAATGCTATTGCTTAACGGTTTTAACTTAAACGCTTATTCGAATTCTTTTAAATAACTAAGCTTTAATTGCAAAAGAATATCCGTAGCAGCTAAATTAAGCACCGCCGACGCAATACGCTTTTCGCACTCGAAGCGCTTTCGATTTAAAAACGTTTTTATTTTATTTTTATTATCGGCTTTATTTCGATTCTTTTTATAATCGTATTTTATAATGTTTTTTAATTCTAATATCTCTTTTTCGATTAATTTACTCGTAAAGATCAGCGTACTTTACGAATTATAATCGAAAGTGATACGGAACTTTTTTCGACGGAAATCGGCTTTGCTTCGACGTTTAATTAGTTATTTTTTAAATACTCTTATTATTATTCGCTAACTTTTAAAATTATTATTAGTATACTCGGCTAGTTTTTAATTATTAATGCGCGAGCTACATTCGATACAAGTGCAAAGGTTAGCGTTATTACTTACGACGCTATAATTAAATTCGAAGTCTTTATAGCTTACGATTAAAAGATAAGCTTTCGAATAATCACCGGTTTATTATCGCGCTTTATCGGATACGCCGATAATATGTTTATTAATATCGAAAGTGCTACGATTTATACTCGATTTTACGTTATAAATTCGCTAAGGTTTCGATTTATATTCGGTTACTTTTTTATACGCAAAGCAAAAATCGGTTTTCGATACTTTTCGAATTATAAAAGTAGCTTTATTATTATAATAATTATTAATCCGTTTACGAGTTAAGTTACTTAAGCTAAAGTAAGCGATAAAACGAATTAATACGACGAAGCTATCGATCGCTTAAAAGAGCAAAGTATAAGCTTTATTTATTACGATAAGTCTTCGAGTAGCAACGGCAGCGACTCGGAAAACTAATAACCGGCTTCGTTAAAAGCGTTAAAGTCGATATATTAAAAGCTTTTTGCTTTTCGTTTAATTTCGAAAGCGAAACGTTGCAGTATTAAAAAAGAGACGACTTTATTACTTAAGAGCAGTTTATCGATGTTTTTACTTTTACGAAATGCGATCTTTTAATAACTTATTAAATAAATACTATTAGTACCGATAATTTTATAACCCGCTATTACGATTATATCGATTATTAAAATTCGATACTTTATCGGATTTAAAAAAAGATCTTTTCGAACTCGGCTAAAGTATTCGGTATATATAAAATTAAAAATAAAAAGATCAAGCTAATTAAAAAAGCAAACGGCGTAAAAGCAGCATCAAGTAGCAAGGTTGATTAGTACGAGCTATCGAAGGCTAAAGATACGCTATAAGAATAAGTAAGAGAATATAAGTAATACTTTTTTCCGCGTATTGCCGATATACCGAAAGGCTTTCGAATTATATTCGAACGTATAGCGAACTTAAATATCGGTAATATATTACGGCTTAAAGAAAAGGATTTGTTTAAAAAGATGATATTAAATAAAGAAAAATTAATCGTATTCGCTTAATAAAAGTGCGGTAAGTTTTACGACGACGTATTATTACCGATTAAGCTTAAAACTATCTTATATACGGCTTAACAAGCTTTTAATTACTCGTGTCCGAAGGCTTTATAGCTTATTATTATTAAAATGCTTTAAGACAAGCTTAATAAAAGAGTTTTAAAGTATTGCGAAAGACCGTACCGGAATTAATAGTTTTTAATAGCTAAAAAGCAACCGAGCTAGTACCGACTTATTAACTTAGCAATTTTACTT
The DNA here is from genome assembly GCF_022702325.1 of Drepanopeziza brunnea f. sp. 'multigermtubi'. Taxonomy (NCBI): domain Eukaryota; kingdom Fungi; phylum Ascomycota; class Leotiomycetes; order Helotiales; family Drepanopezizaceae; genus Drepanopeziza; species Drepanopeziza brunnea. Next base: position 554,767 of record NW_027094080.1, on the reverse strand, counting down.
AATGCAATTATACAAAAAGACGCTAATCTATCTTTAATTATAGATAAGTTTGCTAAAGAGTTTTTTAGTTGCTAGATAGCTAGCTTAATCGACTTTTATTCGAGCTATGATTAATAAACACTTTATTAATCGAATAAAAACTTTACCGCTTTTTTTATACCGCTAAGTCTTTTCCGATGCACTACTCTTTCGCAAAGTATTATAAATTCGATAGCTTAATTCGTTCGAATAATTAATTTTATTTTAAAGCTTTTGCAACTTAAGGTCTTTATGTTATTTATCGACGATATTAAAGTAAAAGGATTATAAACGGACTATTCCGACGAAGAAGCATTCTCGAGTATACGTCGATTCGTACTTGAATATATTTAAAACATCGATAAGACTTTAAAACGGATTAAGCGCGCTAATATTATAATCGAAGAAAAATTATAATTCTATTAAGATAAGATGAATATAATAAGATTCGTATGCAATTCGAAAGGTCGAGAACTCGTTGCGAATAAAGTTATTAAGATTAATAATTAAAAAACTTTCGAAAACGTTATTAAAGTTAAAAGATTTTTAAGCTTTTACTTTTACTTTTGCATTTAAGTTAAAAGATTCGTATATATTGCTGACCTTTTTTATAACTTTATAAAAAAAGATATAGATTAACAATAAACCGAAGCGCATTCGAAAGCTATGCGAATATTATAAAATGCTTTAACGACGGCTTCGGTTTTAATTAAGATCGATTACGAAAACTAAAATAAAGAAATAATAATAAGAACGGACGTTAGCTTAAAAAGATAAAAAAGATATATCGGCTAACGCGAAATTACTTTTAATAAAGTATAGCCGGTTCAGTACGAGTCCGAAGCTTAAACGAAAGCAAAACGGAACTACGACGCTATTAAACGGAAGTGCTATAAAGTATTTAAAGTCTTTAAGAAACTTAAGCTATAGATTATTAAAGTGCACTTTATCTTCGAAATTAATACTAAAGTGCTCGTTGCTTAACTTCGACGAAGAGCTATTAATATACTTTTAGCTTTAATTATACGCTAGCTAGCTTAAATTAATCTTTTCGATTTTAAAGTCCGATATATCTTTAATAAAGATTATACTGTTACCGATGTATTATCGAAACGATTATAGCACTTCGATAATTTAAGCGAAAAAGATAAGAATAAGTTCGATAATAGCTTGCTAGCCGACTTAATACTTATTAAAGCTCGAAACGGCTTCGAAGAACTTTCGATAAACTTTTTAATAAATATTCGCTAATCTATTTTTAAAGATATATTTTAAAGCTCGAAAAAAGCGAAGAATGCAAACTTAAACGAGTTTAACGACGATTACGATTATAAAAGTTTTTTAAATTTAATCGAATACTTTTCGAAATCAATTCGAATAGCTATTTTTTTAACGACTTTACGAAGACTTAAAGACTTAAATAAAGTAAAATGCCGTAAGTTTAAAAAGAAAGCTATTAAATATAAAGTGAACGATAAAAAACTTTAAAAACTTTCGACGAAAAGTCTTTTCTTTCGATTAATAGTCGATAAGCCTTCGATTAAAACGGATATTATTACGGCTTGTTACGATAAAAGTAGTTATAAAAGCTATAAATCAATTTATTATCGTGTTTCTTAACGTTACTTTTAAAATAAATATTATACGAACGTTAAACAATTCGTTAAAACTTATAAAGAATGTTAATATCGAGCAGCTAATAAGCTCGAAGAGCTATTGCATCTTACTCGATCTAATAGCTTAATAAAACGTTAAGCTATCGATATTACTTATTTACTTACGCGCAATAGCAAAAGCTATTTAATTATTATTAAAGATAATATAAATAAATAAGTCGAAGCGAAAGCGATTCGGACTCGAGACTCGCTTTCGATAGTTAAGTTTATTTAAAAAGACATCATCTATCGCTATAAGATTTTCTTTTAATTAATAGTCGACGGAAGTTCGGAGTTTAAAAAAGAGGTAATCGATTTATTCAATAATTAAAGAATTAATCGAGTCGTAATCTTAATATATTACTTTTAAGCGAATAGAATAATAGAACGCGGCTACGGGCTAATTAAAAACGCATTAAGTAAGCTTAAAAGCATCGATTAGATTGCGCAATTGCTAGCCGTTTTATTCGCCGACCGCACTTCGGTGTATACTCTTATCGGATTCACTTTTTTTTATATAATATATAGTAAAGAAGCAATGCTTTCGATTAAGATTCGAATTTAATCTTAAGCTACGTTATTTTAAAAGTTAATAATTAATCGTGCTAAGCTTATCGAATTAAAAGCACGCTAGTTTCGAATGCGAAACGAAGATGTTACGAAAGCTATACTTAAGAAAACCCGCTGCCGTTAAAAAAGAAAAGATGCTTTTAATAATAAAAAGAACTTTTGAATTAGACTTTTAAAAGTAAGTGACTTAATCTTTAAACACGACTCGGTACGTAAAGTAGATATATCTAACGTTAAGAAGTTAGATTTTCGATAGCTTAGCTTTTATTAAATTTCGTCGATAAATATAAAAAGATATTATAAGTTGAAAAAGCTAAAAGAAAACGAGGCTTTGTTAAATAAAACATTTGCTAGCAATCGATTAAAAAAGTTTTACGTACGATATACTTTCGAAGCGTTATTACTTCGCTTTAAGCTTTAAATAAAAAGATCTTTAAAATAGCTTTTATTAAATAAAGTGGCCGAGTCCGGCTTTTAGATTAAGCGCTTAAATAGATTTGTTATTCGATTACTTAGCTTTACGGAAAAGCAACGGAGCTAATACGCAAAAGTCTTTATAAGCAATAATGAAAAAGTAATAAAAAATGATTAAGTTATAAAAGCATAATTATACGTAAAAGAAAGACGAGTTTAGATTTGATTTTTAATTTTTTCTTTATTTAAATTTAGTTTTTTTTGTTTTTTTTTTTCTTATACTTTTTTTATTTCTTTTTTTATATTAAAAAGCTTTACGTTATTATACTTATATGCCCTCGATCTATTATATACGAACATGTTATATATATAAAGCGGACCTTACTCGGAGGCTGATTAAAAAAAGCATACGAAAAATCTATTATATTAATTACTTAGCAAGCTGTTGATACGCGATAAAAACCTTTCCGACTTTACAACTTAAAGCTAAGTAGAATAGTACGAAAGCCTTTCGTAGCACTTTAAGTATTGCTTTTACTTTTCGAAGTCTTATCGATATTACTACGATTCGAACCTTTCGAAGAACTATCGGTATTGCTGCGATTAAAAGCTTAGCGAGCACTTCGGCGGAGCTTTTTCGTAATAAAAAGTGCTAGCGATTCCGAAGATAAAGATAAAAAAGACGAAGACTTTTCGGCAATCTATTGTAGTTAAATCGGAAAAGAATTATAAAAAGTTCGCAATATACACTTACGCAGTTAAAGAAGTTATTTAATAAAGTATTATTTCGATTTATTGCAGCTAAGATCTAACGTAATAAGTTTAACGAAGCTAGATCGGCGGTAATAGCGGCGGCAAGTAAGCGTAACGTTAAGACGAGACTTAAATTAGCTAAAGGACTTTTAATATTAGCGGCAGCAAAAAAAGCAATAGCGATATAAGCTTAAAGAAAAAAAAAAGCATTATTAACTCGAGAAGCAAAAGTACGGCGAGTCTTTATAAAAAGGTTATTTGCAATTGTACTTTTACGAAAAACGTCGTCGGCCGTTTTAATTTTATTATTTATAGCTGTTATCGTATTTATTAAGACTATACCGGCATTAACGACTTTTACGAAGAGCTATCGAATCGGAATTAAAACGAATGTAAAACGAAAAGTAAGATAACTTACGAAAATGCAAGTTGACTTAATAGCATAGCAACGCTCGCATTTAATAAATTTATCAAAAGAAAAGATGCATCGATTCGCAGCATTATCGATAGTTTTGCTTGCGTAGCTTACGCACCGAAAGCAAATCGAAAACATAATAATAAAAAATAAAGTTATTAAGTAATAATGCTAAAAGAAAAATAAAAAAATATAAAGTTAATATAAAAAAAGAATTGATTATTCATAACAAGACTTTAAGTATATACTGCCGCTTTTGTTTTCTTTATTACGTTACCGCTTTAAGTCTCGCGCTATTACCGATTCGGCAATGCGTTACCACTTGACCGCTTAAACCGGCGCACGCTTATCTTAACGATAATATCAACGCTCGAGTTAATATTATTCTTATAATTAAATAAAAGTATTATAAAAGATATAAAAAAAAGTTAAACTCGAAAGATTATCTTGCATTTTCGTTGCTATTCTTATCTTCTTTATTATATTATATACGTTTTATATTAACACCGATCCGGCGATGTATTATTAAATAGTATTTTAAGATTATATTACGACCGTGCAATTCGGCTATATGCTCGTCTCGCAAGCACAACTCTATCACTTTAATAAGAAATTATTCGAAAGCGAGTCTGATTCGAAAGAAAGACGTATGTAATAGAGTTGCGGCTTTATATTTATTTTATTTATATATATAATACTAATGCTAAACACTTTTATCACGTAAGTGCGCTGCATGCTTTAGCTTTGTTAAGCACGTAATTAAGTCACGTGTAAGCTTTTATATAAACGAATAGTTGGTTTTTTTTTAAACTAGCATTATATCATTACACAATACAATACACGTACTTATAATATACATTCGAGTGTCTTTCGATCGTCTTCTTTTTCCTTTTTTATTCACTTACGATTCTATCATAGCTATATTCATATATATCTTTTGATTTGACGTTGAGTATATGTCGGAGCTCTTCCCCTCCATAGTACTTAATGAGGTTAGCTATAAGAAAGCTGATGCGAAGAAAATTAAGAAGATTTGTGACTTATAAAAAGCATTCTTACTTTTTGAAAACTTTAAATACTATTAAAAAACTAAGCATATCGATATTAAGTTTTATTACGTACGCTATAAAGTGGCAAAAAGACGACTCGATCTGTAGTATATTTTTAGCAAAGAAAATATCGCCGACGGTATAATAAAGCTATTAAATAATATAGATTACGCTGCTTTTATACAACTGCTTCGAATGAAGGTGCTAGAGCTATAGAGCTTAGCAAGAGGTGTTTTCTTAGCAAAGGGTAGTGTGGTGGAGTTGGGACCTTGTATTTGTTTTGTCCATGTATATAGTACTGATGCTAGGCACCTTTGTCACGTGGGTGCGCTGCATGCTCTAGCCCTGCTAAGCACGTAGTTGGGTTACGTGCAGGCTCTTATATAAACGAGTAGTTAGTTCCTCCTTGAACTAGCAACACACTATTATATAATATAATACACGTACTTATAGCACATATTCGAGTGTCCTTCGATCGTCTTCCTTTTCCCTTTTTATTTACTTACGATTTTATTATAGCTATATTTATATGTATCTCTTGATTTAACGTTGGGTATATATCGGAGCTTTTCTTTTTTATATATATTTAATAACTTACGCAAAAAATCGAACTAAAGGTTGGTCTTTATACTCTTTTTAGACTTGCTCCTTTTACGAAAAGCTATATATTCGGAGTTTACGTTATACGCTAAGCTATTAATTATATGCTTTTGCGGTGTTCTTTTAAAAAGTATTCGATATACGTTAAGTTAATAATTAAATGCTTTTGCATATAAGCTTCGAAGCTATTATTTTAAAAGCGATCTTTCTTCGATTTATATCCGTCGAGCATGCTATTCGATACATTCGATAAGTGCTACTTAGAAAGTCGTTACTTTAGTTTAAAGATCGAGCTAGCTAAAGTTTAATTCGATATTTATAAAATACTATTTACTTAAACTATTTTGCACGGCGATACGCTCGAAGTATTATTCGTTTAATATACTTTATTCTTTTAATTTAATATCGCTTTTAATACGAGTTTATTACTCTTTCTTCTTTAGAAAGGTAAGCAATAGCTAAGTACCGGAAATATTACGCTAAGCTTAAGAGATTAAAAATTTAATACTTATTTCGCAACGGAGATTACGCATAAAAATCCGAATTGCTTTCAAATACTTTTCGCTTTAGCAAATAAAAAATACGACGAGCGGAAATAAGTATTATACAATTCGGAACCGTTTCGATATCGCATTATATTAAAAGCAAGCTATATGCTTGCACGAAAGCTCGGCTATTATTCGATCTCGTTTTCATTTCGATATACTTAATTTCGGCAATTACTTCTTTGCTTATTACGGATCTTGCGTTATAAAGTTAAACGTATTATTAATATTATTTATTATATCGATTTGATTTCGATTATTTAGCTCGAAGCGATCGACATTCGACTTTTTAATAAATCACTTTCGACGCATCGAGATCTTATATCTTTATAATATTTTTTTATATATTTAATATTTATTACAAATTGTACTTATTTTATTTTTATTATTTATTTATATTTATATTATTCTCGTTTTTTTTTTTGCATTTGTTTCGAAACACTTTTACATTTTAATCGATATTTATTAACTTAAATCTAGCGGGCTTATATTAAAGCTTTCGGAAATTAAAAAGAATTATGACTTCTTCGATTTAAAAAGATTTCGAATTTAGCGAAGATGCTATTCGCAAGTTAATTAAGAACGAAGTAAAAAAGATTCAAGCTTTTTTACTCTTCGTAAATGCTTCGAATTACGTAAGTATTCGTAAACTTTTTTTTAAATTAAAAGCTTTTAAAATGCTTGCTTTCGATAAAGCTAATATTACGGATTATATTCGCTAGCTCGAACGAGCGTTTAAAAATTACGATATCGTTAGCGATTTAAAGAAAAAGCAATGCTTTGCCGAGTATAATATTTTTAACCTTTTCGGTTATAATATACGTCGCAATATCAAAAGCCTCGGCGGCTTTTCGAACTCGAAAGTAATTTAAGACGACTTTAAATCGGCGGTTAAAAAAGAATATAAAGCTTTCGATTTAGCTAAATAGAAAAATAATATTAACTTTTTAAACGATTTAAGCAATAAGTAGATAGCAAAAAAAAAAGCTTTTAAAGCGGAGCTTTTATAATTCATTTAATAGTTTAATCTTACGAGCTTTGCTTGCTTAGCTAATAAAGATATTATTAATAAATAATTAAAGTAAAAGTTCTTCGATTGCTTATTATTATCGATATAAAATCGGACTTAAAAAAACGTTAAATTTAAAGAAGATCACTTTCAAACTTATAATATAATATATATTATAATAAGCGACTTAATTAAGAAAGAATAAATCATTGCGGAACGGATTAAAAAATACGATTACGTCGAGATTTTTAAAGCTTTTTCTCGTTATAATTTTTATTAAAACGAAAACTCTCGTTTTTAAGTACCGTTTATCATTCTCGAGAATAAGCGAAACTTATACGTTTCACTTTTTTATAGCATTTACTTTAATAATACTTATGCTTTTCTTTTTTATCGCGCAAGCATTATCGTTGCGAATTCGATTACTTTATTCGTCGACCTTGACTTAAAAATCAAAGCTTTTATAAAACAGCTAGCGAAGATTAATATTTACTTAAGACTTATTAATAGCTTCGCTTTTATATTAAAAAAGGCTTATATAAACTTATTAAAAGCTATTTAATATAAAGAAACTTAAAAGATCGCTTTGCATCGAGTTTACGAAATCAATGCGGCTAATATTTATTCGAATCGAAGCTACGCTATATCGAAAAAAAAAACGATTTTTAAACGATTTTACGTGCATTTTCTATTAATGCTAGCAGACTTTTAACTTACTTAACTATTAATAAAAGCCTTATAAATATCAAAATTAATGCTACTTATTTATGCTTTAATACGAATTAACCTTTCATTTTAACGAAGCGGACTTAATGTATATAAGATTATATTAAAAAGAAATACTATCGATCTCGTTTTAATTTCGAAACGATACTTTTAAATATAAGTAAGTTTTAAAAAAAGTTCGTAAGATAATAAATGATCTTAATTTTAAGCGTCGTTATAAAGCTTTAAAAGCATAACGAAAATCTATTAAAAAGGCCGCATAAGAACGCGCTAAAGCGCTTATTCGAGCAGCTAACGGCGGCAATGCAAAAGCTTTTCGTATTAACGACTTTAATACTTTAGATATAATTCGCTAGCGATGCATTATATTAACGAGTTTATATGCTTACGTATTTAATATAAAAGCTATTATTGCACCGATAAAAACTCGAGCGCGCAACGCGGTCTTTCGAGTTACGTTATACTCGTTAAAAAACGCTTTTTTAGCAAAAGCAAAAGTCTAATTTACTTATAGCTAGCTTAAAGTTATTTTCGTTAAGCTAATAAAAATAAATAAACCCGAGCCCGCTTATACCGCGATTTTAAATCGAAACGCTTTACGATCGAAAGACTTACGAAATCTGCTTATTACGCTATTAAAAGCTTTTAAAGCTGCATTTAAGCTTAAAGCTAAGCTTTTTAAAATTGCTAAATCATACGAAAGACTTAATAAAGTGATCTTTTTTTTAAGAATAAATTACGAAGCGACTCGTATTAAGCTTTTAAAAAAGCGCGATTTGCTCGAAAACTTAACTTTTAATAAGATTATTGCGTTTTTCGCTGCTTTTTTTACTTTTAAACGATCTTTTTCCGAAAGTATAATCGATAAAATGATTTAGCAAACTTTTATTAGCGAGAGCGCTATTAATTGCTTTTAAGCTACGGTTAGCGTTGCGAAAGCTTCGAAAGATTGCTTAATTATAAATAATAAGCTTATATTAAAAGCGACGGATAATCCGGTAAAAAACGGATTTGCTTCGAAGTCTTAAAGACTTATTTAAAAAGAAAGTAATATCTTTTTATTTAATAGCGATTTATTTTATAAAGTTACGGATCGCTTTATTAATAAAGCGCTTTATCATAAGAATTTATTTTCTTTTCTTTTTTTTATTACTTCGATTTACGGCCGAATTATTAATAAAGCGGACTTTATATAAGTCTTTGCTCGATTAAGACGGATCTTATATAAAAATGCTATTGCTTAACGGTCTTAGCTTAAACGCTTATTCGAATTCTTTTAAATGATTAAGTTTTAATTGCAAAAGAATATTTATAATAGTTAAATTAAGCACCGCCGACGCATTACGCTTTAAGCACTCGAATCTCTTTCGATTTAAAAGCGGTTTTGCTTTATTTTTATTATCGGCTTTATTTCGATTCTTTTTATAATCGTGTTTTATAATGTTTTTTAATTTTAATATCTTTTTTTCGATTAATTTATTCGTAAGGATCGGCGTATTTTATAAACCGCAATCGAGAATAATATAAAACTTTTTTCAACGGAAATCGGTTTTGCTTTAACGTTTAATTAATTATTCTTTAAATACTTTTATTATTATTCGTTAACTCTTAAATTTATCGTTAATATACTTAAATAATTTTTAATTATTAATGCGCGGGCTATACTCGATACAAGTGCGAAAGTTAGCGTTATTATTTATAACGCCGCAATTAAATTCGAAGTTTTTATAGCTTACGATTAAAAAATAAGCTTTTAAATAATCATCGGTTTATTATCGCGCTTTATCGAATACGCTAATAATATGTTTATTAATATTAAAAGTGCTACGATCCGTATTCGATTTTACGTTATAAATTCGCTAAGGTTTCGATTTATATTCGGTTATCTTTTTATACGCAAAGCGAAAATCGGTTTTCGATACTTTTTAAATTATAAAAATAGCTTTATTATTACGATAATTATTAATCCGTTTACGAATTAAATTACTTAAGTTAAAGTAAGCGATAAAACGAATTAATACGACAAAGCCGTCGATCGCTTAAAAAAGCAAAGTATAAGCTTTATTTATTACGATAAGTTTTCGAATAATAACGATAGCGATTCGAAAAACTAATAATCAGCCTCGTTAAAAACGTCGAAGTCGATATATTAAAAGCTTTTTACTTTTCGCTTAATTTCGAAAGCGAAACGTTGCAGCATCGAGAAAAAGACGATTTTATTATTTAAAAGCAATTTATCGATATTTTTGCTTTTACGAAATGCGATCTTTTAATAACTTATTAAATAAATACCGTTAGCATCGATAACTTTATAATTCGCTATTACGATTATATCGATTATTAGAATTTAATATTTTATCGAACTCGAAAAGAGATTTTTTTAAACTCGATTAAAATATTCGGCATATATAAAATTAAAGATAAAAAAATCAAGCTAATTAACGAAGCAAACGGCGTAAAAGCAGCATTAAGTAGCAAGGTTAATTAATATAAGCTATCGAAAGCTAAAGATACGCTATAAAAGCAAGTAAAAAAATATAAACAATACTTTTTTCCGCGCATTGCCGATATATCGAAAAGCTTTCGAATCATATCTAAACGCATAGCGAACTTAATTATCAATAATACTTTACGGCTTAAAAAAAAGGATTTGTTTAAAAAAATAATGCTAAGCAAAAAAAAATCAATCGCATTCGCTTAGCAAAAGTGCAATAAGTTTTACAACGACGTTTTATTATTAATTAAGCTTAAAACTATTTTATATACAACTTAACAAGCTTTTAATTACTCGTATTCGAAAGCTTTACAACTTATTATTATTAAAATGCTTTAAGACAAGCTTAATAAAAGAGTTTTAAAGTATTGCGAAAAACTATACCGGAATTAATAGTTTTTAATAATTAAAAAGCAGCCGAGCTAATATAAACTTATCAACTTAATAACTCTACTTAATGCAATTATACGAAAGGACGCTAATCTACCTTTAACTATAAATAAGTTTGCTAAAGAGTTTTTTAATTGCTAAATAGCTAGCTTAATCGACCTTTATTCGAGCTATGATTAATAAACACTTTATTAATCGAATAAAGACCTTACCGCTTTTTTTATACCGCTAAATCTCTTTCGATGCATTATTCTCTCGTAAAGTGCTATAAATTCAATAGCTTAATTCGTTCGAATAGTTAATTTTATTTTAAAGCTTTTGCAACTTAAAATCTTTATATTATTTATCGATAATATTAAAGTAAAAAGATTATAAACGGTTTATTTTAACGAAAAAGCACTTTCGAATATACGCCGATTCGTGCTCGAATACATTTAAAATATTAATAAGACTTTGAAACGAATTAAGCGCGTTAATACTATAATCGAAGAAAAATCATAGTTTTACCGAGATAAAATAAATATAATAAAATTCGTATGCAATTCGAAAGATCGAGAACCCGCTATAAATAAAATTATTAAAATTAATAATTAAAGAACTTTCGAAAACGTTATTAAAATTAAAAATTTTTTAAGCTTTTGCTTTTATTTTTACATTTAAGTTAAAGGATTCGCATATATTGCTAATTTTTTTTATAACTTCATAAAAAAAGATATAAATTAATAGTAAATTAAAGCGCATTCGAAAGCTATACGAATATTATAAAACGCTTTAACGATAACTTCGGTTTTAATTAAGATCGATTATAAAAATTAAAACAAAGAAATAATAATAAAAACGAAGGCTAATTTAAAAGAATAAAAAAGATATATCGGCTAATACGAGATTACTTTTAATAAAATGCAATCGGCTCGATACGAGTCCGAGGCTTAAACGAAAATAAAATAAAACTACGACGCTATTAAACGAGAATGCCGCGGAGTACTTAAAGTCTTTAAGAAACTTAAGCTATAAATTATCGAAGTGCATTTTATTTTCGAGATTAACGCTAAAGTGCTCGTCGCTTAGCTTCGATAAAAAGCTATCGATATACTTTTAATTTTAATTATACGTTAATTAGCTTAAATTAATTTTTTCGATTTTAAAGTCTAATATATTTTTAATAAAGATTATACCGCTGCTAATGCATTATTAAAACGGCTACGGCACTTCGATAATTTAAGCGACGAAAACGAGAATAAGTTCGATAATAGCTTATTAGCCGATTTAAGACTTATTAAAGCTCGAAACGGCTTTAAAAAACTTTCGACGGACCTTTTAATAAATATTCGCTAGTTTATTTTTAAAAATATATTTTAACGCTCGAAAAAAGCGGAAAATGCAAACTTAAACGAATTTAACGACGATTACGATTACGAAAGCTTTTTAAACTTAATTAAATACTTTTCGAAATCAATTCGAATAATTATCTTTTTAACGATTTTGCGAAGACTTAAAGATTTAAATAAAGTAAAATGCCGTAAGTTTAAAAGAAAAGCTATTAAGTACGAAGTAAACAATAAAAAGCTTTAAAGACTTTCGACGAAAAGCTTTCTTTTTCGATTAATAATTAATAAACTTTCGATTAAAACGAATATTATTACAGCTTATTACGATAAAAGTAATTATAAAAGCTATAAATCAATTTATTACCGTGTTTTTTAACGCTACTTTTAAAATAGATGCTATACGGACGTTAAACAATTCGTTAAAACTTATAAAAAATGCTAATACCGAGCAGCTAATAAGCTCGAAAAATTATTGCACTTTACTCGATTTAATAGCTTAATAAAACGCTAAGCTATCGATATTATTTATTTACTTGCACGCAATAGCAAAAGCTATTTAATTATTATTAAAAATAATATAAATAAATAAATCGAAGCGAAAGCGATTCGAACTTAAGACTCGCTTTTAATAGCTAAGTTTATTTAAAAAGATATTATTTATCGCTATAAGATTTTCTTTTAATTAATAATCGACGGAAGTTCGAAGTTTAAAAAAAAAATAATCGATTTGCTTAACAATTAAAGAATTAATCGAGTCGTAGTTTTAGCATACTACTTTTAAGCGAATAAAATAATAAAACGCGGCTACGGACTAATTAAAAACGTATTAAGTAAGCTTAAAAGCATCGATTAAATTGCGCAATTGCTAGCTATTTTATTCGCCGATTGCACTTCGATGTATATTCTTATCGAATTCACTTTTTTTTATATAATATACGGCAAAAAAGCAATGCTTTCGATTGAAACTCGAATCTAGTTTTAAATTACGTTATTTTAAAAACTAATAATTAATCGTATTAAGCTTATCGAATTAAAAGCACATTAGTTTCGAATGCGAAACGAAGATGCTACGGAAGCTATACTTAAGAAAACTCGCTGCCGTTAAAAAAGAAAAGATACTTTTAATAATAAAAAGAACTTCCGAATTAAACTCTTAAAAGTAAATAACTTAATTTTTAAATACGATTCGATACGTAAAATAAATATGTCCAACGTTAAAAAGCTAGATTTTCGATAGCTTAGCTTTTATTAAAGTTCGTTAATAAATATAAAAAGATATTACAAATTAAAAAAGCTAAAAAAAAACGGAGCTTTATTAAATAAAACATTTGCCGGCAATCGATTAAAAAAGTTTTACGTACGATATACTTTCGAAGCGTTATCACTTCGCTTTAAGCTTTAAATAAAAAGATTCTTAAAATAGCTTTTATTAAATAAAATGGCTAAGTCCGGTCTTTAGATTAAGCGCTTAAATAAATTTATCATTCGATTACTTAGCCTTACGAAAAAGCAACGGAATTAATACGCAAAAGTCTTTATAAGCAATAATAAAAAAGCAATAAAAAATAATTAAATTATAAAAGCATAATTATACGTAAAGGAAAGACGAATTTAAATTTGATTTTTGATTTTTTCTTTATTTAAATTTAGTTTTTTTTATTTTTTTTTTTTTATATTCTTTTTATTTCTTTTTATATATTAAAAAGCTTTACGTTATTATACTTATATGCTTTCGATCTATTATATACGAGCATATCATATATATAAAGCGGACTTTACTCGAAAGCTAATTAAGAAAAGCATACGAAAAATCTATTATATTAATTATTTAGTAAGCTGCTAATACGCGATAAAAACCTTTCCGACTTTACAACTTAAAGTTAAATAAAATAATGCGAAAGCTTTTCGCAGCATCTTAAGCACTGCTTTTACTTTTCGAAGACTTATCGATATTGCTACGACTCGAACCTTTCGTAAAATTATAAGTATTGCTACGGCTAGAACTTCGCGAAAAAAAACTATCGGTATTGCCGCGATTAAAAACTTAACGAGCACTTCGGCAAAGCTTCTTCGTAAAAAAAAGTATTAGCGATTGCGAAAATAAAAATAAACGAAACGAAGACTTTTCGATAATCTATCGTAATTAAATCGGAAAAGAATTACAAAAGGTTCGTAATATATATTTATATAATTAAAAAAGTTATTTAGCAAAATATTATTTCGATTTATTGCAACTAAAATCTAACGCAACAAGTCTAGCGAAGCTAAATCAGCGATAATAGCGGCGGCAAGTAAGCGTAACGCCGAAACAAAACTTAAGCTAATTAAAAGACCTTTAGCATTAGCAGCGGCAAAGAAAGCAGCGGTTATACGAGCTCGAAAAAAAAAAAGCATTATTAATTCGAAAAGCAAAAGCGCGGCGGGTTTTTATAAAAAAGTTATTTGCAATTATACTTTTATAAAAAACGTCGTTAGCCGTCTTAATTTTATTATCTATAACCGTTATCGCATTTATCAAAGCTATGCTAGCATTAACGACTTTTGCGAAAAGCTATCGAATCGAAATTAAAACAAGTATAAAACGGAAAGTAAAATAACTTATAAAAATGCAAGTTGATTTAATAGTATAGCAACGCTTATATTTAATAAAAATATCGAAAAAAAAGATACACCGGCTCGCGGTATTATCGATAGTTCTGCTTGCGTAACTTACGCATCGAAAACAAATCGAAAACATAATAATAAAAGATAAAGTTAATAAATAATAATATTAAAAGAAAAATAAAAAAGTATAAAATTAATATAAAAAAAAAGTATTATTTATAGCAAGACCTCGAGTATATATTGCCGCCTTTGTTTTCTTTATTACGTTACTGCTTTAAGCCTCGCGCTATTACCGATTCGGCAATGCGCTACTATTTGACCGCTTAAACCGGCGCACGCTTATTTTAACGATAATATTAACGCTCGAGTTAATATTATTCTTATAATTAAATAAAAGTGCTATAAAAGATATAAAAAAGAGTTAAACCCGAAAGATTATCTTGCATTTTCGTTGCTATTTTTATTTTCTTTATTATATTATATACGCTTCGTACTAATACCGATCCGGCGATGCATTATTAAATAATATTTTAAAATTATATTGCGACCGTGCAATTCGGCTATATGCTCGTTTTGCAAACTTAACCTTACTACTTTAATAAAAATTGATTCGAAAGCGAGTCTAATTCGAAAAAAGGACGTATATAATAAAGTTAAGACTTTATATTTATTTTGTCTATATATATAATATTAATACTAAGCACTTTTATTACGTAAGTGCGCTGCATGCTTTAGCCTTGCTAAGCACGTGGTTAAGTCACGTGCAAGCTCTTATATAAACGAATAGTTGGTTCTTTTTTAAATTAGCAATATACTACTATACAATATAATATACGTACTTATAGCATACATTCGAATGTCTTTCGATCGTCCTCCTTTTCCTCTTTTATTCACTTACGATTCTATTTTAGCTATATTTATATATATCTTTTGATTTAACGTTAAGTATATATCGGAGCTCTTCCCTTCCACAGTAGTAAAGGGTATATTTAATTATAAAGGTTTTCTTTTGCTGGAAGTCGTACTTGCTATATTCGGTAGAAATTAAGTAGACTATGCTCTTAAAGGTGTTTCTACTTTTATTCTACAGAAAAGGTATATTAGTTTAGATACAATTAAGGTACTGCCGAAAGCTTTTGAGGCCTCGACAAAAGGGTGTGTTGCTAGGTAAAGTGTAAAGTGAGAGCGTGGTCCGTGCATAGTGCACGGACACTTTATTTTTAGCACGCTCTTACTACAACTTCGCTTTTAATTCTTAGTCTTAGATAATACAAGTCAATCAACTATAACATTAATAAAGCTTCTTCGTGACCTGGTATTATCATCAGATTAATACCAGCAATAATTAATGACTCGGATTAAAAATCTCTTTGCGAATTACAAAACTTATATCTTAAGCTTTTTAATGCTTAAACTATTAAGCGAGACTTCGACGATAAAATTTTCAAAATTGATCGCTATCTATTAAACAATTTACTAGCTAATGAAACACTTAACATTTTATTAAACTATAAGTTTAGTATTAAGCGTTATTCTTTTATATGTATAATCGGAACTGTAATTATAAAAGATTAGTATTTAATTTAACTTATGCTTAGATTTATATAAGTTAAGTTCAATTATATAAAAAAAGAATTAATAAGAATTATTTACGAACGCTTTATTAAAATTAAACTTGATAAAAAAGATAATCGCGATTATAACGGATAACGCATCTTCGAATAATATGATAATAAAAGAGTTGATTGAATACGTCGAAGATGCGATGAAAAAAAAGCTTTTTATAAGTTAAAAGATTTTATACGTTCCGTGTATAGCTTACGTTTTATAATTATCTTTTAAAGCGTTACTCGGACCTCGATTATCGATAACGAACGAAAGCTTAAAAAAGTATTAAAAAAAAGATTTTAATATAAACGAGCTAGAAGAAGCAAAAAGACGTAATAAACGAAAGATTGCATATACACTTGCGATTTTAAGTTTTTTTAAAAAAAAAAAAATATTTATTAATTATATTTACTAATCAACTTACTTAAGTTCGAAAGTTTATTAAATGTATTACAGCTAGCTAACTTTGAAAATCGCGATTTCATAAAACGGTAAAAGCTTTTATCGACGATTTAAAGCATTTTTTAACGAAAAGCTTAAAGCTTGTTTTGAATATTATTATAAAATAAGATTCTATATTTTATATCCTTAATCGATTTATAACTTTTAAAGATATTATTTAAAGATATTATATAAAGATCGATAAAATAAGTATTTTTAAATTATTTAATACTTAATAAAAGCAAATCTTATAATTAATCGATATTTTTCGACCGTTTTACTTTTTAATTATGTATTTAAGTAAAGAGCTTAATTTTATTATTTAATACGGATTTTTAATATCCGATAAAATATTCGAACATTTAAGTAAAGTATTAGTACGATTAAAGTTTAAATATATAAAGATTTCGAAAGAAAATCGTAATAATTTTAAAAATATCTTGAAATTAAAAGAAAGCGTTATTAATGCTATCGAGTAATTAGATAAGTATTATAAGAAAACGTAAAAGCTGTTAAAAGATATTTTTGCTTTCGAGACAATTTTATATCTTGCTATTAAGCTAAAGACTTTCGACTTAAATTTTTCTTAGCTCTACGAAAGTAAAGATTAATTTATAATAAATTAAGCGAGATTCGAAAAGCTCTTTAACGACTGTTATAAATCTTTAATATTTATAGCTTAACGTATTAATAATATTAAAGCAATCGATCGTCAATTAATAGCCGCTTTATTACTTCGCGGTAGATTAATATTAAGTTTTATTTTATAAGCTTTTTTCGAAAATATAGATTACGAGTCGTTAAAAGTGTATAATTATCATTTAGCTTCTAAGTTTAAAGTTTTCATTTAAAACTTTAATTTTTATTAATTTTTATTAATGGAGTTTAGCGGTCGATAGATAAGAGATTTTGATTTCTGAACGAAACCTTAAGCTTTAATACTTTAATTTAGCTCGAATAGCTAAAGTTTTTCTATATTTCTTTTTAATTAGTATTTACGTAGCAAAAGTATTTAATATTATAAAAGATATTTGCGATTATCGTGGAGGTAATTTATCGCTATTAATAATCGCAAAAGAAATAACTGCTTTATATTTCAAGATATATAATACTCGCTTAAATAAAGCTCGGCACTTATTCGAATCGATTTTAGTAAATTATAATAATTGAAATAAAGCTTAGCTTAAAGAAAAATTCGAATAAAAAGTATAAAAGTTTTAAAAAGAATAAAATCGTTAATTTTAAAGCTTATTTTATTTTAAATACATCTTCGATTGCGATAATCTTGCTATCCATTAAAACTTTCGAATAATAAGTTTCAAATAACGAAAAGCTAAGTTGATAATATTAAAAGCTGAAGTGCGAAAATCATGTAAGTTTAAATAATATTAATTTTATAAATATTTATTAATTATATTTAATAAAAGACAACTTAAATAAATTTTAAGATATTAATAAAAGTGTTTCATTTAAAATGCAATAGTTACGTTAAGAAAAGTCTTTGAGTTACGAAAAGCATTAAAAAGTAAGTTAATATTTACGATATTTTTATTTTTTATCGATTTACCAATCGATTTATTATATTAATTATTATATAAGATTATATAAAGCGCATTCCCGTTTCTTAAAGCAAAGTCGTAGCAAATCGATTATATTCTTTATAAAAAAAACCAAGAAAAGTAAATTAATCGAAAGTAGCTACGGATTTACTTTTCGATAAGCAAACTTAAGATAATATAGATTAAAACGTTCTTAATAATATAAAAAACGAAAACGATTTAAAAAATTTAAATTCCAACGGTACGAACGAATCGATTAGCTTTAAGCGCTATATAAATTATAAAAATAAAGTGCAACGAAATTTGAGATTATTTAATATACGCTTTTATTTAAATATAAATTCTAATTTGAATATTAGCGATAGCAAATTTATACGATAAAAACGATTCGAATGATATTTCTTAATAAAATTATTTTAACGCGAAAAAAAGATCAAGCTTTAAGCAAAGTAATAAAAGAATAATAAGTAACAAAGAAGCTAATAAAATGCCGGACTCGGCTTCGCTATTTTATAAAACTTTAAATACCGCTTAAACTTCGAAACTTAATATTTTAAAACCTAAAACTCTTTTAATCGTTATTTAAAATCAAAGTAAATTAGTTATTATATATAATTTTAACGATCTGAAATCTAATACTTTTATAAACGAACGAATTATAAATCTATTATCAACTTTAAAGCGCAAACGAATAAAAGAAAAAGAAGATAATAAAGATAAAGCGAGATCGGTATAAGATAAAAGGAAAAAATCTTTTTTGAAAGTCAAGCGTTTAATTGCAAAAAGTATCGCTTTTGCTAAGTTTTATAATTGACGACTTTAATTTTATCTATTAAATTGTTTTTTTTGTATTATTAAGTTTTTGTATTTATTTATTTATTATCGATTGCAATAATTAATTGAATTTTGTTTTATCGATATATTTGGTTTTTTTATTATTATTAATATATATATATATCGACTTTAACTAGCTAGTTAATCATACCGGTAGTAATAATTAAAAAAAGAATTTATCACCGCTAATAATAGTTAAAAAAAAGAGTTCACTCGTAAACCATAGTTTACGAGTGAACTCTTTTAATTATAACTTTTAGATTGCTTTTAAGCGATTAAAGAATATATTCGTAACTTTATAATCGTCGGCTCGCTTAGGTGGGCCTCCTTTCAGCTTTTCAGTCTTAGTCGGTATAAGCGATTGCGGATCGGAAGCGAGTGCGGATTTTTCGAAAATATATTAGAAATTTTTATTTATTATAATAAATATTATTACAACTTAAAAATATTTATATAAATAACTAATCTATTATTACATCTTCTTCCGAAACATTTAAAATCGTATCATTTAATAAAATATTTAATTATCGATCGTTATTTTCATCAGATTTTAACTCGTCTTTTATTTTACGCAACGAATCGTTTAAATCTTTATTATTATTAGAATTGAAGCTATCGCTATCGATATTAATATTAAGAAAAAGAATAATATTTTGCTTTAAAAAGAAGTCTTTAATAGTATCGATTGTAATTATTAAATCGTCGTTATCGAAAGAAAGTTCGAGTTGAGAAAGAATTAATCGAAGAATACTTTTTTTACGAGGCCGTAAAATTTAACGCTTAAGAAGTTATTACATCTATTAAATCTCTTTCGAATCGAGAATTAAAATGAATATTATATCGTCGTCTTTAATAATTAAACTTGTAGCAAAGCGTTCTCGTATAATCTTTTTACGCTTGCGCTTAGCTTTGCGTAAATCGACTTTTTTACGATACTTAGCATCTCTTTCTTCTTTTTAAAGCTTATCGACGATTCGCTATTATTTTATAGCAGATTCGAAATCTTTTTTAGCTTGCTATTGAGCAGCAAGCTTATTACCGATTTAAGATGTTAAGCCTTCGGTATAATAGAATTATTTGCGACTTATTTTTTTGCTTTTTAATTGATCTTTGCGTTGTTAAGCGAGAATAGCTAACTCTTGTTTTTGTAAAGTAGCTTTTATTATAACTTCTCGAGTACCTTTTATATATAATTTAAAATCTTGTCGAGAAAGATTATTTAATAACTCGTTGCATTTGTCTTGCTACTTTTACGAGCTAATCTCGACATACGCTAATTTTTAAAGAGTACGAAAAAGCTTTAGCTCGAGCTTTTTTTCGTGTTTAAAAAGCGTAAAAGTCATAAGGTTTTTTAAATATTGCGTTGCACTCGGTAAGTACATTTTAAACTTCTTTTAAGCTTTTTTAATATTATATCGATTAAGTGTTTAGTTGCAAATGTAATTAAAATCGTTTAAAAAAGAATTAATCGAATACTCGATATTAAGCTATGCAAGCGCAGCTTTAATCGTTAAGTCGTAGTAATGCTTATAAAAATGAAAAATCTTTATATTAAAAGGTTGCATGCAATAAGTAAAGTAAAGAATTAATAAGTACGATAGAATATGATTTTTATTAGCTAAATTGATAAATTCCGGAGTCCGGTAGCTAGCGTGATTATTTATTAATATAAGCTTTTAAAGTTTATTCGGTTTATAATCTGCGTTTTTAATATAATGCTCGAAGTATAATAATGCGATTTTATTATCCGTGAATCTATTTTCAGCTTCTTTAATAAGTATGCTTGTAAAAAGTTTCGGAACGAACTATTATTGCATAAGTCGTTTGCTCTATATAAGAATTATTAAAGGAATAGGTCTTTAATTAATCGCATTAATCATTTCGATTATTATTATAGATCTTCGATTTTCCGAGCTAACATTATAGAATTATAAATAAAAATTAATATATAAAATTTAAGTAAAACGATACGATACGATATACCTTTCGAATAGCTTTAAAGATTAATATTTCTGTTCTTCGCGGATAATTAATACGAAACTTAATCTCGTCGAATTTGATGATATCTTTAAGTCGAATATTCATTTTTTTTAAAATGCGCTAATAACTCTTAAACTACTTATATACTTTTTGCGTATCTTGCGTTACGATTCGTACTTAAGCGAAAGGTTTAGTCTTGATTTTATATAAGCCATTCGTTTTCTACCACTTTATAAACTAACTCTAGCTTTGCGGCTTCGTATATTCGTCGTATGTTTTACGTAAAGCGAATATAATATTGTAAATCAATTGCGGTATAAGAGTAAGCTAATTAGTAAAAAGTTAAAGAATAAATTAGCGTAACGCGTTAACATATTAGCTTTACAAGATCTTGTTTTGACCGCCGTGCTTGCGATTCTTCGATCGCTTAAAATAACTATTCAACGTACGCTTATTAAGATCGTAAATACGCGCGGCAATTTTTTAAGTCTTATAAAAGTATTCGGATAAGAATGTTATGGCGCGTCGAAGACGCGTCGCAAGATCTTTAATTGCATTAGAACTACTTGGTTAAGCGTAGCTTTTATATTGAAAAATCTTTAAAAGCTTTTTCGAACGAGTGCGTTTTCGACTTATGATTAATTGTAAAATACAATTGAATTAGTTATGCGATTATAGATTAAAAAGTAGTATTATAAATTGTATTTTATATACGAAAACTAATAGTAAAAAAAAAAATCCGTACTCGCTTCCGATCCGCAGTCGATTATACCGACTAAGACTAAAAGGCTGAAAGGAGGCCCACCTAAGCGAGCCGACGATTAAATAGTTATTAAAGTATTTGCAATTGCAAAACACTCAGTTATAAAGATTGCTTTCTAAGGTTTAAAAGAGCTGACTTTTTTTATACGATTAAAAAGAATTACGTAAACTAGCTGAGTATTAAGTTATATACTTAAGTTAAGGTCTTTTAACTAGTATTATATCAAGCGAAGCATGCTAAGTGGCCCGTGAACTATAATTTACAAGTGAGCTCTTTTGATTATTACTATTAGCTAGCTAAAGTCGATATAAATATACCGATAGATTTATTAATTAAATTTTTTAATTAGATTTACTAATCAGATTTATTAATCATATTTATTAATTATATTTACTAATTAGATTTACTAATCAGATTTATTAATCAGATTAATTAATTACATTTACCAATCAGATTTATTAATTAAATTATTAATTGAATTTATTAGTTACAAAAGGTTAATACAAACTCGTTCTTTAGCTTAATTCAATTTACTAATTATAAAAAGTTGATAAAGACCCGTTCTTTAGCTTAAGTTAATTTACTAGTTACAAAAAGTTGATAAAGACTCGTCTTTTTGCAATTACGTAAAATACGTTTAACTCGATCTCCGCCTTTAGCTTATTTTCTTTTTCATAAGTACGAAAAATTAAATCTCGTTTAACTTAAGCAGCTTTCTTAGCTTTTAACACTTATTATTTTACTTAAACTCATTCTTATTCGAAAACTTAAAAGTTAAGCGTTTGTATGCTAAAGTATTATAAATAATAAAAAAGTATATCATTAATAGCTTTTTTAAGATGCTTTTAGCTTTCGTATAATCGCTATCGAAAAGCTTAAAAGTAAGATCTTTTATAATTAATCGAATCTTTATATCTTTATAAATGAATTGCTTTTTAATTTAATTAAAAAAAGCGATTAAATGGTCGAAGAAACAAAAGACTTAAGCGCTCTTTCTTTAAATAAAAAATCAATTAATAATTATAATATATATATGTTATTATTAATTTTATAAACACCGTAATGCTTGATACCGAACTCGTCGATAAAACTTTTGCGACTTTTTTTAATCGAAGTCGATTAGTCTTAAAAACAAAGCTATATCTTCTTCGTTATAGCAAGTAAACATCAAATTAATAACGGTTTTATTAGCATAAACGATTACGAAATCATTTTAACGATTAAGTATTTCGTTGATTAATTGATTGCTATCGTTGCTAAAAAGGTTAACCTCGATTATAGCGTTATAAAAAGATAGAATCGATATTGCTAAATAAAGAAAATAATCAGCTTAAAGCAAAAGAATAAAAAGCAAAGAATTAAAGTAGTAAAATAATTACTTAAGTTATAATAGACCGTAATTGTAATTGAAAAGCTAAAATTAAATATTAAGTTTAAAAAGTTAAATAAAATGTATTGCTCGTATCAATCTGATAATAGTACCAGGTTACGAGGAAGCTTTGCTGATGTTGGGGTTGATTGACTTGTATTGTAAGAGACTACGAAGTAGGATGAGGTTGTATTTAGTAGGAACCAGCGCTAAGGCTTGAGGTCCGTGCATTGCTTTGGTGGTCAGTGCACCTTGCTCTCCTTGCACTTTACTTAGCAACACACTCCTCTGTCGAGGCCTTAAAAAGCTTTCGGCAGCACTCAATTGTATTTAAACTAATATACCTTTTTTGAATTGATTGAGTAAAAGGAAAAACCATTTTTAAGCGCACGGTCTATTTACCCAATGTAATAGGTACGATGAACTTCTAGAAAAGGAAAACCTTTAATTGACACACCTTTTAATCATATACTCACCCTTTGATTATACACTCACCTTTTGCTATACTACCCTTTTCTAAGCACCTTTTTAAGGTCTTAGAATTGCGCGAAAGCCAAGGTGTAGTCGGAGGCAAGAGTGCTAAAAGCGTGGTGATTAAGCGTAATTGTTGTTTTGGTTAATAACGAGAATAAAAGGTGCGATATCGATAAGCATGAAAGTCTCTTAAATAAGAGGAGCTTGAATTGCAAGCAAAGCGTATTGGTCGGTGACGAGAATAAAAGGTGCGCAAGATTTCTTTTTGATAATAAAAAGCTTGGCATTTATCTTACAGATCTTTTTGTCAATAGAAGTAAATAGCTTATTTCTTTTTTAATAACCGCCGATTTTGTTAAGTTTATAACTAAAGTAAATATTAATTAGTGATTGGAGGACGTAAAGCGTACTATAACACTCAAGCATTCTTTTTCTATTGGTTTTAAAAGATTTAATAATACAAGTTTTAATACCGAGAGGTCGAATTGTGCTATTTAAACTGCTTATAAAAAAGAGATCATCTTTAGTTGTATATTTAAAAAACTTAAAGAGATCGTTGCATACGTGATCAGTTGCTTTAGTATCGTAGAGCTAACGGTCTTTATATAAGGTTGAATTGATAGAATTGTTAAAATTAGTAGAATTTAAGCTAAGAAAGAGCGCGAAGCTAAAGATCTCGTCATCGACTTCTTTATCGTCCTTCTTTTTGTTTCCTTTACTTTTGTTGTTTGCGCGCTAGAAATAAACGACTGACTTCTTGCTAGTTCTTTTTTCAAACGCTTCGCGTAGCTCTTTGTTGATTACGAAACATTCTTCGAAGGTGTAGAATGGTTTGGGTTGCTTGTAGTGTTTGCAATCAAGTCTTTTATCAGCTAGCAATTAAGCTTTCGATTTGTTTTTACTTGAATTGTTTGCAGAATTGGATGAATTAGATTTGTTTCCGTATAGAGCTTGGCCGTGGATTGTTTTCGTAGAATCGTTAGATTTAGCTTCGTCGATGATATCTTTAATTAAGGATTCTAAAGTAATCGCGGCTTTTTTATTCTTAATAGTAGCTATACGCAAATTCGAGCGCTAGCGTTCGGCTTATATTAGCTATTTCTTCGAGCAAGTAGCGATAAACATCATTGGATTCTATTGAGCAAGTGGCGCAATATCGAGAGCTTCGAGCTTCGTAATCGAAGTCTTGAAAGCTATAACGAATTGCTCGAATAAAAAAAAGTCTTCGTATTTAGCTGTAACGTAGGTCTGAATAGCGTTGTATTCCAGAACCGTATTTGAGCTTTTATACTAGTGTTATAAAGCCTTTTATATGTTTAAGGCTGTAGCCTTACTTTGTGTGTGTCCGAGAAAGACTAGCTTTGCAATTCAAGGTAATTGCAAGCTTTATTTGTGACTTTCCGATATCTTAATTTAGTTATCTTTGCAAGTCTTTTGCTTTAATTGTATCGTCGCATTCGTCGACTTTTATAAGTATTAAGGTTCGAGACTTTAGATTAATATATTTATTAATCTTATTAGACTTAGCAAAGTTGATCTCTTTATCTTTTTATTGTTAATAATTCTTACTTCTTTTTAGCTTTGAAGCTTCAGGTAAGTTAAGGCTGTAACTCGAACTTATCTTCTTTCGACGTATAAGTATAATCGTAATAAGTGGTTCGTTAAGTGGACTCGGAGAAGGAGGATTCGAAGGAAAGGGAGGTTCGCTGTCGACTGAGCGCGCTAGCGACCTAAAGATCTTTTTTAAAGGAGTAATAAACTCGTCTTTATTAGATGAGAGTTTACTTTTGTTAGCTTCGAGGAAGAATGATTGAGGGTATACCTTAAGCAAAGTTGCTGCTACGTATAATGAGCTTCTTACGTCTAGTAGCGTTAAGTAGCGCGGTTAAAAGGGTGATAAAGAGATTCCAGGTTCAAGCACTAATAATAGTTTCTTTAAAGCAAGCAGTTCTTTTGCCGCCTTTCTTTTTTTCGTAATATGTTGCTATATAGTATATAGCTAGGTTTGCTTTTACTGCGGCTTCTTTAAGCTTCTTGCTTTAAGGCTGACCGTTAGTATTAGCTTCACCTTTCGTTACACTAGCAAGTGGTTGCAATTGAAAATCAATCGCGTTGATGGTTGACACGTACTCTAACGCGTCGGGGTGTGCGGACACGCGTTCTAAGGAATCGCGCGCCACGTTAACGAATTGTCAAAAGAAAGGTAAGTATTCCAACACCGAAAAGAGTGTTTAAAGTCTAGAAATACCTTAGAATAAATTGAATTAAGCTTCGGGGCTTATAACTTATTGCTAGTATCAATCTAATAATAGTACCAAGTCACGAGGAAGCTTTGCTGATGTTGTGGTTGATTGACTTGTATTATAAGAGACTACGAAATGGGATGAGGTTGTACTTAGTAGGAACCAGCGCCAAGGCCTGAGGTCCGTGCACTGCCTTGGTGGTCAGTGCACCCTGCCCTCCTTGCACTTTACCTAGCAACAAAATGTAGTTGTATTATAATAATAAAAAAGAAAAGAAGAAAGAAAAAAGCGAGTATTTATATAAAAATAAAACTATCGCTTAATAGTAATTTTTGGATTGCTTCCAAGCGATTGGGAATATATATTCGTAAAGTCGTAACGTTCGTCAAAGTACTTGCAATTGCAAAACACTCGGTTGATAAAGTATCTGAATTCTGTTTGCTCCTTAAGGCTTAAAAGAGCTGATTCCTTTTATATGATTAAAAGGAATCACGTGCACTAGCTAGCTAATAAGTTTACTTATCAAGTTAAGGGTCCCTTGACTACTGATATGCTAAGCGAAGCATGCTAAGTGGCCCGTGAACCTTGGTTTACGAATGAACTCTTTAACTATTATTATTACTACTATTACTAGCTAAGGTCGATATAAGAATATCGACACCGGTATCTCTCTCTTTAACAAGTAGTGCTTTGCTAACTACTATATCGATTAAAAAAAGAAAAAAGGTAATCAAACAAAGAAAAAATCTCATTCTTCTTTCTCTTATAGCGGCCTCTCCACTTATCCGTCTACTTGTACTTTTAAAGTATTAGTTAAAACTAGCTCTTGCAATAAAGTATTAGCTTCGATTTTTATTATAGCGTTAGCAAAATTAGATTTTCCTTCGATTTAGCGTACCTTAAAGAGCTTCCGCTTTTCGTATGACTTACGAATAGCTATAATATCGATCATAAAGCGCTTCTCTTTAATAATTCTTAACTTTACTATACATTCGTATAACGAATAAAAGTTAATGCATACAATTACGAAGAAATTAAAGATTTTTAACTGAGCTATGATTTAAATAAAAGTGGTCGATATAGCAATAGTTATATCGATACTTAAGGATATAACGTATAGCTCGGAAGCTAATACTGCTTTCTTTACTTTTTTACACTTTTATAACACTTAATGAAAAATGTTATTCATTAAAGCGAACTCGTTTTTACTTACGTAAGCTTTATTATTAAAGATAGCTATAAAACCGATCTAAAAGCTAAGGTCCGCGTTGTTAGCAAAAGCTTCGTTTACGAACACAAAAAGCTTCGCTATCTTTAAGTTTAAGAGCACGTAATAGATCTTTTAAGTTAGATGATCGATTAGCTATTAGATCACTTTATTAAAAGCTTTGTAATCTTCGTCTTTCGGTTTTTAATGCTAAGCAGCTATCGATAAAGCGCAAGATGCTTTTAAGTAGTGTGGAAGGGAAGAGCTCCGACATATACCCAACGTCAAATCAAAAGATATATATAAATATAGCTATAATAGAATCGTAAGTGAATAAAGAGGGAAAAGGAAGACGATCGAAGGACACTCGAATGTGTGCTATAAGTACGTGTATTGTATTATATAGTGATGTAATGCTAATTTAAAAAAAAATCAACTATTCGTTTATATAAGAGCTTGCACGTGACTTAATTACGTGCTTAGCAAAGCTAAAGCATACAGCGCACTTACGTAACAAAAGTGCTTAGCATTAGTACTATATATATAAACAAAATAAATATAAAGCCGCAACTCTATTATATACGTCTTTTTTTCGAGTCAGACTCGCTTTCGAGTCACTTCTTATTAAAGTGGTAAGGTTATGCTTGCAAGACGAGCATGTAGCTGAATTGCACGGTCGCAATATAGTCTTAAAGTACTACTTAATAATGCATCGCCGGATCGGTGTTAGTACGAAGCGTATATGATATAATAAAAAAGATAAAAATAGCAACGAAAATACAAGATAATCTTTCGAGTTCAACTTTTTTTTATATCTTTTATAATACTTTTATTTAATTATAAGAATAATATTAACTCGAGCGTTAGTATTATCGTTAAGATAAGCGTGCGCCGGTTTAAGCGGTTAAATAGTAACGCACTGCCGAATCAGTAATAGCGCGAAGCTTAAAGCGATAACGTAATAAAGAAAATAAAAGCAATAGTATATACTTAAGGTCTTATTATAAATAATCAACTCTTTTTTTATATTAATTTTATACTTTTTTATCTTTCTTTTAATATTATTACTTAACAACTTTATCTTTTACTATTATGTTTTCGATTTGCTTTCGGTGCGTAAGCTACGTAAGCAGAACTATCGATAATACCGCGAATCGGTGCATCTTCTCTTTTAATAAATCTATTAAATGCGAGCGTTGCCGTGTTATTAAATCAATTTATATTTTCGTAAGTTATCTTACTTTCCGTTTTATATTCGTTTTGACTTCGATTCGATAGCTTTTCGCAAAAGTCGTTAGTGCCGGTATAATCTTAATAGATACGATAACGGCTATAAATAATAAAACTAAAACGGCCGACGACGTTTTTCGTAAGAGCATAGTTGCAAATAACTTTTTTATAAAAACTCGCTATGCTTTTGCCTTTCGAGTTAATAATGCTTTTTCTTTTTTTCGAGCTCGTATCGCCGCTGCTTCTTTTACCGCCGCTAATGCTAAAAGTCTTTTAATTAACTTAAGTCTCGTCTCGGCGTTACGCTTACTTGCCGCCGCCGCTACCGCCGATTTAACTTCGTTAAACTTATTGCGTTAGATCTTAATTGCAATAGATCGAAATAATACTTTGCTAAATAACTTCTTTAACCGCGTAAATATATATTACGAACTCTTTATAATTCTTTTTCGATTTAATTATAATAGATTGCCGAAAAGTCTTCGTCTTTTTCATTTTTATCTTCGGAATCGTTAGCACTTTTTATTACGAAAAAGCTTCGCTAAAGTGCTCGCTAAGCTTTTAATCGCAATAATACCGGTAGTTTTTCGAAAGGTTCGAGTCGTAGTAATATCGGTAAGACTTCGAAAGGTAAGAGCAATGCTTAAAGTACTGCGAAAGGCTTTCGCACTATTCTATTTAACTTTAAGTTGTAAGGTCGGAAAGGTTTTTATCGCGTATTAACAGCTTATTAAATAATTAATGCAATAGATTTTTCGTATGCTTTTTTTAATCAGCCTCCGAATAAAGTCCGCTTTGTATATATAATATGCTCGTATATAATAGATCGAAGGCATATAAGTATAATAACGTAAAGCTTTTTAATATAAAAAAAGAAATAAAAAGAATATAAGAAGAAAAAAAACAAAGAAAACTAAACTCAAATAAAGAAAAAATCAAAAATTAAATTTAAACTCGTCTTTCTTTTACGTATAATCATGCTTTTATAATTTAATTACTCTTTATTGCTTTTTTATTATTGCTTATAAAGACTTTTGCGTATTAGCTCCGTTACTCTTTCGTAAAGCTAAGTAATCGAATAACAAATCTATTTAAGCGCTTAATTTAAAGGCCGGACTCGGCCACTTTATTTAATGAAAGCTGTTTTAAAGATCTTTTTATTTAAAGCTTAAAGCGAAGTAATAACGCTTCGAAGATGTATCGTACGTAAAACTTTTTTAATCGATTGCTAGCAAATGTCTTATCTAATAAGGCTTCGTTTTCTTTTAGCTTTTTTAATTTATAGTATTCTTTTATATTTACCGACGAAATTTAATAAAAGTTAAGCTACCGAAAATCTAGCTTTTTAACGTTAGATATATCTATTTTATATATTAAGTTGTGCTTAAAAACTAAGTCATTTATTTTTAAAAGTTTGATTCGAAAGTTCTTTTTATTATTAAAAGCATTTTTTCTTTTTTAACAGCAGCGGGTTTTCTTAAGTATAGCTTTCGTAGCATTTTCGTCTCGCATCCGGAACTAGCGTGCTTTTAACTCGATAAGCTTAATACGATTATTTATTAGCTTTTAAAATAACGTAGCTTAAGATTAAATTCGAATTTTAATCGAAAGTATTGCTTTCTTACTGTATATTATATAAAAAAAAGTAAATCCGATAAGAGTATGCACTAAAGTGCGGTCGGCGAATAAGACGGCTAGCAATTGCGCAATCTAATCGGTGCTCTTAAGCTTATTTAATGCGTTTTTAATTAGCTCGTAACTGCGTTTTATTATTTTATTTGCTTAAAAGTAGTATGCTAAAATTACGATTCGATTAATTCTTTAATTGTTAAGTAAGTCGATTATTTCTTTTTTAAACTCCGAACTTTCGTCGATTATTAGCTGAAAGAAAATCTTATAGCGGTAAATAATGTTTTCTTAAATAAACTTAATTATCGAAAGCGAGTTTCGAGTCCGAATCGCTTTCGTTTCGACTTATTTACTTATATTATTTTTAATAATAATTAAGTAGCTTTTGCTATTGCGCGCAAATAAATAAGTAATATCGATAGCTTAGCGTTTTATTAAGTTATTAAATCAAGTAAAATGCAATAGCTTTTCGAGCTTATTAACTGCTCGGTATTAGCATTCTTTATAAGTCTTAACGAATTGTTTAACGTCCGTGTAATATTTATTTTAAAAATAGCGTTAAGAAATACGATAGTAAATTAATTTATAGCTTTTATAACTACTCTTATCGTAATAAGCTGTGATAATATCCGTTTTAATCGAAAGCTTATCGATTATTAATCGAAAAAGAAGACTTTTCGTCGAGAGTCTTTAAAATTTCTTATCGTTTACTTTATATTTAATAGCTTTTTTCTTAAACTTACGGTATTTTATTTTATTTAAGTCTTTAAGTCTTCGTAAAGTCGTTAAAAAAGTAGTTATTCGAATTAATTTCGAAAAGTATTCGATTAAGTTTAAAAGACTTTCTTAATCGTAGTCGTCGTTAAACTCGTTTAAGTTTGCATTTTTCGCTTTTTTCGAACGTTAAAATATATTTTTGAAAATAAATTAACGAATATCTATTAAAAAGTCCGTCGAAAGTTTTTTAAAGCTATCTCGAGCTTTAATAAGTCTTAAGTCGATTAGCAAGCTGTTATCGAATTTATTTTTATCTTTTTCGCTTAAATCATCGAAGTGTTATAACCGTTTTAATAATATATTAGCAGCGATATAATCTTTATTAAAGATATATCGGACTTTAAAGTCGAAAAGATTGATTTAAGTTAGCTAGCGTATAATTAAAGCTAAAAGTATATCGATAGCTTTTCGTCGAAGTTAAGCAACGAGCATTTTAGTATTAATTTCGAAGATAAAATGCACTTCGATAATTTATAACTTAAGTTTCTTAAAAACTTTAAGTACTTTGCGGCACTCTCGTTTAATAGCGTCGTAATTCCGTTTTACTTTTGTTTAAGCTTCGGACTCGTATCGAGCCGGCTGCATCTTGCTAAAAGTAATCTTGCGTTAGCCGATATATTTTCTTTATCTTTTTAAGCTAGCGTCCGTTTTTATTATTATTTTTTTGTTTTAATTTTCGTAATCGATCTTAATTAAAATCGAAGCCGTCGTTAAAGTATTTTATAGTATTCGCATAGCTTTCGAATGCGTTTCGGTCTATTATTAATTTATATTTTTTTTTATAAAGTTGTAAAAAAGGTCAGCAATATATACGAATCTTTTAACTTAAATGCGAAAGTAAAAGCAAAAGCTTAAAAATCTTTTAACTTTAATAACGTTTTCGAAAGTTTTTTAATTATTAATCTTAATAACTTTATCCGCAACGGGTTCTCGACTTTTCGAATTGCATACGAATCTTATTATATTTATCTTATCTCGATAGAATTATAATTTTTCTTCGATTATAATACTAGCGCGCTTAATCCGTTTTAAAGTCTTATCGATATTTTAAATGTATTCGAGCACGAATCGGCGTATATTCGAAAGTGCTTTTTTATCGAAATAATCCGTTTATAATCTTTTTATTTTAATATCGTCGACAAATAGCATAAAGACTTTAAGTTGCAAAAGCTTTAAAATAAGATTGACTATTCGAACGAATTAAGCTATCGAGTTTATAGCACTTTACGAAAAGGTAGTGCATCGAAAAAGACTTAGCGGTATAAAGAAAGCGATAAAGTCTTTACTCGATTAATAAAGTATTTATTAATTATAGCTCGAATAAAAGTCGATTAAGCTAGCTATCTAATAACTAAAAAACTCTTCGGCAAACTTATTTATAATTAAAAATAGATTAGCGTCCTTTTGTGTAATTACATTGAATAGAATTGCTAAGTTAATAAGTCGGTACTAGCCCGGTTGCTTTTTAGTTATTAAAAATTATTGATTCCGGTACGGTCTTTCGCAATACTTTAAAACTTCTTTATTAAGCTTGTCTTAAAGCATTTTAATAATAATAAGCTATAAAGCTTTCGGACACGAATAATTAAGAGCTTGCTAAGCCGTATATAAGATAGTTTTAAGCTTAATCGATAATAATACGTCGTCGTAGAACTTACCGCACTTTTGCTAAGCGAATGCGATTGATTTTTCTTTGCTTAACATTATCTTTTTAAACAAATCCTTTTCTTTAAGCCGTAATATATTATCGATATTTAAGTTCGCTATGCGTTCGAGTATGATTCGGAAGCTTTTCGGTATATTAGCAATGCGCGAAAAGAAGTATTGCTTATATTCTTTTACTTATTCTTATAACGTATCTTTAGCTTTCGATAGCTCGTACTAATCAACTTTGCTACTTAATGCTGCTTTTACGCCGTCTGCTTCGTTAATTAACTTAATCTTTTTATCTTTAGTTTTATATATATTGAATACTTTAATCGAGTCCGAAAAGATTTCTTTTCGAATCCGATAAAGTATCGAATTCTAATAATCGATATAATCGTAGCAGCAAATCATAAAGTTATCGGTGCTAACGGCATCTATTTAATAAGTTGTTAAAAGATCGCATTTTATAAAAGCAAAAACATCGATAAACTGCTTTTAAATAATAAAGTCGTTTTTTTTCGATGTTATAACGTTTCGCTTTCGAAATTAAGCGAAAAGCAAAAAGCTTTTAATATATCGACTTCGGCGCTTTTAATAAGGCCGATCATTAATTTTCCGAGTCGCTGCCGCTGCTACTAGAAGATTTATCGTAGTAAATAAAGCTTATACTTTGCTTTTTTAAGCGATCGATAGCTTCGTCGTATTAATTCGTTTTACCGCTTACTTTAGCTTAAATAACTTAGCTCGTAAACGAATTAATAATTATTGCAATAACAAAGCTACTTTTATAATCCGAAAAGTATCGAAGACCGATTCTTGCTTTGCGTATAAAAAAGTAATCGAATATAAATCGAAACCTTAACGAATCTATAATATAAAATCGAATACGGATCGTAGCACTTTCGATATTAATAGATATATTATCGGCGTATCCGATAAAGCGCGATAATAAACCGATGATTATTCGGAAGCTTATCTTTTAATCGTAAGCTATAAAAATTTCGAATTTAATCGCGGCGTCGTAAATAATAACGCTAACCTTTGCACTTGTATCGAGTATAGCTCGCGTATTAATAATTAAGGATTAGCCGAGTATATTAATAATAACCTTAAGAGTTAGCGAATAATAATAAAAGTATTTAAAGAATAATTAGCTAAACGTCGAAGCAAAGCTGATTTTCGTTAAAAAAGGTTCCGTATTACTTTCGATTATAATTCGCAAAGTACGCCGATCTTTACGAGTAAATTAATCGAGAAAGAGATATTAGAATTAAAAAATATTATAAAACACAGCTATAAAAAGAATCGGAATAAAACCGATAATAAAAATAAAGCAAAAACGTTTTTAAATCGAAAGCGCTTCGAGTGCGAAAAGCGTATTACGTCGGCGGTGCTTAATTTAATTGCTACGAATGTTTTTTTATAATTAAAGCTTAATTATTTAAAAGAATTCGAATAAGCGTTTAAGCTAAGACCGTTAAGCAATAGCATCTTTATATAAGATCCGTCTTAATCGAGCAAAGACTTGTATAAAGTCTGCTTTATTAATGATTCGGCCGTAAATCGAAATAATAAAAGAAAAAAAAAAAAAATTTTTTTGCGATAAAGCGCTTTATTAATAAAGCGATTCGTTACTTTATAAAATAAATCGCTATTAAATAAAAAGATATTACTTTTTCTTTAAATAAGTTATTAAAGCTTCGAAGCAAGTTTGTTTTTTATCGGATTATTCGTCGCTTTCGGTATAAGCTTGCTACTTATGATCAAGTAATCTTTTAAAGCTTTTGCAACGCTAACCGTAATTTAAAAGCAGTTAATAGCGCTTTCGCTAATAAAAGTTTGCTAAATTATCTTATCGATTATACTTTCGAAAAAAGATCGTTTAAAAATAAAAAGAATAGCGAAGAACGCAATAATCTTATTAAAAGTTAAGTTCTTAAGCAAATCGCGCTTTTTTAAAAGCTTAATACGAGTCGCTTCGTAATCTATTCTTAAAGAAAAGATCATTTTGCTAAGCTTTTTATATAATTTAATAGTCTTAAAAGGCTTAGCCTTAAGTTTAAGTGCAATTTTAAAAGTTTTTAGCAATATAACGAGTAGATTTCGTAAGTTTTTTAATCGTAAAGCGTTTCGATTAAGAATCGCGGTATAAGCGGGCTCGAGTTTATTTATTTTTATTAATTTAGCGAAAGTAACTTTAAGCTAGCTATAAGTAGATTAAACTTTTGCTTTTATTAAAAAAGCGTTTTTTAACAAGTATAACGTAACTCGAAAAGCTGCGTTGCGCGCTCGAGTTTTTATCGATGCAATAATAGCTTTCGTATTAAATACTTAAGCATATAAATCCGTTGATATAATGCATCGTTAACGAATTATATCCGAAGTATTAAAATCGTTAATACGAAAAGCTTTCGCATTGCCGCCGTTAGCTATTCGAATAAGCGCTTTAATACGTTTTCGTATAGTCTTTTTAATAAATTTTCGTTATGCTTTTAAAGCTTTATAACGACGCTTAAGATTAAAATTATTTATTATCTTACGAACCTTTTTTAAAACTTACTCGTACTTAAAAGTGTTGTTTCGAAATTAAAATAAGATCGATAGTATTTCTTTTTGATATAATTTTATATATATTAAGTCCGCTTTATTAAAATAAAAAGCAAGTTCGTATTAAAGCATAAACAAATAGCATTGATTTTAGTATTTGTAAAGCTTTTGTTAATAGTTAAGTAAATTAAAAGTCTGCTAGTATTAATAGAAAATGTACGTAAAATCGATTAAAAATCGTTTCTTTTTCGATATAACGTAGCTTCGATTCGAATAAGTATTAGCCGTATTAATCTCGTAAACCCGATGCAAAGCGATTTCTTAAGTCTCTTCGTATTAAGCTATTTTCAATAAGTTTATATAAGCTTTTTTTAATACGAAAGCGAAGCTGTCGATAAGTTTTAAATAAATATTAATTTTCGTTAATTGTTTTATAAAAGCTTTAATTTTTAAATTAAGATCGATAAACGAAGTAATCGAACTTGTAGCGGTAATGCTTGCGCAGTGAAAAAGAAGAGCATAAGTACTATCGGAGTAAGTGCTATAAAAGAGCGAAACGTATAAGTTTCGCTTGCTTTTAAGAATAACAAACGGTACTTAAATACGAAAGTTCTCGTTTTAATAAAAGTTATAATAAAAAAAAGCTTTAAAAATCTCGGCGTAGCCGTATTCTTTAATCCGTTTTACAATAATTTGTTTTTGCTTAATTAAGTCGCTAATTATAATATATACTATATTATACGTTTGCAAATGATCTTTTTTAAGTTTGACGTTCTTTTAAGTCCGATTTTATATTAATAATAATAAACAATTAAAAAACTTTTATTTCAATTGCTTATTAATAATATCTTTATTAACGAAGCAAGCAAGGCTTATAAGGTTGAACTAGCGGGTGAATTATAAAAGCTTTGCTTTAGAAGCTTTTTCTTTTATTATCTACTTATTGCTTAAGTCGTTTAAAAAGCTAATATTATCTTTCTATTTAATTAAGTCGAAAGCTTTATACTCTTTTTTAACTATCGATTTAAAGTCGTTTTAAGTCACTTTCAAGTCCGAAAAGCCGTCGAAGCTTTCGATATTATAACGTATATTATAATCGAAAAGGCTAAAGATATTATACTTAATAAAGCATTGCTTCTTTTCCGAATCGATAACGATATCGTAATTTTTAAACGCTCGTTCGAGCTAACGAATATAATCCGTAATATTAGCTTTATCGAAAGCAAGTATTTTAAAAGCTTTAAGTCTAAAGAAAGGTTTACGGATACTTACGTAATTTAAAGTATTTACGAAAAGTAAAAAAGCTTAAATCTTTTTCATTTCGTCTTCGATTAGCTTACGAATAGCATTTTCGTTAAGTTCGAAATCTTTTTAAATCGAAAAAGTCATAGCTTTTTTTGATTTTCGAAAGCTTTAACGTAAGCTCGCTAAGTTAAATTAATAAATATCGATTAAGATATAAAAGTGTTTCGAAACGAATGCGAAAAAAGAACGAAAATAATATAAATGTAAATGTAAATGAATAATAAAAATAAAATAAGTATAATTTATAATTAATATTAAATATATAAAAAAATATTATAAAAATATAAGATCTCGATGCGTCGAAAGTGATTTATTAAAAAGTCGAGTATCGATCGCGTCGAGCTAGATAATCGAAATTAAATCGATATAATAAATGATATTAATAATACGTTTAACTTTTAAACGTAAGATCCGAATAAGCGGAAAAGTAATTGCTAAGATTAAGTATATCGAAATAAAAACGAAGTCGAGTAATAGCCGAGCTTTTGTGCAAGCATATAGCTTGCTTTTAATATAATGCGATATCGAAACGATTTCGAATTGTATAACATTTATTTCCGCTCGTTATATTTTTTATTTGCTAAAGCGAAAGATATTCGAAAGCAATTCGAAGTCTTTATACGTAATCTCTATTGTAAAGTAAGTGTTGAATTTTCAACTTCTTAAGCTTAACGTAGTATTTTCGGTACTTAGCTATTGCTTACTTTTTTAAAGAAAGAAGAGCAGCAGACTCGTATTAAAAGCGATATTGAATCGAAAGAAGTAAAGTATATTAAACGAATAGTATTTTAAGTGTATCGCCGTATAAAATAATTTAAATAAATAAAACTTTGTAAATATCGAATTGAACTTTAATTAGCTCGATCTTCGAATTAAAATAACGACCTTTTGAGTAGTATTTATCGAGTATATCGAATAGCATACTCGACGGATACAAATTAAAAAAAGATCGCTTTTAAAATAATAGCCTCGAAGCTTATATGTAAAAGCACTTGATTGTTAGCTTAGCGTATATCGAATACTCTTCGAAAAAGTACCGTAAAAGCATATAGTTAATAACTTAACGTATAACGTGAACTCCGAATATATAGCTTTTCGTAAAAGAAGTAAGTTTAAAAAAAGTATAAAAATCAACTTTTAGTTCGAATCTTTGCGTAAGTCATTAAATATATATAAAAAAAAAGAGCTCCGATATTTACTTAACGTTAAATCAAAAGATATATATAAATATAGCTATAATAGAATCGTAAGTGAATAAGAGAAGAAAAAGAAGACGATCGAAAGACACTCGAATGTATGCTATAAGTACGTGTATTATATTGTATAATAATGTGATGTTAGTTTAAAGAAGAACCAACTACTCGTTTATATAAGAGCTTGCACGTAACTTAACTACGTGCTTAACAAGGCTAGAGCATGCAGCGCACTTACGTGACAAAAGTGCTTAGCATTAGTATTATATATATGGACAAAATAAATACAGAGCCGCAACTCCACCATAGTAGCAAATAATAATTAAATACGTTTTTCGAGCACGTTGCTTTAAGTATTCTTTAGCTCGTATAGCTGAATCGAGCTTGATTACGGCAAGCCTTTTACTTTGTTTTTTTTGCTTAATCAATAATCCGAACCCGTTTTTATTTAAAGATAACTTGCATCTATTGAAAATCATTAGTTCGACGTATATAAAAGTTTTTATTTCTTTGCTCTTTAACTTAAATTTAATTAATTCCTTTTCTTTTTTTGCTTTTTTAACTCGATTAACAATTATAAGAATATTATTCGTATATAAAGTAGCTATTCTTAGCTGATCTTTATTAATTGATATAAAAAAGCAAAAGTTAAAGTTCGATTGCTTTATGCTAAAGTTATTCGTAAAGTGCTTTAAAAAACGCTTATACTAATATGTCTTTGCTTCGAAGATGCCGTATAAAAAGCTAATTATAAAGAATAGCGTATTAAAAGAAAATCGATAAGTGATCTCTTTAAGTATTCGCACGACGATTATTCGTATAAGCTTTATACTTAATTGAGTATAAGCTTGCGTAATATCTTTATTATAAACTTAACACTCGTAGTCTTTTATTAACGAAAAAGCTAAAGCATAATAAAGTCTTTAGCTCGCTCGCTATACTGTAAGCGACTCGATAAATACTTTTGTTTTGCTTTTATTTTGAAAAGCTTAAACTATTATACGAGACTTCTCGTATAGCGTAGATATTCTTTTGCTTTTGATTTTATTAATAAACTTAAATCCGAAAATCTTAACGCTTTTAATACGTAGATTAATGCTCGAGATCATTTAAAAGATGCTTTAAGCTATTAATCTCGTTAATTCTTTTGCTTTAGACTTTTAAAACGGAGCCTCGAGGCTTTTAATAATCCTTTCGGCTCGTAGCTTAGCTAAAAGCTTACAATCTCGGCGTTTTTTATCGGTAACGAACATTTCGGAATCTTTAATAAATAAAGCGTAAGAATCGTCTTTTTTTTCGTCGAGCACAGTCGAAATATTTAAATCGTACTTTTAATAAAGTATTTAGATTATTAATATTATTAATCTTTAAAAATTAATAAGTTGAAAGTTCGGAAAAAGGCTGTTTGCTAATCGTAACGAACTTGTCGGATTACGCGAACTCGGTAGATTAAGCGAATGTTAAGGTTTTAGCGAATTTTAAAGTTTAAGCGAATCTTTTAGTTTTAGCTCTTTTTCGCTTTCGCTTTAATCTTCTTTTACTTTTACTTTTAATACTTGCAATTCTTTTAGCAGCTTTTCAACTTTAGAATAGTATAGTTTTATAAAAGTAGACTTGAATTCCGTAAGCTTTAGACATATTATTATACACGTATAGCCTTGCTTGTTAAGCAATTAAAAAAAGCTTTTCTACTTTTGATTTTCTCGCTACACGAGTACTTATAAACTAATTAATAAATCCAAGGTATGCTTTGTAATTAGCTCGTTTTTTTTAAGCGCGTCTTTAACTTGCTTCGCCGCGTAGTATTTCTGTACTTCTTTCATAGCTTTGTTAATAGCAATAGCACGCTTTTAAATAAACGCGGTAAGTCGATCTTGTTCCGTTAGCTTCGATAAAGTGTTAAAAACGAAAAGCGTAAAGACTAAGCTATTAAGTCTAGCCGTGTCGTTAATAGCTTTGATAGCTATTTAAAGCCGGTCTTCTTTTAAAGCTTTAAGAAGCTTTTTTATAACGATCTTAAAAGCGCGTCGCATAAAGACGTGATAGCGTTTTATTAGCTCGACGCTATAATAAGCTTTTATAAGCATTTGCTTTAAAGTGCTGCTAATACTTTTAAAGTAGCTTCGGAACGTCGTCGAATTGAAATTAGTTTCGAGATCGTATACTACGTTTATAAAAAGCTCGACGTAAGTATTAATTTAATATCGATTGAATCTTTTAAATAAGTGTTATGCTATTATGCTTTTAAAGAAGATAGCGGCTTGAAAATTAATAGAATCGTAGACGACGTGCAATACGTTTTTGCCGTTAAAGTGTATTACGTTTACGTATACCGTGTTATTAAAGTTAGTATCATTTTTAAGCTTAATACTAAACTTCTTTAAAAAACGTTTGAATACTTAGCAATAATAGCAAAACTTTTAGATATTGTAAAGCAAATTTCGTTTGAATTCGTGCTCGGCCTTTTTAAGAATAATAGCAAATCGACTTGTTGAAAAGTGGTTAAAACGCTTGTAGATCATCTTTAATTGCTCTTCCGTAAGATAGTAATAGACGGTCTCGCTTTCGGTATTATAATAGATAGCAGCGTGCTTTTTATTTAATAGCATTTATACGTGCTTAAACATCTTCATTACTAGTATTTCTTTTTTCTTTTAAACTAGTACGTTTCGTAAATTATCTAAGATCATTTTGTATTTGTTTATATTAATCAATAAGAATAAGAAAAGCACGCCGCTTTTTATAACGTAGAACTCTATTTAGCTTAAGAGCGTTTTTAAAGTAATTGTCTTAATAAAAGTGGCCGAGCCGATTCCGTATTTAACGGATTTCTTTTTTGCTCGAGATATATTCAATTAGATCTCGAAGTACTTCTTTTAAAATGCTCGTAGCTAAAGCAAATTAGTAGTAAAGAAATTAGCTGCTCCGCTATCAATTATAAAGCTTATAAACACGTTTTCCGAATACTTAAAAGCTATGTAAGTCTTTGCTTTGCTCGCGAGCATACGAAAGCTTAACTCGAGTAGCTTTTAAGTCTTTATTTAGCTAATAAAAGTGTAGATTACCGTTTGAATCTTTAATTATTTATATAATTCGTCGGCGTTAAAAGTACTATAAGTAATTATAAAAGCTTCCGATATGTTAGCGTAATTGCTCGATTCGGACGGCTCGTTTAATAAGCTTATAATAAATTGCTTAAAATTTTTCGCGGATATAAGTAGCAAGCTTTTAATTAACGCTACGTACTAAGTAAATTTGCTTTTCGTTATCTTTTTTACGTCTTTAAAGCTTTAGAACTTAGCTACAAAAGCTTTGCGCTCGTCGAAGGTATAATTAATGCTTTAGCAATTTAGCTTTTTGCAAACAAAACACTTTTTTTCACTTTTAATAGCTTTAGCAGCTTTTTTACTTTCGAAGTATTAGCGGTCTTAAATAAAGCATTCGTATTCTTCGTCTAAATCGAAGCTAGCTTTTAAAGTGTGTTAAAAGCAAGTGTAATCGTGTGGCTCGCTAAAGCTCGCGTAAGCTTTAGCTTTAGCGAATCGATAGCTTTTAATTGCAAACGTAATTGCTTTGCGAATATTAATAATTACGGCGGTAAAAGTAAAAGCAAAGTTCATCCGCGCAATAGTCGTTTTTAATACGTTTTTACAAACTGAATACAGCTTATCGGCAAAGCTTTTATTATCTTTTAAGCTTAAGCGTAAAAAGCTTTAAATGCTCTTAAGCTTTTTAACGAGCTTTTTAAAGCATTCGTTAAGCGAAGTCTTTAGATTCTTTTTTTTAATTAAATCTAACGAAATTTCTTTTTAACGGTCGTATTTTGCTTGCCGTCGATAATTAGTTTTAAAGTAGTCTTTTATCGCAATAGCGTTTGCTTTAAACGTAAGAAGTCGAGCTTTAATAACGTAATTATAATAAAAAGTAATAGCTTTCTTCGTAAGCATAATAAAGAACGCTATTAAGTAGTCGTCGGAAGTTAAGCCGTATCGATTTGCTTAATTAGTAAAAATATTTAATTGAGTTTTAAAGTTACCGTCGGGTTTCGAATACATTAGTTTTTTAAAAAAGCTTCGCGCGAATAAAATTAATTCTTTCGCTTTCGAGTAAAGGTCCGTTGTTTTTAACTTAAAAAAATTATTTTTATTATCGTTAAGAGCGCTTAAAGTGCCGTACGCAAGTATGCTTTGCTTAATTAATAGTCAAATCAATAAAAAGTTACCGATATAATTATTAATAGTCCGTTCTTTTTTAAGGTCTTTAAAAGGCTCATTTCCGAATCCGAAGTCTTTTAAAAGTCCGTTTCCGAATCTTCTTCATAATTTAAAAAAGCCGTTTCTACTTTCTTCGTATCCGTGCTTTCGATCTTTTTACTAATCTTTTCCGTTCTTTTTTCGTAAGTTATCGTTAAAATCGCTAAGTTAATTCCAGTTACTTATCAAAGCTTTAGTTTTATAATATTCGTACTTTTAAGCTTGCTTTTAGCGATTTTTATATTTTTAATATTTCTTTTATCGATACGTAGCTTATTAAAAGATTTAGAAAGCTTGTCGGTACGTCCGAAAGTGCTAGATCTTTTCTTTAAGTTATTAAGGTTAAGCACGGAAATCTGCACGCTATCTTTAATAAAAGCTGATTTTGCTCGGAATGCTCTTAAGTTTTAGCGAGTCTTTTTTTAACGTATAATTCTTTTAGTTTCGAATGTTATTTAGTCTGATAATAATCTTAAGACTATTGTTATTGCTTTTAAGTCTTAGCTTTTCGGAAACTTAAAAATAGCTCTTAAAGAAAGTGTTTAAAGGCCGTTAAAGTGATTTTAGCTTTTTTTGTATGATTAGCGTATTGCGTAGCGATTAATGAATTAAAAACGTAAAGTACGTTAAAGCACTCTTTCGTAGTCCTTTATTATATTGTATAACGTAAGTCCGTAATTCCGCTATTTGCTTTGCTATCGCTTTTATATTTTATTTTATATTTTTCTTTTCTTTTAAAAACTTTTCGCGCAACTTTCGAATCTTTTTTCTTTCTTTCTTTTTATTTAATACTTCTTTTTCTTTCTTTTTTAGACTTTGTAAAAGTAGAAGTAAAAGTAGTTAAAGTATAATATTTTTTTCGTTCGTAAGGTTTTCGACGGTTTACTTTGATTCGAAGCTTAAAAGTGTTGCTTATTGCTCTTTTATTTTCTTAAAGGTCTATTAGTATTGTTGCTTATCGTTTAAGAGCTTGACTATTCTATTAGCGTAACTTTTTTATTTTAAAAGGTATTATACTCTTTTAAATAATGAATGTTCTTTAAGCTTAATAAAAGTAGCAAACTTAAAACCTTTTTTTATATTGTCTTTCGTTATCGTAAAGCTCGTTTAAATTTAGCGTAAGAAAGCGTGTCGAAATAAGCTTTACAAGTCGTAATCTTTTAGCTCTTTGCACTTCGTATTTAAAAAGTCTTTTATTATCGCTCGAGCCGTGATTTCGCTATCGAGCTTTACGTATAATAGCTCGTTTTAGTTAAATAAGATGCTCGACATCTTGTTATTTAACCTTTCCGCTAAGTTTAAGAGTCTTAAGTATAATAGTCTTTTTAGCTAAATAGCTAAAGGTTCCGTAAGTAGTGATAAGACTCGAAAAGTATAATACTCCGCTGCACTTTATCGGCTAGACTTTTTACTTAAAAGTCTAGTTGCTCGATCGACTATAATTGCTATCTGCTCGTACTTAAGTCGATCTAAATTAGTTAGGTTGCTATATATAGCAAGCGCGGCTCTTACAACGTTAAAGGTTGTATATATAAATGACTTAATACGGAATCACTCTTCCGTAAAAAAAAAATAAAAAAATCAATAGTATAAGCAAGCGACTTGATACAGAATCGCTCTTCCGTTATAAAAAGAAAGAAGTATCGTAGTTAAAAGTATCCTCGCTATAAAGTCTTAGCTTCTTTGTGATTGATCATTTAATAGTAAATCAACTACTAATTAGTGTTAAATTGCTTTTAAGCGATTAAGAATATATATTCGTAAAGTCGTAACGTTCGTTAAAATACTTGCAATTGCAAAACACTCGGTTGATAAAGTATCTGAATTCTAT
Organism: Drepanopeziza brunnea f. sp. 'multigermtubi'; assembly: GCF_022702325.1. NCBI lineage: Eukaryota > Fungi > Ascomycota > Leotiomycetes > Helotiales > Drepanopezizaceae > Drepanopeziza > Drepanopeziza brunnea. The sequence goes on along the minus strand of NW_027094080.1, from coordinate 511,307 downwards.
CTGCTTCTTAAGGCTTAAGGGAGCTGATTCCTTCTATATGATTAAAAGGAATCACGTGCACTAACTAGCTAATAGGTTTACTTATTAAGTTGAGGGTCCTTTGACTACTGATATGCTAAGCGAGGCATGCCAAGTGGCCTGTGAACCTTGGTTCACGGGTGAACTCCTCAACTACTACTACTACTACTACTACTACTACTACTAGCTAAGGTCGATATGGGGATACCGATAGTAATCGATGCTGCTTTGCTTTAAATCAATAAAAGTGAATATTTAAAACACGAATTCGACGCGAAACAAAGAAAATAGCGCGTCGCTGAATAATAATAAATGCAATGCTTCGATTCAATAAAAGTGAATTATAATATTTAAAATACGAACTCGACGAGAAATAGAAAAAGAACGCTTCGCGTAATCGCGTAATCGTAATCGATATAAGGTTTCGATTTAATTAAAGTGAATTATAATATTTAAAACACAAGCTCGAACCGAAACAAAGAAAATAGCGCTTTGCTATATAATATAATTAATAAATATAATTAGTTAATATAATTAATAAATATAATTCGTGAACATAATTAGTAAATGTGATTAGTAAATATAATTAATAAATGTGATTAGTGAACTTGATTATTAATTATGCATATGCACATTTTTATATATATAAATTTTATAAAGAAACCTTATGCTTTATAAAGTTTCTTTATAAGAAGAGCAGAATTTTGTACCCCCCGTAAGTTCTTTTGTAAAAGGGACTCAAAACTCCGTAAAGCTTTATAAAGCCTTATAAAGCAGCTTAAAAAGTATCTTCGTTATAAAGTATTCTTAGCTTTTTTATGATTGATCACTTAATAGTAAATCAATTATTATAAACACTTTGCTTGATAAAGCACTTGCTAAAGCTATTAAGGCCACACTAAATAGACCTATCTTCTATAAGAAGGCATATATCTTTTAGCTAAAATAATTAACGAGCTTTCTACTTATCTTTTTTGCACTTCTTTTATAAAAGCTATAAGGCTTAGCTTTAGTATTGAGCTTTTGTGCTGTACATCTTTTAAGTGCTTTTATATTAATAACTTACGCAAAGATTTAAACCTTTGGTCTTTATCTTTATACAGCTTATTATAATCGCTTGATTCGCAATTAAATTGATCTATTATTATTTAGTTTTTTTTTTATATTCGATAATTACAACTTCAGATTATTAAAACTTTATTTTCGATAAGTTCGGATATTAAAACGCTGCAATAGTCGAAGTGTAATATTTCGGCTCTTCGGTAAAAACTCTTTTTTATTATTAATAAAAAAGAATTTTCACTTATTAATAATAATACGCTTTTATATTTTAGCTTTTGTCTTAAATTAAAGCATTTAATATTGTACGGAGTAATTAGCGATGTTAATTAATTAATTATCAAGTTTTTTATAATTTTTATCTTAATTATTAATTTACTTTTACAAAAGGTTTATTATTTTTAATCTCGGATCGAAAATTCTTTATAAAAATCGCTTATTTAACTTGTGAACTCAGTTTACAAGTTAAAAGCAAACAATTTAAAAACTTATTATCAATTCGATCATTTTTAATATATATATATATTTAATATTTTAATACCGAAAACGTTTTGATATTAAAGTTAACGCCGAGTCACTTCTTTTTTCGTTAAAATCTTTTAATTTTATTAGATCTTTTACTCGTATTCTTTTAAGCTTCGGATTATTTTTATTTTATTTCGACTTTTAATCAAAACTTTTATTAAAAATACTTACGTCGAAAATGCTTTTTAAACTTAACTTTACTTTACTTTTTACTTTTCTATTAAGCTCGATGCTAATCATAATCGACCTTGCTATCTTGCACGCTTTCATAACTACTCGTATGCTATTGCTAAGTGCTTTAAAAGCTTTTTGCTTTAGCGGTGTTAATATTATTAACTTTATCGAAAAGTATAAAAAGATTTGCGATAGCTTTAACATCTTTTTTAACGACCGGTTAGTTAAGCTTTTTCGTTATTATAATAATCTTCGCAAAGAAGTTATTAAAAGCTTGCTCGAGTAAAAAGCTAAAAAAGATTAAGATATTTTCGTTAAAGCTTTAAAAGCTAAGTTTCGTAAAAACGATACTTAATAGATCAAAGACTTAATCGCTTTTTTACGAGAATTTATTATGCAAGAACGAAATGTTAATAATTTAAAAAACTATTATCGCAATTTCTTTTGAGTTTTTAAAAGATTTATTTCAATACACTTTTTAAATAAAATCGAATAAAGCGGTTTGTTTTTTTCTTCGAATTGCTCGTCGGCATCCGAAATAAAACGATTAAGCATTAAAAGGTCGATAAACTTAACTTAAACTTTTATACTTTTTTCGATGATTTCGTTGCATTCGCTTCTAAAACCGATTAAAGTATTAAAACTATCGAAATTATAAATTAAGAAAAGTCTTTTTTAATCAATTTTATTAAAGATATTCAAACTTTAATTAAAAAGCATACCGAGCTAGCTAGGGTATCCGAGTCTGTTAAAAAAGCTTTAATAATAATGCCGTTTATTCCTGAACTACAGCTTACGAATAAAAAAAAGAAATTAATAAAGCAAGTTTAATAATTAAAAAGTTTTTTAACTTGTAAATCGATGCGATTTATAGTCGAATTGATTACTTCGAAGATTAAATCGCTAACTTATTTCTTCGATATCTTATTTAACTCTAATCTTAAATTCGATTTAAAGACCGCGACGAAGCTTTTATTAAATATACCGTTAAAGATGCTAAAAGTAAAATCAGCTTTAAAAGTAAAGTTTATATTATAGTTATCGGTTTCGAATTATAAAAACGAAGAAAAAGAAAAAGTAAAAGATATAGCAATCAAATGCAAGATTATAGCTTTTATAAGAATTCCGGAGATACGATTTAAGCTTTTTATTAGTATCGAGACAAGTGTAAAGCTTTTAAGAATATAATTAATAAAAGATATATTTGTATTAGTAATTACGAACGCTTTTGCTTAAGACTTAAAAAGATCGATACTTTTATTATTTAAAAAAAGCAAAAAAAAGATTTAGTTTAAGTCTATCGTATTAAACGTTCGTAAAACGAAATACGATAATATTTTAAAAAATCGATTTATTAGCGGACTTAAGACTTATAAACATCTAATTTCTTATTAGCAATTAATTTAACAATTAGCTTAATACTAACCGGATCAGCACGCTTAACGATTAATTAATTAATCGAATAAGCTTATTATTATTTTTAAAAGATCGATCGATATTAAAAATATTAATATCGTAAAGTAAATTAATACACTTAGCTACTTATTTAATATAAAAATTGCTTCGGTCGAAATCAACTCTATTATAAAAGAAAAAGTTAAAAAGCTTTTTTCGCTTTCGAAGAATTTTAAGCTTATTAAAATTAAAAAGAATATCCGATAATAAAAAGAAAAAAACTACGGTATTTTTAAAGCCCGTGCTTTTTAAGAATCGAGTACTGCTATTAAGATAGATATAAATAATAAGTTGTTCGATAATATAATTAAAGAAAAGTCTTTTAAATTAGCTAAAGCCGACGAAATTATAAAAGATATAAAAAAAGAAGTTAAGATTACTTAACGAGTATTTAAAAAAAAAAAGACTTATAAACGGAAGAAGTTCATTAAACTTTACGTTATTATTGTAGAAGCACCCAAAAAGATGTGCCGTATAAAAGCCTGGCTTTAAGGCTAGACCTTAAAGTCTTACAAAAGAAGTGTTAAAAAAGATAAGTAGAAAGCTCGTTAATTGTTTTAACTAAAAGATATATGCCCTTTTATAAAAGATAAGTCCGTTTAGTATAGCTTTAATAGCTATAGCAAGTATTTTATTAAGTAAAGTGTTTACATCCGTCTTTTTATAAAATAAATAAGCGCTTTCGCTTATTATCAAGTAAAAAGAAAAAAAAAAGTGTAGAAAAAAAAAAATCTAATATTTAAAAAAAAAGATATCTTATCGTTAAACTTTAAAAGTCTAAACTACTTTTCGGCAGCTTTTTCGTAATCTCTTTTCGTACTTACGTTTTTAACTTTTTCGTTTTCTTTAAGCTAAGAAGGTCTTTTTCTTTTAGTAAATTTAGCTTTAAATGACGACGTGCTAATAGCAGCATTTTTAAAAGTAAAAGAGCGCGTATCGTTTTTACGCTTATTACTAGGCTGCTCCATGGGGTGGGGGCCCCATAGGGTTTTCCTCCCTATTCCCCCTATAAGGTCTTGGCCGATAAGGGACTTTTTTTTTTAAACCTTATAGAAAAGATTTTTTTAAGTCAAATTCCTTACGAAAGATAAAGAAACTTTATAAGTTTAAAGTAAGATAGCTAAAAATAATATATATAAAGCCGCTAAAAATAAAACAAATTTACGAATATTTATTAATTTTACTTAATCATTATATTTATTTATTATATTTATTAATCATATATATTATACTTTACAATTACATTGCATTATATTATAATGAATTAAAATTATTAAACAAAACTTTTAATTATAATTTCTCGCAATTTCTTAACTAACGCTATATCTTTGTTTTAAATCGTTATTCGTTTAGCGTAAATAGCACATAAGTTCGTTACTAAAAGTAATTAGTAAATCGATTAGTAAATCGATTAGTAAATCGATTAATAAATAAATATATAAGTACTTACTTTTAAACTCTTTTACGAAGAATGCTTTTAAAGCTTTTTATAAACATTTTAAAGCACCGCTTTAAAATTTAAAATTTTATTTAAAATCGTAAGTGATCTTTCGAATAAAACGTTAAAAAGAAGTCTTTTTAATAAAAAGCTCGGTGCCTTTTTAATATCGTCGGATCTCTTTTAACGCAATAGCTATATAAATTAGTAATTATACTTAAGAATCAATTTATTAATTGATTAAACTTACTTTTTAACTTATAGCGACGGCGCTTTAGTTAGCTTAAACCTTTTTTTTTCGCAACAATTGCAAACTTTTTAAAATACTTGCTTTTTTTAGATTTTTAACGAAAAGAAGTTTTAATTGCCGAAAGTAATTTACTAGCTAATAAAACGAAGCGAGCAGCTTTAGCCGTCGAAAGTGATTTTTTAACTTTTTTATATTAAAAGAAAAGAATATCATTTTCACTTGAGTTTTCTTTATTATCGCTTTGCTCTTTTTCATTTGTATTATTATAAAGCATCGTTTTCGTTACGGTTTTTATAATTATAATTAAGCTCGAAATAATAAAAGACCTTTTAAAAGCTTTTTATGCGAAAGCTTTTTTAATGCGATTGCTAATAAAAGCAAAAGAAAGTTTAACAGCTATAAAAGAATTGTTTCTAGCACTTAAGTCGTAAGACTGATCTTCGTTTTAAAGCTAAGCTAATGCACTCGCTTAGCTCGTCGATTATTATATTGCTTTTAAAACAGTTTTAAAATAATTAACGAACAAAAAAAAAAAGTTTAAAAAAATTAAACTTATTAAAAGCTATTAATACTTATGCTAGTATTATTAAAAACGATGCCTTTGTTTAATTCGGATTAAATAGCCGAAGTAAATTTAATTGCGTTTATTAAAGAAAAATTTGATTAATAAATATTTATTAATTATAAGTTAAAAACGTTATCGAATCGAAGTTTAAAAGATAATAAATGCTAATCTATATTTGCGCGAGAGTTTGTTAATGTTTAAAGAGCGTTACTTAAAATAATAGAAATTAGCAATTATTAATTAATAAAGTAATTAATACTTATTAGCTTGACCTTAAGAAATTCGGCGAAAAAAAGACGAAAATAAATCGGTTTTTTATTATAAACTTGCAATATTACGCGAGGTTTTAAGAATTTTTATAAATACTTATTAGCTATTTGCAATTGATTTATTAATCAATTTACTAATCAAATACTAACCGGATAACTATCGAGTTGTAATAGCGCGGCGCTTAGCAAAAGTAAAATCAAGAATTTTTATAAATGCTTATTAGCTATTTGCAATTGATTTATTAATTAATTTATTAATCAAATACTAACCGGATAGCTATCGAGTTATAATAACGCAACGCTTAGCAAAAGTAAAGTCTAGCGCATCCGTAGCTAATTAAGCTTTATTAAATTAAAAATAAAGATTTGCGCTAAGCAAAGTAATTAAAAAAATATGAATAATACTTTAATTAATTAAATATAAACTTACTTTATTTATTTTGCAAATTTAAGTTTTCTTTTTTAACGCTTTAGCCGCGTATTATATCTGCTTCATTTTCTTATGCTTCGTCTTTATCTGCTTAACCTTTAGCCGCTTGACTGTTAGCCGCTTAACTTTTAGCCGCTTGACTTTTAGCCGCTTAACCTTTAATCGCTTAATTCTTAATTGCTTTATTAATTAACTTATTTTAGCTTGCGTTATCTTTTTTAATCGTAATGCTTAATATATCGATAGAAAAAGGTCGGTCCGAAAGTAAAAGTTCGTTTAATAATAAAGCTATTTAAAAGTATTAGTAAAAAGACTTAATCGCGATAATTTAGTTTACGATTAATTAGTTAATAATTTTAAATAAAAAAAAGACGACCTTACAAAGCAATGAATAGCGTTGTATTTAAAAGCGTAATAAATAAGAAAGCGATAATTATAATTAATTACTAAAAAAAAAAAAAAAAATTAGACTTTACTTTATAAAATAAAAATTACGAAAAGCGGCCGCTTTATCTTAATTGCGGCCGCCTTATCTTAGCTACGGCTGATTTATCATTTCGTAAATTCATTAGCGGCCGCGCTAAAATGTTTTAAAAATAAAATATACGAGTTCACTTTTAATTTTAATACTTTTATTTTATTACTTTTAATTTTACTTTAAACAATTACTTTTAATGTTTAGCTTTTTTATAATACTATTCAATATAGCCGCTTATCAGCTTGATTCGATAGAAAGTATTATTACAAATATAAATCAGCTTGATTTAATAAAAAAGATTAAAAAATCTATAATAAAAATCATTTTTTTATTTATTAATCTATTTATTAATTAAAAACGTTTTTCTTAAAATGCGGCCGATACGACGGCAATCGTAGCGGCAAGCAATCCGATGCTAAAAAACTTTAGCAAGCGTAAAATAAGTGTTTTTTTTACGTAATATTTTAATTTTTATTAATTTATTAATTTTTCTTAAAAAAGAAAGCTAAAGAAAGGCTTATTATTAATTAATCTTTATACGATAAAAGCTAATGCTCGTATAACAAAGCTAAAACAAGATCCTTAAGTAAATAAGCTTCGAAAAGCTAAAAAACGAAATTAAGCGGCCGCTAATCAGCTTTTTATAATTTAAAAATAAACTTTAAAATATTCTTAAGCATTAAAAGTTAAAAAGAAAACTCGATAAGCCGAAATGCGAAAAAATCTTATAAATAAACGGTACTTTTTCTTTTCTTTAATTTATTAAGCAATTTATTAATCGATTTTAAAAAGAATCGAAGCATTTATGCAAATAATCTTATTATATAAGCCGCTTCTTTTGCAATTAGATTTAATAATAAAAAATACTTAAATAGCGATTAAGTTGATAAAGCATTTAATTTAAACGAAAAGGTTTATAAAAAATTTAATTTGCGAAAAGACGAAAAAGAAAATAATAATATACTTTACGATAAATACGTTTCGATTACCGATAAAAAAATAAAGAAGATCACTCGGCAATTAGCACGTTAGCACGCATAAGTAAGCTTTTATTTCATTTAAATATTTATATTTTATTAATAATATAAAATCACGCTATATAATAATCGTTAAGCAATTTCGTCGCTATTAGTAAAGTATAGCGCGGTCTTTATTAATAAAATGCCGAGCTGCTAATTTAAAAAGTAAAAAAGCTTTCTTTAAATTAATAGCTTAAGACTTAACAAGCACGGTTTTAAAACGAATTAAATAAAAATTCATTTTATTATGCTTTTAATCAATTGAATTAATATTATAACTTTTAATCTTTATTTAATTAAGCTTTCTTACGTCTACTTTTCTTTTAATAAAAAGAAGTATTATCGAGTTAAAATTAAAGCAAATACCGATAAGATTAAATACGAATTACCGGGTTTAGCCGCTTAATAAAATATAAAAAGATTCGAAAAGAATATTAAATTTAAAAAAGCTAATTGCGATTTTATTTTATTTTAACGCGTTATGCAATTGATTTAAAAAAAAAAACGAGCTAGCTTCGAAGTTGTTTTACGGCGTTAAAAATAGCGATACGGAATTGAGATTATTTTTAAACTTAATGCTTAAGTTTATATAAAATAGAATTTACGATTAATTATAAATTTTATATTTTATAAAAATACTTTTATTTATCTTATTTATTAATTACATCTATTAATAATACTTATTAATTATATTTACTTATCATATATATTAATTATATTTATTAATCACATTTACTAATTATTATTAAAATGCTTTTCGCGATCGAAAAATATATTCGTAACTTCGAGAAGTCGTAAAGTATATGCAATTGTAAAACACTTTATTTGCTTTTTAAAGTTTAAAAAAGCTAACTTTTTTTATATAATTAATAAAAATCAAGTGCACTAGTTAATTATTAAGTTTTCTACTTAAATTAAAAGTCTTTTAAACTATAATATAATAAGCTAAGCATACTAAATGACTTATAAACTACGGTTTACGAGTAAAGTCTTTTAATTATTATTAGCTAGCTTAAATCTAATTACATTTATTAATCACATTTATTAATTACATTTATTAATTATATTTATTAATTATATTTATTAATTATATTTACTAATTTTATTTACTAATCATATTTATTAATCACATTTATTAATCACATTTATTAATCGTCGGTTTCTTATGTAACGACACGTCAAGTCTTTTAAACGCACTTTATATGCGTTAAGCTACTTCCTTCCTTTTTTCTTTCGTATTCTTCGTATTTTCTTATTCTTTGCTTTTAACTTATAAACTATAATTTACGAGTCTTTAACGCTTTTACTTTCGTATATATAAATTTCAGCTACTTTCGACCTTTATACTCGATAATTATTGATTTTAAATTATTACTTTAAAATTATTTTAAGCTTTTATATAAACCTTCGCGCTTTTATAAGTTCTTTTAAATAATCGCTTAAAATCGTCACATCTTAAAGTTTTAAATCAAAAGAATTAATCGACTTGCTATATTTAAAATCGATATAAATATATTAATAAAGTATTTTAATATTTACATTTATAAATTATATTTATAATTAATTATATATATATTTTATTTAATATAATAACGATTTTAAAACTATCTATATAAACTTATCTATTAATTTATAATAATAAAATTTCAAAAACCTTCGCAAGCTATCGAATTTATTACTTTCCTTTTTTGCGATACTTCTTTTTTATATATAAAAAGTCTTTTGCTCGTTAATAATATTAATTTTATAATATCCGTCGTTATATTTGTTTTTATTAATTTATTTAATAAATAGCTTAATTTTATAGCCGTTATTTAAAAATCGCTTAACTCGATATTCATTTATTTTAATTAACTAGCTACGATTACGCTTTTCTTCGTTTAGCATTTCTATTGCACATTAAGCGTTTCGACCGTTCGTTCGTCTAATAGAAAAAGAATAATAAGTTTTATTATTTACTTCGGTAAAGATCGAGTTTAATTAGTTTGCAATCTTTAATAAATTAATAACTTAATTAATATATAAATAATAAAACGGCATTTACAAATAAATCGATAAGCGTCCGTTAAAATATAAATTTCTTTTATTTATTCTTTAGCTATAATAGATATTCGAGCTTGTAGATATAATTATAAGCTAATACGATTATAAAGTGTTCTATCGTTTTATATAATGAATTTTTAATTAAATGCTTTTATTTTTAATATTTATTAGATTATATTAATTTTATTTACCGTATAATAGCAGCCGAAAAGAAAGCTGCAAAGATTATATTTAAATTAAGATTTCTATAAGCACTTTATCTTTGTATATTAATTAAACCTTAATAAATTTAAGTAAGTACTTATTATAACGACCTTAAGCGATTATTTAAAGAATTTATAAAAAAGCGAAAGGATTATATAAAGCTTAAGAAGATTATAAAATCATTATTTAAATTTGAAATTAATAATTATCGAAAGTAAAAGTTGAAAAAAACTAAGTATTAGATTCTTTTTAAGCGATTAAAGAATATATTCGTAACTTCGTAATAGTCGTTAAAGTACTTGCAATTGCAAAACACTCGGTTATAAAAGTATCTAAATTCTAATTGCTTTTTAAGATTCAAAAGAGCTGATTCCTTTTATATAATTAAAAGGAATCACGCGCATTAGCTAATTAATAAGTTTATTAGTTAAGTTAAAGGTCCTTTGACTCATATAATATGCTAAGCGAAGCATGTTAAGTAGCTCGTAAACTCTTTCAAATACTACTAGCTAGTTAAAGTCGATATAAATATATCGATATTAAGGTTTATATATAAGAAGGTTGTTCGTAATAGTCAATTTAAGTAAAAAGAGCTTAAAAGCGTTAAAAGATATAATTATAATTAAGCTTTAATAAAAAAGAAATAAAAAGAAATGAAAAGATAAAAAAAAAACCGCTAGTTAAAACTTAACGCTCGCAAGAATGCTGCTTAAAAAGAATTAAGCGTAAGCAAAACCTTTTTTAAAAATAAACTAACTTAATAAAATATATTTAAATTATAAAATGATATTATATAATATTCAAATATATAAGACGTTAATATATAAGTTCAAATCAACAATTTAATAGCAAATTCGCTAAAATCTAAACATGTTTTCTTAAGCTATTAATTCGTTTTCATCTTAAATTACTTTAATTACTTACGAAAATACCGATCTATTTCAAAGTCAAGAGTTCGAAAGCTCTACAACTAGTTTTTCTAGCCTAATACTATTAGCAACTATTAAATATTCTAATTAATATTATATTTAAAACGTCAAGGAATTAAGACTTTTAATACTTAATAATCATAGACTTTATAGTATTTTTAATAACAAAAAGCTAATCAAAATCTTTTACGAATCGATTAAAATAAAAAGAAAACTTCTTTTATATAGATTAAATTCGTTTAAGCAGCTAAGAAATCAACAAAAGAGCTTGTAATATACTATGAAAAGTGCGACCGAGCTTTAAAGCATCCGAAGCTAAAAGCTTCTAAAACGAAAGCATTAGCCGATCATCAGAAAACGGACGTTTGCAAACGCGTCGTAGGTAAGCCAAAACAAAAGCTTCGGCAAACTCAATTAAAATCTAAATCTCTTTAACGCAATTTAATACGTTTGTTTTTATTTATAAATTCGGTTAATAAATTTAATAAATCTAATTAATAAATTTAATTAATAAATCTGATTAATAAATCTGATTAATAAATCTAATTAATAAATCTAATTAATAAATCTGATTAATAAATCTGATTAGTAAATCTAATTAATAAATCAGATTAGTAAATCTAATAAATAAATAATAAAATTAATATCAAATAACCATATCTATTACGAAAAACGCTTTCGTATTAAGACTTAAAATTAGCATTTCGAAAAAGTATTTTAAATATTATATTATTTACGCGAAGCTCGTTTCGAATAATTAATAATCCGGATTAAAAATCTTTTTGCGAATTACAAAACTTATATCTTAAGCTTTTTAATGCTTTAATTATTAAGCGAGACCTCGACGATAAGATTTTAGAAATTGATCGCTATCTATTAAACAATTTACTAATTAATTAAAAACTTAGCATTTTATTAAACTATTAATTTAATATTAAGCGCTATTCTTTTATATGCATAATCGGAACTGCAATTATAAAAGATTAATATATAATTCAGCTTATGCTTAGATTTATATACGTTAAGTTTAATTATACAAAAGAAAAATTAGCAAAAATTATTTACGAACGCTTTATTAAATTAAACTTAATAGAAAAGATAATCGCGATTATAACGGATAACGCATTTTCGAATAATATAATAATAAAAGAATTACTTAAATGCGTTAAAAATACGTTTAAGAAAAAGCTTTTTATAAGCTAAAAGATTTTATACGTTTCGTATATAACTTACGTTTTACAATTATCTTTTAAAGCGTTGCTTAAACCGCGATTATCACTAACGAACGAAAGCTTAAAAAAGCATTAAGAAAAAGATTCTGATATAAACGAGTTAAAAAGAGCAAAAAGACGCGATAAACGAAAGATTGCATATATATTTGCGATTGTAAGTTTTTTATTTTAAAAAAAATATTTATTAATTATATTTATTAATCATTAATTAACGTACTTAAGTTTAAAAGTTTATCAAATGTATTACGGCTAGCTAACTTCGAAAATCGCGATTTAATAAAACGATAAAAACTTTTATCAACGATTTAAAATATCTTTTAACGAAAAGCTTAAAGCTTGTTTTAAATATTATTATAAAATAAGATTTTATATTTTATATATTTAATCGATTTATAACTTTTAAAGATATTATTTAAAAACATTATATAAAGATCGATAAGATAAGTATTTTTAAATTATCTAATACTTAATAAAAGCAAATCTTATAGCTAATCGATATCCTTCGACTGTTTCACTTTTTAATTATATACTTAAGTAAAAAGCTTAATCTTATTATTTAATACGGATTTTTAATATTCGATAAAATATTCGAACGTTTAAATAAAGCATAAGCACGATTAAAGTTTAAATATATAAAGATTTCGAAAGAAGATCGCAATAATTTTAAATAGATCTTGCAATTAAAAGAAAGCGTTATTAATACTATCGAAAAATTAAATAAGTATTATAAGAAAACGCAAAAGCAGTTAAAAAATATTTTTGCTTTCGCGATAATCTTACATCTTGTTATTAAGCTAAAGACTCTCGATTTAAATTTTTCTTAACTTTACGAAAGTAAAAATTAATTTATAATATATCGAACGAGATTCGAAAAGCTTTTTAACGAATATTATAAGTCTTTAATATCTATAACTTAACGTATTAATAATATTAAAGCAATCGATCGTTAACCGATAGCCGCTTTATTATTCCGCGGCAAATTAATATTAAGTTCTTTTTTATAAGCTTCTTTCGAAGATATAAATAACGAGTCGTCGGAAATGCATAATTATCTTTCAGTTCGTAAATTTAAAATTTTAATTCAAAACCTTAATTTTATTAATTTTTATTAATTGAATTTAACGATCGACGGACGAAAGAGTTTAACTTTTTAACGAAACCTTAAGCTTCGATACTTTGATTTAGCTCGAATAGCTAGAGATTTTTTATATATCTTTTTAATTAATGTTTGCGTAAAAAAAGTATTTAATATTATAAAAGATATTTGCGATTATCGTCGCGGTAATTTATCGCTATTAATAATCGCAAAAGAAATAATTGCTTTATATTTTAAAATGTATAATATTCGCTTAAATAAAGCTTAACACTCATTCGAATCGATTTTAATAAATTATAATAATTTAAATAAAGATTAGCTTAAAAAAGAATTCGAATAAAAAGTACAAAAGTTTTAAGAATAATAAAATCGTTAATTTCAAAGCTTATTTTATTTTAAATATATTTTTGCTTGCGATAATCTTACGATCGATTAAAACTTTCGAATAATAAGTTTTAAGCAACGAAAAGCTAAATTAATAATGTTAAAAGCTAAAGTGCGAGAATCACGTAAGTTTAAATAATATTGATTTTATAAATATTCATTAATTATATTAAATAAAAAAGAACTTAAATAAGTTTTAAGATATTAATAAAAATGTTTCGTTTAAAATGCGATAACTACGATACGGAAAGTCTTTAAATTACGAAAGGCATTTAAAAAGTAAATTAATTTACTTGCGATATTTTTACTTTTTATCGATTTATTAATCGATTTACTAATCGATTTACTAATTATTATATAAGATTATACAAAGCGCATTCTTCCGCTTCTTAAAGCAAAGTCGTAGCAAATCGATTGAATTTTTTATAAAGAAAACCAAGCAAAGTAAATCAATCGAAAGTAGCTACGGATTTACCTTTCGATAAGCAAACTCAAGATAATACAAATTAAAACGTTCTTAATAATATAAAAAACGAAAACGATTCAGAAAATTCAGATTCGAACGGTACGAACGAATCGATTAGCTTTAAACGTTATATAAACTATAAAAATAAAGTGTAACGACAAATTTATGCGATCAAAACGATTCGAATAATATTTCTTAATAAAATTATTTTAACGCGAAAGAAATATTAAGCTTTAAGCAAAGTGATAAAAAGATAATAAGTAAAAAAAAAGCTGATAGAATACCGGACTCGGCTTCGCTATTTTATAGAATCTTAAATGCCGCTCAAACTCCGAAACTTAATATTTCGAAACTTAAAACTCTTTTAATCGTTATTCAAAGTTAAAGTAAGTTAATTATTATATATAAGTTTAACGACTTTAAATCTAATACTTTTATAAGCGAACGAATTACAAATCTATTATCAACTTTAAAGCGCAAACGAATAAAAGAAAAAGAAGATAATAAAGCGGGATTAATATAAAATAAAAGGAAAAAAGCTTCTTTTAAAATCAAGCGTTTAATTGCAAAGAATATCGCTCTTATTAAATTTTATAATTAGCGACTTTGATTTTATTTATTAAATTGCTTTTTTTGTATCATTAAGTTTTTGTATTTACTTGTTTATAATTGATTATAATAATTAATTAAATTCTTTTTTATCGATATCTTTAGTTTTTTTATTATTATTAATATATTTATATCGACCTTAGCTAACTAACTAAAAATACCGGTAATAGTAATCAAAAGAAGAGTTCATTTGTAAACTATAGTTCACGAGTCAATTAATATGCTTCGCTTAAAATGTTATATTAATCAAAGGACTTTTAACTTAATTATAAAACCTTTAAGTTAGCTAGTGCACGTAATTCCTTTAATTATAAGTATTACTTTTACTAAACTTTAAAAGAGCTGATTCTTTTTATAACTATTAAGTTTTTTAATAAAGTTAAATTATTCGTAAAGCTATATAGCTCGTGAATTATAGTTTACGAATAAGTTACGTATAGCAGCTTTACGTACGCTACGTATAACAGCCTTACGTAGGTTACGTATAGCAGCCTTAAGTACGTTAAATGTAACAGCTTTACGTAGATTACGTATAACAGCCTTACGTAGTTTACGTATAGCAATACGTTAAGTGTAGCAGCCTTACGTAGATTACGTATAGCAGCCTTACGTGGGTTACGTGTAGCAGCCTTAAGTACGTTAAGTATAGCAGCTTTACGTAAGTTACGTATAACAGCCTTACGTAGTTTACGTGTAACAGCCTTAAGTACGTTAAGTATAGCAGCCTTACGTAAGTTACGTATAGCAGCCTTAAGTACGTTAAGTATAACAGCTTTACGTAAGTTACGTATAGCAGCCTTACGTAAGTTACGTATAGCAGCTTTACGAAAGTTACGTATAACAGCCTTAAGTACGTTAATTCTTTTTGTGCAGCATTTACTAATCAGATTTACTAATTAAATTTACTAATTAGATTTACTAATCAGAATACGTACAGTAAAGCACGTGTTATAGCCGAGCTATAGCCGAGCTATAGCCGAGCTAAGCACGTGTAGCAAAAAGACGTATAGCAAGCAAGGTTTCTTTCCGTATAGCATTTATTAATCAGATTTACTAATCAGATTTACTAATCAGATTTACTAATTAAATTACGTACGATAAAGCACGTGCTATAACCGAGCTATAGCCGAGCTATAGCCGAGCTAAGCACGTATAGCAAAAAGACGTGCAGCATACAAGGTTTCTTTCCGTGCAGCATTTACTAATCAGATTTATTAATCAAATTTACCAATTAGATTTATTAAACGAAGCGTTCCTTCTTTATTCCGCGTTGAATTCGTATTTCAAATATTGTAATTCACTTTTATTGAATCGAAGCATTGCATCGATTGTCATTAAGCGACGCGTTATATTCTTTGTTTCGCGTCGATTTATTATTTCAAATATTATAATTCACTTTTAATAAATTAAAGTATTGCATCGATTATTATTAAGCGACGCGTTATTTTCTTTATTCCGCGTCGATTCATTATTTCAAATATTATAATTCACTTTTAATAAATCGAAGCATTGCATCGATTATTATTGAGCGACGCGTTATTTTCTTTGTTTCGCGTCGATTCATTGTTTTAAATAATTCACTTTTAATAAATCGAAGCAATACTTCGATTACGATTAAGCTACACTTTTATTTTTATATAAGTACTCGCTCCTTTTCCTTTTCCTTTTCTTTTTCTTATTATCACTACAACTATATTCTATTCAACTTCTCAACCTTAACACTCAACTTCTTAACTTTAACCTTAACACTCAACTTCTCAACCTCAACTTCAATACTCAACTTCAACTTCTCAACTTTAACACTCAACTTCAACTTTTTAACTTCAACACTCAAATTCTTAACCTTAATACTCAACTTTTCAATCAACCTCAATACTTAATTACAATTACATTCAACTTAAATAATTATTTTCTTTTTGATTCTTTGCTTTTTGATTCTTTGCTTCAAGCTAATTATTTTCTTTATTTAACAATATCGATTCCTTTTTTTTATAACGCTATAGTAGAGGTCAACCTTTTTAGCACCGATAGCAATAAGCTAATCAACGAGATACTTAGTCGCTATAAGGATTTCGTAATCGTTTATACTAATAGTAACGTTATTAATTTAATGTTTACTTGCTATAACGGAGAAGATACTGCTTTGTTTTTAAAACTAATCGGCCTCGATTACGAATAAAAAGGTCGCAAAGGTTTTATCGACGAGTTCGGCATCAAGCATTATAGTGCTAATAAAGTTAGTAATAATATTTATATACTATGATCACTGATTAATTTTTTATTTAAAAAAAAAGCGCTTAAGTCTTTTGTCTTTTCGACCACTTTATTTCTTTCTTTAACTAAATTAGAAAGCAATTCATTTATAAAGATATTAAAGTTCGATTGATCTTAAGTGATCCTACTCTTAAGCTTTTCGATAGCGATTATACCGAAGCTAAAAGCATTTTAAAAGAGCTATTAATGCTATACCCTTTCACTATCGATAGCACCTTAATATACAAACGCCTTACCCTTAAGTTTTCGGATAAGAATAAGTTTAAATAAAGCAATAAGTGCTAAAAGCTAAGAGAGCTACTTGAGTCAAACGAGATTCATTTGAACTATGCTTATAAGCAAGAACTTAAGCCAAAAGCGGAGACCGAGTTAAACGTATTTTACGTAATTGCAAAAAAACGAGTCTTTATTAACTCTTTATAATTAATAGACTTAAGCTAAAGAACGAGTCTTTACCAACCCTTAAGCCTTTGTAACTAGTAAATTTGATTAATACTTTAAGTCTCTGATTAATAAATGTGATTAGTAAATGTAATTAATAAATGTGATTAATAAATGTGATTAGTAAACTTAATTAGTAATTATGCATATGCATATTTTTATATATATAAACCTTATGGAGTAACCCCACGCCCTATAAGGTTTCCTTATAAAGAGGGCAGAATTTTGTACCCCCCGTGGGTTCCCCCGTAAGAAGGACTTAAAACTCCGTGGGGCCCCATAGGGCCCCATGGAGCAGCCTACTTATTACCGGTAGAATCGTTAATAAATGTAAATTTAACCGACGAAAAATTAGCGAAGCTAAAATAAAGTTTAAAGCTATTAATCGAGTCGTCTTCGTTTTCGAGCAAATCATTTAAAGCTTTTATAATTTTATCGAATGCGCGGTCTAAAGATTCCGATTAAAAAGATAATGCTTTAAAATTGCCGATTTAGCTTGTAAATTGTAGTTTACGAGTAGATTTCGCACTTTTTAAATTAATCTTTATACTTAAATCAAAATCGTTAAAAGACAATTTAATCGATCGCATACTTTTTTCGAAATCTTTCAACTTATTAGCGTTTACGAAGTCGTTAATTCGGCGGCTTTTGCTTTTAAAAAAAGACTTAACTTTATAAGTTTTAACTTTAACGTTTAAAATAATAGCAAATCTTTTTTAAATACCGAAAACAACTCCTTTTTATACTTAATAAAGTGTTTTTAAAATTAAGTCCGAAATATAATAAAAATAGCAGTTAATTCTTTATTATTCGAGGTTCATTTTAATTTATTCTTTCGATTAAAGCTTTCGATACGTAATTAACGTAGTTTAGTTAGATTATAGCAGCGAAAAGTTAGCTTGATTTATTAATAACTCTTTATCGAAAAGTTAATAACATGCGTTTTAAATCGATCGTATAAGCGTGCTTTACAAAGCTGACTTTATTTTTTAAAGTCTTATCGTTTAATAAAGCAATATAATTATTAAAGAAAATTGCTTATCAACAAAGCGAATTTTAAAAAGCGTTTATATTTAAGAAAACACTTTGTTTCGTAATAATAAATATAAAAGTAATAAGATTATTAATTATAACGAAAAGCTAGCGTAGCGTAATGTTCTTAAAAGCATTTAAAGTCTTCGACTTAAATTTAAAAGCTTTTTATTTAGCAGTCTTTTTAAAAGTTATATCGTAAGTATAGCTTATAAGCTAAATAGTTAAGCTTTCGATCTAGCTTTTTACGTCGTAAAGCATTAAGTAATAATTTAAAACTTTGTTTTTTATTCGTAAACTACGGTTTACGAATCATTTAATATTAGCGTCGTGCTTAATCGCAATCATTCGAGCATTATTATTATATTTAAAAAGTTAAAAAGGTTTCGAGTAAGCAATAAGCTTATAGTTTCCGTCTTAGCGATTAAGTAAAGCGGTAAAGTATAGCTTATAATAGCTTCGAAAGACTTATTAAGTTAAAGAGTATATTATATTAGAAAGTGCATTAATCGAAGCTTTTTTTGAATTATTAATTCGAAAGTAATGCAAATATATTTAGATCTTTTTGTTTATAATAATAAAAAAAGTTTAATTGCTGTGTTTATCGTTTAAAAAAGAAGCTCTTAATATAAGCTAAACTTTCGTATAGCTATTCGCATTTATAATATTAAAAGAGCTGTTCTTTTAAGCGGTGTTTATCGAGCTAATGCTTTAGTTTAGCTTATTAAAAGATATTAGCTTAACTTTAAACTTAAAAGAGCTTAAGCTAAATATTTTTTTAACTAAAGTATTGCTTTTAATTTAATAACGAATATCGATTAGTTATTCGAATGAAGCATAAAGTTATTAAAAGCGTTAGTTCGATAAGCTTCGATAAATCGATATAAATTACAACGGATCATTAATATTATAAAACTTTTCGTAATTAGCTTAAAGTATTTAGCGTATTCGAAAGTATAGACTTTACAAAAGACTTTGTTTAATAAATCGACGGTAGACGGTAAGACTTTGCGATTAAAGCGGAACTTTATTTAAACGTTTAAATTAATAAGTTCTTTAAACTTATTTTTAAATTCTAATACGTTTTTCACTTTTTAAAAGATCTTTATACTATTGCAATCGTCGTCGTTAAAGCTTAAATTAAAGATCTCCGATAGCAAAAAGTAATTTATTATTTTGCTTTCTTTTTTGCTTACTTTTACTTAGCTACGACGGTCGAAGAATCGTAAGATCGCGTTATTAAAAAATTCGTTTTTTAAAAGCTTACGTATTTAACTAACAGCTTTCTTAATTAATTCTGCGGCAACTTAAAAAGGATTATTAATATTTTCGTTTAAGTTTAAGCGATCGAAAGCTAATTAATGAAAGTCTTAATAAAAGTTGATAAAAGCTATATTTATACTTATAAAGTCTTTAATTTCGACGAATTTAAAGCAGCGGTTCGACACAGCTTTAATTAATTCGTACTCGAAGCTATTTTTTTTTTTTAATAACTAAAGCTAATAGCAATTAATTCTCGAAAAAGTCGCGTTGCACTTTAAGTATAAAAGTTAAAAGAAAGCTTACGTCGGTAGACTTGCGTAAAATAAACATAATCAAAGCAATCAAGTTAGCGTTCGAAAGCTTATTAATAAAAGATAACATCGATCTTTAAGACAAAGCAAATAATAATAAAAAGCGCGCAATAAGTAATTTAAGCAAGAAGGTCTTAAAAGCAAAAGGTTGACTTAATCTTGTTTTAATTGCTAACTTATTTAGTACTCGTGAATTACGGTTTACGAGTAGATTCTTTAATCCGAGCTCTTTTTATAAAACAAAACTTTAAGTTTAATTCTCGTCGGCAAACTTTATACGTTTTTTAAGCTCGTCGTATTCGCTTTTAATATTATCGAAAGCTAAAACTAATAAGTTATATAATAAAACCTTTAGTTTTAGCTTTTTCAAAAGTCTTTCGTCCGGAATAATAATCTTATTTTTTCATTTGATATTAATTTTATCTTTTATAATTTAACAAGTAAAGTTAGTTACCGTAATATTAAGCTTAATAAACTTGCGTCTTCGAGCTATATTAGCTATAATCTTTTAGAAAGCGACGTAAGCAATAATATAATAATTGATGACTTAAGTAGCGTAAGCGTTAAGAGTATAGGTTTTTAAAATGACGCTTAATTAACGAGCGTTGCGGATTAAAATATATATAGCTTTAAAATGATAGTCGTATAGCAATTGACTTTTAGCGCTATCGAAATCTTTTTTAATTCGTTTGTGTCTTTCGGTATTTTTGTTGCAAAGAAAATAGATAGCGATGACTTTAATAATAAATTAATCGTAAGCCGAAAAGAAGTCTTCGGCGTTTATGTTTTTTTTTACGCATTCGGCTCGTAAAAACTAATCGTATTGCAAGATTAAATCGTTTTTCTTACTTAATTTGTTATTAAAATCGAAGGTTATTATCTTAAGCATAGCTAATTGATTAAAATTGCTTATTTAACGATAAGTTTAAAAGAATTTATCGCAAGTCTTAATGATTCGTTTTTCGAACTTTAGCTCGAAGCTCGATTATCGGATTAAAGCAGCTTGCTATTCGCTTATTAATAAGCTAAAAAGTGCATGCCGAATAAAAGCTTTTCTTTTAACGGCGGTTAACTTAAAAAGTATATTTAACTCGTGAATTACGATTTACGAGTCAAATATAAAATAGCGGAATTAAGGCTAATAATAGTAATAATTAATTAAATAATAATCAAAATCGTTAGTGTTAAATAAATATTATGTAATTGTAAAAAGAAAAAGAAAGTATAATAATAATATTATTATAATTATTATTATATAAAAAAAGAAAATGTTAAAAAAAAGAAAGAAAAGGCTTTCTTATATAAGTATATTTGTAAAGAAGACTTGTTTTTTTTAATAGCAGTTCACTTTCGAATACACGTAATTAAGCACGCTTAAAATAAAAGAATAATCTCGATAAAAAAATAAAAAAATAGCCGTATAAGCTTAAAACAAGTGAAAAACAATTAAATAATAAAAACAATCTGTATAAGAAAAATGAATAGCTAGCAAATTAAGAAATAACGAAAAAAGAATAAAAAATATAATAAAAAGCAAGTTTAAAAGTAAGAAAACAAACGTAAGAAATACTTTTTTTTATTAAAACAAAAAGAGTGATCATTAAGGCACGTCTTTTTATAAAATAAGTATAAAATAAAAAAAAGATAAAAGAATAGCAAAAACAAAGTAAAAGAATAGATTAAAAAACAATTTTATAAGCTAATTTTTGTTTTTTTAAAAGTGTTAAAAAAATGATTTAAAAGCTAGTAGGTATGAATTTAAAGATCACTTTTAAGTTGAATAGTTTATTATTGCCGTCGTCGGAAAGCTCGTATTCATTTAAGTCTAAGTCGTTTAAAAAACTTAAATATTTCTTTTTTTCGTCGTCGTTTTTTTTTAAAAAAAAAAGGTTTAATCGCAGCGGTAAAATCGTTTAAAACGATTAGCTGCAAATAGGCTGCTCCATGGGGTGGGGGCCCTATGGGGTTTTCCTCCTTATTCCCTTTGAAAGGTCTTGGCCGATAAGGGACTTTTTTTTTTAAACTTTATAAAAAGGATTTTTTTAAGTCAAATTCTTTACGAAAGATAAGGAAACCTTATAGGTTTAAAATAAGACAGCTAAAAATAATATATATAAGGCCGTTAAAAATAAAATAAATTTACGAATATTTATTAATTTTACTTAATCATTATATTTATTTATTATATTTATTAATTATATATATTATACTTTATAATTATATTGCATTATATTATAATAAATTAAAATTATTAAACAAAACTTCTAGTTACGATTTCTCGCAATTTCTTAACTAACGCTATATCTTTGTTTTAAATCGTTATTCTTTTAACGTGAATAGCATATAAGTTCGTTATTAAAAGTAATTAGTAAATCGATTAGTAAATCGATTAATAAATCGATTAATAAATCGATTAATAAGTACTTACTTTTAAACTCTCTTACGAAGAATGCTTTTAAAGCTTTTTATAAACATTCTAAAGCACCGCTTTAAAATTTAAAGTCTTATTTAAAATCGTAAGTGATCTTTCGAACAAGACGCTAAAAAAAAGTCTTTTTTATAAAAAGCTCGATGCCTTTTTAATATCGTCGGATCTCTTTTAACGCAATAGCTATATAAATTAGTAATTGTACTTAAAAATCAATTTATTAATTAATTAAACTTATTTCTTAGCTTATAGCGACGGCGCTTTCGTTAGCTTAAACTTTTTTTTTTCGCAATAATTGTAAACTTCTTAAAATACTTGCTTTTTTTGGATTTTTAACGAAAAAAAGTTTTAGCTATCGAAAGTGATTTGCTAATTGATAAAACGAAGCGATCAGCTTTAGCCGTCGAAAGTGATTTTTTAACTCTTTTATATTGAAAAAAAAAATATCATTTTCATTTGAGTTTTCTTTATCATCGCTTTGCTCTTCTTTATCTATATCATTATAAAGCATCGTTTTCGTCGCGGTTTTTATAGCTATAATTAAGCTTAAGATAATAAAAGACTTTTTAAAAGCTTTTTACGCGAAAGCTTTTTTAATACGATTGCTAATAAAAGCAAAAGAAGGTTTAGCAGCTGCAAAAGAATTGTTTTTAGCACTTAAGTCGTAAAACGGATCTTCTTTTTAAAGCTAAGCTAATGCACTCGCTTAGCTCGTCGATTATTATATTGCTTTTAAAGCAGTTTTAAAATAATTAACGAACGAAAAAAAAAGATTTAAAAAGATTAAACTTATTAAAAGCTGTTAATACTTATATTAATATTATTAAAAACGATGCTTTTGTTTATTTCGGATTAAATAGCCGAAGTAAATTTAATTGCGTTTATTAAAAAAAAATTTAATTAATAAATATTTATTAATTATAAATCAAAAACATTACCGAATCGAAGTTTGAAAATGATAAGTGCTAGTTTGTATTTGCGCGAAAGTTTATTAATATTTAAAAAGCGTCACTTAAAATAATAAAAATTAGCAATTATTAATTAATAAAGTAATTAATACTTACCACCTTGACTTTAAGAAATTCGGCGAGAAAAAGACGGAGATAAATCGGTTTTTTATTATAGACTTGCAATACCGCGCAAGGTTTTAAGAATTTCTGTAAATGCTTATTAGCTATTTGCAATTGATTTATTAATTAATTTACTAATTAAATACTAACCGAATAGCTATCGAGTTATAATAGCGCGGCGCTTAATAAAAGTAAGGTTAAGAATTTTTGTAAATGCTTATTAACTATTTGCAATTAATTTACTAATCAATTTATTAATTAAATATTAATCGAATAGCTATCGAGTTATAATAGCGCGGCGCTTAATAAAAGTAAAGTTTAGCGCATCCGTAGCTAATTAAGCTTTGCTAAAATAAAGATAAAGATTTGCGCTAAGCAAAATAACTAAAAAAGTATTAATTATACTCCGATTAATTAAATATAAACTTACTTTATTTACTTTACAAATTTAAGTTTTCTTCTCTTACGCTTTCGCCGCGTATTATATTTGCTTTACTTTTTTATGCTTCGTCCTTATTTGCTTAACCCTTAGCCGCTTAACCTTTAGCCGCTTAACCTTTAGCCGCCTAACTTTTAGCCGCTTAACCTTTAATCGCTTGATTCTTAATTGCTTTATTAATTAACTTATCTTAGCTTACGTTATCTTTTTTAGCCGTAGTGCTTAATATATCGATAAAAAAAGGTCGGTCCGAAAGCAAAAGTTCGTTTAATAAAAAAGCTATTTAAAAATATTAATAAAAAGATTTAATCGCGATAATCTAATTTACGATTAATAAGTTGATAATTTTAAATAAAAAAAAGACGACTTTATAAAGCAATAAATAACGTTATATTTAAAAGCGTAGCAAATAAAAAAGCGATAATTATAATTAATTACTAAATAATAATAAAAAGAAATTAAACTTTACTTTATAAAATAAAAATTGCGCGAAGCGGCCGCCTTATCTTAACTGCGGCCGCTTTATTTTAACTGCGGCTGCTTTATCACTTCGTAAATTCACTAGCGGCCGCGCTAAAATGTTTTAAAAATAAAATATACGAGTTCACTTTTAACTTTAATACTTTTATTTTATTACTTTTAATTTTACTTTAAATAATTACTTTTAACGTTTAACTTCTTTATAATACTATTCAATATAGCCGCTTATTAATTTAATTCGATAGAAAGTACTATTGCATATACAAATTAATTTGATTTAATAAAAAAAATTAAAAAATCTATAATAAAAATCTTTTTTTTATTTATTAATTTATTTATTAATCAAAAACGTCTTTCTTAAAATGCGGCCGATACGACGGCAATCGTAGCGGCAAGCAATCCGATATTAAGAAACTTTAACAAGCGCAAAATAAGTTTTTTTTTTACGTAATATTTTAACTTCTATTAATTTATTAATTTTTCTTAAAAAAAAAAGCTAAAGAAAAGCTAATTATTAATTAATCTTTATACGATAAAAGCTAATGCTCGTATAGCAAAGCTAAAACAAAATCCTTAAGCAAATAAGCTTCGAAAAGCTAAAAGACGAAATCAAGCGGCCGCTAATTAGCTTTCTGCAATTTAAAAACAAACCTTAAAATATTCTTAAGCATTAAAAGTTAAAAAGAAAACTCGATAAGCCGAAATGCGAAAAAATCTTATAAATAAACGGTGCTTTTTCTTTTCTTTGATTTACTAAGCAATTTATTAATCGATTTTAAAAAAAATCGAAGCATCTACGCGGATAATTTTATTATGCAAGCCGCTTTTTTTGCAATTAAATTTAATAATAAAAAATACTTAAATAGCGATTAAGTTGATAAAGCATTCAATTTAAACGAAAAAATTTATAAAGAATTTAATTTGCGAAAAAACGAAAAAAATAATAATAATATACTTCGCGATAAATACGTTTCGATTACCGATAAAAAGATAGAAAAAGTTATTCGGCAATTAACACGTCAGCACGTATAAGTAAGCTTTTATTTCATTTAAATATTTATATTTTGCTAATAATATAAAATCACGCTATATAATAACCGTTTAACAATTTCGTCGCTATTAACAAAGTATAGCGCGGTTTTTATTAATAAAATGCCGAGCTATTAATTTAAAAAGTAAAGAAGCTTTCTTTAAATTAATAACTTAAGACTTAGCAAATACGGTTTTAAAACGAATTAAGTAAAAATTCATTTTATTATGCTTTTAATCAATTAAATTAATATTATAACTTTTAGTCTTTATTTAATCAAGCTTTTTTACGTTTACTTTTCCTTTAATAAAAAGAAGTATTAGCGAGCTAAAATTAAAGCAAATACCGATAAGATCAAATACGAATTGCCGAGTTTAGCCGCTTAATAAAATATAAAAAGATTCGAAAAAAATATTGAATTTAAAAAAGCTGATTACGATTTTATTTTATTTTAACGCGTTATGCAATTGATTTGAAAAAAAAAAGAGCTAGCTTTAAAGTTGTTTTATAGCGTTAAAGATAGCGATACGGAATTAAAATCATTTTTAAACTCAATGCTTAAATTTATATAAAATAGAATTTACGATTAATTATAAATTTTATATTTTATAAAAATACTTTTATTTATTTTATTTATTAATTACATTTATTAATAATACTTATTAATTATATTAACTTATTATATATATTAATTATATTTATTAATCACATTTACTAATTATTATTAAAATGTTTTTCGCGATCGAAAGATATATTCGTAACTTCGAAAAGTCGTAAAATATATGCAATTGCAAAACACTTTATCTGCTTTTTAAAGTTTAAAAAAGCTAACTTTTTTTATATAATTAACAGAAATCAAATGCATTAGCTAACTATTAAGTTTTTTACTTAAGTTGAAAGTCTTTTAAGCTATAATATAATAAGTTGAGTATATTAAATGATTTATAAACTACGGTTTACGAGTAAAATCTTTTAATTATTATTAGCTAGCTTAAGTTTAATCACATTTACTTATTATATTTACTAATTATATTTACTAATCATATTTACTAATTATATTTATTAATTATATTTATTAATTATATTTACTAATTATATTTATTAATCACATTTATTAATCACATTTATTAATCGTCGATTTCTTATATAACGACACGCTAAGTCTTTTAAACGCACTTTATATGCGCTAAGCTACTTCCTTCCTTTTTTCCTTTGTATTCTTCGTATTCTTTTATTCCTCGCTTTTAACTTATAAACTATAATTCACGAATCTTTAGCGCTTTTACCTTCGTATATATAAACCTTAGCTACCTTCGACCTTTATATTCGATAATTATTGATTTTAAATTATTACTTTAAGATTCTTTTAAGCTCTTATATAAACTCTCGCGCTTTCGTAAGTTTTTTTAAGTAATCGCTTAAGGTCGTTATATCTTAAAGTTTTAAATCAAAAGAATTAACCGACTTATTATATTTAAAATCGATATAAATATATTAATAAATTATTATAATATTTATATTTATAAATTATATTTATAATTAATCATATATATATTTTATTCAATATAATAACGATTTTAAAACTATTTATATAAACTCATCTATTAATTTATAATCATAAAATTCAAAAGGCTTTCGCAAGCTATCGAATTTATTACTTTCTTTTCTTGCGATACTTTTCTTTTATATATAAAAAGTCTTTTGCTCGCTAACAATATTAATTTTATAATATCCGTCGTTATATTCGTTTTTATTAATTTATTTAATAAATAGCTTAATTTTAAAGCCGTTATTTAAAAATCGCTCAACTCGATATTCATCTATTCTAACTAACTAGCTACGATTACGCTTTTTTTCGTTTAGCATTTCTATTGCATACCGAGCGTTTCGACCGTTCGTTCGTCTAATAAAAAAAAAAAATAAGTTTTATTATCTACTTTAATAAAGATCGAGTTTAATTGGTTTGCAATCTTTAATAAATTAATAACTTGATTAATATATAAATAATAAAACGGTACTTATAAATAAATCAATAAGCGTCCGTTAAAATATAAATTTCTTTTATCTATTCTTCAGCTATAATAGATATTCGAGCTTATAAATATAATTATAAGCTAATACGATTATAAAGTATTTTATCGTTTTATATAATAAATTTTTAATTAAATGCTTTTATTTTTAATATTTATCAAATTATATTAATTTTATTTACCGTATAGCAGCAGCCGAAAAGAAAACTGCAAAGATTATATTTAAATTAAGATTTCTATAAGCACCTTATCCTTATATATTAATTAAACCTTAATAAATTTAAGTAAGTACTTATTATAACGACTTTAAGCGATTATTTAAAGAATTTATAAAAAAGCGAAAAGATCGTATAAAACTTAAAAAGATTATAAAATTATTATTTGAATTTGAAATTAATAATTATCGAAAGTAAAAGTTAAAAAAACTAAATGTTAGATTCCTTTTAAGAGATTAAAGAATATATTCGTAACTTCGTAACGATCGTTAAAGTACTTGCAATTGCAAAACACTCGATTGTAAAAGTATTTAAATTTTAATTGCTTCTTAAGATTTAAAAAAGCTGATTCCTTTTATATGATTAAAAAGAATCACGCGCACTAGCTAACTAATAAGTTTATTAATTAAGTTAAGGGTCCTTTAAGTAGTATGATATGCTAAGCGACGCATATTAAGTAGCCCGTGAACTCCTTTAAATACTACTAACTAGCTAAGATCGATATAAATATACCGATATTAAAGTTTATATATAAAAAGGTTATTCGTAATAGTCAACCTAAGTAAAAAGAGCTTAAAAGCGTTAAAAGATATAATTATAATTAAGCTTTAATAAAAAAGAAAAAAAAACAAAAAAAAAAAAAAACCGTTAATTAAAACTTAACGCTCGCAAGAATGCTGCTTAAAAAGAATTAAGCGTAAGCAAAACCTTTTTTAAAAATAAATTAATTTAATAGAATATAATGAAATTATAAAATGATATTATATAATAATTAAGTATATAAGACGTTGATATATAAGTTTAAATCAATAGTTTGATAGCAAATTCGCTAGAATCTAAATATGTTTTCTTAAGCTATTGATTCGTTTTCATCTTAAATTACTTTAACTACTTACGAAGATACCGATCTATTTCAAAGTCAAGAGTTCGAAAGCTTTACAACTAGTTTTTCTAGCTTAATATTATCAGCAACTATTAAATGTTCTAATTAATATTATATTTAAAACATCAAAAAAATTAAGACTTTTAATATTTAATAATCACAGACCTTATAATATTCTTAATAATAAAAAGTTAATTAAAATCCTTTGCAAATCGATTAAAATAAAAAGAAAACTTCTTTTATATAAATTAGATTCGTTCAAGCAGCTAAAAAATCAACAAAAAAGCTTATAATATGCTATAAAAAGTACGACCGAGCTTTAAAGCATCCGAAGCTAAAAGCTTTTAAAACGAAAGCATTAACCGATTATTAAAAAACGAACGTTTGCAAACGCGTCGTAAGTAAGCCAAAACAAAAGCTTTAGCAAACTTAATTAAAATCTAAATCTCTTCAACGCAATTTAATACGTTTGTTTTTATTTATAAATTCGGTTAATAAATCTAATAAATCTAATTAATAAATCTAATTAATAAATTTAATTAATAAATCTGATTAATAAATCTAATTAGTAAATCGGATTAATAAATCTGATTAATAAATAATAAAACTAATATCAAATAAATACATTTATTACGAAAAACGCTTTCGCATTAAGACTTAAAATCAGCATTTCGAAAAAGTGTTTTAAATATTATATTATTTACGCGAAGCTCGTTTCGAATAATTAATAACCCGGATTGAAAATCTTTTTGCGAATTACAAAACTTATATCTTAAGCTTTTTAATACTTCAATTATTAAGCGAGACTTCGACGATAAGATTTTGGAAATTGATCGCTATCTATTAGACAATTTATTAGCTAATTAAAAACTCAACATTTCATTAGACTATTAATCTAGCATTAAGCGCTATTTTTTCATATGCATAATCGAAACTGCAATTATAAAAAATTAATATATAATTCAGCTTATACTTAAATTTATATACGTTAAGTTCAATTATATAAAAGAAGAATTAATAAGAATTATTTACGAACGCTTTATTAAATTAAGCTTAATAAAAAAGATAATCGCGATTACAACGGATAACGCATTTTCGAATAATATAATAATAAAAAAGTTGCTTATGTTGTTGTTATTGTTGTATTTATTTACGTCGGGCGAGTAGCAGGCGAAGCCTGCCGCCTTAGGACTTCTTATAAGGTACGGCGACGTGTTAAGCTAAGGAATTATATATAAGAAGGCCTTAAAAAGCAATTCAAAGTGCTATAGCGAAAGCTATTATCGCATGCGGTTTTCTTTTATAAATAAAATAGATTATATAAAAAAGAGACTTTTTATTGAAAGAGAATTATAAAAGAGAAAGTCGAGCAAGTACAGACTGCTATAGCTAGCTAAAAGCGAGCTATTTACGTCGCGTAGCGATAAGAATTAAAGCCGGACCGAAGTTAGCCGAATACAAAAGGAAAAGGTAAATACAAAAGCTTAAACTTTAAAAGAAAACTTAATATAATACACTCGTATTAAAAAGTATTCTTTCGAAAGCGTATTACGCTATTTTAAAGTCTTAATCTCGTAACGCGATTGATTTAACGAGCTTTTATAGCTTAAGTAAAGCGGAGCGTACTTTATTCTTTTTATTAAAGTAGTATTAATTAGCTAAAGTAGCACTTTTATCGAGTGTAATGCTTAAAGTAGAACTTCGTAATAATTAAGAAAGCTTGAAAATCGATCGAATTATTAAAAAAACTTTTAAAGAAATCGTAAGCTTTCGAGATCGTGCTCGAAAAAGTCCGCGGTCGGGTTTTGTAAAGCTAAGAAAAGAAGCGTCGTTACGTGAATCGGCAAAAAGCTAAGTGCAAAAAGGACTTGCGTTTGCCGCAAGCATACTTTAAATTAACGTCGTAATACTAGAACTTAATATAATATTAAGTAAAGTCTTTATGCGTAGTTTTAATCGCAAGTAATCGATATAAGATATATTATAAAAGTTTTAGCTTCGAAAGAAGCTTAATTAAGTATAGAAAGCTTTATTTCCGATACAAGCGTAAAAGCTTAAAAGAGCTTGCGCTTTATTAAGCTTTTCGTGCTTTATTTCGTATATCGCAGAAAAGTATACGGATGCTGTTAATCGTAAATTGCGATGCTAAACTAATGTTTTAATTCGGTTTTTTTGCTTTTAAGTTTGTAAGCTTATCCGCTCGTTCGTTCTTTTTAATGCTTATATGCTTTAAGGACTATTGTATTCGTACGTTTCGAGTCTTTATTACTTTTTAAACGTTTAAAAACGTTTATTACGATAATAAAAAAGCATTTCCGCGAAGATATTAGATAATTAATATGCTATCGATATAAAGCTAAATCCGTTTCGCTATCGGATAAGCGTGTATTATTCGTTCGAAGCTTTTTTATATTCTTATCGCTTTCGCGTTAAAGACGTAAAAGCAATCGTTAATAAAGCTGTACTTGTAGTTTGTCTTTTAACGTTTTTAATAGATTATGTACTCGTAGCTTATTAATCGATTGCTTTAGTCGTATTATTTTAATTCGTTCGAAAAAATCGTAATATCTTTTAGTAAAAGCTATTATTATTATGCTTCGAATATAATAACAGCTTTTTTTTTCGTTTTGCCGTCCGCCGAGTTTTATTTGCTTTTCGATATAAAGTGCGAAAAGACGAAGCGAAAGCGGAGAATATTTAAGAAAAGAGTTTTTAATCTTTAAATCTTAATCTCGAAGATCTTAATAATCTTCGCGCCGCGATCGCGTTATCGGATCCGCAAAAGTATTTAATTAATTAATAAATACTTATCGTTTACCGTCTTTAGTTTTATTGCAAACTTAGCTTTAGCTTTTTTTAAAGCCGTAGCGTCGGAAAAAAGCTTAGCATTTCGAAAAAGCGTTGCCGTTAATATCGTTTTTTAGACCGGGAATACTTTGCGCGCCGCGAAGGTTATTGTTTTATTAATAAAGTTAATTATCCTTTCGACTCGAGCGCTAATAACTTTTAGTTTTCCGGATTTATAGATTAAGCGATAGCGCTTTACGTATTACGCTTTCGTGTTATAAAGCACCGAAAGCAGCACGCAAATAGTAATTGCTTTGCGTAATAAAGTCGCAAATAAATCGTAAATTGTTTTAACGAAATTGCGAATATGCTAAGCGACTTTCTTAGCTTTAGCCGCTCGTTTTTAAACGTATTAACGGAACTTTAGCTTGCGATTAAACTAAACTTTAAGCTATCGTATCGCAAGTATATTTTCGTCTTTCGGACTCGTAATAATATACGGAATAATTATAATATCGATTACGAAAAAGAAAGTATACGTATCTTTTTTGCGAAAAAAATACATTATTTCGATTTTTTTTAAAGCGAAAGCGATTTTATAAGTATTACTTTACTTAATAATAAAATTGATATCGTTTTAAAGCATAGCGATATTTTAATCGAAAGTGCGATTAACGCGATATAAGCAGATATCGTTAGCGTATTCGAAGCGTAATATCCGATCTTAATTGAATAGCTTAATTAAGTAAAGCATATAAAGCATTAGTAATAGCGAAGATTCTTGCGAAATGCCGTATTTTACGTCGTAAGTATTCGTGATTTCTTTTTTTAATCGAACTTTAATTTTGCGATTTAAAAAAAAAGATTTTATTAGTTTAAATAATAAGTACGGCTAGCTTTACTCCGTTATGCGTTTAAAAAAGCGACGGATTAAAACCGTATCGAAAGCTTTTTAAAAGTTTATAATAATTATAATAATTTAATGTTTAATTGCAAGTGCGGATTCGATATCGTATATTAAGTACGAAGCGAAGTTTAATGCAAAGCGCTATAAAAAGGCTTTTGCGTGCTATAAGCTAAATACGTCGTTAATAAAAACAGTTTACGCGATTTTTTTTGCAATAATACGCTTTAATTTTTTAAAGATGCACGAAAGTAAAGCAATCGATCGTTAAAAGCAAATAAAAGTCTTATCTTTTTTCTTTAATTTAAAGATTATCGAAACTTTAGCGAGCTTTCATGCATTCGAAAAATAATAAAAAGCTAAGCACTTATTAAAAAAGCCGTAAAAAAAATAATAAACGTAATATTAATATGCTTTAAGCAATCGTACGATAATCTTATCCGTTTCGAATAAAATACTTATTATTTCGATTATGTAAGACTTTATTTCTTTTAATAATACTATAGTATCTTAAAAGAGCCGGCTAATGCTTTTTTAGCTAGCGAATAAATCGTAATCGAAATCGTTAGCAGCGTTAAATCGTTTAAGAATGCTTTTTCGTAACGCGTCCGCTTTTTTTTTAATATCTTCGATAGCTTTATCGTTAACTATTAAAAAAAGCGATTTTAAGTTCGAAATAAGCTTATACTAGCTTATAACTTTATATAAGTTTTAATTCGATTTTATTCCGTCGATCACGTAAGTCTAATAAGCCTTTTTAGCTTTTTTAATTATAGCGAGCTAGTTTCGCGTTTTTTAAATCGATTTCTCGTTGTATATTATAAAGCGCGCTGCTAAGTGTTTTTTATATATTGTTTAGCAGTTTGCCGTTTATTATAATATAACCGTTAGCTTTTCTCGAGCAAGCTATTTCGTAACTTTTAAAGCAAAGTTGAAAGCAATAATTAAGTTAATCGCAAGCTGATCGAGTTCTTTAATAAAATATATTGTTTACGAATCGAAAAGTTGATTTACGCTTAACGTTATAAGCGAAGCGAATTTTTCAAAATTTGAATTTAGTATTCGGTATTAAAAGCGCTTTAAAAGAACGACTCTTTAGCTAAAGATAATCGTAATTTAAGTTTCGTAATTTAAGCTCGAATAAAAATCGAAGCGAATTATCGTTTAAGCAAACGAGATATTTAAAAAAGTCAAGTTTAAAACGTAATTAGCTTTATAAGTAAAGTCGCTCGAAAGTCTAATGTAATTTATTTTATTAGCATTGAATTAAGCCGCTAAGTCTTTTTTTCGGCTTTTAAGCTTAACTTTTAATTCGAATATATCGTGCTATACGTTAAAGTCTTTTTTAATTAAGCATTTAAAAAGAAAGACGAAGTAGATGATATAATTTATAATCGGATCTATTAAAAATTGCTAATAAACGTTTAAAATAGCGAAGCCGTTTATATCGATTTATAAAAGATCTTTATTGCGAATAAAATAGCGTTGCTATATATAAAGACTTACGCTTTTGCGTACGTAAATTATTATTCGTAATCGCTTAACGAAGTATTAAGCATCGTTTTAATTATTTTACGATTTTATTAAAGCATAGCAATCGTAAGACAAATAGTTTTAAGTTTTAATGCTCGAGTGCGTATACGGCTTTTAAATATAAATAACGTTAATGTTTGCTAAATAGCAAAAGTAAAGTAAAATAATATAATATAGCTGCTTTTTGCTTACGTTCGCTTAATAGACTTAGATTTCTTTAAAAAGCTATCGATTGCGGCGAATGCCGCGGTGTTATATCGACGTATTTAATATATAAAATTGTTTTAAGCATTTTAGCTAATAGCAATGCTCGAGCCTTTTATAAACGAAAAGGATAAGCTAATAATATTGTTTACGTAATAGTTCGATATCGCTATTAGCGTATCTTTTTTTTTATTTATAGCAAAAAAAGCGTTGTTTATTAAAGTCTTTTCGTTAAAGTTCTTGCGCGTAGTTGTATTACGTAAAAGTTTCGTAGCTTACGTAAAAGTTTAAGAAAAAGATTATAAAAAAACGGATTAAGAAAAGGTCGCTCGCTTATACTTTTATATCGTAAAAGCGCGTCTTTTTCGAAAAAGAGCCGCGTTAATATCGGTAGCAAAAGTTTTTAATTAAAAAGCTAAAGTCGATTCGGTCTTTTCCGTTATAAAAGCAATAGCAATAGCGTAAGCTTAAGCTTTTAATCGTCGGACGGCGCTTAGCTCTTTTTTAATAAAAGTGATTACTTTGCCGTTGACTCGCTTAAAAGCCGTAAAGCAGTTCTTATGATTAGCTTTATACGGGCCGTAGCAATTCGCATAGCGAAAAGGCGCCGTATAATCTTTACCGTCGAGCTCGTCGTGCTAGTCTCGTCGCTCGCCGTAATAAAAACAGCGTGCGTGCTAAATGTACTTAGCCGAGTTATATTAGCCGAAGCAGCTAAAGTCGTGCTTTTTAATAAGTTGCTTTTTATCGATTAATCGAAAATAGCTATTATAGCAGAACAACTTAAAGCTACAGACTTCTTTTAAAAAAAAAACTATTTAGCAAGTTAAGCCGGTCGCCGGATCGGCTTTATATTAAAAGATGCGGACGCTTATCGAAGCTTTCTTAGCTTAAGCTAAGATCTTTTCGTCGATATGCTCCGCTGTTTTAAAAATTTCGTTGAAAAAGTCTTTAATTTTAACAAGAACTTTTTAAATAGCGTACGTATATTATTTGATTAAGATAATCGCTTTCGTAGCTTTAAAAACCTTTTAATACACCTTTTTAGCTTTATCTATAATAAAGAAGTCCTTCGCTTTAAAGTTAATCGAAGTAAGTGCTTAACTAATGCGAATAGCTTTAAAACGAAAGATAATAATTATATCGACGCCGTTTAGTTTATCGGCAATAGCTTTGCGAGCGGCGTAGCTATCGAGACGAGCTAAAAGTGCGGCGGAAAGTACTTAAATTAAAACTCGCTTATCTTAGCGTATCTTAAGTTATTCGTTAAAAAACTTGCGAATAGCTTAAAAGCTCGTAAGTTTACGGGTTTTTATAAGTCTTATTTTTATAACGGAAAAAGATCGGAATAGCTTAGCGATTGCCGATTAAACAACAGCTTTTAAGTTTTTTAAAGTCTTCGAAAGCTTCGCGAAATCTGCTTATAAAATAAACTTAAAAGAAGCCGTTTGCTCGCTGCTATAAAAAGCGGTCGAAAGAAGAAAAAGAGTAGCTGCTTCGGTAGTTGCGTGTAAATAAATACGTATAAACGTAAAAAGACTTTTAAAAAACTCTTAAGTATAATATCGAGATTCGAAGTTAAGTTGATCGTTTATAATTTAATTTAAAGCGGAAGCGTATTATTATTAGACTCGTCGTTTAATAATAGCTGCGCGGTCGATATCGTCGAAGTAGCTCTCGATAGCTTTCGTCGCCGTATTAATAATCGATGCTTTTCGTTTTAATACGAAAAGAAAAAGCTGCAAATTAATAGCAGCGTTTCCTTTTCTTTTCTTAAAGTATTAAATAAGATTAAACGGCGATGCAGCGTCTTAAGGCCGTATATAATCGGCGTTATTAATATTATTATTATCCGCGAAAGATTAAGATAAAGTAATAAGAACTATTTCTCGAGCTATGCAGCGAGCGCAACGAGCTATTAATTTAGTTTTAGCGGATTCTTAAGGAAACCGTATCTTAAGAATCGAATGCAATAAAAATCAAGTCGTTATAAGCAAGTTGAAAATTTCGTATTAAATAATTAAAATGAAAAAAAAAAGTTGCTTAAATGCGTCGAAAATACGTTTAAAAAAAAGCTTTTTATAAGCTAAGAGATTCTATACGTTCCGTATATAACTTACCTCTTGCAATTATCTTTTAAAGCGTTGCTCGGACCGCGATTATCGTTAACGAACGAAAGCTTAAAAAAGCATTAAGAAAAAGATTTTAATATAAACGAACTAAAGAAAGCAAAAAGACGCGATAAACGAAGGATTGCATATATACTTGCGATTATAATTTTTTTTTTTTTTAAAAAAATATTTACTAATTTTATTTATTAATTATTAATCAACGTATTTAAGTTCGGAAATTTATCAAGTGTATTACGGCTAGCTAACCTCGAAAATCGCGATTTAATAAAACGATAAAAGCTTTTATCGACGATTCAAAGCATCTTTTAACGAAAAGCTTAAAGCTTATTTTAAATATTATTATAAGATAAAATTTTATATTTTATATGCTTAATCGATTTATAACTCTTAAAAATATTATTTAAAGATATTATTGTCATCAACGGTGACCCAAGATAAATTCCAAGGGTTGTGGTGGTGATTAGTCATTCAATCACGTGAGATTATTTATACCGATCTGATAAGATTTCTGAGCAATGCCAAGAGAAATGTCGGCAGATAATTCTAGATTTCGGAAAGGGTCGGCCCGAATTAAATATGTCTTACAGCTAAGCCTAGGCTGCTCCATGGGGTGGGGGCCCTATGGGGTTTTCCTTCCCATTCCCCTTATAAAGTCTTGGCCGATAAAGGACTTTTTTTTTTAAACCTTATAAAAAGGATTTTTTTAAGTCAAATTCCTTACGAAGGATAAGGAAACCTTATAGGTTTAAAGTAAGACAGCTAAAAATAATATATGTAAGGCCGTTAAAAATAAAACAAATTTACGAATATTTATTAATTTTACTTAATTATTATATTTATTTATTATATTTATTAATTATATATATTATACTTTACAATTACATTGTATTATATTATAATAAACTAAAATTACTAAATAAAACTTCCAGTTATGATTTCTCGCAATTTCTTAATCAA
Source organism: Drepanopeziza brunnea f. sp. 'multigermtubi' (assembly GCF_022702325.1). Lineage (NCBI taxonomy): Eukaryota > Fungi > Ascomycota > Leotiomycetes > Helotiales > Drepanopezizaceae > Drepanopeziza > Drepanopeziza brunnea. The sequence goes on along the minus strand of NW_027094080.1, from coordinate 474,251 downwards.
CGCTATATCTTTGTTTTAAATCGTTACTCGTTTAGCGTAATTAGCATATAAGTTCGTTATTAAAAGTGATTAGTAAATCGATTAGTAAATCGATTAGTAAATCGATTAGTAAATAAATATATAAGTATTTACTTTTAAACTCTCTTACGAGGAATGCTTTTAAAGCTTTTTATAAACATTTTAAAGCACCGCTTTAAAATTTAAAGTCTTGTTTAAAATCGTAAATGATCTCTCGAACAAGACGCTAGAAAAGAATCTTTTTAATAAAAAGCTCGATGCTTTTTTAATATCGTCGGATCTCTTTTAACGCAGTAGCTATATAAATTAATAATTATACTTGAGAATCAATTTATTAATTGATTGAACTTATTTTTTAGCTTGTAGCGACAGCGCTTTCGTTAGCTTAGACTTCTTTTTTTCGTAATAATTACAAACTTCTTAAGATACTTGCTTTTTTTAGATTTTTAACGAAAAGAAGTTTTAGCTGCTGAAGGTAATTTGCTAACTAATAGAACGGAGCGAGCAGCTTTAGCCGTCGAAAGTGATTTTTTAGCTCTTTTATATTAAAAGAAAAGAATATTATTTTCAATTGAGTTTTCTTTATTATCGCTTTGCTCTTTTTCATTTGTATTATTATAAAGCATCGTTTTCGTCGCGGTTTTTGTAGCTATAATTAAGCCCGGGACAGTAAGAGACCTTTTAAGAGCTTTTTGCGCGAAAGCTTTTTTAATGCGATTGCTAATAAAAGCAGAAGAAGGTTTAGCAGCTGTAAAAGAATTGTTTTTAACACTTAAGTTATAAGACGGATCTTCGTTTTAAAGTTAAGCTGATGCACTCGCTTAGCTCGTCGATTGTTGTATTGCTTTTAAAGCAGTTTTAAAATAATTAGCGAACGAAAGAAAAAGGTTTAAAAAGATTAAACTTATTAAAAACTATTAGTAATTATACTAGTATTATTAAGAACGATGCTTTTGTTTATTTCGAATTAAATAGCCGAAGTAAATCTAATTGCGTTTGTTAAAGAAAAATTTAATTAGTAAATATTTATTAATTATAAATTAAAAACATTACCGGATCGAGGTTTAAGAGATGATAAGTGCTAGTTTGTATTTGCGCGAGAGTTTGTTAGTATTTGAAAAGCGTTACTTAAAATAATAGAAATTAACAAATATTAATTAATAAAGTAATTAATACTTATTAGCTTGACTTTAAGAAATTCGACGAGAAAAAGACAAAGATAAATCGGTTTTTTATTATAAACTTGCAATACCGCGCGAGGTTTTAAGAATTTTTATAAATGCTTGTTAATTATTTGCAATTGATTTACTAATTAATTTACTAATCAAATACTAACCGGATAGCTATCGAGTTGTAATAGCGCGGCGCTTAGCAAAAGTAAAGTCAAGAATTTCTGTAAATGCTTATTAGCTATTTGCAATTGATTTATTAATCAATTTATTAATTAAATACTAACCGGATAGCTATCGAGTTGTAATAGCGCGGCGCTTAGCAAAAGTAAAGTCTGACGCATTTATAGCTAATTAAGCTTTATTAGACTAAAGATAAGGATTTACGCTAAGTAAAGTAACTGAAAAAGTATTAATAGTACTTCGATTAATTAAATATAATTTTACTTTATTCACTTTGTAAATTTAAGTTTTCTTTTTTTACGCTTTCGCTGCGTATTGTATCTGCTTTACTTTTTTATGCTTCGTCCTTATCTGCTTGACCTTTAGCCGCTTGACCTTTAGCCGCTTGACCTTTAGCCGCTTGACTTTTAGCCGCTTGACTTTCAATCGCTTAATTCTTAATTGCTTTATTAATTAACTTATCTTAGCTTGCGTTATCTCTTTTAGCCGTAATGCTTAGTATATCGATAGAAGGAGGTCGGTCCGAAAGCAAAGGTTCGTTTAGTAAAAAAGCTATTTAAAAGTATTAATAAAAAGACTTGATCGCGATAATCTAATTTACGATTAGTAAGTTGATAATTTTAAATAAAAAAAGGACGACTTTATAAAGCAATGAATAGCGTTGTATTTAAAGGCGTAGCAAATAAGAAAGCGATAGTTATAATTAATTATTAAATAATAATAAAAAAAAATTAGACTTTACTTTGTAAAATAAAAATTGCGCGAGGCGGCCGCTTTATTTTAGCTGCGGCCGCTTTATCTTAGCTGCAGCTACTTTATCACTTCGTAAATTTACTAGCGGCCGCGCTAAAATGTTTTAAAAATAAAATATACGAGTTCACTTTTAATCTTAACACTTTTATTTTATTACATTTGATTTTACTTTAAACAATTACTTTTAACGTTTAGCTTCTTTATAATACTATTTAATATAGCCGCTTATCAGCTTGATTCGATAAAAAGTATTATTACAAATACAAATTAGCTTGATTTAATAGAAAAGATTGAAAAATCTATAATAAGAATCATTTTCTTATTTATTAATCTATTTACTAATTAAAAACGTCTTTTTTAAAATGCGGCCGATACGACGGCAATCGTAGCGGCAAGCAATCCGGTATTAAAAAACCTTGGTAAGCGCAAAGTAAGTATCTTTTTTATATAGTATTTTAACTTTTATTAATTTATTAATTTTTTTTAAAAAAAAAGGCTAAAGAAAAGTTAATTATCAACTAATCTTTATACGATAAAGGCTAATGCTCGTATAGCAAAGCTGAAATAAGATCTTTAAGCAGATAAGCTTCGAAAAGCTAAAGGACAAGATCAAGCGGCCGCTAATCAGCTTTTTGCAATTTAAAAACAAATTCTAAAATATTCTTAAGTATTAAAAGCTAAAAGGAAAACTCGATAAGCCGAAATGCGAAAAAATCTTATAGATGAACGGTACTTTTTCTTTTCTTTGATTTATTAAGCAATTTATTAATCGATTTTAAAAAGAATCGAAATATTTACGCGAATAATCTTGCTATACAAGCCGCTTTTTTTACAATTAAATTTAATAATAAAAAATACTTAAATAGCGATTAAATTAATAAAGCATTTAATTTAAACGAAAAGGTTTATAAAGAATTTAATTTGCGAAAAAACGAAAAAGAAAATAATAATATACCTTGCGATAGATACGTCTCGATTACCGATAAAAAGATAAAGAAAGTTACTCGGTAATTAGTACGTTAGCACGCATAAGTAAGCATTTATTTCATTTAAATATTTATATTTTATTAATAATATAAAGTCACGCTATATAATAACCGTTTAGCAATTTCGTCGTTATTAATAAAGTATAGCGCGGTCTTCGATAAAGAAGTGCCGAGCTGCTAATTTAAAAAGTAAAAAAGCTTTTTTTAAATTGATAGCTTAAGACTTAGCAAGCACGGTTTTAAAACGAATTAAGTAAGAATTTATTTTATTATGCTTTTAATCAATTGAATTAATATTATAACTTTTAGTTTTTATTTAATTAAGCTTTTTTACGTTTACTTTTCTTTTAATAAAAAGAAGTATTAGCGAGTTAAAATTAAAGCAAATACCGATGAGATTGAATACGAATTACCGGGTTTAGCCGCTTGATAAAATATAAAAAGATTCGAAAAGAATATTAAATTTAAAGAAGTTGATTGCGATCTTATTTTATTTTAACGCGTTATGCAATTGATTTAGAAAAAAGACGAGCTAGCTCCGGAGTTGTTTTACGGCGTTAAAGATAGCGATACGGAATTGAGATCATTCTTAAACTTAATGCTTAAATTTATATAAAATAAAATTTACGATTAATTACAAATTTTATATTTTATAAAAATACTTTTATTTATTTTATTTATTAATTATATTTATTAATAATACTTATTAATTATATTTACTTATTATATTTACTAATTATATTTATTAATTATATTTACTAATTATATTTATTAATTATATTTACTAATTATATTTATTAATTATATTTACTAATTATATTTATTAATCACATTTATTAATCACATTTATTAATCGTCGGTTTCTTGTATAACGATACGCTAAGTCTTTTAAACGCACTTTATATGCGTTAAGCTACTTCTTTTATTTTTTCTTTTATATTTTTCGTATTCTTTTATTCTTTGCTTTTGACTTATAAATTATAGTTTACGAGTCTTTAGCGCTTTTACTTTCGTATATATAAACCTTAGCTACTTTCGACTTTTACATTCGATAATTATTGATTTTAAATCATTACTTTAAAATTCTTTTAAGCTTTTATATAAACTCTCGCGCTTTCGTGAGTTTTTTTAAGTAATCGCTTAAAGTCGTTATATTTTGAAGTTTTGAATCAAAAGAATTGATCGACTTGCTGTATTTAAAATCGATATAAATATATTAATAAATTATTTTAATATTTAGATTTATGAATTATATTTAAAGTTAATTATATATATATTTTATTTAATATAATAACGATTTTAAAACTATCTATATAAACTTATCTATTAATTTATAATAATGAAATTTAAGAGGCTTTCGCAAGCTATCGAATTTATTACCTTCCTTTTTTGCGATACTTCTTTTTTGTATATAAAAAGTCTTTTGCTCGTTAATAATATTAATTTTATAATATCCGTCGTTATATTCGTTTTTATTAATCTATTCAATAGATAGCTTAATTTTATAGCCGTTATTTAAAAACCGCTTAACTCGATATTCGTTTATTTTAACTAACTAGCTACGATTACGCCCTTCTTCGTCTAGCATTTTTATTGCATACCGAGCGTTTCGACCGTTCGTTCGTTTAATAAAAAAAGAATAATAAGTTTTATTATCTACTTCGATAAAGATCGAGTTTAATTGGTTTGCAATCTTTAATAAATTAATAACTTAATTAATATATAAATAATAAAACAGCACTTACAAATAAATCGGCAAGCGTCCGTTAAAATATGAATTTCTTTTATTTATTCTTTAACTATAATAGATATTCGAGCTTATAGATATAATTATAAGTTAATACGATTATAAAGTGTTCTATCGTTTTATATAATAAATTTTTAATTAAATGCTTTTATTTTTAATATTTATTAGATTATATTAATTTTATTTACCGTATAGCAACAGCCGAAAAGAAAGCTGCAAAGATTATATTTAAATTAAGATTTCTATAAGCACTTTATCTTTGTATATTAATTAAACCTTAATAAATTTAAGTAAGTACTTATTATAACGACCTTAAGCGATTATTTAAAGAATTTATAAAAAAGCGAAAGAATTATATAAAGCTTAAGAAGATTATAAAATTATTATTTGAATTTGAAATTAATAATTATCGAAAGTAAAAGTTGAAAAAAACTAAGTGTTAGATTCTTTTTAAGCGATTAAAGAATATATTCGTAACTTCGTAACGGTCGTTAAAGTACTTGCAATTGCAAAACACTCGGTTATAAAAGTATTTGAATTCTAATTGCTCTTTAAAATTTAAAAGAGCTAATTCTTTTTATATGATTAAAAGGAATCACGCGCACTAGCTAACTAATAAGTTTATTAATTAAGTTAAAAGTCCTTTGACTAGTATGATATGCTAAGCGAAGCATGTTAAGTAGCCCGTGAACTCCTTTAAATACTACTAGCTAACTAAAGTCGATATAAATATACCGATATTAAGGTTTATATATAAAAAAGTTATTCGTAATAATCAACTTAAGTAAAAAGAGCTTAAAAGTGTTAAAAGATATAATTATAATTAAGCTTTAATAAAAAAGAAATAAAAAGAAATGAAAAGATAAAAAAAAAACCGCTAATTAAAACTTAACGCTCGTAAGAATGCTGCTTAAAAAGAATTAAACGTAAGCAAAACCTTTTTTAAAAATAAACTAACTTAATAAAATATATTTAAATCATAAAATGATATTATATAATATTCAAGTATATAAAACGTTAATATATAAGTTCAAATCAATAGTTTAATAGCAAATTCGCTAAAATCTAAATATATCTTCTTAAGCTATTGATTCGTTTTTATTTTAAATTACTTTAATTATCTACGAAGATACCGATCCATTTTAAAGTCAAAAGTTCGAAAGCTTTATAACTAGTTTCTTTAACTTAGTATTATTAACAACTATTAAATGTTTTAATTAATATTATATTTGAAACGTTAAAAAGATTGAGACTTTTAATACTTAGTAGTTATAGATTTTATAGTATTCTTAATAACAAGAAGCTAATTAAAATCCTTTGCGAATCGATTAGAATAAAAAGAAAACTTCTTTTGTATAAATTAGATTCGTTTAAGTAGTTAAGAAATCAATAAAAGAGCTTGTAATATGCTATAAAAAGTGCGACCGAGTTTTAAAGCATCCGAAACTAAAAGCTTTTAAAACGAAAGCATTAGCCGATCATTAAAAAACGGATGTTTGCAAACGCGTTGTAAGTAAGCTAAAACAAAAGCTTCGGTAAACTCAATTAAGATTTAAATCTCTTTAACGCAACTTAATACGTTTGTTTTTATTTATAAATTCGATTAATAAATCTAGTAAATCTGATTAATAAATCTGATTAGTAAATCGGATTAATAAATTTAATTAATAAATCTAATTAGTAAATCTAATTAGTAAATCTAATTAGTAAATCGGATTAATAAATTTAATTAATAAATAATAAAACTAATATCTAATAAACACATTTATTACGAAGAACGCTTTCGCATCAAGACTTAAAATTAGCATTTCGAAAAAGTGTTTTAAATATTATATTATTTACGCGAAGCTCGTTTCGAATAATTAATAACTCGGATTAGAAATCTCTTTGCGAATTACAAAACTTATATCTTAAGCTTTTTAATACTTTAATTATTAAGCGAGACTTCGACGATAAGATTTTAAAAATTAATCGTTATTTATTAAACAATTTACTAGCTAATTAAAAACTTAGCATTTCATTAGACTATTAGTTTAGTACTAAGCGCTATTCTTTTATATATATAATCGGAATTGCAATTATAAAGGATTAATATATGATTCAACTTATGCTTAAATTTATATACGTTAAGTTCAATTATATAAAAGAAGAATTAGCAAAAATTATTTACGAACGCTTTATTAAATTAAGCTTAATAGAAAAGATAATCGCGATTATAACGGATAACGCATTTTCGAATAATATAATAATAAAAGAATTGCTTAAATGCGTTGAAAATGCGTTTAAGAAAAAGCTTTTTATAAGCTAAGAGATTTTATACGTTTCGTATATAGCTTACGTCTTGCAATTATCTTTTAAAGCGTTATTCGAATCGCGATTATCGCTAACGAACGAAAGCTTAAAAAAGCATTAAGAAGAAGATTCTAATATAAACGAGCTAAAAAGAGCAAGAAGACGCGATAAACGAAAGATTACATATACACTTGCGATTATAAGTTTTTTTTTTTTTTTAAAAAATATTTATTAATTATATTTATTAATTATTAATCAACGTATTTAAATTCGAAAGTTTATTAAGTGTATTACGGCTAGTTAACTTCGAAAATCGCGATTTAATAAAACGATAAAAGCTTTTATCAACGATTTAAAGTATCTTTTAACGAAAAGCTTAAAGCTTGTTTTAGATATTATTATAAGATAAGATTCTATATTCTATATGCTTAATCGATTTATAACTCTTAAAAATGTTATTTAAAAACATTATATAAAGATCGATAAAATAAGTATTTTTAAATTATTTAATACTTAATAAAAGCAAATCTTATAGCTAATCGATATCTTTCGACCGTTTCACTTTTTAATTATACACTTAAGTGAAAAGCTTAGTCTTATTATTTAATACGGATTTTTAATATTCGATAAAATATTCGAACGTTTAAATAAAGCATAAGCACGATTAAAGTCTAAATATATAAAGATTTCAAAAGAAGATCGCAATGATTTTAAATAGATTTTGCAATTAAAAAAAAGCGTTATTAATGCTATCGAGAAATTAAATAAGTATTATAAAAAAACGCAAAAGCCGCTAAAAGATATTTTTGCTTTCGCGATAATCTTATATCTTGCTATTAAGCTAAAGACTTTCGACTTAAATTTTTCTTAACTTTATAAAAGTAAAGATTAGTTTGCAATATATCAAGTGAGATTCGAAAAGCTTTTTAATAAATATTATAAGTCTTCGATATTTATAACTTAACGTATTAATAATATTAAAGCAATCGATCGTTAACCGATAGCCGCTTTATTATTCCGCGGCAGATTAATATTAAGTTTTTCTTTACAAGCTTCTTTCGAAGATATAGATTACGAGTCGTCGGAAGTGTATAATTATTTTTTAGCTCGTAAATTTAAAATTTTAATTCAAAACTTTAATTTTATTGATTTTTATTAATTGAGTTTAACGGTCGACGGACAAAAGATTTTGACTTCTTAGCGAAACCTTAAGCTTCGATACTTTAATCTAGCTCGAATAATTAAAGATTTTTTATACATCTCTTTAACTAGTGTTTGCGTAGAAAAGGTATTTAATATTGCAAGAGATATTTGCGATTATCGTCGCGGTAATTTATCGCTATTAATAATCGCAAAAGAAATAATTGCTTTATATTTCAAGATGTATAATACTCGTTTAAATAAAGCTCGGCACTTATTCGAATCGATTTTAATAAATTACAATGATTTAAATAAAGATCAGCTTAAAAAGGAATTCGAATAAAAAGTACAAAAATTTTAAAAATAGCAAAATCGTTAATTTTAAAGCTTATTTTGTTTTAAATATATCTTTGCTTGCGATAATCTTGCGATCGATTAAGACTTTCGAACAATGAGTTTTAAGCAACGAGAAGTTAAGTTGATAATATTAAAAGCTAAAGTGCGAAAATCACGTAAGTTTAAATAATATTGATTTTATAAATATTTATTAATTATATTAAATAAAAGAGAACTTAAATAGATTTTAAGATATTAATAAAGATGTTTCGTTTAAAATGCGATAGCTATGGTACGGAAAGTCTTTAAATTACGAAAGGCATTTAAAAAGTAAGTTAATTTACTTGCGATATTTTTACTTTTTATCGATTTACTAATCGATTTACTAATCGATTTATTAATCGATTTACTAACTATTATATAAGATTATATAAAGCTCATTTTTCCGCTTTTTAAAGCAAAGTCATAGCAAATCGATTATATTTTTTATAAAGAAAACCAAGCAAAGTAAATCAATCGAAAGTAGCTACGGATTTACTTCTTGATAAGCAAACTTAAGATAATATAAATTAAAACGTTTTTAATAATATAAAAAACGAAAACGATTTAGAAAATTTAGATTCGAACGGTACGAACGAATCGATTAACTTTAAACGCTATATAAACTACAAAAATAAAGTGCAACGAAGTACGATATTATATAATATACGCTTTTATTTAAATATAAATTCTAACTTAAATATTAGCGATAGCAAATTTATGCGATCAAAACGATTCGAATGATATTTTTTAACAAAATTATTTTAACGCGAAAGAAATATCAAGCTTTAAGCAAAGTAATAAAAAGATAATAAGTAGAAAAGAAGCTGATAGAATACCGGACTCGGCTTCGCTATTTTATAGAACTTTAAATGCCGCTTAAACTTCGAAACTTAGTATTTCGAAACTTAAAACTTTTTTAATCGTTATTCAAAATCAAAGTAAATTAATTATTATATATAAGTTTAACGACTTTAAATCTAATACTTTTATAAGCAAACGAATTACAAATCTATTATCAATTTTAAAGCGCAAACGAATAGAAGAAAAAAAAGATGATAAAGCGGAATTGATATAAGATAAAAAGAAAGAAGCTTCTTTTAAAATCAAGCGTTTAATTGCAAAGAGTATCGCTCTTGTTAAGTTTTATAATTAGCGACTTTGATTTTATTTATTAAATTGCTTTTTTTATATTATTAAGTTTTTGTATTTATTTGTTTATAATTGATTGCAATAATTAATTGAATTCTTTTTTATTAATATCTTTAGTTTTTTTATTATTATTAATATATCTATATCGACCTTAGCTAGCTAGTTAAGAATACCGGTAGTAGTAGTTAAAAGAAGAGTTCACTCGTAAACTATAGTTTACGAGTCAATTAACATGCTTCGCTTAAAATGTTATATTAATCAAAGGACTTTTAACTTGATTATAAAACCTTTTAGTTAGCTAGTGCACGTAATTCTTTTAATCATAAGTATTACTTTTATTAAACTTTAAAAGAGCTGATTCTTTTTATAACTATTAAGTTTTTTAATAAAGTTAAGTTATTCGTAAAGCTATATAACCCGTGAACTATAGTTTACGAGTAAGTTACGTATAGCAGCTTTACGTACGCTACGTATAGCAGCCTTACGTAAGTTACGTATAGCAGCTTTAAGTACGTTAGGTATAGCAGCTTTACGTAAGTTACGTATAACAGCTTTAGGTACGTTAAGTATAGCAGCTTTACGTAGGTTACGTATAACAGCTTTACGTAGGTTACGTATAGCAGCCTTAAGTACGTTAGGTATAGCAGCTTTACGTAAGTTACGTATAGCAGCCTTACGTAGTTTACGTATAGCAGCCTTAAGTACGTTAAGTATAGCAGCCTTACGTAGGTTACGTATAGCAGCTTTACGTAAGTTACGTATAGCAGCCTTAAGTACGTTAAGTGTAGCAGCTTTACGTAAGTTACGTGTGGCAGCTTTACGTAAGTTACGTATAGCAGCTTTAAGTACGTTAATTCTTTTTGTGCAGCATTTATTAATCAGATTTATTAATCAGATTTATTAATCAGATTTACTAATTAAATTTATTAATCAGATTACGTACGGTAAAGCACGTGCTATAGCCGAGCTATAGCAGCTTTAAGTACGTTAAGTATGGCAGCTTTACGTAGGTTACGTATAGCAGCCTTACGTAGTTTACGTGTAGCAGCTTTAAGTACGTTAAGTATAGTAGCCTTACGTAAGTTACGTATAGCAGCTTTACGTAGGTTACGTATAGCAGCTTTAAGTACGTTAAGTGTGGCAGCCTTACGTAGGTTACGTATAGCAGCTTTACGTAAGTTACGTATAGCAGCTTTAAATACGTTAATTCTTTTTGTGCAGCATTTACTAATCAGATTTACTAATTAGATTTACTAATCAGATTTACTAATTAGATTTACTAATCAGATTTACTAATCAGATTACGTACGGTAAAGCACGTGCTATAGCCGAGCTATAGCCGAGCTATAGCAGCTTTAGGTACGTTAAGTGTGGCAGCCTTACGTAGGTTACGTATAGCAGCCTTACGTAGTTTACGTGTGGCAGCCTTAAGTACGTTAAGTATAGCAGCTTTACGTAGGTTACGTATAGCAGCTTTACGTAGGTTACGTATAGCAGCCTTACGTAAGTTACGTATAGCAGCTTTACGTAAGTTACGTGTAGCAGCTTTACGTAAGTTACGTATAGCAGCTTTAAGTACGTTAATTCTTTCTGTGCAGCATTTACTAATCAGATTTATTAATCAGATTTATTAATTAGATTTACTAATCAGATTTATTAATTAGATTTACTAATCAGATTACGTACGGCAAAGCACGTGTTATAGCCGAGCTATAGCCGAGCTAAGCACGTGTAGCAAAAGGACGTGCAGCATGCAAGGTTTCTTTCCGTGCAGCATTTATTAATCAGATTTACTAATCATATTTACTAATCAGATTTACTAATTAGATTTATTAAACGAAGCGTTCTTTTTTTATTCCGCGTCGAGTTCGTGTTTTAAATATTGTAATTCACTTTTGTTAAATCGAGGCATTGCATCGATTATTATTAAGCGACGCGTTGTTTTCTTTGTTCCGCGTCGATTTATTATTTTAAATATTATAATTCACTTTTGACAAATCGAAGTATTGCATCGATTATTATTAAGCGACGCGTTATTTTCTTTGTTCCGCGTCGATTCATTGTTTTAAATATTATAATTCACTTTTAATGAATCGAAGCAATGCTTCGATTACGATTAAGTTATACTTTTATTTTTATATAAGTACTCGCTCCTTTTCTTTTTCTTTTTCTTTTTTTTATTATTACTTTAACACTCAACTTCTCAACTTTAACCTTAACATTTAATTTCTTAACTTTAACTTTAATACTTAACTTCAACTTTTTAACCAACTTTAACACTCAACTATAACTACATTCAACTTAAGTAATTATTTTCCTTTTGATTTTTTGCTTTTTGATTCTTTGTTTCAAGCTAATTATTTTCTTTATTTAGCAATGTCGATTTCTTTTTCTTATAACGCTATAATCGAGGTCAACTCTTTTAGCACTAATAGCAACAAGCTAATCAACGAGATACTTAATCGCTATAAGGATTTCGTAATCGTTTATGCTGATAGTAGCGTTGTTAATTTAATGTTTACTTGCTATAACGGAGAAGATACCGCTTTGTTTCTAAGATTAATCGGCCTCGATTACGAATGAAAAGGTCGCAAAGGTTTTGTCGACGAGTTCGGCATCAAGCATTACGGTGCTAATAAAGTTAATAATAACATTTATATTCTATGATCATTAATTGATTTTTTATTTAAAAAGAGAGCGCTCAAGTCCTTTATCTCTTCGACCACTTTGTCTCTTTCTTTAACGCAATTAAAAAGCAATTCACTTATAAAAATGTTAAAGTTCGATTGATCTTAAGTGATTTTATTTTTAAGCTTTTCGATAGCGATTATGCCGAAGCTAAAAGCATCTTAAAAGAGCTATTAATGCTATACCTTTTCACTATCGATAGCATTTTAATATACAAACGCTTCACCTTTAAGTTCTCGGATGAAAATGAATTTAAGTAGAGCAACAAGTGCTAAAAGCTAAGAGAGCTACTTGAGTCAGACGAGATTTATTTGAACTATGCTTATAAGCAAGAGCTTGGGCTAAAAGCGGAGACCGAGTTGAACGTATTCTACGTAACTGCAAAAAGACGGGTCTTTATCAACTCTTTATAACTAGTAGACTTAAGCTAAAGAACGGGTTTTTACTAACCCTTAAGCCTTTATAACTAATAAATTTGACTAATACTTTAAGTCTCTAATTAGTAAATGTGATTAGTAAATATGATTAGTAAATGTGATTAATAAATGTGATTAATAAATGTGATTAGTAAACTTGATTAGTAATTATGCATATGCATATTTTTATATATATAAACCTTATAAAGTAACCTTACGCCCCATAGGGTTTCTTTATAAAGAAGGGCAGAATTTTGTACCCCCCGTGGGTTCCCCCGTGGGGAGGACTCAAAACTCCGTGGGGCCCTATAGGGCCCCATGGAGCAGCCTAGCTAAGCCTAATTCAGTTACCGCTATTAATTCTGCTATACGTAACTTACGTAAGGCTGCTACACGTAACCTACGTAAGGCTGCCACATATACCTTACGTAAGGCTGCCATACGTAACTTACGTAAGGCTGCCACACGTAACTTACGTAAGGCTGCCATACGTAACCTACGTGAGGCTGCCACATATACCTTACGTAAGGCGGCCATACGTAACTTACGTAAGGCTGCCACACGTAACTTACGTAAGGTTGCTATACGTATAGCACGTCGTTGCTTTAAATATAAGTGATTCGCATTCGCAAAAAGGCTTAGGATTTCTTTGTTAAGATTAAGGTTTAGAAGGATCTCCTTCTTATATTTAATTAATAAAATATAAGTAATTTGCAAAAGGTTTTATCATTTCTTTAATAAAAAAATAGAGTCTAAAAAGGTCTCTTTCTTATAAAAAATTATTAAATATAAGTAATTCGCAAAAGGGTATAAGATTTCCTTGATAAAAAGGGGGGTTTAAGGGGGTCTCCCCCTTATATTGAATTATTAAATATAAGTAATTTGTAAAAGGGTTTAAGGTCTTTCCGGTAAAAAAGAAGTCTTTAAAAGGTTTCTTTTTTATAATAAATTATTAAATAAATTATTTCTTACGTTAATTACCTTTATATATATTTAGTTTTTATCATTATTCATTTTATAATTTATTTAAATATACAAAGATTTTCATAATCGATTCTCCAGTAATTAGCTCGTTGGTGACATTATAAAGAACTTGGTCCTTTGCCCTGGTATAAAGATCGATAAAATAAATATTTTTAAATTATTTAATATTTAATAAAAGCAAATCTTATAGCTAATCGATATCTTTCGATCGTTTCACTTTTTAACTATGCATTTAAATGAAGAGCTTAGTCTTATTATTTAATACGGATTTTTAATATTCGATAAAATATTCGAACGTTTAAATAAAGCACAAGCACGATTAAAATCTAAATATATAAAGATTTCGAAAAAAGATCGCAATGATTTTAAATAGATCTTGCAATTAAAAAAAAGCGTTATTAATATTATTAAGAAATTAAATAAATATTATAAGAAAACGCAAAAGCTATTAAAAGATATTTTTGCTTTCGCAATAATCTTATATCTTATTATTAAGCTAAAGACTTTCGACCCAAATTTTTTTTAGCTTTACGAAAATAAAGATTAGTTTGCAATATATCAAGCGAAATTCGAAAGGCTTTTTAATAAATATTATAAGTCTTTAATATCTATAGCTTAACGTATTAATAATATTAAAGCAATCGATCGTTAACCGATAGCCGCTTTATTACTCCGTAGCAAATTAATGCTAAGTTTTTTTCTATAAGCTTCTTTCGAAAATACAAATCACGAGTCGTCGAAAGTGCATAATTATCTTTCAGCTTGTAAATTTAAAATTTGAATTCAAAACCTTAATTTTATTAATTTTTATTAATTAAATTTAACGGTCGACGGATAAGAGATTTTAACTTCTTAGCGAAACTTTAAGCCTCGGTACTTTAATCTAGCTCGAATAGCTAAAGATTTTCTATGCATCTTTTTAATTAATATTTGCGTAAAAAAGGTATTTAATATTGCAAGAGATATTTGCGATTATCGTCGCGATAATTTATTGCTATTAATAATCGCAAAAAAAATAATTGCTTTATATTTCAAAATATATAATATTCGCTTAAATAAAGCTCGGCACTTATTCGAATCGATTTTAATAAATTATAATAATTTAGATAAAGATTAGCTTAAAAAAGAATTCGAATAAGAAGTATAAAAGCTTTAAAAATAATAAAATCGTTAATTTTAAAGCTTATTTTATTTTAAATATATCTTTGCTTGCGATAATCTTACGATCGATTAAAACCTTCGAATAATAAGTTTTAAGTAATAAAAAGCTAAGTTAATAATATTAAAAGCTAAAATGCGAGAATCACGTAAGTTTAAATAATATTAATTTTATAAATATTTATTAATTATATTAAATAAGAAAGAACTTAAATAGGTTTCAAGATATTAATAAAAATGTTTCGTTTAAAATGCGATAGCTATAATACGGAAAGTTTTTAAATTATAAAAGGCATTTAAAAAGTAAGTTAATTTACTTACGATATTTTTACTTTTTATCGATTTACTAATCGATTTACTAATCGATTTACTAATCGATTTAATAATCGATTTATTAACTATTATATAAAATTATATAAAGCGCATTCTTCCGCTTCTTAAAGCAAAGTCGTAGCAAATCGATTATATTTTTTATAAAGAAAACCAAGCAAAGTAAATCAATCGAAAGTAGCTACGGATTTACTTTTCGATAAGCAAACTCAAGATAATACAAATTAAAACGTTCTTAATAATATAAAAAACGAAAACGATTCAGAAAATTCAGATTCGAACGGTACGAACGAATCGATTAGCTTTAAACGTTATATAAACTATAAAAATAAAGTGTAACGAAGTACGATATCATATAATATACGCTTTTATTTAAATATAAATTCTAATTTAAATATTAGCGATAGCAAATTTATACGATTAAAACGATTCGAATAATATTTTTTAATAAAATTATTTTAACGCGAAAGAAATATCAAGCTTTAAGCAAAGTGATAAAAAGATAATAAGTAAAAAAGAAGCTAATAAAATACCGAACTCGACTGCGCTATTTTATAAAACCTTAAATGCCGCTTAAACTTCGAAACTTAATATTTCGAAACTTAAAACTCTTTTAATCGTTATTCAAAATTAAAGTAAGTTAATTATTATATATAAGTTTAACGACTTTAAATCTAATACTTTTATAAGCGAACGAATTACAAATCTATTATTAACTTTAAAGCGCAAACGAATAAAAGAAAAAGAAGATGATAAAGCAAGATTAATACAAGATAAAAAGAAAAAAGCTTTTTTTAAAATCAAGCGTTTAATTGCAAAGAGTATCGCTTTTGCTAAGTTTTATAATTAGCGACTTTAATTTTGTTTATTAAATTGCTTTTTTTATATCATTAAGTTTTTATATTTATTTATTTATAATCGATTGCAATAATCAATTGAATTCTTTTTTATCGATATCTTTAATTTTTTTATTATTATTAATACATTTATATCGACTTTAATTAGCTAGCTAAGAATACCGATAATAATAATTAAAAGAAAAGTTCACCCGTGAATTATAGTTCACGGATCAATTAGTATGCTTCGCTTAAAATGTTATATTAATCAAAAGACTTTTAACTTAATTATAAAACCTTTTAATTAGCTAATGCACGTAATTCTTTTAATTATAAATATTACTTTTATTAAACTTTAAAAGAGATGATTCTTTTTATAACTATTAAGTTTTTTAATAAAGTTAAGTTATTCGTAAAGCTATATAACCCGTAAATTATAATTTACGAGTAAGTTACGTATAGCAGCTTTACGTACGCTACGTAAGATAACGACGTGCGTTACGTAAAGCAGCTTTAAGTACGTTAAGTATAATAGCCTTACGTACGTTAAGTATAGCAGCTTTACGTAAGTTACGTATGGCAGCCTTACGTGGGTTACGTATAGCAGCCTTAAATACGTTAAGTATAGCAGCTTTACGTAGGTTACGTATAATAGCCTTACGTAAGTTACGTATAGCAGCTTTAAATACGTTAAGTATAATAGCTTTACGTAAGTTACGTATAGCAGCCTTACGTAAGTTACGTATAGCAGCCTTAAGTACGTTAAGTGTAGCAGCCTTACGTAAGTTACGTATAACAGCTTTACGTAGGTTACGTATAGCAGCCTTAAGTACGTTAAGTGTAGCAGCTTTACGTAAGTTACGTATAGCAGCCTTACGTAAGTTACGTATAGCAGCCTTACGTAAGTTACGTATAGCAGCCTTACGTAAGTTACGTATAGCAGCCTTAAGTACGTTAATTCTTTTTATGCAGCATTTACTAATCAGATTTACTAATCAGATTTACTAATCAGATTTACTAATTAGATTTACTAATTAGATTTACTAATCAGATTTACTAATCAGATTACGTACGATAAAGCACGTGCTATAGCCGAGCTATAGCCAAGCTAAGCACGTATAGCAAAAAGACGTACAGCAAACAAAGTTTCTTTCCGTGCAGCATTTACTAATTAGATTTATTAATTAGATTTACTAATCAGATTTACTAAGCGAAGCGTTCCTTTTTTGTTCCGCGTCGAGTTCGTGTTTTAAATATTATAATTCACCTTTATTAAATCGAGGCATTGCATCGACTATTATTAAGCGACGCGTTATTTTCTTTATTCCGCGTCGAGTTCGTATTTCAAATATTATAATTCACTTTTATTAAATAAAAGCATTGCATCGATTATTATTAAGCGACGCGTTATTTTCTTTGTTCCGCGTCGAGTTCGTGTTTCAAATATTATAATTCACTTTTATTAAATAAAAGCATTGCATCGATCATTATTAAGCGACGCGTTATTTTCTTTATTCCGCGTCGAGTTCGTGTTTTAAATATTATAATTCACTTTTATTAAATCAAGGCAATGCTTCGACTACGATTAAGCTACACTTTTATTTTTATATAAATACTCGCTCCTCTTCTTTTTCCTTTTCTTTTTTTCATCACTATCATAACTACATTCTATTCAACTTCTCAACCTTAATACCTAAATTCAACTTCTCAACCTTAATACTCAACTTCTCAACCTTAATACTTAACTTCTTAACTAACCTTAACACTCAACTACAACCACATTCAACTTAAGTAATTATTTTCCTTTTAATTCTTTGCTTTTTGATTCCTTGCCTTTTAATTCTTTGCTTTTTGATTCCTTGCTTTAAGTTAATTATTTTCTTTATTTAATAATATCGATTCCTTTTCTTTATAACGCTATAATCGAAGTCAACCTTTTTAACATTAATAGCAACAAGCTAATCAACGAGATACTTAATCGCTATAAAGATTTCGTAGTCGTTTATGCTAATAATAACGTTATTAATTCAATGTTTACTTGTTATAACGAAAAGGATACCGCTTTATTTTTAAGACTAATCGGCTTCGATTACGAATAAAAAAGTCGTAAAGGTTTTATCGACGAGTTCGGCATCAAGCATTACGGTGCTAATAAAGTTAATAATAATATTTATATATTATAATCACTAATTGATTTTTTATTTAAAAAAAGAGCGCTTAAGTCCTTTGTCTCCTCAACCACTTTATCTTTTTCTTTAATTAAATTAAAAAGCAATTCATTTATAAAGATATCAAGGTTCGATTGATCTTAAATGATCTTACTTTTAAGCTTTTCGATAGCGATTATGCCGAAGTTAAAAGCATCTTAAAAGAGCTATTAATGCTATACCCTTTTACTATCGATAATACCTTAGCATACAAACGCTTTACTTTTAAATTCTCGGATAAGAATAAGTTTAAATAAAGCAATAAGTACTAAAAGCTAAAAGAGCTACTTAAGTCAAACGAGATTCATTTAAACTATGCTTACAAGCAAGAACTTAAGCTAAAAGCGGAGACCGAGTTGAACGTATTCTACGTAACTGCAGAAAGACGAGTCTTTATCAACTTTTTATAATTAATAGACTTAAGTTAAAAAACGAGTCTTTACTAACCTTTAAGCTTTTATAACTAGTAAATTTAACTAATACTTTAAGTCTTTAATTAATAAATGTAATTAGTAAATGTGATTAGTAAATGTAATTAATAAATATAATTAATAAATGTGATTAGTAAATGTGAGTAATAAACCTGATTAATAATTATGCATATGCATATTTTTATATATATAAACCCTATAGAATAACCCTACGCTTTATAAGGTTTCCTTATAAAGAGGGCAGAATTTTGTACCCTCCGTGGGTTCCCTCGTGGGGAGGACTCAAAACTCCGTGGGGCCCCATGGGGCCCCATGGAGCAGCCTAGCTGCAAAAGTGCTTTTAAGCTTAATTTTATCGATTTTTTAAAGTTTATAATAGCTTTTATCGTAAGTTTTAAAAACAATATAAAGTCTTAACTACTTGTAGTTTAACTTAATATTCGCGGACATATCGATGCTGCGTTTAACGTCGTAAAGAAGTATTAAGTCTTTTTTTTTAATGAATTCCGATTTTAAAGCTTTAACTCGTTTTTAAATAGCTTTAACGGCAAATCGATATCGCTTTTTTTTTAAAATGATTTCGTCGATATCTTCGTCTCGAAGTTCTAATTATTTAAAGCTTATAATAAGTAAGTTAACGCGAAATCGAACCTTTTGTTATAATAATAACTTTTAAACTAGCTATTATAATTTTAAAAGTAGCTTAGCTTTCCGTCCGTCATTTAAAAAGAAAAAAGTAACTTTAATAAATGCGTATATCGATATTCGAATCGCAAAGAGCATTTTATTAAATTTGCGAACTTAATTTTTAAATCTTTTATTTATAACTTTCGATAAGTTACTTAAGATATCTTTATATATTTTTTTAATTATTTTATTTGCTTTTAAATTATAGCTTAAGATTTAAACTTTTTTAATCTTGTATTTAATAGCGAAAGCTTTAGCAATTGCTTTATTTTCGAGTCTTTTATCGATAATTAGCTTTTTAAATAATTTGTAATAGCAAACGATATTTTTTAAAAAAAAACTTAATAATAGATTCAGCGTTAGCTAAACGAAGTAGTCATTTTTTTAACTATTTAAATAGATCTTTTTTAATTAGCACGAAGCAAGTCATCTTTTTATCGGTAATAAGTACTCGTAATACGTTTAAGCTGACTTTTAATTATATTTAAGTAAACTAAATCGAATATAAAAGGTTTTTTATTCGTTTAACTTTACGTTTTAAATAAAGCTTATAGCTTTAAACGAAAGCTTTGTAATCTTCGTAACATATATTTTAAAAGAAGAGTTTTAATATGCGGTAATAAATTAATTCGGCAGTTTTATATCCGGATTTTCGATAAGCGTCGGAAATAATAATATAGCGTTTTTAAGTTCCGTCGATAATTAGCCGGATCGAATGAAAATTATTTGCTCGTTTATAAAAGTAATTATTTTTAATTAAGTAGTTGAATGCTTTGTTTTTGAATTTCTAAAAATCGCAAGTCTTAATAAAAAGAAAGCGTTTAAAAGTAATATAGAATTAAGCAATAAGCTTAAATTCGAGCGAGTAATCGTGTTTTAAAAATTTTCTTTTTAACTTGTAAATTATAGTTCACGAGTCGTTTAATCGAAAATATTAAAATAATGCTTAGCTCGTTAATAACTTAATCGTTAATATCTTTTTTTTTTCTTAATATTTAAAAAATGCTTTTTTCTTTTTTTAAAAAAACTATTCGCTATTGTGTTTTCAATATTAAAGATATGCTTAACTTCGAAGTCTATTAATTTTATTTACGCAATTTAATTCGTAACGAAAGCTTTAAGCAAATCGCTCGTTAATCCGTTAACTTAATTAATTAATACTTTAGCGTCGGTTTTTAAAATAAAATGAATCTCGTATAGCTCGCTTTTTATCTTTTTTATAGCTTTTAAAGCACCGCGGCATTTTCGCTTAATCGCGTCGTACTTGCTTTTAATAAAGTTTTAAAAATCACTTTCGAACTTAGCAAAATATCGCTTTTTATCGAAGTCTTTTTATTATAATACTACTTTTTATTTTTTAAAGCTAGCGTTTACGGTCAAGTAGATTTTTTTTTTTTTTTATAATTAATTTTTATAAGCGCGAAAGCAAAAACCAAAGCTTCTTTAAGTAGTTTTATCGCTTTTTATTAAGGTTTTAACTATTCGAATTCGATTTTTTTTTATCGTCGCGTAAATTAAAGCAGCAATCGTGAAGAAGTTTTTAATTTAGATTTTATAATAGATTACGATCTTAATAAAAGCTTAAGCTTTCGATATATCTTCGCACTTAATTTATTTTAATATTTTTTTAATTTTAACGGTTTAAAAATAGCGTTTTTCGTTATTCGTAACGAATCTAATAATGTTAAAGCAGAGCATATAATATTAAGATTTCGTTTCGACGATGGTCTTAGCTTTTTAAAACTTTACGAGTATTTTATCGATGTTTTAAATATATTTTAAAATAAATCGTCGTATTTCGAATAAAAGTTTTTTATAATTATAAAAAGATCGAGATCTTTTAACTTCTACGTTATTTATATAAAGCAAGCAAACGTTAAAAGTGCAGTTTATAAAGATCTTGTAAATGACTTTAACGAATTAAGCGATCGAATTAATAGCTTTTATAAGTATCCGAATTATTTAAAGCAGTTCGATAAGCGTTTAAATAATTGTTATATCTTTAAACTTAACGTCGAAAAAGAATTAATCGTATTTAAAAAAGAAATCTAAAAGTATAGCTATCGTAAGACTAGTAAATTCGTTCGAAAACTAGTTTACGTTTAAATCAATATTAGCGTTTCGAATCGTAATACGATTTATCTTAATTATAATAATGATCAGCTTGTATTTTCTTTTTTTTTTCTTTATTATAATAAACTATTTGTTTCGAAAAAAGCTTTAGTATAGTTCGAAAACCTTTTGCTTTAAACGCTCTTTTAATATAATAAAAACTATTTCTTATAAAGCTTTCGATATCGTAAACGTTTTTTTTTGTTAAGTTTCGTAAAGCACCGTTTTGATCTTTTAAAATAATATAACTTCTTTTCGAACTTAATTAAAATAAATAGAATCTTAAGCTATCGCTTCTTTTCGATTTAAAAAGCATTAGTAAAATAGCTCTTTTTTTTCCGAAGTAATTTAAAAGCTAATCGTAAATGCTTCGAATCGTTTTTTCGTTAATCTTAATTTAACTTTTAAATTTAAAAACTTATTAATAAAGTATTTTAAAAAAGGTTTTTTAAGCTTAAAAAGTTTCGCTTTTTTATCTTGTTTAAACTAATCGTCGATTCTTTTAAATATTTTTTTATCCGATACTTTTAAATTTATTAATTTAACTTTTTCCGCTTTTTTTTTATATATCGTATCAACTTTTATTATATTTTCTTTTAAAAAAGCTTTATCGTTATCGATAATAAATATAAAATTTTCCGATTTATCGAGTTTAATTGCAAATATTTTTAATGTTTTTAAATTTAATAAGCTTTGCTTAATATTAAGTTATATTATCTTTTTATGATTTTATTATTTTTATGCCGATTTACTTATAAATTATAATTTATAAGCGGAATTTCTTTTTAAGCTTCTTTTTAACTTAGCATTTATCTTAACTTGCATACTAGCTATTAGTTTTTTCGAATCTTCGATTAAATCCGACTTGTTTTTTACGATAATAATTTATTTTTAAGTAGATCGATCGTGATTTTAAAAAAAAGCTTTTATCGTATTATTATCGAAGTAAAAAAAAAAGTTAAGATTTTAAAAAGAAAAGCATGCTTAAGATGATTTCGTAATTACTATTATTAATAATAAAAAAATCAGCGTAATTAATGATTTCGCTAATAATAACTTCGACGTCGTTTATTTATTTATCGAAATTGTTGTTGTTGTTGTTATTGTTGTTGTATTTATTAACGTCGGGCGGGTAGCAAGCGAAGCTTGCCGCCTTGGGACCTCTTATAAGGTACGGCGACGTGCTAAGCTAAAGAGTTATATACAAGAAAGCTTTAAAAAGCAATTTAAAGTGCTATAGCGAAAGCTATTGTCGCATGCGCTTTTCCTTTATAAATAAGATAGATTATATAGAAAAGAAACCTTTTATTAAAAGAAAACTACAAAAAAAAAAGTCAAGCAAGTACAGATTGCTATAGCTAGCTAAAAGCGAGCTGTTTACGTCGCGTAGCGACAAGAATCAAAGCCGGACCGAGGTCAGCCGAGTACAAAAGAAAAAGAAAAAGAAAAAGTGAATATATAAGCTTAAACTTTAAAACAAAACTTAATATAATATACTAATATTAAAAAGAATTCTTTCGAGAGCGCATTACGCTATTTTAAAATCTTAGTCTCGTGATGCAATTGATTTAACGAGCTTTTATAGCTTAAGTAAAGCGAAGCGTACCCCGTTCTCTTTATCGAAGCAATATTAATTAGCTAAAGTAGCATTCTTATCGGGTGCAATGCTTAAAATAGAACTCCGTAGTAGTTAAGAAAGCTTAAAAATCGGCCGGATTATTAAAAAGACTTTTAAAAAAGTCGTAAGCTTTCGAGATCGTGCTCGGAAAGGTTCGCGGTTGAGTCTTATAAAGCTAAAAGAAAAAGCGTCGTTACGTGAATCGGTAAAAAGCTAAATGCAAAAAAGACTTGCGTTTGCCGTAAGCATACTTTAAATTAGCGTTGTAATACTAGAACTTAATATAATATTAAGTAAAGTCTTTGTGCGTAGTTCGGATCGCAAGTAGTTTATATAAAATATATCGTAAGAGTTTTAGTTCCGAAAGAAGCTTAATTAAGTATAAAAAGCTTTATTTCTAATACGAGCGTAAGAGCTTAAAAGAGCTTGCGCTTTATTAAGCTTTTCGTGTTTTATTTTATATATCGCGGAAGAGTGTACGGATGCCGCTAATCGTAAGTTGCGATATTAAATTAATATTTTAATCCGGTTTCTTTGCTTTTAAGTCTACAAGCTTATCCGCTCGTTCGTTCTTTTTAATGCTTATATGCTTCGAAGACTATCGTATTCGTACGTTTCGAGTTTTTATTACTTTTTAAACGTTTAAGAACGCTTATTACGATAATAAAAAAGCATTTTCGCGAAGATATTAAATGATTAATATGCTATCGATATAAAGCTAAATCCGTTTCGCTATCAAATAAGCGTGCATTATTCGTTCGAAGCCTTTTTATGCTTTTATCGCTTTTGCGTTAAAAACGTAAAAGCAATCGTTAATAAAGCCGTATTCGTAGCTTGTCTTTTAACGTCTTTAATAGATTACGTACTCGTAGCTTATTAATCGGTTGCTTTAATCGTATTGTTTTAACCCGTTCGAAAAGATCGTAATATCTTTTAACGAAAGCTATTACTATTATGTTTTAAATATAGCAGCAGCTTTTTTTTTCGTTTTGCCGTCCGCCGGGTTTCGTTTGCTTTTCGATGTAAAGTACGAAAAGACGAAGCGAAAGCGAAGAACGTTTAAAAAAAGAGTTTTTAATTTTTAAATCTTAGTCTCGAAGATCTTAATAGTTTTTGCGCTGCGATTACGTTATCGGATCCGCAAAAGTATCCGATTAATTAATAAGTGCTTGTTGTTTATCGTTTTTAGTTTTATTATAAACTTAGCTTTAACTTCTTTTAAAGCCGTAGCGCTAAAAAAAAGCTCGGCATCTTAAAAAAGCGTTGCCGTTAATATCGTTTTTTAAATCGAGAGTACTTCGCGCGCCGTAAAAGTTATCGTTTTATTAATAAGGTCAATTATCTTTCCGATTCGAGCGCTAATAATTTTTAATTTTTTAGACTTGCAAATTAAGCGATAGAGTTTTGCGTATTATATTTCCGTGCTGTAAAGCATCGAAAGCAATACGCAAATAATAATTGCTTTGCGTAATAAAGCTGCAAATAGACTATAAACTGTTTTAATAAGATTGCAGATATATTAAGCGATTTTCTTAGTTTTAACCGCTTATTCTTAAACGTATCGGCGAAACTTTAACTTGCGATTAAATTAAACTTTAAGCTATCGTATCGCAAGTATGTTTTCGTCTTTCGGACTTATAATAATGCACGGAATAATTATAATATCGATTACGAAAAGAAAAGCATACGTACTTTTCTTACGAAAAAAATGTATTATCTTGATCTTTTTCGAAGCGAAAGCGATCTTATAAGTATTATTTTATTTAATAATAAAATTAATATCGTCTTAAAGCATAGCGATGTTCCGATCGAAAGTGCAGCTAACGTAATATAAGCAGATATTATTAGCGTACTTAAAGCGCAATGTTCGGTTTTAGTTAAGTAGCTCGGTTAAGTAAAGCATATAAAGCATTGATAATAACGAAAATCTTTACGAAGTGCCGCATTTTACGTCGTAAATATCTGTGATTTCTTTTTTTAATTAGATTTTAATTTTACGGTTTAAAAGAAAAGATTTTATTAGTTTAAGCAATAAATACGATTAGCTTTGCTTCGTTATGCGTTTAAAAAAGCGATAAGTTAAGACCGCATCGAAAGCTTTTTAAACGTTTATAATAATTATAATAACTTAGTATTTAGCTATAAGTATAGACTCGATATCGTATATTAAGCACGAAGCGAAGTTTAATATAAAGCGCTATAAGAAAGCTTTTGCGTGCTATAAGCTAAAGACGTTGTTAATAAAAGTAGTTTACGTAATTCTCTTCGCAACAATGCGTTTTAGTCTTTTAAAAATGTATAAAAGCAAAGCAATCGATCGTTAAAAGCGGATAAAAGTTTTGTCTTTTTTCTTTACTTTAAAAATTATCGAGACTTTAGCGAGCTTTTACGCATTCGAGAAATAATAAAAAGCTAAGCACTTATTAAAAAAGCTATAAAAGAAGTGATAGACGTATTGCTAATATGCTTTAAGCAATCGTACGATGATCTTGTCCGTTTCGAATAAAGTGCTTATTATTTCGATTACGTAAGACTTTATTTTTTTTAATAATATTATAGTATTTTAAAAGAGCCGGCTAATGCTTTTTTAATTAACGAATAAATCGTAATCAAAGTCGTCGGCGGCGCTAAATCGTTTAAAGATGCTTTTTCGCAGCGCGTCCGCTTTCTTTTTAATATCTTCGATAGCTTCGTTATTAATTATTAAAAAAAGCGATTTTAAGTTCGGAATAAGCTTGTGCTAGCTTATGACTTTATATAAGTCTTAGTTCGATTTCACTCCGTCGATCACGTAAGTTTAATAAGCCTTTTTAGCTTTCTTAATTATAGCGAGCTAATCTTGCGTTTCTTAAGTCGGTTTTCCGTCGTATATTATAAAGCGCGCTGCTAAGTGTTTTTTATACGCTATTTAATAGTCTGCCGTTTATTATAATGTAGCCGTTAACTCTTCTCGAGCAAGCTGTCTCGTAACTTTTAAAATAGAGTTGAAAGCAATAGTTAAGCTAATCGCAAGCTGATCGAGTTCTTTAATAAAATGTATCGTTTATAAGTCGAAGAGTTAGTTTACGCTTAGCGTTATAAGCGAAGCGAATTTCTTAAAGTCTCGGTTCGGTATTCGGTATTAAAAGCGCTTTAAAAGAACGACTCTTCGACTAAAGATAGTCGTGACTTAAGTCTTGTAGTTTAAGCTTGAATAAAGATCGAAGCGAATTATCGTTTAAGTAAACAAGATATTTAAAAAAGTTAAGTTTAAAACGTGATCAGCTTTATAAATAAAGTCGCACGAGAGTTTAATGTAATCTATTTTATTAGCATTAGATTAAGCCGTAAAGTCTTTTCTTCAGCCTTTAAGCTTAACTTTTAGTTCGAACATATCGTGCTATACGTTAAAGTCCTTTTTAATTAAGCACTTAAAAGAAAGGACGAAATAAGTAATATAATTTATAATCGGGTCTATTAAAGGTTGCTAATAGACGTTTAAAGTAGCGAAGCCGTTTATATCGACTTATAAGAGATCTTTATTGCGAATAGAACGGCGTTATTAAGTGCGAAGACTTACGCTTTTGCGCACGTAAGTTATCACTCGTAATTAGGCTGCTCCATGGGGTGGGGGCCCCATGGGGTTTTCCTCTCCATTCCTTTCATAAGGTCTTGGCCGATAGGGGACTTTTTTTTTTAAACCTTATAAAGAGGATTTTTTTAAGTCAAATTCCTTACGAAGGATGGAGAAACTTTATAAGTTTAAAGTGGGACAGCTAAAAATAATATATATAAAGCCGTTAAAAATAAAACAAATTTACGAATATTTATTAATTTTACTTAATCATTTTATTTATTTATTATATTTATTAATCATATATATTATACTTTACAATCACATTGCATTACATTATAATAAACTAAAATTACTAAACAAAACTTTTAGTTATAATTTTCCGTAATTTCTTAACCAACGCTATATCTTTGTTTTAAATCGTTACTCGTTTAACGTGAATAGCATATAAGTTCGTTATTAAAAGTGATTAGTAAATCGATTAGTAAATCGATTAGTAAATCGATTAGTAAATAAATATATAAGTACTTACTTTTAAACTCTTTTACGAAGAATGCTTTTAAAGCTTCTTATAAACATTTTAAAGCACCGCTTTGAAATTTAAAGTCTTATTTAAAATCGTAAATGATCTCTCGAACAAAACGCTAAAAAGGAGTCTTTTTAATAAGAAGCTTAATGCTTTTTTAATATCGTCGGATCTCTTTTAACGCAGTAGCTATATAAATTAGTAATTGTACTTAAGAATTAATTTATTAATTGATTGAACTTACTTCTTGGCTTGTAGCGACGGCGCTTTCGTTAGCTTAAACCTCTTTTTTTCGTAATAATTGCAGACTTTTTAAAATACTTGCTTTTTTTAGATTTTTGACGAGAAGAAGTTTTAGCTGCCGAAAGTGATTTGCTAGCTGATAAAACGGAGCGAGCAGCTTTAGCCGTCGAGAATGATTTTTTAACTCTTTTGTGTTAAGAGAAAAGAATATCATTTTTAATTGAGTTTTCTTTATTATCGCTTTGTTCTTTTTTATTTATATTATTATAAAGCATCGTTTTCGTCGCGGTTTTTATAGCTATAGTTGGGCTCGGGATAGTGAAAGACCTTTTAAAAGCTTTTTGCGCGAAAGCTTTTTTATTGCGATTGCTAATAAAAGCAAAAGAAAGTTTAACAGTTGCAAAAGAATTGTTTTTAGCATTTAAGTCGTAAGACGGATCTTCGTTTTAAAGCTAAGCTGATGCACTCGCTTGGCTCGTCGATTATTGTATTGCTTTTAAAGCAGTTTTAAAACAATTAGCGAACGAAAGAAAAAGGTTTAAAAAGATTAAACTTATTAAAAGCTATTAGTACTTATACTAGTATTATTAAGAACAATGCTTTTGTTCATTTCGGATTAAATAGCTAAAGTAAATCTAATTGCGTTTGCTAAAGAAAAATTTGATTAGTAAATATTTATTAATTATAAGTTAAAAACATTATCGGATCGAGGTCTAAAAGATGATAAGTGCTGGTTTGTATTTGCGCGAGAGTTTATTAGTGTTTAAAAAGCGTTATTTAAAATGATAGAAATTAATAATTATTAATTAATAAAGTAATTAATACTTATTAACTTGACTTTAAGAAATTCGGCGAGAAAAGGACGAGGATAAATCGATTCTTTATTATAAACTTATAATACCGCGCAAGGTTTTAAGAATTTTTGTAAATGCTTATTAGCTATTTGCAATTGATTTATTAATCAATTTACTAATCAAATACTAATCGGATAGCTATCGAGTTGTAATAGCGCGGCGCTTAGCAAAAGTAAAATTAAGAATTTTTGTAAATGCTTATTAGCTATTTGCAATTGATTTATTAATTAATTTACTAATCAAATACTAACCGAATAGCTATCGAGTTGTAATAGCGCGGCGCTTAGCAAAAGTAAGGTTTAGCGCATCCGTAGCCAATTGAGCTTTGCTAGATTGAAGATAAAGATTTGCGTTAAGCAAAGTAATTGAAAAAGTATTAGTAGTATTCCGATTAATTAAATATAAATTTACTTTATTCACTTTGTAAATTTAAGTTTTCTTTTTCTACGCTTTCGCCGCGTATTATATTTGCTTCATTTTTTTGTGCTTCGTCTTTATTTGCTTGACCTTTAACCGCTTGACCCTTAGCCGCTTAACCTTTAGCCGCTTGACCTTTAATCGCTTGATTCTTAATTGCTTTATCAATTAACTTATCTTAGCTTGCGTTATCTTTTTTAACCGTAGTGCTTGGTATATCGGTAAAAAGAGGTCGGTCCGAAAGCAAAGGTTCGTTTAATAAAGAAGCTATTTAAAAGTATTAGTAAAAGGACTTGATCGCGATAATTTAGTTTACAATTAATAAATTGATAATTTTAAATAAGAAAAGGACGACTTTATAAAGCAATGAATAGCGTTATATTTAAAAGCGTAGCAAATAAGAAAGCGATAGTTGTAATTGATTATTAAGTAATAATAAAAAAGAATTAAACTTTACTTTGTAAAGTAAAAATTGCGCGAGGCGGCCGCTTTATTTTAACTGCGGCCGCTTTATCTTAGCTGCGGCTGCTTTATCACTTCGTGAATTCACTAGCGGCCGCGCTAAGATGTTTTAAAAATAAAATGTACGAGTTTACTTTTAACTTTAACACTTTTATTCTATTACTTTTAATTTTATTTTAAACAATTACTTTTAATGTTTAGCTTTTTTATAATACTATTTAATATGGCCGCTTATCAGCTTGATTCGATAGAAAGTATTATTGCAAATATAAATTAGCTTAATTTGATAGATAGGATTGAAAAATTTATAATAAGAATCATTTTCTTATTTACTAATTTATTTACTAATTAAAAACGTCTTTTTTAAAACGCAGCCGATACGACGGCAATCGTAGCGGCAAGCAATCCGGTATTAAGAAACCTTAGCAAGCGTAAAGTAAGTATCTTTTTTACGTAGTATTTTAACTTTTATTAATTTATTAATTTTCTTTAAAGAAGAAGGCTAAAGAAAGGCTAATTATCAATCAATCTTTATACGATAAAAGCTAATGCTCGTATAACAAAGCTGAAACAAGATCTTTAAGCAGATGAGCTTCGAAAAGCTAAAAGACGAGATTAAGCGGCCGCTAATTAGCTTTTTGCAATTTAAAAACAAACTTTAGAATATTCTTAAGCATTAAAAGCTAAAAAGAAAACTCGATAAGCCGAAATGCGAAAGAATCTTATAGATAAATAGTACTTTTTCTTTTTTTTGATTTATTAAGCAATTTACTAATCGATTTTAAAAAGAATCGAAGCATTTACGCGGATAATCTTGCTATGCAAGCCGCTTCTTTTACAATTAGATTTAATAATAGAAAATACTTGAATAGCGATTAGGTTAATAAAGCATTCAATTTAAATAAAAAAGTTTATAAAGAATTTAATTTGCGAAAAGACGAAGAAGAAAATAATGATATACTTCGCGATAAATACGTTTCGATTATCGATAAAGAGATAAAGAAGGTCATTCGGCAATTAGCACGTTAATACGCATAGGTAAGCATTTATTTTATTTAAATATTTATATTTTGCTAATAATATAAAGTTACGTTATATGATAACCGTTTAGCAATTTCGTCGCTACTAGCAAAGTGTAGCGCGGTTTTTGTTAATAAAGTGCCGAGCTGCTAATTTAAAGAGTAAAGAAGCTTTTTTTAAATTAATAGCTTAAGACTTAGCAAGCACGGTTTTAAAACGAATTAAATAAAAATTCATTTTATTATGCTTTTAATCAATTGAACTAATATTATAACTTTTAGTATTCATTTAATTAAGCTTTTTTACGTTTACTTTTCTTTTGATAAAAAGAAGTATTAGCGAGCTAAAATTAAAGCAAATACCGATAAGATTAAATACGAATTGCCGAGTCTAGCCGCTTAATAAAATATAAAAGGATTCGAAAAAAATATTGAATTTAAAGAAGTTGATTACGATCTTATTTTATTTTAACGCGTTATGCAATTGATTTAGAAAAAAGACGAGCTAGCTTTAGAATTGTTTTACAGCGTTAAAGATAGCGATACGGAATTAAGATCATTTTTAAACTTAATGCTTAAGTTTATATAAAATAAAATTCACGATTAATTACAAATTTTATATTTTATAAAAATACTTTTATTTATCTTATTTATTAATTAAATTTATTAATAATATTTATTAATTATATTTACTTATTATATTTACTAATTATATTTATTAATTATATTTATTAATTATATTTACTAATCATATTTATTAATCACATTTATTAATCGTCGGTTTCTTGTGTAACGATACGCTAAGTCTTTTAGACGCACTTTATATGCGCTAAGCTACTTCTTTCCTTTTTTCTTTCGTATTCTTCGTATTCTTTTATTCTTCGCTTTTAACTTATAAACTATAATTTACGAGTCTTTAGCGCTTTTATTTTCGTGTATATAAACCTTAGCTACTTTCGATCTTTATACTCGATAATTGTTGATTTTAAATTATTACTTTAAGATTCTCTTAAGCTCTTATATAAACCTTCGCGCTTTCGTAAGTTCCTTTAAGTAATCGCTTAAGGTCGTTATATCTTGAAGTTTTGAATCAAAAGAATTGACCGATTTGCTGTATTTAAAATCGATATAAATATATTAATAAATTATTTTAATATTTAGATTTATAAATTATATTTAAAGTTAATCATATATATATTTTATTTAATATAATAACGATTTTAAAACTATTTATATAAACTCATCTATTAATTTATAATAATAAAATTTAAAAGGCTTTCGCAAGCTATCGAATTTATTACTTTCTTTTCTTGCGATACTTTTTTTTTATATATAAAAAGTCTTTTGCTCGTTAATAATACTAATTTTATAATATCCGTCGTTATGTTCGTTTTTACTAATCTATTTAATAGATAGCTTAATTTTATAGCCGTTATTTAAAAATCGCTTAACTCGATATTCGTTTATTTTAATTAATCAGCTACGATTACGCCTTTCTTCGTCTAGCATTTCTATTGCATATCGAGCGTTTCGACCGTTCGTTCGTTTAATAAAAAAGGAATAATAAATTTCATTATCTACTTCGGTAAAGATCGAGTTTAATTGGTTTGCAATCTTTAATAAATTAATAACTTAATTAATATATAGATAATAAAACGGCACTTATAAATAAATCGGCAAGCGTCCGTTAAAATATGAATTTCTTTTATTTATTCTTTAGCTATAATAGATATTCGAGCTTATAGATATAATTATAAGCTAATACGATTATAAAGTATTCTATCGTTTTATATAATAAATTTTTAATTAAATACTTTTATTTTTAATATTTATTAGATTATATTAATTTTATTTACCGCATAGCAGCAGCCGAAAAGAAAGTTGCAAAGATTATATTTAAATTAAGATTTCTATAAGCACTTTATTTTAGTATACTAATTAAACCTTAATAAATAAGTAAGTACTTGTTATAACGACTTTAAGCGATTATTTAAAGAATTTATAAAAAAGCGAAAGGATCATATAAAGCTTAAGAAGATTATAAAATCATTATTTGAATTTGAAATTAATAATTATCGAAAGTAAAAGTTAAAAAAAACTAAGTATTGGATTCCTTTTAAGCGATTAAAGAATATATTCGTAACTTCGTAACGGTCGTTAAAGTACTTGCAATTGCAAAACACTTTGTTATAAAAGTATTTGAATTTTAATTGCTCTTTAAAATTTAAAAGAGCTGATTCCTTTTATATAATTAAAAGAAATCACGCGTACTAGCTAATTAATAAGTTTACTAGTTAAATTAAAGGTCCTTTGACTAGTGTGATATGCTGAGCGAAGCATATTAAGTGGCCCGTGAACTCTTTTAAATACTACTAGCTAGCTAAGGTCGATATAGATATACCGACATTAAGGTTTATATATAAGAAGGTTGTTCGTAATAGTCAACCTAAGTAAAAAGAGCTTAAAAGCGTTAAAAGATATAATTATAATTAAGCTTTAATAAAAAGGAAATAAAAAGAAATGAAAAGATAAAAAAAAAACCGCTAATTAAAACTTAACGCTCGTAAGAATGCTGCTTAAAAAGAATTAAGCGTAAGCAGAACCTTTTTTAAAAATAAACTAACTTAATAAAATATATTTAAATTATAAAATAATGTTATATAATATTCAAGTATATAAAACGTTGATATATAAGTTTAAATCAACAGTTTAATAATAAATTCGCTAGAATCTAAACATATCTTCTTAAGCTATTAATTCGTTTTCATCTTAAATTACTTTAACTATTTACGAAGATACCGATCTATTTCAAAGTCAAGAGTTCGAAAGCTTTATAATTAGTTTCTTTAGCTTAATACTATTAGCAATTATTAAATATTCTAATTAATATTATATTTAGAACGTTAAAGAGATTAAGACTTTTAATACTTGGTAGTCATAGACTTTATAATATTCTTAATAATAAAAAGCTAATTAAAATCCTTTGCGAATCGATTAAAATAAAAAGAAAACTTTTTTTGTATAAATTAGATTCGTTTAAGCAGCTAAGAAATCAATAAGAGAGCTTGTAATATATTATAAAAAGTGCGACCGAGCTTTAAAGCATCCGAAGCTAAAAGCTTTTAAAACGAAAGCATTAGCCGATTATTAAAAAACGAACGTTTGCAAACGCGTCGTAAATAAGCTAAAACAAAAGCTTTAGTAAACTCAATTAAGATTTAAATCTCTTTAACGCAATTTAATACGTTTGTTTTTATTTATAAATTCGATTAATAAATTTAGTAAATTTAATTAGTAAATCTGATTAATAAATCTAATTAATAAATTTAATTAGTAAATCTGATTAATAAATTTGATTAGTAAATCTAATTAATAAATCTGATTAGTAAATCTGATTAATAAATAATAAAATTAATATTAAATAGACACATCTATCACGAAGAACGCTTTTGCATTAAGATTTAAAATTAGCATTTTAAAAAAGTGTTTTAAATATTATATTATTTACGCGAAGCTCGTTTCGGATAATTAATAACTCGGATTAAAATTTTTTTTGCGAATTACAAAACTTATATCTCAAGCTTTTTAGTACTTTAATTATTAAGCGAGACTTCGACGATAAGATTTTAAAAATTGATCGCTATCTATTAGATAATTTACTAGCTAATTAAAAACTTAACATTTCATTAGATTGTTAATCTAGCATTAAGCGCTATTCTTTTATATGTATAATCGGAACTGCAATTACAAAAGATTAGCATATGATTTAGCTTATGCTTAGATCTATATACGTTAAGTTCAATTATATAAAAAAAGAATTAATAAAAATTATTTACGAACGCTTTATTAAATTAAGCTTAATAAAAAAGATAATCGCGATTATAACGGATAACGCATCTTCGAATAACATAATAATAAAAGAATTGCTTAAATGCGTCGAAGATACGTTTAAGAAAAAGCTTTTTATAAGCTAAAAGATTCTATACGTTCCGTATATATCTTACGTTTTGCAATTATCTTTTAAAGCGTTGCTCGGACCGCGATTATCGCTAACGAACGAAAGCTTAAAAAAGCATTAAGAAAAAGATTTTAATATAAACGAGCTAGAAAAAGCAAAAAGACGCGATAAACGAAGGATTGTATATACACTTGCGATTATAAGTTTTTTTTTTTAAAAAAAAATATTTACTAATCATATTTATTAATTATTAATTAACGTATTTAAGTTCGAAAGTTTATCAAGTGTATTACGGCTAGCTAACTTCGAAAATCGCGATTTAATAAAACGATAAAAGCTTTTATCGACGATTTAAAACATCTTTTAACGAAAAGCTTAAAGCTTATTTTAAATGTTATTATAAGATAAGATTCTATATTTTATATACTTAATCGATTTATAACTCTTAAAGATATTATTTAAAAATATTATATAAAGATCGATAAAATAAGTATTTTCAAATTATCTAATATTTAATAAAAGCAAATCTTATAGCTAATCGATATCTTTCGACCGTTTTACTTTTTAATTATGCATTTAAATAAAGAGCTTAATCTTATTATTTAATACGGATTTTTAATATTCGATGAAATATTCGAACGTTTAAATAAAGCATAAGCACGATTAAAATTTAAATATATAAAGATTTCGGAAGAAAATCGCAATGATTTTAAATAAATCTTACAATTAAAAGAAAGCGTTATTAATACTATCGAGAAATTAAATAAGTATTATAAGAAAACGCAAAAGCCGCTAAGAAATATTTTTGCTTTTGCGATAATCTTATATCTTACTATTAAGCTAAAGACTTTCGACTTAAATTTTTCTTAACTTTACGAAAGTAAAAATTAGTTTGCAATATATCAAGCGAGATTCGAAAAGCTTTTTAACGAATATTATAAGTCTTTAATATTTATAGCTCAACGTATTAATAATATTAAAGCAATCGATCGTCAACCGATAGCCGCTTTATTACTCCGCGGCAAATTAATATTAAGTTCTTCTTTACAAGCTTCTTTCGAAGATACAGATCACGAATCGTCGGAAGTGTATGATTATCTTTCAGCTCGTAAATTTGAAATTTTAATTTGAAACTTTAATTTTATTGATTTTTATTAATTAAGTTTAGCGGTCGACGGACGAGAGATTTTAACTTCTTAGCGAAACCTTAAGCTTCGGTACCTTAATCTAGCTCGAATAGCTAAAGATTTTCTATGCATCTTTTTAATTAGTATTTGCGTAAAAAAAGTATTTAATATTGCAAAAGATATTTGCGATTATCGTCGCGGTAATTTATCGCTATTAATAATCGTAAAAGAAATAACTGCTTTATATTTTAAGATGTATAATACTCGCTTAAATAAAGCTCGGCACTTATTCGAATCGATTTTAATAAATTATAATGATTTAAATAAAGATCAACTTAAAAAGGAATTCGAATAAGAAGTACAAAAGTTTCAAGAATAGCAAAATCGTTAATTTTAAAGCTTATCTTGTTTTGAATATATCTTTACTTGCGATAATCTTACGATCGATCAAAACCTTCGAACAATAAGTTTTAAGCAACAAAAGGCTAAGTTAATAATATTAAAAGCTAAAGTGCGAGAATTACGTAAGTTTAAATAATATTAATTTTATAAATATTTATTAATTATATTGAATAAGAAAGAACTTAAATAAGTTTCAAGATATTAATAAAGATGTTTCGTTTAAAATGCGATAGCTACGGTACGGAAAGTCTTTAAATTACGAAGGGCATTTAAAAAGTAAATTAATTTACTTGCGATATTTTTACTTTTTATCGATTTACTAATCGATTTACTAATCGATTTACTAACTATTATATAAGATTATACAAAGCGCATTCTTCCGCTTCTTAAAGCAAAGTCGTAGCAAATCGATTATATTCTTTATAAAGAAAACTAAGCAAAGTAAATCAATCGAAAGTAATTACGGATTTACCTTTCGATAAACAAACTTAAGATAATATAGATTAAAACGTTTTTAATAATATAAAAAACGAAAACGATTTAGAAAATTTAAATTCGAACGGTACAAACGAATCGATTAGCTTTGAACGCTATATAAACTATAAAAATAAAGTGCAACGAAGTACGATATTATATAATATACGCTTTTATTTAAATATAAATTCTAACTTAAATATTAGCGATAGCAAATTTATGCGATCAAAACGATTCGAATGATATTTCTCGATAAAATTATTTTAACGCAAAAGAAATATTAAGCTTTAAGCAAAGTGATGAAAAGATAATAAATAAAAAAGAAGCTGATAAAATACCGGACTCGGCTTCGCTATTTTATAAAACCTTAAATGCCGTTTAAACTTCGAAACTTAATATTTCGAAACTTAAAACTCTTTTAATCGTTATTTAAGATCAAAGTAAGTCAATTATTATATATAAATTTAACGACTTTAAATCTAATACTTTTATAAGCGAACGAATTACAAATCTATTATCAACTTTAAAGCGCAAACGAATAAAAGAAAAAGAAGATAATAAAGCGGGATTAGTATAAGATAAAAAGAAAGAAGCTTCTTTTAGAATCAAGCGTTTAATTACAAAGAGTATCGCTCTTGCCAGGTTTTATAATTAGCGACTTTGATTTTATTTATTAAATTGCTTTTTTTGTATTATTAAGTTTTTATAATTATTTGTTTACAATTGATTACAATAATTAATTGAATTCTTTTTTATCGATATCTTTAGTTTTTTTATTATTATTAATATATCTATATCGACTTTAGCTAGCTAGCTAAAAACACCGCTAATAATAATTAAAAGAATAGTTCACTCGTGAACTATAGTTCACGAGTTAATTAGCATGCTTCGCTTAAAATATTATATTAATTAAAGGACTTTTAACTTGATTATAAAACCTTTTAATTAGCTAATGCACGTAATTCCTTTAATCATAAGTATTACTTTTACTAAACTTTAAAAGAGTTGATTCTTTTTATAATTATTAAGTTTTTTAATAAAGTTAAGTTATTCGTAAAGCTATATAGCCCGTGAACTATAGTTTACGAGTAAGTTACGTGTAGCAGCTTTAAGTACGTTAAGTATAGCAGCCTTACGTAAGTTACGTATAACAGCCTTACGTAGTTTACGTGTAGCAGTACGTTAAGTGTAGTAGCTTTACGTAGGTTACGTATAACAGCCTTACGTGGGTTACGTGTGGCAGCTTTAAGTACGTTAGGTGTGGCAGCCTTACGTAGGTTACGTATAGCAGCCTTACGTAGTTTACGTGTGGCAGCCTTAAGTACGTTAAGTGTAGCAGCTTTACGTAGTTTACGTGTGGCAGCCTTAAGTACGTTAAGTGTAGCAGCCTTACGTAAGTTACGTATAGCAGCCTTACGTAGTTTACGTGTAGCAGCCTTAAGTACGGTAAGTATAACAGCCTTACGTAAATTACGTATAGCAGCCTTACGTAGGTTACGTATAGCAGCTTTAAGTAGGTTAAGTGTGGCAGCCTTACGTAGGTTACGTATAGCAGCCTTACGTAGTTTACGTGTGGCAGCCTTAAGTACGTTAAGTGTGACAGCTTTACGTAAATTACGTATAGCAGCCTTACGTAAGTTACGTGTGGCAGCCTTACGTAAGTTACGTATAGCAGCTTTAAGTACGTGAATTCTTTTTGTATAGCATTTACTAATCAGATTTACTAATCAGATTTATTAATCAGATTTACTAATCAGATTACGTACGGTAAAGCACGTGCTATAGCCGAGCTAAGCACGTGTAGCAAAAGGACGTGCAGCATGCAAGGTTTCTTTTCGTGCAGCATTTATTAATCAGATTTATTAATCAAATTTACTAATCAGATTTACTAATTAGATTTATTAATCAAATTTACTAATCAGATTTACTAATCAAATTTACTAATCAGATTTATTAATTAGATTTACTAAGCGAAGCGTTCCTTTTTTGTTCCGCGTCGAGTTCGTATTTCAAATATTATAATTCACTTTTGTTGAATCGAAGCATTGCATCGATTATTATTAAGCGACGCGTTATTTTCTTTGTTCCGCGTCGATTCATTGTTTCAAATATTATAATTCACTTTTATTAAATCGAAGCATTGCATCGATTATTATTAAGCGACGCGTTATTTTCTTTATTCCGCGTCGATTCATTATTTCAAAACGCGTTATTTTCTTTGTTCCGCGTCGATTTATTGTTTTAAATATTATAATTCACCTTTAATGAATCGAAGCAATGCCTCGATTACGATTAAGCTACACTTTTATTTTTATATAAGTACTCGCTATATAGCTATAATAAAATCGTAAGTGAATAAAAGAAGAAAAAGAAGACGATCGAAGGACACTCGAATGTATGCTATAAGTACGTGTATTGTATTATGTGTAATGTAATGCTAGTTTAAAGAAGAACCAACTACTCGTTTATATAAAAGCTTGCACGTAACTTAACCACGTGCTTAGCAAGGCTAAAGCATGCAGCGCACTTACGTAATAAAAGTGCTTAGCATTAATATTATATATATAAACAAAACAAATACAAAGCCGCAACTTTATCACATACGTCTTTCTTTCGAGTCAGACTCGCTTTCGAGTCACTTCTTATCAAAGTAATAAAGTTATGCTTGTAAAACGAGCATATAGCCGAATTGCACGGTCGCAATATAATCTTAAAGTATTATTTAATAATGCATCGCCGGATCGGTGTTGATATAAAGCGTATGTAATATAACAAAAAAAATAAGAATAGCAACGAAAATGCAAGATAATCTTTCGGGTCCAACTCTTTTTTATATCTTTTATAATACTTTTATTTAATTACAAAAATAATATTAACTCGAGCGTTAGTATTATCGTTAAAATAAGCGTACGCTAGTTTAAGCGGTCAAATAGTAACGCACTGCCGAATCGATAATAGCGCGAAGCTTAAAGCGATAACGTAATAAAGAAAACAAAAGCGGTAATATATACTTAAAGTCTTGCTATAAACAATCAACTTTCTTTTTATATTAACTTTATACTTTTTTATCTTTTTTTTAGCATTACTACTTAACAACTTTATCTTTTACTATTATGTTTTCGATCTGCTTTCGGTACGTAAGCTACGCAAGCAAAACTATCGATAATATCGCGAGTCGATGCATCTTTTTTTTCGATAAATTTATTAAATACGAGCGTTGCCGTGCTATCAAGTCAACTTGCATCTTCGTAAATTATTTTACTTTTTATCTTATACTCGTTTTAACTTTGATTCGATAGCTCTTCGCAAAAGTCGTTAATACCGGCATAGTTTTAATAGATGCGATAATAGCTATAAATAATAAAACTAAAACAACCGACGACGTTTTTCGTAAAAGCATAATTGCAAATAACTTTTTTATAAAGACTCGCCGTACTCTTGCCTTTCGAGTTAATAATGCTTCTTCCTTTCTTCGAGCTCGTATCGCTGCTACTTCTTTTGCCGCCGCTAATGCTAAAAGTCTTTTAGCTAACTTAAGTCTCGTCTTAGCGTTACGCTTACTTGCCGCCGCCGCTACCGCCGATCTAGCTTCGCTAAACCTGCTGCGTTAAATCTTAATTATAATAAATCGAAACAATACTTTGCTAAGTAATTTCTTTAATCGCGTAAGTATATATTGCGAACCTTTTATAATTCTTTTTCGATTTGATTACGATAGATTATCGAAAAGTCTTCGTTTTTTTTATTTTTATTTTTAAAATCGCTAGCACTTTTTATTGCGAAGAAGCTCCGCCGAAATGCTCGCTAAGCTTTTAATCGCGGCAATACCGGTAGTTCTTCGAAAGGTTCGAGTCGTAATAACATCGGTAAGACTTCGAAAAGTGAAAGTAATGCTTAAAGTACTGCGGAAAGCTCTCGCATTATTTTATTTAGCTTTAAATTGTAAAGTCGAAAAGGTTTTTATCGCGTATCAGCAATTTATTAAGTAGTTAATGCAATAGATTTTTCGTATGCTTTTCTTAATTAGCCTTCGAGTAAGGTCCGCTTTATATATATAATATGCTCGTATATAATAGATCGAAAGCATATAAGTATAATAACGTAAAGCTTTTTAATACAAAAAAAGAAATAAAAAGAATAAAAAAAAAAAGAAAAACAAAAAAAACTAAACTTAAATAAAGAAAAAATCAAAAATCAAATCTAAACTCGTCTTTTTTTTACGTATAATTATGCTTTTATAACTTAATTACTTTTTATTGCTTTTTTATCACTGCTTATAAAGACTTTTACGTATTAGCTCCGTTGCTTTTCTGTAAAGCTAAGTAATCGAATAACAAATCTATTTAAACGCTTGATTTAAAAGCCGGACTCGACCACTTTATTTAGTAAAAGCTATTTTAAAAATCTTTTTATTTAAAGCTTAAAGCGAAGTAATAACGCTTCGAAAGTGTATCGCATATAAAACTTTTTTAATCGATTGCTAGCAAATGTCTTATTTAATAAAGCTTCGTCTTCTTTTAGCTCTTTTAACTTATAATATCCTTTTGTATTTATCGACGAAATTTAATAAAAATTAAGCTATCGAAAATCTAGCTTTTTAACGTTAAACATATTTACTTTACGTACCGAGTCGTACTTAAAGATCAAGTCGCTTACTTTTAAAAGTTTGATTCGGAAGTTCTTTTTATTATTAAAAGCATTTTTTCTTTTTTAACGGCAACAAGTTTTCTTAAGTATAGCTTTCGTAGCATTTTCGTCTCGCATTCGGAACTAGCGTGCTTTCAACTCGATAAGCTTAATACGATTAATTATTAGCTTTTGAAATAACGTAGCTTAAGATTAAATTCGAGTTTTAATCGAAAGCATTGCTTTTTTGCCGTATATTATATAAAAGAAAGTAAATCCGATAAAAGTATGCATCGAAGTACGGTCGGCGAATAAGACGGCTAGCAATTGCGCAATTTAATCGATGCTTTTAAGCTTATTTAATGCGTTTTTAATTAGTCCGTAGCTGCGTTTTACTATTTTATTCGCTTAAAAGTAATATATTAAGATTACGATTCGATTGATTCTTTAATTATTAAGTAAGTCGATTACTTTTTTTTTAAATTCCGAACTTCCGTCGATTATTAGCTAAAAGAAAATCTTATAGCGGCAAATAATATCTTTTTAAATAAACTTAATTATCGAAAGCGAATCTCGAGTTCGAATCGCTTTCGCTTCGACTTATTTATTTATATTATCTTTAACAACAATTAAATAGCTTTTGCTATTGCGTGCAAGTAGATAAGTGATATCGATAGCTTAGCGTTTTATTAAGCTATTAGATCGGGTAAAATGCAATAGCTCTTCGAGCTTATTAACTGTTTAATGCTAGCATTCTTTATAAGTCTTAACGAATCGTTTAACGTCCGTATAGCATTTATTTTA
Organism: Drepanopeziza brunnea f. sp. 'multigermtubi'; assembly: GCF_022702325.1. NCBI lineage: Eukaryota > Fungi > Ascomycota > Leotiomycetes > Helotiales > Drepanopezizaceae > Drepanopeziza > Drepanopeziza brunnea. The sequence goes on along the minus strand of NW_027094080.1, from coordinate 432,504 downwards.
AAAGTAGCGTTAAAAAACACGGTGATAAGTTGATTCACGGCTTTTATAACCGTTCTTATCGTAATAAGCCGTAATAATATCCGTCTTAATCGAAAGCTTATCGATTATTAATTAAAAAAGAAGACCTTTCGTCGAAAGTCTTTAAAGTTTCTTATCGTTCACTTCGTACTTAATAGCTTCTCTTTTAAACTTATAGCATTCTACTTTATTTAAGTCTTTAAGTCTTTGCAAAGTTATTAAAAAAGTAGCTATTCGAATTGATTTCGAAAAGTATTCGATTAAGTTTAAAAGACTTTCGTAATCGTAATCGTCGTTAAACTCGTTTAAGTTTGCATTTTCCGCTTCTTTCGAGCGTTAAAACATATCTTTAAGAATAGATTAGCGAATATTTATTAAAAGATCCGTCGAAAGTTTTTCGAAGCTATCTCGAGCTTTAATAAGTCTTAAGTCAGCTAGCAAGTTATTATTAAACTTATTTTTATCTTTTTCGCTTAAATCATCGAAGTGCTATAACTGTTTTAATAATGCATCGGCAGTAGTATGATCTTTATTAAGAATATATCGGACTTTAAAATCGAAAAGATTAATTTAAATTAGCTAACGTATAATTAAAGCCGAAAGTATATCGATAGCTTTTCGTCGAAGCTAAGCAACGAGCATTTTAACGTTAGTCTCGAAGATAAAGTGCACTTTAATAATTTATAACTTAAGTTTTTTAAAGACTTTAAGTATTTCGCAGCACTTTCGTTTAATAGCGTTATAATTCCGTTTTATTTTTGTTTAAACTTCGAATTCGTATTAAGCCGGTTGCACTTTATTAAAAGTAGTTTCGCGTTAACCGATATATCTTTTTTATCTTTTTAAACTAGCGTCCGTTCTTATTATTATTTTTTTATTCTAATCTTCGTAATCGATTTTAATTAAAATCGAAACCGTCGTTAAAGCATCTTATAACATTCGCATAGCTTTCGAATGCGCTTCGGTCTATTATTAATCTATATTTTTTTTTATAAAGTTATAAAAAGGGTTAGCAATATATACGAATCTTTTGATTTAAATACGGAAGTAAAAGCAAAAGCTTAAAAATCTTTTAACTTTAATAACGTTTTCGAAAGTTTTTTAATTATTAATTTTAATAACCTTATCCGCGACGGGTTCTCGACCTTTCGAATTGCATACGAATCTTATTATATTTATTTTATTTCGATAGAACTATAATTTTTTTTCGATTATAACATTAGCGCGCTTAATCCGTTTTAAAGTCTTATCGATGTTTTAAATATATTCGAGCACGAATCAGCGTATACTCGAAAGTGCTTTTTCGTCGGAATAATCCGTTTATAATCCTTTTACTTTAATATCGTCGATAAATAGCATAAAGACTTTAAGTTATAAAAGACTTAAGATAAGATTGATTATTCGGACGAATTAAACTATCGAGTTTATAACACTTTGCGAAAAGGTAATGCATCGGAAGAGACTTAGCGGTATAAAAAAAGCGGTAAAGTCTTTATTCGATTAATAAAGTATTTATTAATTATAGCTTGAATAAAAGTCGATTAAGCTAGCTATCTAGCAACTAGAAAACTCTTTAGCAAACTTATCTACAATTAAAAGTAGATTAGCGTCTTTTTGTGTAATTGCATTAAGTAAAGTTGCTAAGTTAATAAGTCGGTATTAGCCCGGCTGCTTTTTAGCTATTAAGAATTATTAATTCCGATACGGTCTTTTGTAATATTTTAAAACTCTTTTATCAAGCTTATCTTAAAGCATTTTAATAATAATAAGCTATAAAGCTTTCGGACACGAATAATTAAGAGCTTGCTAAGCCGTGTATAAGATAGTTTTAAGCTTAATCGATAATGAAACGTCGTTGTAAAACTTATTGCACTCTTGCTAAGCGAATGCGATTAATTTTTCTTTGCTTAATATTATCTCTTTAAATAAATCTTTTTTTTTAAGCTTTAAAGTATTATCGATATTTAAGTTCGCTATGCGTTCGGATGTAATTCGAAAGCTTTTCGGTATATCGGCAATGCGCGGAAAGAAGTATTATTTGTATTTTCTTATTTACTTTTATAGCGTATCTTTAGCCTTCGATAGCTTATACTAATTAGCTTTGCTTTTTAATACTGCTCTTACGCCGTCTGCTTCGTTAATTAGCTTGATCTTTTTATTTTTAATCTTATATATACCGAATACTTTAGCCGAGTTCGAAAAAATCTCTTTTTAGATTTAATAAAGTGTCGAATTCTAATAATCGATATGATCGTAATAGCGGGTTATAAAGTTATTAATACTAACGGCATTTATTTAGCAAGTTATTAAAAGATCGCATTTCGTAAAAGCAAGAACATCGATAAACTACTTTTAAATAATAAAATCGTTTTTTCTTCGATGCTGTAACGTTTCGCTTTCGAAACTAAGCGAAAAGCAAGAAGCTTTTAGTATATCGACTTCGGCGCTTTTAACGAGGCCGATTATTAGTTTTCCGAGTCGCTGCCGCTGCTATTCGAAGACTTATCGTAATAAATAAAGCTTATACTCTGCTTTTTTAAGCGATCGACGGCTTCGTCGTATTAATTCGTTTTATCGCTTACTTTAGCTTAAGTAACTTAGCTCGTAAACAGATTAATAATTATTATAATAACAAAGCTATCTTTATAATTTAAAAAGTATTAAAGACCGATTCTCGCTTTGCGTATAAAAAGGTAATCGAATATAAATCGAAACCTTAGCGAATTTATAACGTAAAATCGAGTACGGATCGTAGCACTTTCGATATTAATAAACACATTATCGGCGTATTTAATAAAGCGCGATAATAAACTAGTAATTGTTCGAAAGCTTATTTTTTAATCGTAAGCTATAAGAACTTCGAATTTAACCGCAGCGTCGTAAGTAATAACGCTAACCTTTACACTTGTATCGAGTATAGCTCGCGTATTAATGATTAAAGACTATTCGAATATATTAACGATAACTTTAAAAGTTAACGAATAATAATAAAAGTATTTAAAAAATAGCTAATTAAACGTCGAAGCAAAGCCGATTTCCGTTAAAAAAAGTTCCGAATCACTTTCGATTGTAGTTTGCAAAGTACGCCGATTTTTATAAGTAAACTAATCGAAAAAGAGATATTAAAATTAAAAAACACCGTAAAACACGGCTATAAAAAAAGTCGGAATAAAGCCGATAATAAAAATAAAGCGAAACCGTTTTTAAATCGAAAGCGCTTCGAGTGCGAAAAGCGTATTGCGTCGGCAGTGCTTAGTTTAATTGCTACGAATATTCTTTTACAATTAAAGTTTAATTATTTAAAAGAATTCGAATAAGCGTTTAAGCTAAAACCGTTAAGCAATAGCATCTTTATATAAGATCCGTCTTAATCGAGCAGAGACTTATATAAAGTCTGCTTTACCGATGATTCGATCGTAAGTCGAAGTAGCAAAAGAAAAAAAAGAAAGTAAATTTTTACGATAAAGCGCTTTATTAATAAAGCGATTCGTAACTTTATAAAATAAATCGATACTAAATAAAAAAGTATTACTTTTTTTATAAATAAGTCGCTAAGACCTCGAAGCAAGTCCGTCTTTTACCGGATCATCCGTCGCTTTTAATATAAGCTTATTATTTATAATTAAGCAATTCTCCGAAGCTTCCGCAACGCTAACCGTAGCTTAAAAGCAGTTAATAACGCCTTCGCTAATAAAGGTTTGCTAAATCATCTTATCGATTATACTTTCGAAAGAAGATCGTTTAAAAGTAAAAAAAGCAGCGAAAAACGCAATAATCTTATTAAAAGTTAAGTTCTTAAGCAAATCGCGCTTTTTTAAGAGCTTAATACGAATCGCTTCGTAATCTATTTTTAAAGAAAAGATCACCTTACTAAGCTTTTCGTATGATTTAGCAATCTTAAAAAGCTTAGCTTTAAGCTTAAGTGCAGCTTTAAAAGCTTTTAATAATATAACGAGCAGATTTCGTAAATCTTCCGGTCGTAAAGCGTTTTAATTAAAAATCGCGGTATAAGCGGGCTCGAGCTTATTTATTTTTATTAGTTTAACGAAAATAACTTTAAGCTAATTATAAATAGACTAGACTTTTGCTTTTACCGAAAGAGCGTCTTTTAGCGAGTATAGCGTAACTCGAAAAGCTGCGTTGCGCGCTCGAGTCTTTATTAGTACAATAATAGCTTTTATATTAAATACGCAAGCATATAAATCCGCCGATATAATGCATCGTTAGCGAATTATATCCGAAGTATTAAAGTCGTTAATACGAAAAGCTTTCGCATTACCGCCGTTAGCTACTCGAATAAGCGCTTTAATACGTTCTCGTACAGCTTCTTTAATAGATTTCCGTTGTGCTTTTAAAGCTTTATAACGACGCTTAAGATTAAGATTATTTATTATCTTACGAACTTTTTTTAGAACTTGCTCGTACTTAAGAATATCGTTTCGAAATTAAAACGAGATCGATAGTATTTTCTTTCGATACGGTTTTATATATATCAAGTCCGCTTCGTTAAAGTAAAAGACTAATTCGTATTAAAGTATAAACAAGTAGCACTGATTTTAATATTTATAAAGCTTTTATTAATAGCTAAGTAAGTTAAAAGTTTGCTAGCACTAATAGAAAATGCAATTAAAATCGTTTAAAAACCGTTTTTCTTTCGATATAACGTAGCTTCGGTTCGAATAAGTGTCGACCGCATTAATTTCGTAGACCCGGTGCAATGCGATCTTTTAAGTCTTTTTATATTAAGCAGCTTTTAATAAGTTTATATAAGCTTCTTTCGGTACGAAAGCGAAGCTGTCGGTAAGTCTTAAGTGAATACTAACCTTCGCTAATTGTTTTATAAAAGCTTCGATCTTTAAGTCAAGATCGATAAACGAAGTAATCGAACTCGCAGCGGTAGTGCTTGCGCAATAAAAAAAAAAAAGATAAGTATTATTAAAATAAGTGCTATAAAAGAGCGATACGTATAAGTTTCGCTTGCTTTCGAGAATAATAAACGATACTTAAAAACAAGAGTTTTCGTTTTAATAAAAGTCATAGCGAGAAAAAGCTTTAAAGATCTTTGCGTAGCCGTATTCTTTAATTCGTTTCGCAATAATTTGTTCTTGCTTAATTAAGTCGCTTATTATAATATATATTATATTATAAGTTTGCAAGTAATCTTCTTTAAGTTTAACGTTCTTTTAAATCCGATTCTGCATCGATAATAATAAGCAACCGAAGAACTTTTACTTTAATTGCTTATCGATAATATCTTTATTAGCGAAGCAAGCAAAGCTCGTAAAGTTAAACTATCGAGTGAACTATAAAAGCTCCGCTTTAAAAGCTCTTTCTTTTGCTATCTACTTATTATTTAAGTCGTTTAAGAAGCTAATATTATCTTTTTACTTAATTAAATCGAAAGCCTTGTATTCTTTTTTAACTATCGATTTGAAGTCGTTTTAAATCACTTTCGGATCCGAAAAGCCGCCGAAGCTTTCGATATTGCAACGTATATTATAATCGAAAAAGCTAGAAATATTGTATTTAACAAAGCATTGCTTCTTCTTCGAATCGATAACGATACCGTAATCTTTAAACGCTCGTTCGAGCTAGCGAATGTAGTCCGTAATATTAGCTTTATCGAAAGCAAGCATTTTAAAAGCTTTAAGTTTAAAAAAAAGTCTACGGATATTTACGTAATTTAAAGTATTTACAAAAAGTAAAAAAGCTTAAATCCTTTTCATTTCGTCGTCGATTAGCTTGCGAGTAGCATCTTCGCTAAGTCCGAAATCTTTTTAAATCGAAGAAGTCATAGCTCTTTTTGATTTCCGAAAGCTTTAACGTAAGCCCGTTAAGTTAAGTTAATAGATATCGATTAAAGTGTAAAAGTGTCTCGAAACGGATGCGAAAAATGAACGAAAATAATATAAATGTAAATATAAATGAATAATAAAAATAAAATAAATACAATTTATAATAAATATTAAATATATAAAAAAATGTTATAAAAATATAAGATCTTAATACGTCAAAAGTAATTCATCTAAAAGTCGAGTGTCGATCGCGTTAAGCTAAATAATCGAAACCAAATCGATATAATAAATGATATTAATAATACGTTTAACTTTTAAACGTAAGATCCGAATAAGTGGAAAAGTAATTGCTAAGATTAAGTGTATCGAAATAAAAACGAAGTCGAGTAATAACCGAGCTTCCGTACAAGCATATAGCTTGCTTTTAATATAATGCGATATTAAAACGGTTCCGAATTGTATAACACTTATTTTCGCTCGCCGTATCTTTTATTTGCTAAAGCGAAAGATATTCGAAAGCAATTCGAAGTTTTTATACGTAATCTTTATTACGAAGTAAGTATTAAATTTTCAACTTTTTAAGCTTAGCGTAGTATTTCCGATACTTAGCTATTGCTTACTCTTTTAAAAAAGAAAAAGCAGCAGACTCGTATTAAAAGCGATATTAAATCGAAAAAAGTAAAGTATACTAAACGAATAGTATTTCGAGCGTATCGCTATGCAAAGTGGCTTAAGTGAATTGAACTTTATAAATACCGAATTAAACTTTAGCTAGCTCGATCTTCGAACTAAAGTAACGATTTTCTAAGTAGTACTTATCGAGTATACCGAATAGCATGCTCGACGGACACAAATCGAAAGAAAATCGCTTTTAAAGCAATAGCTTCGAAGCTTATATGCAAAAGCACTTGATTGTTAGCTTAGCGTATATCGAATACTCTTCGAAAGAGCACCGCAAAAGCATATAATCAATAGCTTAGCGTATAACGTAAACTTCGAATATATAGCTTTTCGCAAAAAAAGCAAGTTTAAAAAAGGTATAAAGACCGACCTTTAGTTCGATTCCTTACGTAAGTCATCAAATATATATAGAAAAGAAGAGCTCCGATATATACTTAACGTCAAATCAAAAGATATATATAAATATAGCTATAGTAAAATCGTAAGTAAATAAAGAAAAAAAAAAAGGACGATCGAAAGACATTCGAATGTATACTATAAGTACGTGTATTGTATTGTGTATGATGTGATGCTAATTTAAAGAAGAACTAACTACTCGTTTATATAAAAACCTGCACGTGACCTAACCACGTGCTTAGCAAGGCTAAAGCATGCAGCGCACCCACGTGACAAAGGTGCTTAGCATTAGTACTATATACATAGACAAAACAAATACAAAGCCGCAACTCCACCATAATACCTAACTTCTCAACTTCAACTTCAATACCCAAGTTCAACTTCTCAACCTCAACACTTAACTTCAACTTCTTAACCAACCTTAACACTTAACTACAACTACATTCAACTTAAGTAATTATTTTCCTTTTGATTCTTTGCTTTTTGATTCCTTGCTTTAAGCTAATTATTTTTTTTATTTAATAATATCGATTCCTTTCCTTTATAACGCTATAGTCGAAGTCAACCCTTTTAACACTAGTAGCAATAAGCTAATCAACGAGATACCTAGTCGCTACAAAGATTTCGTAATCGTTTATGCTAATAATAGCGTTATTAATTTAATATTTACTTGCTATAACGAAAAGGATACCGCTTTATTTCTAAGACCAATCGGCCTCGATTACGAATAAAAAGGTCGCAAAAGTTTTATCGACGAGTTCGGCATTAAGCATTACGGTGCTAACAAAGTTAGTAATAACATTTATATTCTATGATTATTAATTGATTTTTTATTTAAAAAGAGAGCGCTTAAGTCTTTTGTCTCCTCGACTACTTTGTCTCTTTTTTTAACGCAATTAAAAAGCAATTCACTTATAAAGATGTTAAAGTTCGATTGATCTTAAGTGATCTTACTCTTAAGCTTTTCGATAGCGATCATACCGAAGCTAAAAGCATCTTGAAAAAGCTATTAATGCTATACCCTTTTACTATCGATAGCACTTTAGTATACAAACGCCTCACCCTTAAGTTCTCGGATGAAAATAAGTTTAAGTAAAGCAATAAGTGCTAAAAGCTGAGAGAGCTACTTGAATCAAACGAGATTTATCTGAATCATGCTTACAAGCAAGAGCTTAGGCTAAAGGCGGAGACCGAGTTAAACGTATTTTACGTAACTGCAGAAAGACGAGTCTTTATCAATTCTTTGTAACTAATAGACTTAAGCTAAAAAACGGGTTTTTACCAACTTTTAGGCCTTTATAATTAGTAAATTTGACTAATACTTTAAGTCTTTAATTAATAAATGTGATTAGTAAATGTGATTAGTAAATGTAATTAGTAAATATGATTAGTAAATGTGATTAGTAAACCTGATTAGTAATTATGCATATGCATATTTTTATGTATATAAACCCTATAAAATAACCTTACGCCTTATAGGATTTCCTTATAAGGAGGGGCAGAATTTTGTACCCCCCGTAGGTTCCCCCGTAGGGAGGACTTAAAACTCCGTGGGGCCCCATAGGGCCCCATGGAGCAGCCTACTCGTAATCGCTTAACGAAGTACTAAGCATCGTCTTAATTATCTTACGATTCTATTAAAGCATAGCATTCGTAAGACGAATGGTTTTAAGTTTTAATGCTCGAGTGCGTATACGGCTTTTAAATACAAATAACGTTAATGTTTGCCGAATAGCAAAAGTAAAGTAAAGCAATATAATATAGCTGCCTTTTGCTTACGTTCGCTTAATAGACTTGGATTTCTTTAAAAAGCTGTCGATTGCGGCGAGTGCTACGGTGCTGTATCGGCGTGCTTAATATGTAAAGTTGTTTTAAGAATTTTAACTAATAACAATGCTCGAGCCTTTTACAAACGAAAAAAATGAGCTAGTAATGTTATTTACGTGATAGTCCGATATCGCTATTAGCGTGTCTTCTTTTTCGTTTACGGTAAAGAAAGCGCTATTTATTAAAGTTTTTTCGTTAAAGTTCTTGCGCGTAGCTGTATTGCGTAAAAGTCTCGTAGCTTGCGTAAAAGATTAAAAAAAGGATTGTAAAAAGACAGCTTAAGAAAAGGTCGCTCGCTCGTGCTTTTGCACCGCAAAAGCGCGTTTTTTCCGAAAAAGAGTTGCGTTAATATTAATAGCAAAAGTCTTTAATTAAAAAGCCGAAGTCGATTCGTTCTTTTCCGTTATAAAAGTAGTAGCAATAGCGTAAGCTTAAGCTCTTAATCGTCGGACGGCGCTTAGCTCCTTTTTAATAAGAGTGATCACTTTGCCGTTGACTCGCTTAAAAGCCGCAAAGCAGTTCTTATAACTAGCTTTGTACGAGCCGTAGCAATTTATATAACGAAAGAGTGCCGTGTAGTCTTTGCCGTCGAGCCTATCGTGCTAGTCTTTTCGCTCGCCGTAATAAGAGCAGCGTGCGTGCCGAATACACTTAGCCGGGTTATATTAGCTAAAGCAGCTAAAGTCGTGCTTTTTAATAAGTTGCTTTTTATCGATTAGCCGGGAGTAGCTATTGCAGTTGAATAACTTAAAGCTACGGACTTCTTTTAAAAAAGAGACTATCTAGTAAGTTAAGCTAATCGTTAAGTCGGCTTTATACTAAAAGATGCGAACGCTTACCGGAGCTCTTTCGGCTTAAGCTAAGATCTCTTCGTCGATATGCTCCGCCGTTTTAAAAATCTCGTTAAAAAAGCTTTTGATTTCGATAAAGACTTTTTAAATAGCGTACGTATACTATTTGACCGGGATAATCGCTTTCGTAGCTTTAAAAACCTTTTAATATACCTTTTTAACTTTATCTATAATAAAGAAGTCCTTCGCTTTAAAGTTAATCGAGGTGAATGCTTAATTAATATAAGTAGCTTTAAAACGAAAGATAATAGTTATATTAACGCCGTTTAGTTTATCGGCAATAGCTTTGCGAACGGCGTAGCTGTCGAGACGAGCTAAGAGTGCGGCGGAAAGTACTTGAATCAAGACTCGCTTGTTTTAGCGTATTTTAAGTTGTTCGCTAAAAGACTTACGAGTAGCTTAAAAGCTCGTAAGTTTGCGAGTCTTTATAAGTTTTATTTTTATAACGGAAAAGGATCGGGATAGCTTAGCGATTGCTAATTAAGCGGCAGCTTTTAAGTTTTTTAAAGTCTTCGAGAGCCTCGCGGAATTTGCTTATAAAACAGATTTAAAAAGGGCCGTTTGCTCGTTGTTATAAAAAGAGGTCGAAAGAAAAAGAAAAGTAGCTGCTTCGATAATTGCGTATAAATAAGTACGCATAAACGTAAAGAAACTTTTAAAGAATTCTTACGTATAATATCGAGATTCGAAATTAGATTAATCGTTTATAATCTAATCCGAAGCGGAAGCGTATTGCTGCTAGACTCGTCGTTTAATAGCAGCCGCGCGGTCGATATCGTCGAAGTAGCTTTCGATAGCTTTCGTCGTTATATTAATAATCGATGCTTTTCGTTTTAATACGAAAAGAAAAGGTTGCAAATTGATAATAGCGTTTTCTTTTCTTTTTTTAAAGTGCTAAGTAAAGTTGAACGGCGATGCAGCGTTTTAAAGCTGTATATAATCGGCGTTATTAATATTATTGTTATCCGCGAAGGATCGAGATAAAGTGATAAGAACTATTTCTCGAGCTATACGCCGAGCGCAACGAGCTATTGATCTAATTCTAACGGATTCTTAAGGAAACCGTATCTTAAGAATCGAATGCAATGAAAATCAAGTCGTTATAAGCAAGTTGAAAATTTCGTGTTAAATAATTAAGATGTTTATCGAAATTATAAAGATCTTCGGATAATATAATATAAATGAAAGCTCGATCCGTTATAATAAGTAGTTTAGCTATCTCAGCTACTTTTTTGTTTATTATATTAACTTTAAATCTATTATCGAAGAAAAACTTGCTTTTGATTATACCGTCGATATTAATAAAGACTTTTAAAGTCTTTATTACTACTTTAAAACAGTTGCGAGCGATAAGTTGTTTGCGAATTTGCGTCGCTAAAAAGTCTAGCTTGCCCTTTTCGTTTCGACTTAAACGTTTAATAATTAAAGCGTTTATTAAAATAAGCTTACTTTAAAAAACCTTTAAGTTTTCTTTAGCATCGAGAACTATTAAAATGTAATAGCTTAATAGCTTATCGAAGCGAAAGCTAAGTCCGAACAAGTTTTTAATTTAAACTTCGATTTTCGATTTTATAATCGCCGCTATTGCTTTTTCTTAAGCTTTAATAATAACGTAAAAGTCAATGAACTTCTTTCGTTTATAAGTCCTTTTCTTCTTTCTTTTTAGCACTCGCTAAGTAATCTTAACTTCTTTTTTTATATCTTTTATAGCTTCGTCGGCTTTAGCTAGTTTAAGAGACTTTTCTTTAATTATATTATCGAATAGCTCGTTTTTTAAGTTTATTTTTATAATAATACTCGATTCTTAAGAAGCACGGGCTTTAAGAATTCTACAATTCTTTTCTTTTTATTATCAGATATTCTTTTTGATCTTAATAAGCTTAAATCTTTTCGAAAGCGAGAAAGGCTTTTTAGCTTTATCTATTATAGTAGCGTTAATCTTAACCGAAGCAACTTCTATATTAGATAAGTAGCTAAGCGTATCAATTTATTTTATAATATTAATATTTTTGATATCGATTAGTCTTTTAAAGATAATAATAAGCTCATTTAATTAATTAGTTAATCGCTAAGCATTTTAATCTAGCTGATATTAAGCTAGCTATTAGATTGGTTATTAATAAAAGAGCAAGTGTTTATAGGTCTTAAGTCCGCTAGTAAATCGATTTTTTAAGATATTATCGTATTTCGTTTTACGAACGTTTAATACGATAAATCTAAATTAAATCTTTCTTTGCTTTTTTTAAATAATAAAAGCATTAATCTTTTTAAGTCTTAAGCAAAAGCGTTCGTAATCATTAATATAAATATATCTTTTATTAACTATATCTTTAAAAGCTTTACATTAATTTCGGTATTAATAAAAAGCTTAAGTTGTGTTTTTAAAGTTTTCGTAAAAGCTATAATCTTGTATCTAATTTTCGTATCTTTTACTTTCTCTTTTTCTTCGTTTTTATAATCCGTAGCCGATAGCAGCAATATAAACTCTACTTTCGAAGCTGACTTTACTTTTAGTATCTTAAGCGGTATACTTAATAAAAGCTTCGTCGTAATCTTCGAATCGAATTTAAAGCTAAGATTAAATAAAGCGTCGAAAAGTTAAGTTAACGACTTGGTTTTCGAAGTAATTAATTCGATTATAAATCGCATCGATTTATAAGTTAAAAAACTTTTTAATTATAAAGCTTACTTTATCAATTTCTTTTTTTTCACTCGTGAACCGTAGTTTACGAGTAAACGGCATTATTACTAAGGCTTTTTTAATAGACTTAAGCACGCTAGCTAACTCGATGTATTCTTTAATTAAAGTTTAAATATCTTTAATAAAATTAATTAAAATTTTTTTTTTTCGATTTATAGCTTCGATAATCTTAGCACTTTAATCGGTTTTAAAAGCGAACGCAGCGAAGTCTTTAAAAGCGGTATAAGAGTTTAAGTCAAGTTCGTCGACTTTATAATGCTTAATCGTTTTGTTTCGAATTCCGACGAGCAATTTAAAAAAGAACAAGCGGCTTTGTTCGATCTTGCTTAAAAAGTATATTAAAGTAAGCCTTTCGAAAACTTAAAAAAAAGTGCGATAATAATTTTTTAAAGTATTAACGTTTCGTTTTTGCATAATAAATTTTCGTAAGAAAGCGATCGAGTTTTTAATCTATTAAATATCGTTCTTACGAAACTCGGCTATTAAAGCCTTAATAAAAGCAGCTTAATCTTTTTTAGCTTTTTATTCGAGCAAGCTCTTAATAACTTTTTTACGAAGATTATTATAATAACAAAAGAGCTTAACGAACCGATCGTCTTTAAAGATATTAAAATCATTACAAGTCTTTTTATACTTTTCGATAAAGTCGGTAATATTAATATTATTAAAGCAAAGAGCTTTTAAAGCACTTAGCAATAATATACGAGCAGTTATAAAAGCGTGCAAGATAGCAAAGTCGATTATAACTAGCATAAAGCTTAATAGAAAAGCAAAAAGAAGAAAAGTAATATAAGTCTTAAAACCGGTATTAGTTTTAAAAAGAATTTCTAAAGCAAATGTTTTTAATAAAAGTAAAAGTTTCGATTAGAAGTCGAAGTAAGATAAAAATAGTTTAAAGCTTAAAAGAATACAAGTAAAAGATTTAATAAAATCAAAAGATTTTAATAAAAAAAGAAATAACTTAGCGCCGACTTCGATATTAAGAATCTTTAAAAAGTTTTCGGTATTTTAAAGATCAAATATATATATATACTAAGAATAATCGAGTTGATAAAAAGTTTTTGAATTATTTAATTTTAATTCGTAAACCGAGTTTACGAATTAAATAAGCGATTTTTGCAAAGGATTCTCGATCCGAGATTAAAAAAAGTAAACCTTTTACAAAAGTAAACTAATAATTAAGATCAGAACTATAAAAAACTTAAGAATCAATTGATTAACTTCGCTAATTACTCCGGATTATATCAATTGCTTTAACTTAAAACGAAAGCTAAAGTATAAAAAGGTATTCTCATTAATAAATGAAAATTCTTTCTTATTGATAATAAAATAAAGTTTTTGCTAAAGAGCCGAAATATTGCACTTCGGCTATTACAGCGATTCGATGTCCGAACTTATCGAAGATAAGGTTTTGATTGTTTTAAATTTATAGTTGTAGAATATAAAGAAGGCTGAATGATAAACGAAAGTCAACTTGACTGCGAATCAAGCGATTATAATAAGCTATATAAAAATAAAAACTAAAAGTTTGAATCTTTACGTAAGTCATTAATATAAAAGCATTCAAAAAAATGTACCGTATAAAAGCTTAGCTTTGAAGCTAGACCTTATAGTCTTATAAAAGAAGTGCTAAAAAAGATAAATAGAAAGCTCGTTAATTGTTTTAGCTAAAAGATGTGTGCCTTTTTATAGAAGATAAGTCCGTCTAGTATAGCCTTAGTGGCCATGGCAGGTACCCCATCAGGCAGGGTATTTACATTATTAAAGCTTAAAAAAACAATAGCGGCGATTATAAAATCGAGAATCGAAGTTTAAATTAAAAACTTATTCGGACTTAGTTTTCGCTTCGACAAGCTATTAAGTTATTATATTTTAATAGTTTTTAATATTAAGAAAACGTAAAAGTCTTTTAAATTAAGCTTGTTCTAATAAACGCTTTAATTATTAAACGTTTAAATCGGAATTATAAAAGCAAGCTAGACTATTTAGCGACGCAAATTCGTAAATAACTTATCGCTTGCAACTACTTCGAAGTAACGATAAAGATTTTAAAAGTTTTTATTAATATCGACGGCATTATTAAAAGCAAATTTTTTTTCTATAATAAATTTAAAGTTAATATAATAAATAAAGAAGTTGTGAAGATAATTAAACTACTTATTACAACGGATCGAGCTTTAATTTATATTACCGTGTTCGAAGATTTTTTTAATTTTAATAAGTAAATAAACGACGTTAAAGTTATTATTAACGAGATTACTAATTACGTTAATTTCTTTATTATTTATAATAACAATTACGAAGTCATCTTAAGTATGTTTTTTTTTAAATCTTAACTTTTTTTTTTTTTTCGATAACGGTATACTAAAAGTTTTTTTTTTAAAACTATGATCGATCTATTTAAAAACAAATTACTATTGTAAAAGACAAGTCGGATTTAATCGAAGACTCGAAAACTAATAGCTAGTATATAAGCTAAAATAAATGCTTAGTCAAAAAGAAGCTTAAAAAGAAATTCTACTCGTAAATTATAATTTACGAGTAAATTGATATAAAATCAATAAAATTATAAAAAAACACTTTAATTTAATATTAAGCAAGACTTATTAAATTTAAAAATATCAAAAATATTTATTATTAAACTCGATAAATCGGAAAATTTTATATTTATTACCGATAACGATAAAGACCTTTTAAAAAATTATATAATAAAAGTTAATATAATATATAAAAGAAAAGCGAAGAAAGTCAAACCGATAGATTTAAAAATATCGGATAAAAAGATACTTAAAAAGATCGACGATTAATTTAAATCAAATAAAAAAGCGAGACTTTTTAAGCTTAAAAAACTTTTTTCGAAATACTTTATTGATAAGTTTTTAAACTTAAAAATTAAATCGAAATTCATAAAAAAGCGATTTGAAGCATTTACGATTAGCTTTTAAGTTATTTCGGAAAAGCAAGAATTGCATTATTAATACTTTTTAAATCGAAAAAAAAGCGATAGTTTAAAACTTAATTTACTTTAATTAAGTCCGGAAAGAAGTCATACTATTATAAAAGATTAAAACGATGCTTTACGAAGCTTAGCAAATGAAAACGTTTACGGTACGGAAAGCTTTATAAAAAATAATAATTATTATATTAAAAGAACGATTAAAGCAAAAAGTTTTCGAGTTATATTAAAGCTTTTCTTAAAACAAATAGTTTATTATAATAAAAAAAAAGAAAAGAAAATACAAGCTAATTATTATTATAATTAAAATAAACCGTATTACGGTTCGAAACGTTAATATTGCTTCGAACGTAAACTAATTCTCTAACGAATTTCTTAATCTTACGATAATTATACTTTTAAACTTCTTTTTTAAATACGATTAATTCTTTTTCGACGTTAAGTTTAAAGATATAATAATTATTTAAATACTTATCGGATTGCTTCGAATGATTCGAATACTTATAAAAACTATTAATTCGATCGCTTAATTCATTAAAGTTATTTATAAAATCTTTATAAATCATATTCTTAACGTTTATTTACTTTATATAAACGACGTAAAAGTTAAAAGATCTAGATCTTTTTAAAATTACGAAAAAGTCTTGCTCGAAATATATTGATTCGTTTTAAATTATATTTTAAATATCGATAAAGTATTCGTAAAGTTTTAAAAAGCTAAAACGATCGTCGAAACGAAGTCTTAATATTTTATGCTCGGCTTTAATATCGTTAAATTCGTTATAAATTATAACGACTTTAAGCGATTATTTAAAAGAACTTACGAAAGCGCGAAAGTTTATATAAAAGCTTAAAAGAATCTTAAAGTAATAATTTAAAATCAATAACTATCGAATGTAAAAGTCTAAAGTAGCTAAAGTTTATATATAAAAAAGTAAAAGCGTTAAAGACTCGTAAATTATAATTTATAAATTAAAAGCAAAGAATAAAAAAATACGAAAAATACAAAAGAAAAAAAGAAAAAAGTAGCTTAACGCATATAAAATGCGTTTAAAAGACTTAGCGTATCGTTATACTATTTTCTCGTTCGAAAAAAGCTCGTCTTCGAGCGTTTATTTATTGCTTTATTATTGCTTAAGTAATCGTAATTATTAATATCGTTTAAATAAGCTTTAATTTATTCGAAAAGCTTCGCGAGAAAGCCGAAAAGCTTTTTATGCTTTAAGTAAAAATTACGTACTTTAAAAAAAGCGTATATAAAGTCGGAAGCGAAGTATTAAATAAAGTTAATATCGCGGCCGAATTAAAAAGCGCGGTTTTTAAAATGCTTTTTAATTTAACGTACGATTAAGATGTTTTTTATTTCGTACTTAAGTTCTCCGGTGATATTAATTAAATTAAGTTCAAAAATGATTTGCTTAAAAGTAAAGTTATTAAAAGCTTTTCGTAGCCGTTTAAAGTAAAAGACCGAATAAACTTCTATTAAATCGAAAAGCTTAAGTTTAAAATTATTAAAAACGTTATTAATAACTTCGAACGATCCGTTTGTAAAATTATCGAGCTTTTTTAATAATCGGAAAGTAAAGAACGAGCGCATATCTAATTAAACTTTATTATTAACGTTAAAATCAATTAAGCACTTCGATTTATTAACTTGTTTTGCTATACGGTCTTAAGCGCGTTAAAAGTGCTTTTTAACGAGGTTTTAAGTTTTTAGATAACGGTTGACGTAAGCGCAAGCTTCGTTTTAATTAAGCTTGTGAAAAAAGGTTTAATCGTTAAGTCGTTTTAAGCTTTAATTTTAAGTGGTCCGAAAAGCGTAGCCGTATATCATTTTAAAAAAGAAGAAGCCGCCGAAAGAGTTATGAAAAAGCGTTAATTAAGAGAGGTTTATAATGAGAAAGAACTCGCTTTAATCGTCTTAATAATAGCTTACGAAAAGACGGAAACGCTTTTATAAATACTAGTTATAGATTACGATCTGATCGTCGATCTTAAAGTATACGGCAATATTAGAAGTTAATTTAATATCGAAGATCTTATTATATTCTTTTTAAAACTCGAACTAGTATCAAAATCTTTTATTAAAAGTTAATATTAAAAGAGCTTTAAAATACTTATAAATATAATAGATATAAAGCTTAGCGAAGCTTTTAACGTCGATAAACTTATAATAAGAGATCGAGATTGCTTGCTTAAAAAAGCGGTCGATTACTACAAAAACGTTATTATAACCGTGCTTGTCTTTATTGAAGCTATAAAAATCTATAATAACGTACTTTTAAAAGCGTAAAAAGATCGAGAAAGATTAAAGCAAATTAAGTTTTTTTTCGTAAAGCATTAAAGCTCGTTTGCAAGCGTAGTAATTGCGACAATATTAGTTAACGAATCTAGTTATACCGTGTTAATAGTATTATGTTATAAAGAGCTTATAAGTTTTGCGAAAGCTAAAGTATACCGTAAATACTTAATCGTAGACTTTTCGAACGAGTAATAAGCGCAAGTTTTAAACGTCAAAAACTAATAAGCGGCCGTTATAAAGCAATAGGTCGCTTTTTATAATAAGTTTAATTCGTAAACCGTAGTTTACGAATATAGACTTAACTTTAAAAGCTTAAATTCGAAGTACTATGAAATTAAAAGCGATTCGATTAGCTTTTAAGATTTAATTAATAATTCGAAATATCGATAAAAGCTTTACGATTTCTTTAATAGTAACGGCAGTCTTTGAAAGCGTAAGTTAGCGTAGCTTAAAAGCTTTTCGATTAAAAATCGTAAGTTAACGTTGTTCGCGAAAAGCAGCGTTTATAAGCGTTAAGTACGCTTAAAGCTGTTTTAAAATAAAAGTTCTTCGATGCGACGTATTAGCGCGTTAGTTAAAAAGTTGTTTTTACTTAATTTATACGTAATAATAAAGTTGTAATCAAAGAAAAGCTTTATTTAACGTGCTTAACGAACGTTAAAAGTCTTAAAGGTTATAAAGTATTCTAAAGCTTTATAATCGGTAATTACTTAAACTTAATAAAGAAAGCCGGCGAGTTCGGCGCGGAAATTATTAAAAGAGCGTATAATAGCTAGCATTTCTTTATTATAAACGACGTAATTAAACTTAACGAGAGTTATGATTTTAAAGTAATAAACGATTAATAGTTAATCGGAACTATGCTTTTAAGAAAAGATTAAAACGATTACGCCGTCGAAAGCGTTAATCTTTAATATATAAAAAAAGTTTTAGTCGTAATGCTATAAGATTAGCGTAATAATTAAAGCGAGCTTTGAAAGGTCGAAGCTTTTTTAGTATTAAGAATTAAATAAAATTAAAACGTTAGCTTTAGTTAAGTATATTAAAAGCTTTACGATTACGCCGTAATCTCGAATAAATCGGGGATAAAAGTTATAAAATCTAAAAAAAGCTTTAAACGCTTTCAACGGTCGTGAAAAGCGCTTAATACTTTATTATCGAAGTCTTATCTGGACCTACTTTTAAGCTTTCGATAAAAATAATAAAACTTAAGTATTTTATCTTAATAATGTTAAATTCGTACTTTTTGATATTAGCTTAAAAGCTAGCGTCGTCGAGTCGTTAAAAAAACTTAGCGAACGTAATAAGCGTGCTTTAAAAAGTCGAAAGAATAAATTAAAATATCGTTTAAGTATATTATATAAAAGATATTTAAAAAGTCGAAAAAGAAATCATTTATATAGCGTTAATATGTGAAATTTGAATAAGGAATTAGGGTGAGAAAAAGACGAGTCCAAATTGCTTTGCTTGCTTGCTTGCTTGAAGTAAATACAGGAGACCTTTCAAGGTCTTATATAGACTATTAGGTAGTTCTAGAGCCTTCTATATGACTTATAGAATACGTAATAGTATTACAAATCAAAATCAGGTAGAATGTTCCTGAAGGTTCTAATAAGTCACCTGACTTCGCTTAGAAAGTTCTAGAAGTGCTGATTACAAATCAACACCTTAGAGTATTCTTGAAGTGCTGATTACAAATCAATACCTTAGAGTATTCTAGAAGTGTTGATTACAAATCAACACCTTAGAATATTCTAGGCAAAGTAATAATTATAAATCAACAGTACTAAGAAGAAGGAAGAAAAGAACTTATAGGCGAAAGAAGTTTATTAACCTTTACGTTATTATTAAAGCTTAAAAAAAAGCAATAGCGGCGATTATAAAATCGAGAATCGAGGTTTAAATTAAAAACTTGTTCGAACTCAGTTCTCGCTTCGACAAGCTATTAAGCTATTATATTTTAATAGTTCTTGATGCTAAAGAAAACGTAAAAGTTCTTTAAGATAAGTATTCTAGTAAACGCTTTAATTATTAAATGTTTAGGTCGGAACGAAAAAAATAAGCTAGACTTTTTAACGACGCGAATTCGCAAACAACTTATCGCTCGCAATTGCTTTAAAATAGCGATAAAAACTTTAAAAGTTTTTATTAATATCGACGGTATAATTAAAAGTAAATCCTTTTTCGATAACGGATTTAAAGTCAATATGATAAGCAAAGAAGTAGTTAAGATAGCTAAATTATTTATTATAACGGATCGAGCTTTAGTTTATACTATTGTGTTTAAAGATTTTTATAATTTCGATAAGTAAATAAACGACGTTAAAGTTATTATTAACGGGATTATTAATTGCGTCGATTTCTTTATTATTAATAATAGCAATTACGAAATCATTTTAAAAATGCTTTTTTTTTAAATTTTAAATTTTTTTTTATTTCGATAACGGTACGATAAAAGCTTCTTTTTAAAACTACGATCGATTTACTTAAAGACAAATTACTATCGCAAAAGATAAGTCGGATTTGGTCGAAAACTCGAGAAACTAATAGTTAATATACAAATTAAAATAAATGCTAAGCTAAAAAGAAGTTTAAAAAGGAATTCCGCTCGTGAACTATAGTTTACGAATAGATCGGTATAAAAACAATAAAATTATAAAAAAACAATTCAACTTAATATTAAGCAAGACTTATTAAATTTAAAAATATTAAAAATATTTTTAATTAAATTCGATAAATCAGAAAATTTTATATTTATTATCGATAATAATAAAGACTTTTTAAAAAAAAATATAATAAAAGTTAATATAATATATAAAAAGAAAACAAAGAAAGTTAAACCGATAGATTTAAGAGTTTCGGATAAAAAGATATTTAAAAGAATCGACGATTAATTTAAGCAAGATAAAAAAGCGAGACTTCTTAAGCTTAAAAGATCTTTTTCGAAATACTTTATTAATAAGTTTTTAAACTTAAAAGTTAGTTCAAGATTAATAAGAAAGCGATTCGAAGCATTTACGATTAGCTTTTAAATTACTTTAAAAAAAAAGAGTTGCTTTATTAATGCTTTTTGAATCGAAAAGAAGCGATAGCTTAAGATTTTATTTATTTTAATTAAGTTCGAAAAGAAGTTATACTATTTTAAAAAATTAAGACGATGCTTTACGAAGCTTAATAAAAGAAAACGTTCATAATATCGAAAGCTTTGCAAAAAATAATTATTATTATATTAAAAAAACGATTAAAGCAAAAGGTTTTCGAATTATATTAAAGCTTTTACTAGAATAAATAGTTTATTATAGCAAAAAAAGAAAAAAGAAAATACAAGCTAATTATTACTATAATTAAAATAAATCGTATTACGGTTAAAAACGCTAATATTATTTTAAACGTAAACTAGTTCTTAAACGAATTTGCTAGTCTTACGATAATTATATTATTAAACTTCTTTTTTAAATACAATTGATTTTTTTTTGACGTTAAATTTAAAAATATAATAATTATTCAAACGCTTACTAGATTGCTTTAAATAACTCGGATACTTATAAAAGTTATTAATTCGATCGCTTAATTCGTTAAAATCATTTATAAGATCTTTATAAACTGTATTCTTAACGTCTGCTTGCTTTATATAAATAATATAAAAGTTAAAAGATCTCGATCTTATTATAATTACGAAAAAGTTTTGCTCGAGATACGACGATTCGTTTTAAAATATATTTAAAACATCGATAAAGTGCTCGTAAAGTTTAAAAGAGTTAAGACGATCGTCGAAACGAAGTCTTAATATTACATACTCGGCTTTAATATCGTTAAATTCGTTATAAATAACGAAAAACGCTACTTTTAAATCGCGAAGATTAAAAAAATATCAAAATGAATTAAATGCGAAAATGTCTTCGAAGCTCGAGCTTTTATTAAAATCGTAATCTATTATCGAATTTAAATTAAAAACTTCTTTACGATTGTTGCTTTAATTTACGCGACGATAAGAAAAAGAATCGAATTCGAATAGTTAAAACTTTAATAAAAAGCGATAAAGCTGCTTAAAAAAGCTTTACTTTTTGCTTTTGCTTTTATTAAGATCGATTATAAAAAAAAAAAGAAAATCTATTTAATAATAAACGCTAATCTTAAAAGATAAAAAGTAATATTATAATAAAAAGACTTTGATAAAAAGCGATATCTTATTAAATTCGAAAGTAATCTTTAAAACTTTATTAAAAGCAAATACGACGCGATTAAAAGAAAATGCTATAATACTTTAAAAGCTATAAAAAAAATAAAAAGCGAGCTATACGAAGTTCATTTCGTCTAAAAAACCGACGCTAAATTATTCATTAATCAACTTAACGGATTAGCGAGCGACTTGCTTAAAGCTTTCGTTACGAATCAGATTGCGTAAATAAGATTAATAGACTTCGAAATCAAGTATATCTTTAAGATTAAAAACATAATAGCGAACTGTCTTTTTAAAAGAAAAAAAAAGCATTTTTTAAATATTAAAAAAAAAAAATTTTAATAATTAAGTTATTAACGAGCTAAGCATTGTTTTAATATTCTCGATTAAATAATTCGTAAATTATAATTTACGAATTAAAAAAAAAGTTTTAAAACACGATTACTTGCTCGAATCTAAGCTTATTGCTTAATTCTTTATTACTTTTAAACGCTTTCTTCCGATTAAGACTTACGATTTTTAAAAGTTTAAAAACAAAGCATTTAATTATTTAATTAATAATAATTACTTTTATAAACGAGTAAATAATTCTTATTCGATCAAGCTAGTTATCGACGGAACTTAAAGACGCTATATTACTATTTCCGACGCTTATCGAAAATCCGAGCATAAAAGAGCCGAATCAACTTACTATTGTATATTAAAACTTTTCTATTAAAATAGATATTACGAAAACTGCAAAGCTTTCGTTTAAAGCTATAAGCTTTATTAAAAACCTAAAGCTAAACGAATAAAAAACCTTTTATATTCGACTTAGCTTACTTAAATATAATTAAAAGTCAGCTTAAACGTATTACGAGTCTTTACTATCGATAAAAAGATGACTTGTTTCGTATTAATTAAAAAATATCTATTTAGATAATTAAAAGAACGATTACTTTGATTAGCTAACGTTAAATCCATCGTTAAGTTCTTTTAAAAAGATATCGTTTGCCGCTACGGAATATTTAAAGCTGATTATTAACAAAAGACTCGAAAACAAAGCAATTATTAAAGCTTTCGCTATTAAGTACGAGAATTCAATAAAATGCTTTTTGCAATCCGGATATCGATATACGTACTTATTAAAGTTATTTTTTTCTATTTAAACTACGAACGAAAAGCTGAGCTACTTTTAGAATTACGATAGCTAGTTTAAAAGCTATTGCTATAGCAAAAGGTTCGATCTCGCGCTAACTTACTTGTTATAAGGTTTAAGCAATTAAAACTTCGAAACGAAGATATCGAAGAGATCATTTTAAAGAAAAAGCGTTATCGATTTGCTATTAAAACTATTTAAAAACGAGTTAAAATCTTAAAATCGAAATTTATTAAAGAAAAAGACTTAGTATTGCTTTACGACGTTAAACGAAGCATCGATATGTCCGCAGATATTAAGCTAGATTATAGATAGCTAAGACTTTATATCGTTTTTAAAGCTTACGATAAAAGCTATTATAAACCTTAAAAAACCGATAAGATTAAATTTAAAAGTACTTTTGCAGCTAACCGCTTTTTAACGATTCTACTACCGCGATTAAACTTTTTTTCTTTTTAAAAACGACGACGACGAAGAAAAAAAAAGAGATTCGGATTCTTTAAACAACTTAAACTTTAATGAATACGAGCTTTCCGACGATAGCAAAAGTAAATTACTTAACTTAAAAGTGATCTTTGAACTTATATTGATCAACTTTTAAATTATTCTTTTAACATTCTTAAAAGAACAAAAATTAGCTTAGAAAACTATTTCTTAGTCTATTCTTTTACTATTGTTTTCTTTAGTTTTTTATCTTCTTTTTGTTTTACACTTATTTTATAAAAGAACGTGCTTTTAATAATCACTCTTTTTATTTTAATAAAGAAAAGTATTTTTTACTTTTATTCTTTTACTTTTAGACTTGCTTTTTATTATAATCTTTATTCTTTCTTTATTCTTTTCACTTTATTAGCTATTTATTTGTCTTATACAAATTGTTCTTATTGTTCGATTGTTTTTTACTTGTTTTAAGCTTATATAGCTATTTATTATTTTCTAATCGAAACTGTTCTTTTGTTTTAAGCGTGCTTAATTACGTGTATTCGAAAGTAAACTGCTATTAAAAAAAGTAAGTCCTTTTTACAAATATACTTATATAAGAAAGCTCTTTTCATTTTTTTCTTAATATTTTCTTTCTTTATACAATAATAACTTTAATAATATTATTATTACTTTCTTTATTCTTTACAACTATATAATATTATTTTAATACTAACGATCTTAATTATTACTTAATTAATTATTATTATTATTAGCTTTATTCCGCTATCTTATATTTAAGTCGTAGACCGTAATTCACGAGTCAAATATGCTTTTTAAGTTAGCCGCCGTTAAAAGACAAGCTTTTATCCGAGATGCACTTTTTAACTTATTAATAAGCGAAAAGCAAGCTGCTTTAGTTCGATAATCGAGCTTCGAGCTAAAGTTCGAAAGACGAGTTATTAAGACTTTCGATAAGTTCTTTTAAACTTATCGTTAAATAAGTAACTTTAATCAACTAGCTATACTTAAAATAACAACCTTCGACTTTAATAATAGATTAAATAAAGAAGACGACTTGCTTTTGCGATACAATTAATTCTTGCGAGCCGAATGCGCGAGAAAGAATATAAACGCCGAAGACTTTTTTTCGATTTACAACCAGTTTATTATTAGAGTCACCGCTATTTACTTTCTTCGCAACACAAATATCGAAAAATACAAACGAATTAAAAAAGTTTTCGACAGCGCTAAAAGATAATTGTTATACGACGATTACCTTAAGGTTATATATACTTTAGTTTGCAGCGCTCGTTAATTAAACTTTATTTTAAAGACTTATATTTTTAACGCTTACGCTATTTAAGTTATTAACTATTATATCGTTGCTTGCGTCGCCTTTTAAAAGATTATAATTAATATAGCTCGAAGACGCAAGTTTATTAAGCTTAATACTACGGTAATCAACTTCATTTGCTAGATTGTAAAAAACAAGATTAATATTAAGTAAAAAAATAAGATTATTATTCCGGACGAAAGACTTTTAAAAAAGCTAAAACTAAAAGTCTTATTATATAGCTTATTGATTTTAGCTTTCGATAATATTAAAAGCGAATACGAAAAGCTTAAAAAACGTAAAAAGTTTACTAACGAAAATTAAATTTAGAATTTCGTTTTACAAAAAGAGCTCGAATTAAAGAATCTATTCGTAAACTATAGTTTATAAGTGCTAGATGACTTAGTAACTAAAGCGGGATTAAGTTAACTTTTTGCTTTAAAGACTTTTTTGCTTAAATTATTAATTGCGCGCTTTTTATTATTATTAGCTTTGTTTTAAAAATCGATATCAATTTTTATTAATAAGCTTTCGAACGCTAGCTTAATTGCTTCGATTATATTTACTTTATGTATGTCTATCGACGTAAGCTCTTTTTTAACTTTTAAGCTTGAAGTACAACGCAACCTTTTCGAAATTTAATCGTTATTAACTTTAATTATTAAAAGAAGAAACAGCTTCGAGTACGAATTAACTAAAGCCGTATTAAACCGCTGCTTCGGATTCGTCGAAATTAAAAACTTTATAAGTATAAACGTAGCTTTTATCAACTTTTGCTAAGACTTTTATTAATCGGCTTTTGATCGCTTAAACTTAAACGAAAATATTAATAACGCTTTTTATATTACCGTAGAATTAATTAAAAAAGCTATTAGTTAAGTTCGTAAGCTTTTAAACGACGAGTTTTTTAATAACACGATCTTACGACTTTTCGACCGCCGTAATTAAGTGAAAGTAAATAAAAAAAAAGCAAAGTAATAAATTAGTTTTTATTATTCGAGATTTTTAATTTAAGCTTTAACGACGACGATTACAATTGCATAAAGTTTTCGTAAAAAGTAAAGAACGTATTAAAGTTCGAAAATAAGTTTAAAAAACTTATTAACTTAAACGTTTAAATAAAGCTTTGCTTTAATTGTAAAGTCTTACCGGACGCCGTCGATTAATTAAATAAAGTCTTTTGCGATACTTATACTTTCGAATACGTTAAATACTTTAAGCTAATTACGAAAAGCTTAATAATATTAATAATTCGTTTTAATTTGTATCGATTTATCGAAGCTTATTAAACCAACGCTTTGAATAACTTTATACTTTACTCGAGTAATTAGTCGATGTTCGTTATTAAAACTAAAAGCAATACTTTAGTTAAAAGAATGTCTAGCTTAAGCTTTTTTAAGTTTAAAGCTAAGCTAATGTCTTTTGACAAGCTGAACTAAAGCATTAGCTTAATAAGCACCGCTTAAAAGAACAGCTTTTTTAATATTATAGATGCGAGTAATTATACGAAAGTTTAGCTTATATCAAAAGCTTCTTTTTTAAACGATAAACACCGCAATTAAACCTTTTTTATTATTATAAACAAAAAGATTTAAATATACTTTTATTACTTTCGGACTAGTAATTTGAAAAGAACTTCGACTAATACATTCTTTAATATAATATATTCTTTGACTTAGCAAGTCTTTCGAAGCTATTATAAGCTATACTTTGCCGCTTTACTTAATTACCGAGACGAAAATTATAAGCTTATCGCTTATTCGAAACTTTATCAGCTTTTTAAATATAATAATAGTGCTCGAGTGATTGCGATTAAGCACGACGCTAATACTAAACGACTTATAAATTGTAATTTACGAATAAAAGACAAAGTTTTAAACTATTATTTAATACTTTATAACGTAAAAAGCTAGATCGAAAGCTTAGCAGTTTAGATTATAAGCTATACTTATACTACTACTTTTAAAAAGATCGTTAAATAAAAAGCTTTTAAACTTAAGTCGAAAACTTTAAATGCTTTTAAGAATATTGCGCTACGCTAGCTTTTCGTTATAATCGGTGATCTTGCTATTTTTATGTTTATTGTTACGAAACAAAGTGTTTTTTTATATATTAACGCTTTTTGAAATTCGCTTTATAAATAAGCAATCTTTTTTAATAATTATATCGCTTTATTAAACGATAGCACTTTAAAAAATAAAGTCAGCTTTATAAAGCACGCTTGCACGATCGTTTTAAGACGTATACCGTTAACTTTTCGATAAAAAGTTATTAATAAATCAAGCTAACTTTTCGCCGTTATAACTTAGTCAAACTACGTTAATTACGTATCGGAAGTTTTAATCGGAAGAATAAATTAATACGAACTTCGAGTAGTAAAAGAATTAACCGTTATCTTTGCTATATTTTAAATTTAATTTTAAGAATATCTTATTAAGTATAAAAAAAATTGTTTTTAGCATTTAAAAAAAGATTTGCTATTGTTTTAAACGCTAGAGCTAAGACTTACGGAGCTAAGTCCTTTTTTAAAAGCAAAAGCCGTTAAGCTAACGACTTTATAAACGCCGATAAATTAAAAGATTTCAAAAAGAGTATACGATTAATTAAGTTGTTTTTTAACGACTTCGACTTAAGTATAAAGATCAATTTAAAAAGTGCGAAATCTATTCGTAAACTACGGTTTACGAGCTAAATCGACGATCTTAAAGCATTATCTTTTTAATCGGAATCTTTAAACCGCGCATTCGATAAAGTTATAAAAGCTTTAAATAACTTGCTCGAAAACGATAACGACTCGATTAATAGCTTTAAACTTTATTTTAGCTTTGCTAACTTTTCGTCGGCTAAGTTTACGCTTATCAACGATTCTACCGGCAATAAGCGCAAGAACGATACGCGCTCTTTTATTTTTAAAAATACGACTAGCACGTCGCTATTTAAAGCCGGACTTATTAAAAGAAAAAGACTTTCTTAGCTTAAAGAGAACGAAAAAGTTAAAGACGTAAGCACGGAAAAAGACTACGGAGAAGCTGTTGAAAAGTAGTTTAAACTTTTAAAGTTTAGCGATTCAATACCTTTTTTTTTTTTGTACATTAGATTTTTCTTTCTTTCTTTTATATCTTCTTTTCTTTTCTTGCTTAATAGTAAGCGAAAGCGCTTACTTATTTTATAAAAGGACGGATATGAACACTTTGCTTAATAGGGCACTTGTTATAGCTATTAAAGCTATACTAGACGGACTTATCTTTTATAAAAGGGCACATATCTTTTAGCTAAAACAATTAACGAGCTTTCTATTTATCTTTTTTTAGCACTTCTTTTGTAAGACTATAAGGTCCAGCCTTAGAGCCAGGCTTCTATACGGTATATCTTTTTAAGTGCTTTTATTGTGTTTTCGAATATATCTAGAAACTAAAAAGCGAAAGCGTGCAAACTTTCTTAAGAGAATTAAAAAAAAAGTTTTTAAGAAAAACTTTAATAAAAGGTGCGGTATGCTAAAGTATAAAAGAAAAAGAAATGAAAAATAAGATAAAAAAATACTATTACGGCGATAAGCCGTCGTATATTTTAAGAAGTACAAAAGAAAAGCAAAAAGGAAAGTAAAAATGTGAAGATCGTAAAGAAAATAAAGATTATTTAGTACTTAAAAATCCAAGTAATATCCGACAATAGCGTCCGAAGCTTTCGAAAGCGTTACTTCGATCGAATGTTGCGAAAAAGATTTAACTTAAAAAAAAAGCAATATTTCTTAAATTAATTTAACTAAAGTAATTTATTTCAAAGCAATTTTAATTATTAATTTATATCGAGATCTCGAATACCGAAAACGGATTAAAAAGTTTTATTAGCGCAGCTTCGAATCGAAAGCATAAAGCGTAAAATAAATAGGTTTTCTCGAAAGAATCGGTATTTTTAATCGTTTTTAATTTAGCTATTTTAACGGCTCGGTCTTTGCGTTTCTTTTCGATCCGCTTATCGAAAGCAGCTTTTAAATAAAAATAAGCTATTATATATTCCGATTTAAAATAGTAAGGTTTTTTATAATAATTATAAATTATGATAAACTTATCTTTTCTTACAAGTTTGCCGGGTTTTTCGTATATAAAAAATGCTTTGCTTAAAAAGTGCTATATTAATTGCTTCTCTTTACAAATAGCAGCTATAAAGTCGGCGAAAGCAATCTTAAATTTATCGCCGTTAATATAATTATTATTCGAAACCTAATTAAATTTAAAATTCTCGTACGAAAACAATAGCTAATTAAAATAGATTTTAATTATTTATAAAGCGGAAAGTTAAGTATTATTACTTAGAAACTTAAATTATCCGTTTAACCGTATAACTTCGTTATTAAAAGAAGTAATATTATCGAACTCGTTAATACTAAAAGCGAGTAATGCGGATTAAAAGCGATAAAATATCCCGACGCTTTTAAATCGAATTCGTTCTTTTAAATCTATTTATAATAATTTCTTTAGATTATGCTTTTTAATATTTCCGACGATTATAAAGCTTATTCTTTTTTCTTTAACGAAATCCGCGGCGGTTAGCTAGAGTTTGCTACTAATAAAAAAATAGCTCTGAGTTTGAAATTTATTTTACGCGTCGAATTTTTTTTTTAAAACGCAAACTTTGTGTTTTTTAAAAAACGAATCGATCGGACTTTTGTTTTTTTTAAAGATTTTTTCGTAAAAGTACTTAGGGGCGCAACCCTTAGGTGTAGCAACAGAGTGCACTCGGTTGCAACACTTTACTTACACTTTACTTACACCTTAACGTTTTAGTATAGCAACCGAGTGCACTCGGTGTATACTCGATTATAGCTTAGATAACTTTAAAAACGTTTATTCGATTATCAATCGAGTTAACACCGAGTACTCGATTTACAATCGAATGCACTCGGGTGCTATACTCTATAATTCGATTTACAACCGAGCTCATACGATTATTACATTTAATTAAATTACTATAAACTTTATTAATTATTATTATTAAAACCTTATTGACACTTTACTAATACTTTATTAATATTTACTTTATTGTTATTTTATTACTATTAATATTGCCTTGCTACTAGTATTGTCTTGCTACTAATATCGGCACTAGCGCTGCCATCAATATTGCCTTGCCACCAGTATCGCCTCCAGTATCACCACCAGTATCGCTACCAGTGACGCTACCAGTATCGCTACTAGTATCGCTACTAGCGCTGCCACCAGTATTGCCTTGCCACCAGTATCGCCACCAGTATCGCCACCAATATCGCTACCAGCGCTGCTACTAGTATTGCTTTGCCACTAGTATCGCCACCAGCATTGCTTTGCCACCAATATCGCCTCCAGCATTGCCTTGCTACTAGTATCGCCTCTAGCATTGCCTTGCCGCCAGTATCGCCACTAGTATCGCTATTAATATCGCTACCAGCGCTGCCACTGGTATTGCCTTGCTTTTAATATCGCTTCTAGCAAATAGTAGCGGCGGTAAGGTAGTGGCGGCGGTGAGGTAATAAAGGTAGGTGAGGTAGTAGCGGCGGTAAGGTAATGGCGGCGGTAAGGTAATAAAAGTGGGTAAGGAAGTGGCGGCGGTAAGGTAGTAGCGACGATGAGGTCGTAGCAGTAGTGAGGTAGTGGCGGCGACAAGGTAGTGGCGACGGTGAGGTCGTAGCAGTAGTGAAGTAGTGGCGGCGATAAGGTAGTGGCGGCGGTAAGGTAATGGCGGCGGTAAGATAATAAGAGAAGGAAAGAGAAGTACGAGAAATATACAAGTTAAAAGTATAAGCTAGTTATAATGATGACCTAAAGTATTTTCTGCTCTTAGCACGTGTTTTTATTTATTACGATAAAGTTGATATTAAGGTGTAAAGGTTGATATTGAAGTGTTAAGATTAATATTAAAGTTTAAAGGTTGATATTAAGGTGTAAAGATTAATATTAGAGTTTAAAGGTTAATATTAAGGTGTAAAGATTAATATTAAAGTTTAAAAGTTGATTTAAATAATAACATATTAATAAACTCGTCAACTTTAAGATCAACCTTAATATACACCGATTATAATGGATATATAATCGGTTGATTAGTATTAACTTGGTGTTGACTCGGTGTTTACTCGGTGTGCACACGGTTTTTAAACGTAAAGGGTGCGCTCGTAAGTATAAAGATTGATATTTAAATATAAATTGATATTTATTAAACGGTAACACGAGGAACAAAGATAAGTAAAATGATTTTTAATTCTTGTCTAATAAACTTAAAAAGTAGCCCTTTATTTAAATATCTAAAAAGGTCTTAACACGTAATAGGTCTATCACTTGATTATATCCAAGTTCTAACAATCTTACTCAAAACTTATTTGAATAAGAAACACTCTTACTGAAGTTCATAAATAAAGCTTTTATTAAAAGTAGATCCGAAAGAGAAAAGGATATAAGAGTATTATAAGGAAAAACAGCAAAGGCCGAAAAACCTAATTACAAAAGAAAAATAAAAGGCCAATTTAATTGCTCGCTTGTTAAAGAAAGGAAGACTATTTTAATTTTTAATTTTCGTCTTTTCACTTAATTGCACTTAAAAAAGCCTTTTCTCTTTTGGTAAGCTATCCTCTTCTTTTATTAACTAATTCTAAAGGTGATTAACAGCATTATTAGCTAACGGAGAAAGGTGCTGCGTAAGGCTTATCGAATTTTCGGCGTTATTTTTTATTTTAATATTTGCGATTAGAAAGTTTTAAAAAATAAAAGATTTACGCGATAAATCTTAAAAGGATCGAATCTTGACTTCGAAGAAGGACTTTTAACGTAAGATTCAAGCAGCTTTTATTTACATTTTCCATCTTAAATCAAATCAATTGATTTTGTTTGCTTTTTTTATTTAAAATTTAAATTCGTTTTCCGATAATAGCTAGTTTTTTTAATTCTTATTGCTTAACGTATTTCGTAGCTAAGTAGCGATATAAATTACGTATTAATCGTTTAGATTGCCGTTAATTAAGCCGAGAATCTAAAAGTCTTTTTCATCAAAGCTCTTTTATTAATCAACATATATTCTAATAAATTCTTTTTATAAAAGAAAAGCGTAAACTTATAAACTTCATTAAGATCGATATTAAAATAATTGCAATTATAAATCGCGAGATCGAACTTCTTACCGTTTTTCTATTGCTAAGCTGCTTAAGCGTAATCGTTCGGCTATAAGCTCTCCTTTTTCGATTAAGTATTAACTTATCCTTTCATCTTCGTAATAAACTAGCCGAAACGAAAAGTAGCCGGTTTATTATCGCGTCTAGCGAGCAGTTTAACGAATTAAGAAAAAGTATAATTATTTTTAACTTTAATATAGCTATTAGCTTATTTTTTACAATCGATATAAAAGAACGGTCGGGAAAAGAAAATCTAATAATAAAGTGCTAGTTTTATTTATTAAATAATACGGTTAATAATACTCGAAATTCATCGTTAGCAAAGTCAAGTAACTCGCTATCTCGTTAATACTAGCATCCGGTTATAATTGTTTTAAGTCCAAGATCATTTGCTAATCTAGCTTAATAGCGTTGCTGATTTCGTCAGCGCTAATAAAAAAACTTTATATAAAAAAGTCGCAAAGTATAAATTAAAGTTTTCGTTTTCTTTATTTTAAATTATGTTTTCGAAAACAAGCGTCTTTTCGAGGTTTTTTCTTTTCGAGGTTTTTCAACGAGTGCTAAGCTATTAGCTTTAATAATTTTTATACAGGCTTTAATGCGAATGCGAAGCTTTTTATTAGTCTTAATTTCGAAAGAAAAAAAATGGTCGCGGTCGGATTTAAAAGAGTTTAAATCGCTAAAGCGTGCAGTTCGCTTAACGACCTTTTTTGCTTAAAGCATAATTTAAAAAAGGTGATCGACTATATAATTAAAAAGAAAAAAAGTAAATTATAATAAGTTTTTTTATATCTTATCGATCGCAAAAATCATAAAAAAAAATTTATAAGTTTATAAAAATATCAATTTGAATTTGCGCCGCTACGATTAAATCTTTTAAAACTTTAATAGTTCAATAAAGTGATTAAAAAGAATCGATCTTTATCGTTTAAAACCACTCTTAATTAGAAAAGGCTAAATTGAGTAAATCGATAATAAAAGTGCTTCGATTACGTAATATTAAACTTTTAACACTTCAATCTCTTCTTTAAACTCTTTAAATTATTGCTTAGCTAATAGCTTAATTCAACCGTCGGCGACTGAATTTGCAATAGCGACTTATTTTAAATCTATTAAGCTATCTCGTACGGCTTTTTAAATAAATATATAACGAAGATAAATATGCTTAATTCGATAATAAAATTAAGTATTTTTAATTAATGCGATCGCTTTTTGATTATTGCAATAAATTAAAATTAAAATCGTCTTTTCTTGCGAAAGTATTTCGATGAAAAAGCGTTAAAATTAATTTACTTTTTTAATAGCTTTTATCTTGGCTATTAATTCGGATTCGCACGAAAATAAAGTAATAATAAGTAGCCGTTTGGAAAACTAATTGATTGCTTCGCTTTACGTAAGTTACGTGTGGCAGCCCAGCTGCTTTACGTATTACGTAAGGCAGCGACGTGCGTTACGTATCGTAGCGACGTGCGTTACGTAAAGCAGCGACGTGCGTTACGTGTGGCAGCTTTACGTAAGTTACGTGTGGCAGCCTTACGTAGGTTACGTGTGGCAGCTTAGCTGCTTTACGTATTACGTAAGTCAGCGACGTGCGTTACGTATAGCTGCTGGCAGAATTAATAGCGGTGGCTGAATTAAGCTTAGCTATTATATATAAATTAAACGGGCCGACCCGTTCCGAAAAAGTTCAATAGATTAACAAGGGATAAAAGTCTTAGCACGCTTAAAAATCTTGCTAGACCCGTATAGAAAATTTCACGTGATTGGATAACTAATTATTATCATAACCAAAACTACTAGAATTTATCTTGGGTTACTGTTGGTAACAATTAACTTCGGCGCGATTATAGCTAAAAATTAATAAATCATCGACGTAAATAGCGATAATCACTATTCTTTTATAAAAAAAGTTTGCGTTTAAAACGAAAGGTTTAAATCTTATTTCGATAAAAAATTCAAATAAAGTATTATATTAAACGCGAAAAGCTTATTCAAATCCGTAAAGTGCGCGATTTAATTTGCAAACCTTTTTAATCTCGTCTTCGAGCTTAATAAGCTGTTTTACGTAAACGGATTCGGCAACTTTTTTATATAAAAACGCGGCTTTAATGTTTATTTAATCGATTTTTTAATTTAAAATAGTTGCGATAACAGAAATCATTTTATAACTTACAAGCTTAACGATCGTAACAAAAGTCCTAATATAATTAATGCCTTCTTTTTATTAATTTCTTTTAACGACTTAGCAAGCTTTTTAGCGAATTATAAAGCTATTAAATCTTCGCTTATATTTATATACTTATCGATCGAAAAGAACGCGCCAAGTTGTAAATGAATCGATAAAGTCTTAAATTTCATTTTCGTAAAATGATTTTTATTTTTCGGCTATAAATTTTATTTAAGCCGTTCGATTATTATCGGCTATAGCTTATTTATAAGTTTTCAATTCGAAAGGTTTAAAAGAGTTAGCTTTAAAAAGAATGACTTTCGCTATGAAGCCGAATAAAGCTTAAATATTTAAGTTATCTTTATCTTTGGCGTATTTGATTTTGAGTTTTTTTTTCGATTTTAAAATCTGCTTTATTAAAAGTATTATCAAAGCGATTAAGTTAAGTAAGTCAAAGTCTCGGTAAAGCTTAAAATGAGTTGACAAAAAAAAAGAGTTCGAAAAATAAATTTAAATATACTTTTAAAAAACGAAAAGAAAGAAAAAAGAGTCGAAAGATAATGAAAGCGATTAAAAGTATTAAAAGTATTAGAGCTTTTTAAAAAAAAAATAAAGGTCGGAGATCTTGAGCGATAACCTTTCGAGCCGAATAATCTTCGTTCTTAACGGTAAGCGAAAGGCGTGAGAATTTTAATTGTTTTTTAAGCGATCTTTCGATTTTGCGCTTTAAAAGCGTTAAAAAATAAGAATTCTAAAAGTAAAAAGCGAAGTTAAAATATAAAAAATAAATAATTCTTTTATGAAATCTATTTATTAAATAGCGGTAAAAGTTAAAAGTTGCTTAATTATATCCGCGCTATATGCTCTTTTAATAAGACCGTCGTCCGTTAAAATATAATAGATATAATCACTTTGGTATTTAATAAGCTTTTTATAAGAAATGCGCTTAATATACGATTTTGTTTTTTCAATTTTACTTTTGTTAAACTAAGCTTTAAAGCCGATAATACATAAGTGCGAAACGAACGGCTTGCATAAGTTCGTAGCTTCAAAAATGGTTATGCCAATTAAGCTATAAAAGCAACGAAAGTATAAATAAACAGCACTGCAAAGAAATTGCAGCTGTTATTTCGCATCGAATTTAAAACTTTGCAAAAGCGTTTTTATAATATCCTAAAGTATTCGTTCGATTCTTTCGGCCGCTTTATTTATTTATAGATTATACGAAATAGCAAGTTTAAATCGAATAATTATTTTAACTAAGTATTTTTAAAAACGCTAAAAAAATATATTCGCTTTTATTATTAATGCGAAAACGTATAATCTTTTTTCGACGAAAAGCTTAAAAAAGCTTAAACTTATTTAATGCTTTAAACTTATATCTTATATTATAATACTCGACCTTTTTTATCTTATCGTAATAAAAGTAAATAAAATAAATCGAGCCGTTATACTTTTTTCGAAAAATTTTAACGGTATTTATATAAATAAGCTCGTCAAGATATCTTTTTAAATTAATATATCTTTTATATATTATTTTAATCATTCGATTATTAAAGCAGCCTTCGCAAGCGCATTAAAAAAAGTATACGTAAGTCTATATCTTTTAATTGCTTTTATATTTTTATTAAATTCTTTTATCCGAAATATTTAAAACGCTTATATTAAATAGCTTAAGCTTTTTCAATAAAAAAAGCAGCTAAAGCTCGATACTAAGATCGTTATTAAAAAATATTTAAAGTATCGAAAGATAAAGCTAATTAAAAGAAATAAGCATAACGTCCTTAATAAAAATCGAAAGTTTTATCTATATAACTTGAGCGAAAAAATCGATTTAAAACCTAGCGCAAGTCGATATTAAAGAAAAACAAGTCTTCAGCGATTCGAGCGATAAAAATTAAAGCGTTTTTGCTTAATAAAAAAAGCAAAACGCTTTTTTCGCTTAAAATCATACTTATATTCTCTCGAATAAAATTTTAGCAAAAGAAAAACTTAACATTAAAATTCGAATAATAAACAACGTTATGCAAACGAATCTAATCGAAGTTGCCGTCGTCCGTTTTAATAAATAAAGCATTTATGCTTTTTCTTTAAAATTGTCGGTATATCCATATCGACCTTAGCTAGCTAGTAGTAGTAGTTGGGGAAGCTCACCCGTGAACCATGGTTCACGGGCCACTTGGCATGCCTCGCTTAGCATGTCAGCAGTCAAGGGACCCCCTCAATTTGACAAGTAGGCTAATTAGTTAGCTAATGCACGTAATTCTTTCTAATCATATAAAAGGAATCAGCTCCTTTAAGCCTTAAAGAGCAGACAGAATTCAAATACCTTATCAACCGAGTGTTTTGCAATTGCAAGTACTTTAACGAACGTTACGACTTTACGAATATATTTTTAATCGCTTAAAAGCAATCCAACATTAATCAATAGTTGATTTACTACTAAGTGATCAATCATAAAGAAGCTAAGACTTTATAACGAAGATACCTTTTAATACGATACTTTTTTCTTTTTATAACGGAAGAGCGATTCCGTATTAAGTCGCTTGCTTATACTACCGATTTTCTTTTATTCTTACGGAAAAGTGATTCCGAACCAAGTCACTTTCGAAACAATAACTTTTAACGTTGTAAAAGCCGCGCTTGCTATATATAGCAAACTCAATTAATAAGATCGATCTACGTACGAGCAAACAACAACTATAGCCGATCGAGCAACTAGACCTTTAAGTAAAGAGTCTAGCCGACAAAGAGCAGTAAAGTATTATATTCTTCGAGTCTTATTATTATCTACGGAACTCTTAGCTATTTAGTTAAAAACATTATACTTAAGACTCTTAAGCTTTTCGGAAAGACCAGACGACGAAATGTCGAGCATTTTATTTAACTTAAACGAGCTATTATACGCAAAGCCCGATAATAAGATTACGGCCCGAGCAATAGTGAAAGACTTCTTAAATGCGAAGTGTAAAAGGCTACGAGATTACGACTTATAGAGCTTATTCCGGCACGCTTTTTTACGTTAAAATTAAACGAGCTTTACGATAACGAAAGACAATATAAAACGAAGCTTTAAGTTTGCTATTCTTATTAACCTTAAAGAACACTTGCTATCTAAAAGCGTATAGTGCCTTTTAAAGCAAAAGGGTTACGCTAATAGAATGGTTAAGCTTTTAAACGATAAGCAGCAGCACTAATAAACCTTCAAAAAAGTAAAAGAGCAACAAGCAACACTCTTAAGTCTCGAATCAAAATGGACCGCCGAAAACCTTACGGACGACGAAGATATTACACCTTAATTACCTTTACCTCCGCGAAGTTTAAAAAAGAAGGAAAAAGAGACTTTAAGCAAGAAAGAAGAAAAGGAAAAAGTCCAAAGGTTACGAAAAAAGTTTTTAAAAAAGAAAAGAAATATAAAACGAAATATAAAAGCTATAGCAAGGCAAATAGCGGAATTACGGACCTACGTTATATAATCTAACTAGGCTGCTCCATGGGGCCCCATGGGGCCCCACGGAGTTTTGGGTCCTTCCCACGGGGGAACCTACGAGGGGTACAAAATTCTGCCCCTCCTTATAAGGAAACCCTATAAGGCGTGAGGTTACTCTATAAGGTTTATATACATAAAAATATGCATATGCATAATTACTAATCAGGTTTACTAATCACATTTACTAATCATATTTATTAATTATATTTACTAATCACATTTACTAATCACATTTACTAATCAGAGACTCAAAGTATTAGTTAAATTTACTAGTTACAAAGGCCTAAAGGTTAGTAAAGACCCGTTCTTTAGCCTAAGTCTATTAATTACAAAGAGTTAATAAAGACTCGTCCTTCTGCAGTTACGTAGAATACGTTCAACTCGGTCTCCGCCTTTAGCCTAAGCTCTTGCTTATAAGCATAGTTTAAATAAATCTCGTCTGACTTAAGTAGCTCTCTTAGCTTTTAGCACTTGTTGCTCTACTTAAACTTATTTTCATTCGAGAACTTAAAAGTAAAGCGTTTGTATGCTAAAGTGCTATCGATAATAAAAGGGTATAGCATCAATAGCTCTTTTAAGATGCTTTTAGCTTCAGCATAATCGCTATCGAAAAGCTTAAAAGTAAGATCACTTAAGATCAATCGAACCTTAATATCTTTATAAGTGAATTGCTTTTTAATTGCATTAAAGAAAGAGACAAAGTAGTCGAGGAGACAAAAGACTTAAGCGCTCTCTTTTTAAATAAAAAATCAATTAATAATTATAGAATATAAATGTTATTATTAACTTTGTTAGCATCGTAATGCTTAATGCCGAACTCGTCGATAAAACCTTTGCGACCTTTCTATTCGTAATCGAAGCCGATTGGTCTTAGAAACAAAGCGGTATCTTCTTCGTTATAGCAAGTAAACATTGAATTAACAACGTTACTATTAGCATAAACGACTACGAAATCCTTATAGCGACTAAGTATCTCGTTAATTAGCTTGTTGCTACCGGTGCTAAAAAGGTTGACCTCGACTATAACGTTATAAGAGAAAGGAATCGACATTATTAAATAAAAAAAATAATTAGCTTGAAGCAAAGAATCAAAAAGCAAAAAATCAAAAAGAAAATAATTACTTAAGTTAAGTATAATTATAGTTGAGTGTTAAGATTAGTTGAGAAGTTAAGTGTTAAGGTTGAGAAGTTGAATGTTAAAGTTGAGGTTGAGAAGTTAAGTGTTAAGGTTAAAAAGTTGAAATTGAGTGTTAAGATTAAAGTTGAGAAGTTAAGTGTTAAAGTTGAGGTTGAGGTTAAAAAGTTGAATAGAAAGTAGTTATAGTGATAATAAAAAAAAGAAAAAGAAAAGAAAGAGGAGCGAGTACTTATATAAAAATAAAAGTGTAGCTTAATCGTAATCAAGGCATTGCTTCGATTCATTAAAAGTGAATTATAATATTTAAAACAATAAATCGACGCAAAACAAAGAAAATAACGCGTTTTGAAACAATAAATCGACGCGGAACAAAGAAAATAACGCGTCGCTTAATAATAATCGATGCAATGCCTCGATTCAATAAAAGTAAATTATAATATTTGAAATAATAAATCGACGCGGAACAAAAAAAATAACGCGTCGCTTAATAATAATCGATGCAATGCCTCGATTCAATAAAAGTGAATTACAATATTTAAAACACGAACTCGACGCGGAACAAAAAAAGAACGCTTCGCTTAGTAAATCTAATTAGTAAATCTAATTAGTAAATCTGATTAGTAAATCTGATTAATAAATCTAATTAATAAATGCTGCACGGAAAGAAACTTTACATACTGCACGTCCTTTTGCTACACGTGCTTAGCTCGGCTATAGCTCGGCTATAGCACGTGCTTTACCGTACGTAATCTAATTAGTAAATCTGATTAATAAATCTGATTAGTAAATCTGAT
This sequence comes from Drepanopeziza brunnea f. sp. 'multigermtubi', assembly GCF_022702325.1. NCBI lineage: Eukaryota > Fungi > Ascomycota > Leotiomycetes > Helotiales > Drepanopezizaceae > Drepanopeziza > Drepanopeziza brunnea. Next base: position 393,179 of record NW_027094080.1, on the reverse strand, counting down.
TAGTAAATTTAATTAGTAAATGCTGCACAGAAAGAATTAACGTACTTAAAGCTACTATACGTAACTTACGTAAAGCTGCTATACGTAACCTACGTAAAGCTGCTATACGTAACCTACGTAAAGCTGCTATACGTAACTTACGTAAGGCTGCCACACGTAACTTACGTAAAGCTGCTATACGTAACCTACGTAAAGCTGCTACACTTAACGTACTTAAAGCTGCTATACGTAAACTACGTAAGGCTGCTATACGTAACTTACGTAAAGCTGCCACACTTAACGTACTTAAGGCTGCTATAGCTCGGCTATAGCTCGGCTATAACACGTGCTTTACCGTACGTAATCTGATTAGTAAATCTGATTAGTAAATCTAATTAGTAAATCTGATTAGTAAATCTGATTAATAAATGCTGCACAAAAAGAATTAACGTACTTAAGGCTGCTATACGTAACTTACGTAAGGCTGCTACACGTAACCTACGTAAAGCTGCTACACTTAACGTACTTAAGGCTGCTATACGTAATCTACGTAAAGCTGCCATACGTAACCTACGTAAAGCTGCTACACTTAACGTACTTAAAGCTGCCACACGTAAACTACGTAAAGCTGCTATACGTAACCTACGTAAAGCTGCTACACTTAACGTACCTAAAGCTGCCACACGTAAACTACGTAAGGCTGCTATACGTAACCTACGTAAAGCTGCCACACCTAACGTACTTAAAGCTGCTATAACTCGGCTATAGCTCGGCTATAGCACGTGCTTTACCGTACGTAATCTGATTAGTAAATCTAATTAGTAAATCTAATTAATAAATCTAATTAGTAAATACTGTACAGAAAGAATTAACGTACTTAAGGCTGCTATACGTAACTTACGTAAAGCTATTACACGTAACTTACGTAAGGCTGCCACACTTAACGTACTTAAGGCTGCTACACGTAACCTACGTAAAGCTGCTATACGTAACCTACGTAAAGCTGCTACACTTAACGTACTTAAAGCTGCCACACGTAAACTACGTAAAGCTGCTATACGTAACTTACGTAAGGCTGCTACACTTAACGTACTTAAAGCTGCTATAGCTCGGCTATAGCTCGGCTATAGCACGTGCTTTACCGTACGTAATCTGATTAGTAAATCTAATTAGTAAATCTAATTAATAAATGCTGCACAAAAAGAATTAACGTACTTAAAGCTGCTATACGTAACTTACGTAAGGCTGCTACACGTAACTTACGTAAAGCTGCCACACTTAACGTACTTAAGGCTGCTATACGTAACTTACGTAAAGCTGCTATACGTAACTTACGTAAAGCTGCTACACTTAACGTACTTAAAGCTGCCATACGTAAACTACGTAAAGCTGCTATACGTAACCTACGTAAGGCTACCATACTTAACGTACTTAAGGCTGCCACACGTAACCCACGTAAAGCTGCTATACGTAACTTACGTAAAGCTGCTATACTTAACGTACGTAAAGCTGCTACACGTAACTTACTCGTAAACTATAGTTCACGGGCTATATAGCTTTACGAATAACTTAACTTTACTAAAAAACTTAATAGTTATAAAAAGAATCAGCTCTTTTAAAGTTTAATAAAAGTAATACTTATGATTAAAGGAATTACGTGCATTAGCTAATTAAAAAGTTTTATAATTAAGTTAAAAGTCTTTTGATTAATATAACATTTTAAGCGAAGCATGCTAACTGACCCGTGAACTATAGTTTACGGGTGAACTTTTCTTTTAACTACTATTACCGGTATTCTTAGCTAGCTAGCTAAGGTCGATATAGATATATATTAATAATAATAAAAAAACTAAAGATATCGATAAAAAAGAATTCAATTAATCATTGCAATCAATTGTAAACAAATAAATACAAAAACTTAATAATATAAAAAAAGCAATTCAATAAATAAAATCAAAGTCGCTAATTATAAAACTTAATAAAAGCGATACTCTTTGCAATTAAACGCTTGATTTTAAAAGAAGCTTCTTTCCTTTTATCTTGTATTAATCCCGCTTTATTATCTTCTTTTTCTTTTATTCGTTTGCGCTTTAAAGTTGATAATAGATTTGTAATTCGTTCGCTTATAAAAGTATTAGATTTAAAGTCGTTAAACTTATATATAATAATTGACTTACTTTGACTTTGAATAACGATTAAAAGAGTTTTAAGTTTCGAAATACTAAGTTTCGAAGTTTAAGCGGCATTTAAGGTTCTATAAGATAGCGAATCCGAGTCTAGTATTCTATCAGCTTCTTTTTTACTTATTATCTTTTTATCACTTTGCTTAAGGCTTGATATTTCTTTCGCGTTAAAATAATTTTATTAAGAAATATCATTCGAATCGTTTTGATCGCATAAATTTGCTATCGCTAATATTTAAGTTAGAATTTATATTTAAATAAAAGCGTATATTATATAATATCGTACTTCGTTGCACTTTATTTTTATAGTTTATATAACGTTTAAAGCTAATCGATTCGTTCGTACTGTTCGAATTTGAATTTTCTAAATCGTTTTCGTTTTCTATATCACTAAGAACGTTTTAATTTGTATTATTTTAAGTTTGCTTATCGAGAAGTAAATCCGTAGCTACTTTCGATTGATTTACTTTGCTTGGTTTTCTTTGTAAAGAATATAATCGATTTATTACGACTTTGCTTTGAGAAGCGGAAGAATGCGCTTTGTATAATCTTATATAATAGTTAGTAAATCGATTAGTAAATCGATAAAAAGTAAAAATATCACAAGTAAATTAACTTACTTTTTAAATGCCTTTCGTAATTTAAAGACTTTCCGTACCGTAGCTGTCGCATTTTAAACGAAACATCTTTATTAATATTTTAAAACCTATTTAAGTTTTCTTTTATTTAATATAATTAATAAATATTTATAAAATTAATATTATTTAAACTTACGTGATTCTTGCATTTCAGCTTTCAATATTATTAACTTAGCTTCTCGTTGCTTAAAACTCATTGTTCGAAAGTCTTGATCGATCGCAAGATTATCGCAAGCAAAGATATATTTAAAATAAGATAAGCTTTGAAATTAACGATTTTGTTATTCTTGAAACTTTTGTACTTCTTATTCGAATTCCTTTTTAAGCTGATCTTTATTTAAATCATTGTAATTTACTAAAATCGATTCGAATAAGTGCCGAGCTTTATTTAAGCGAATATTATATATCTTGAAATATAAAGCAGTTATTTTTTTTGCGATTGTTAATAACGATAAATTACCGCGACGATAATCGCAAATATCTCTTGCAATATTAAATACTTTTTTTACGTAAACACTAATTAAAAAGATGCATAGAAAATCTTTAGCTATTCGAGCTAGATTAAAGTATCGAAGCTTAAGGTTTCGTTAAGAAGTTAAAATCTTTCGTCCGTCGACCGTTAAACTTAATTAATAAAAATCAATAAAATTAAAGTTTTGAATTAAAATTTTAAACTTACGAGCTGAAAGATAATTATGCATTTCCGACGACTCGTGATTTGTATTTTCGAAAAAAGCTTATAAAGAAGAACTTAATATTAATCTGCCGCGAAATAATAAAACGGCTATTAGTTGACGATCGATTGCTTTAATATTATTAATACGTTGAGCTATAAATATTAAAAACTTATAATGTTCGTTAAAAAGCTTTTCGAATCTCGCTCGATATATTGCAGATTAATCTTTACTTTCGTAAAGTTAAGAAAAATTTAAGTCGAAAGTCTTTAGCTTAATAGCAAGATATAAGATTATCGCGAAAGCAAAAATATCTTTTAACGGCCTTTACGTTTTCTTATAATACTTATTTAATTTCTCGATAGCATTAATAACGCTTTCTTTTAATTGCAAGATTTATTTAAAATTATTGTGATCTTCTTTCGAAATCTTTATATATTTAAACTTTAATCGTGTTTGTACTTTATTTAAACGTTCGAATATTTTATCGAATATTAAAAATCTGTATTAAATAATAAAATTAAGCTCTTTACTTAAGTGCATAATTAAAAAGTGAAACGGTCGAAAGATATCGATTAGTTATAAGATTTGCTTTTATTAAGTATTAGATAATTTGAAAATACTTATTTCATCGATCTTTGTATAATGTCTTTAAATAACATCTTTAAAAGTTATAAATCGATTAAGCATATAAAATATAAAATCTTATCTTATAATAATATTTAAAATAAGCTTTAAGCTTTTCGTTAAAAGATGCTTTAAATCGTCGATAAAAGCTTTTATCGTTTTATTAAATCGCGATTTTCGAAGTTAGCTAGCTGTAATATACTTAATAAACTTCCGAACTTAAGTACGTTGATTAATAATTAATAAATATAATTAGTAAATATTTTTTTTTAAAAAAAAAAACTTATAATCGCAAGTGTATATGCAATCCTTCGTTTATCGCGTCTTCTTGCTCTTTTTAACTCGTTTATATCAGAATCTTCTTCTTAATGCTTTTTTAAGCTTTCGTTCGTTAGCGATAATCGCGGTCCGAGCAACGCTTTAAGAGATAATTGCAAGACGTGAGTTATATACGAAACGTATAGAATCTTTTAGCTTATAAAAAGCTTTTTCTTAAATGCATTTTCAACGCATTTAAGCAACTCTTTTATCATTATGTTATTCGAAGATGCGTTATCCGTTGTAATCGCGATTATCTTTTTTATTAAGCTTAATTTAATAAAGCGTTCGTAAATAATTCTTGCTAATTCTTCTTTTATATAATTGAATTTAACGTGTATAAATCCAAGCATAAGCTAAATCATATGCTAATCTTTTGTAATTGCAGTTCCGATTATGCATATAAAAGAATAGCGCTTAATATTAAATTAATAGTCTAATAAAATGCTGAGTTTTTAATTAGCTAGTAAATTGTCTAATAAATAGCGATCAATTTCTAAAATCTTATCGTCGAAGTCTCGCTTAATAGTTGAAGCACTAAAGAGCTTAAGATATAAGTTTTGTAATTCGCAAAGAGATTTCTAATCCGGATTATTAATTATTCGAAACGAGCTTCGCGTAAATAATATAACATTTAAAACACTTTTTCGAAATGCTGATTTTAAGTTTTAATGCGAAAGCGTTCTTCGTAATAGATATGTTTATTTGATATTAGTTTTATTATTTATTAATCAGATTTACTAATCCGATTTATTAATCAGATTTATTAATTAGATTTATTAATCAGATTTATTAATCAGATTTATTAATCAGATTTACTAATTAGATTTACTAATTAGATTTACTAATCAGATTTATTAATCAGATTTACTAATCAAATTTACTAGATTTATTAATCGAATTTATAAATAAAAACAAACGTATTAAATTGCGTTAAAAAGATTTAGATCTTAATTGAGTTTGCTAAAGCTTTTGTTTTAGCTTACTTACGACGCGTTTGTAAACGTCCGTTTTCTAATGATCGGCTAATGCTTTCGTTTTAGAAGCTTTTAGCTTCGGATGCTTTAAAGCTCGGTCGCACTTTTTATAGTATACTACAAGCTCTTTTATTGATTTCTTAATTGCTTAAACGAATTTAATCTATATAAAAGAAGTTTTCTTTTCATTCTAATCGATTCGTAAAGGATTTTGATTAACTTTTTATTGTTAAGAATACTATAAAGTTTATAACTATTAAGTATTAAAAGTCTTAATCTCTTTAACGTTCTAAATATAATATTGATTAGAACATCTAATAGTTGCTGATAGTATTAAGTTAAAGAAACTAGTTATAAAGCTTTCGAACTCTTGACTTTAAAATGAATCGGTATCTTCGTAAGTAGTTAAAGTAATTTAAAATGAAAACGAATTAATAGCTTAAAAAGACATGTTTAGATTCTAGCGAATTTGCTATTAAACTATTGATTTAAACTTATATATCAACGTCTTATATACTTGAATATTGTATAGCATTATTTTATAATTTAAATATATTTTATTAAGTTAGTTTATTTTTAAAAAAAGTTTTGCTTACGCTTAATTCTTTTTAAGCAGCATTCTTGCGAGCGTTAAGTTTTAACTAGCGGTTTTTTTTTTTATCTTTTCATTTCTTTTTATTTCCTTTTTATTAAAGCTTAATTATAATTATATCTTTTAACGCTTTTAAGCTTTTTTTACTTAAGTTGATTATTACGAACAACCTTCTTATATATAGACTTTAATATCGGTATATTTATATCGACCTTAGCTAGCTAATAGTATTTGAGAGAGTTCACGGGCTACTTAATATGCCTCGCTTAGCATATTATACTAGTTAAAGGACCTTTAACTTAACTAGTAATTTTATTAGTTAGCTAATGCGCGTAATTCCTTTTAATTATATAGAAAGAATCAGCTCTTTTGAATCTTAAAGAGCAATTAGAATTCAGATACTTTTACAACCGAGTGTTTTACAATTGCAAGTACTTTAACGATCGTTACGAAGTTACGAATATATTCTTTAATCGCTTAAAAGGAATCTAACACTTAGTTTTTTTCAACTTTTACTTTCGATAATTATTAATTTCAAATTTAAATAATGATTTTATAATCTTCTTAAGCTTTATATAATCCTTTCGCTTTTTTATAAATTCTTTAAATAATCGCTTAAAATCGTTATAACAAGTACTTACTTAAATTTATTAAGGTTTAATTAATATATAAAAATAAAGTGCTTATAGAAATCTTAATTTAAATATAATCTTTGTAGCTTTCTTTTCGGCTGCTATTATACGGTAAATAAAATTAATATAATCTAATAAATATTAAAAATAAAAGCATTTAATTAAAAATTTATTATATAAAACGATAGAACACTTTATAATCGTATTAGCTTATAATTATATCTACAAGCTCGAATATCTATTATAGCTGAAAAATAGATAAAAGAAATTTATATTTTAACGGACGCTTGCCGATTTATTTATAAGTGCCGTTTTATTATCTATATATTAATTAAGTTATTAATTTATTAAAGATTGCAAACTAATTAAACTCGATCTTTATTAAAGTAGATAATGAAACTTATTATTCTTTTTTTATTAGACGAACGAACAGTCGAAACGCTCGGTATGCAATAGAAATGCTAAACGAAAAAAAGCGTAATCGTAGCTAGTTAATTAAAATAAACGAATATCGAGTTAAGCGGTTTTTAAATAACGGCTATAAAATTAAGCTATCTATTAAATAGATCAATAAAAACGAACATAACGACGGATATTATAAAATTGATATTGTTAGCGAGCAAAAGACTTTTTATATATAAAAAAGAGGTATCGCAAAAAAGGAAAATAATAAATTCGATAGCTTGCGAAAGCCTTTTAAATTTCATTATTATAAATTAATAGATAAGTTTATATAGATAGTTTTAAAATCGTTATTATATTAAATAAAATATATATATAATTAACTTTAAATATAATTTATAAATTTAAATATTAAAATAATTTATTAATATATTTATATCGATTTTAAATATAGCAAGTCGATTAATTTTTTTAATTCAAAACTTTAAGATATGACGACCTTAAGCGATTACTTAAAAGAACTTACGAAAGCGCGAAAGTTCATATAAGAGCTTAAGAGAATCTTAAAGTAATGATTTAAAATTAACAATTACCGAGTATAAAGGTCGAAAGTAGCTAAAGTTTATATATACGAAAGTAGAAGCGTTAAAGACTCGTGAACTATAATTCATAAGTTAAAAGCGGAGAATGAGAAAATACGAAGAATACGAAAAAAAAAATGAAAGAAGTAGCTTAGCGCATATAAGGTGCGTCTAAGAGACCTAGCGTATCGTTATATAAGAAACCGACGATTAATAAATATGATTAGTAAATATGATTAGTAAATATAATTAGTAAATATGATTAGTAAATATAATTAGTAAATATAATTAGTAAATATAATTAATAAATATAATTAGTAAATATAATAAGTAAATATAATTAATAAGTATTATTAATAAATATAATTAATAAATAAGATAAATAAAAGTATTTTTATAGAATACAAAATTTATAATTAATCGTGAATTCTATTTTATATAAACTTAAGCATTAAGTTTAAGAATGATCTTAATTCCGTATCGCTATTTTTAACGCCGTAAAACAACTCCGAAGCTAGCTCGTCCTTTTTCTAAATCAATTGTATAACGCGTTAAAATAAAATAAGATCGTAATCAGCTTTTTTAAATTTAATATTCTTTTCGAATCCTTTTATATTTTATTAAGCGGCTAGACCCGGCAATTCGTATTCAATCTTATCGGTATTTGCTTTAATTTTAGCTCGCTAATACTTCTTTTCATTAAAGAAAAAGTAGACGTAAAAAGGTTTAATTAAATGAAGATTAAAAGTTATAATATTAGTTTAATTAATTAAAAGCATAATAAAATGAATTATTAGCAGTTCGGCACTTCTTTATTAAAGACCGCGCTACACTTTGCTAATAGCGACGAAATTGCTAAACGGTTATTATATAACGTAACTTTATATTATTAGCAAAATATAAATATTTAAATGAAATAAATGCTTACTTATGCGTGCTAACGTGCTAATTGCCGAGTGACTTTCTTTATCTCTTTATCGGTAATCGAAACGTATTTATCGCGAAGTATATCATTATTTTCTTTTTTATCTTTTCGCAAATTAAATTCTTTATAAACTTTTTCGTTTAAATTGAATGCTTTATTAACTTAATCGCTATTTAAGTATTTTCTATTATTGAATCTAGTTGTAAAAGAAGCGGCTTGCATAGTAAGATTATTTGCGTAAATGCTTCGATTCTTTTTAAAATCGATTAATAAATTGCTTAATAAATTAAAGAAAAGAAAAAGTACCGTTTATTTATAAGATTCTTTCGCATTTTAACTTATCGAGTTTTCTTTTTAGCTTTTAATGTTTAAGAATATTCTAGAGTTTGTTTTCAAATTACAAAAAGCTGATTAGCGGCCGCTTAATCTCGTCCTTTAGCTTTTCGAAGCTTATCTGCTTAAAGATCTTGTTTTAGCTTTGCTATACGAGCATTAGCTTTTATCGTATAAGGATTAGTTGATAATTAACTTCTTTTTAGCTTTTTTTTTTAAAAAAAATTAATAAATTAATAAAAGTTAAAATATTACGTAAAAAAGATACTTACTTTGCGCTTGTTAAAGTTTCTTAGCACCGGATTGCTTGCTGCTACGATTGCCGTCGTATCGGCCGCATTTTAAGAAAGACGTTTTTAATTAATAAATAGATTAATAAATAAGAAAATGATTCTTATTATAGATTTTTCAATCCTTTTTATCAAATTAAGCTAATCTGTATTTGTAATAATACTTTCTATCGAATCAAGCTGATAAGCGGCTATATTAAATAGTATTATAAAAAAGCTAAACGTTAAAAGTAATTGTTTAAAGTAAAATCAAAAGTAATAGAATAAAAGTATTAAAATTAAAAGTGAACTCGTACATTTTATTTTTAAAACATCTTAACGCGGCCGCTAGTGAATTCACGAGGTGATAAAGCAGCCGTAGCTAAGATAAAGCGGCCGCCTCGCGCAATTTTTACTTTACAAAGTAAAGTTTAATTCCTTTCTATTATTACTTAGTAATCAATTACAACTATCGCTTTCTTATTTGCTACGCTTTTAAATATAACGCTATTTATTGCTTTATAAGGTCGTCCTTTTCTTATTTAAAATTATCAATTTATTAATCGTAAACTAAATTATCGCGATTAAGTCTTTTTATTAATACTTTCAAATAGCCTCTTTATTAAACGAACCTTTGCTTTCGGACCGACCTCTTTCTACCGATATACTAAGCATTACGGCTAAAAGAGATAACGCAAGTCAAGATAAGTTAATTAATAAAGCAATTGAGAATCAAGCGATTAAAAGTCAAGCGGCTAAAGGTCAAGCGGCTAAAGGTCAAGCGGCTGAAAGTCAAGCGGCTAAAGGTCAAGCGGCTGAGGGTCAAGCAGATAAAGACGAAGCACAAGAAAGTGAAGCAGATACAATACGCGACGAAAGCGTAAAAGAAGAAAACTTAAATTTGCAAAGTAAATAAAGTAAATTTATATTTAATTAATCGGAGTATTATTAATACTTTTTCAATTACTTTGCTTAGCGCAAATCCTTATCTTTAGTCTAGTAAAGCTCAATTAGCTACGGATGCGCTAGACTTTACTTTTATTAAGCGCCGCGCTATTACAATTCGATAGCTATCCGGTTAGTATTTGATTAGTAAATTGATTAGTAAATCAATTGCAAATAGCTGATAAGCATTTACAGAAATTCTTAACTTTACTTTTGCTAAGCGCCGCGCTATTATAATTCGATAGCTATCCGGTTAGTATTTGATTAATAAATTAATTAGTAAATCAATTGCAAATAGTTAATAAGCATTTATAAAAATTCTTAAAACTTCGCGCGGTATTGCAAGTTTATAATAAAGAACCGATTTATCTCTGTCTTTTTTTCGCCGAATTTCTTAAGGTCAAGCTAATAAGTATTAATTACTTTATTAATTAATAATTGCTAATTTTTATTATTTTAAATAACGCTTTTTAAATACTAATAAACTCTCGCGCAAATACAAATTAGCACTTATCATCTTTTAGACTTCGATCCGGTAATGTTTTTAACTTATAATTAATAAATATTTATTAATTAAATTTTTCTTTAGCAAACGCAATCAGATTTACTTTAGCTATTTAATCCGAAATGAATAAAAGCATCGTTCTTAATAATACTAGCATAAGTATTAATAGCTTTTAATAAGTTTAATTTTTTTAAACTTTTTTCTTTCGTTCGCTAATTGTTTTAAAACTACTTTAAAAGCAATATAATAATCGACGAGCCAAGCGAGTGCATCAGCTTAGCTTTAAAACAAAGATCCGTTTTACGACTTAAATGCTAGAAACAATTCTTTTGCAGCTGCTGAACTTTCTTTTGCTTTTATTAGCAATCGTATTAAAAAAGCTTTCGCGCAAAAAGCTCTTAAAAGGTCTCTTATTGTCCCGGGCCTAATTATAGTTATAAAAACCGCGACGAAGACGATACTTTATAATAATATAGATGAAAAAGAGCAAAGCGATAATAAAGAAAACTCAATTAAAAATGATATTCTTTTTTCTTAATATAAAAGAGCTAAAAAATCACTCTCGACGGTTAAAGCTATTCGCTCCGTTCTATCAGCTAGCAAATCACTTTCGGCAACTAAAACTTCTTTTCGTTAAAAATCTAAAAAAAGCAAGTATCTTAAGAAATCTGCAATTGTTGCGAAAAAAAGAAGTTTAAGCTAACGAAAGCGCCGTCGTTATAAGCTAAAAAGTAAGTTCAATTAATTAATAAATTGATTCTCAAGTATAATTATTGATTTATATAGCTATTGCGTTAAAAGAGATCCGACGATACTAAAAAGGCACCGAGCTTTTTATTAAAAAGACTCTTTTCTAGCGTCTTATTCGAGAGATCACTTACGATTTTAAACAAGACTTTAAATTTTAAAGCGGTGCTTTAAAATGTTTATAAAAAGCTTCAAAAGCATTCTTCGTAAGAGAGTTTAAAAGTAAGTACTTATATATTTATTTACTAATCGATTTACTAATCGATTTACTAATCGATTTACTAATCACTTTTAGTAACGAACTTATATGCTATTTACGCTAAACGAGTAACGATTTAAAACAAAGATATAGCGTTAGTTAAGAAATTGCGGGAAATTATAACTAGAAGTTTTGTTTAGTAATTTTAGTTTATTATAATATAATGCAATGTAATTGTAAAGTATAACATATGTGATTAATAAATATAATAAATAAATATAATGATTAAGTAAAATTAGTAAATATTCGTAAATTCGTTTTATTTTTAGCGGCCTTATATATATTATTTTTAGCTGTCCCACTTTAAACCTATAAGGTTTCCTTATCCTTCGTAAGGAATTTGACTTAAAAAAATCCTCTTTATAAGGTTTAAAAAAAAAAGTCCCTTATCGGCCAAGACCCTATGGGGAGAATAGGGAAGAAAACCCCATAGGGCCCCCACCCCATGGAGCAGCCTAAGTAGTAATAATAATAATAGTCTTAAGATCATTATCGGACTAAATAATACTCGAAGCTACGAAAGCTATACGCTAAAAAAAGATTCGCTAAAACTTAAAAGCATTCCGAGCAAAATCAGCTCTTATTAAAAATAGCGTATAGATTTCCGTGCTTAATTTTAGCAATTCGAAGAAAGGATTTAACACTTTTAAACGTACCGATAAGCTCTTTAGATCTTTTAATAAGCTACGTATCGATAAAAAGGATATTAAAAGTATAAGAATCGTTAAGAGCGCGTTTAAGAGTACGGATATTATTAAGCTAAAGCTTTAGCCGATAACTCGAATAGCTTTAGCGATTTTAACGATAACCGACGAAAAAGAAACGAAAAAGATTAGTAAAGAGATCGAAGACACGGATACGAAAGAAGTAAGAACAGCCTTTTTAAACTATTAAAAAGATTCGGAAATAGACTTTTAAAAGACTTCGGATTCGGAAATAAGCTTTTTAAAGACTTTAAAAAAAGACGGATCACCGGCAACTATATCGATAATCTTTTACCGATTAAATTATTAATTAAGTATAGCACACTTGCGTATAGCACTTTAAGTGCTTTTAACGATAATAGAAACGATTTCTTTAAGCTAAAAGCAACGGACTTTTACTTAAAAGCAAAAGAGTTAGCTTTGTTTATAAAAAGCTTTTTTAAAGAATTAAAGTATTCGAGACTCGACGATAACTTTAAGATTTAATTAAATATTTTCGCTAATTAAGCAAGTCGATACGGCTTGATATCCGACGACTATTTAATAGCGTTTTTAATTATGCTTACGAAAGAAGCTATAATCTTTTATTATAATCATATAATCAAAGCTAAGCTTTCGACGTTTAAAGCAAACGCTATTGCAATAAAAGACTACTTCGAGATTGATTATTAGCAGCAAGCAAAATACGATCGTTAAAAGGAAATTTCGCTAGATTTAATTAACAAAAAAAATCTAAAGACTTCGCTTAACAAATGCTTTAAAAAGCTCGCTAAAGAGCTTAAAAGCATTTAAAGCTTATTACGACCAAGTTTAAAAGACGATAAAAGTCTTGCCGATAAGCTGTATTCAGCTTATAAAAACGTGCTAAAAACGATTATTACGCGAATAAACCTTGCTTTTACTTTTACTATTATAATTGCCGATATCCGATAAGCAATTGCGTTTGCAATTAAAACCTTTCGACTTGCTAAAGCGAGTAGAGCTTACGCGAGCTTTAGCGAGCCACACGATCACACTTGCTTTTAACATACCTTAAAAGCTGACTCCGATTTAAACGAAGAATACAAATGCTTTATTTAAGACCGCTAATACTTCGAAAGTAAAAAAGCTGTTAAAGCTATTAAAAGTGAAAAAAAGTGTTTTATTTATAAGAAGCTAAGTTGCTAAAGCACTTATCATATCCTCGACGAAAAGAAAGCATCCGTCGCTAAGTTCTAAAGCTTTAAAAACGCAAAAAAAGTAACGAAAAGCAAATTTTCTTAATACGTAGCGTCGATCGAAAGCTTGCTACTTGTATTTACGGAAGAAATTGATTAGTTTATCGCAAGCTTATTAAACGAGCTATTCGAATCGAGCAGCTACGCTAATATATCGAAAGGTTTTGTGATTACTTATAGCACTTTTAACGCTAACGAAATATATAAACAATTAAAGATTCAAACGGCATTTTACGCTTTTATTAATTAAGTAGAGACTTAAAAGATGCCCGAGCAAGATTTGCGTTTGCTTGCGAGCAAAGCAAAAACTTATATAGCTTTTAAATACTTAGAAAACGTATTTATAAGCTTTATAATTGATAGCGGAGCAGCTAATTTTTATACCGTTAGCTTGCTTTAATTACGAGCACTTTAAAAAAAGTATTTCGAAGTCTAATTAAATATATCTCGAGCAAAAGAAAAGTCCGTTAAATACGGTATCGGCTCTACTACTTTTATTAAAGCAATTACCTTAAAAACACTTTTAAGTTAAATAGAGTTTTACGTTATAAAAAGCGACGTACTTTTCTTATTTTTATTAATTAATATAAACAAGCACAAAGTGATCTTAAATAACTTGCGGAACGTATTAATTTAAAAGAAAAAAGAAATACTAATAATAAAGATGTTTAAGCACGTATAAATGCTATTAAGTAAAAAGCACGTTGCTACTTATTATAGCATCGAAAGCGAGACCGTCTACTGCTACTTTATAAAAGAGCAATTGAAAACCATTTATAAGCGTTTTAGCTACTCTTTAATAAGTCGATTTGCTATTGTTCTTAAGAAGGCTAAGCACGAATTCAAACGGGATTTGTTTTATAATATTTAAAAGTTTTGCTATTACTATTAAGTATTCGGACGCTTTTCGAAAAGGTTTAATATTAAACTTAAAAATAATATTAATTTTAATAATACGGTATACGTCGATATAATGCACTTTAATAGCAAAAACGTATTGCACGTCGTTTGCGATTCTATTAACTTTTAAGCCGCTACCTTTTTTAAAAGCATATTCGCATAACACTTATTTAAAAGATTCAATCGATATTAAGTCAATACTTACGTCGGACTTTTTATAAACGTCGTACACGATCTCGAAACTAATTTCAATTCAGCAACGTTTCGAAGCTACTTTAAAAATATTAACAGCACTTTAAAGCAAATGCTTATAAAAGCTTATTATAACGTCGAGCTAATAAAACGCTATTACGTTTTTATGCGACGCGCTTTTAAGATCGTTATAAAAGAGCTTTTAAAAGCTTTAAAAAAAGATCGGCTTTAAATAGCTATTAAAGCTATTAACGATACGGCGGGACTTAATAGCTTAATCTTTACGCTTTTTATTTTTAATACTTTACTAAAGCTAACGGAGCAAGATCGACTTGCCGCGTCTACTTAAGAGCGTGCTGCTGCTATTAATAAAGCTATAAAAGAAGTACGAAAATGCTACGCCGCGAAGCAAGTTAAAGACGCGCTTAAGAAAAAGAATAGACTAATTACAAAGCATACTTTAAACCTTTTTATTAGTTTATAAATACTCGTATAGCGGGAAAACTGAAAGTAAAAAGGCCCTTTTCAATTGCTTAATAAGTAAAGGTATACGTGCACAAAAGCATATTCGAAGCTTACGGAATTCAAGTCTACTTTTATAAAACTATATTACTTTAAAGTTAAAAAGCTATTAAAAGAGTTATAAGTATTAAAGATAAAAATGAAAAAAAATTAAAGCGAAAGCGAAAAAAAGCTAAAACCGCGAAATTCGCTTAAACTTTAACATTCGCTTAATCTATCGAAGTCGCTTAATTTAAAAAGCTCGTTAAGATTAGCAAACAGCCTCTTTAACCTTTAACTTATTAATCCTTAAAAGTCAATAATACTAATAATTTAAATACTTTATTAAAAGTACGATCTTAATATCTCGACCGTGCTTAACGAAAAGAAAGACGATTTTTACGCTTTATTTACTAAAGACTCCGAAATATTTATTATCGATAAAGAACGCCAAAACTATAAGCTTTTAGTTAAGCTACGAGCCGAGAAAATCATCAAAAGCCTTAAGGCATCGTTTTAAAAGTCTAAAGCAAAAGAATTAATAAGATTAATAGCTTAAAGCATCTTTTAAGTAATCTCGAGCATCGATCTACGTGCTAAAAGCGCTAAGATTTTCGGATTTAAGTTTATTAATAAAATCAAAAGCAAAAAAACATTTACGTTATACGAGAAGTTTTATATAATAGTTTAAGCTTTTCAAAATAAAAGCAAGACGAAAGTACTTACCGAGTCATTTACGATGCAACGAGCGAGCTAAAAACTTTATTATGCTTTAGCTTTTTCTTTAATAAAAAATTACAAGTGTCAAGTTTATAATAAAGATATTACGCAAGCTTACACTTAATTAAGCACGAAGCTCATTCGAATAATCGTCGTGCGATCACTTAAAAAAATCACTTATCGATTTTCTTTCGGCACTTTATTCTTTATAATTAGCCTTTTATACGGCATCTTCGAAGCAAAGACGCATTAGTATAAGCGTTTTTTCGAGCATTTTATAAATAACTTCGGCATAAAGCAATCGAGCTTTAACTCTTGCTTTTTTATATCGATTAATAAAAATCAATTGAAAATAGCTGCTTTATAAACGAACGATGTTCTTATAGTTATCAATCGAGCTATAAAAGCAAAAGAAGAAAAAGAGTTAGTTAAATTTAAGCTAAAAAGTAAGGAAATAAAGTCTTTTATATACGCCGAACCGATGATTTTTAATAGATGCAAGTTATCTTTAAATAAAAACGGGTTCGGATTATTAATTAAGCAAAAAAGACAAAGTAAGAGGCTTGCCGTAATCAAGCTCGATTCAGCAATATAAGCTAAAAAGTACTTAAAGCAACGTGCTCGAAAAGCGTATTTAGCTATTATTTGCTACTTAAAAGCATCTTGCGCTTTATCGATAACTGCTTAGTATTAAAAACCGAAAGACGAAGATTACAAAGCCTTTAATAAAGTGATTTAATAGTTGATCGATCACTTAATCCGAAAGATCTATTACGTGCTTTTAGATTTAAAGATTGCGAAGCTTTTCGTATTCGTAAACGAAGCGTTTACTAATAACGTTAACCTTAACTCTTAAATCGGTTTCGTAGTTATCTTTAGCAATAAGGCTTACGTAAGTGAAAACGAATTCATTTTAACGAATAATATTTTTTATTAAGTATTATAAAAGTGCAAGAAAATAATAAAAGCAATATTAGCCTTTGAGCTATACGCTATATTTTTAAGTATCGATATAACTATTGCTATGTCAACCACTTTTACTTAAATCATAACTTAGCTAAGAATCTTTAATTTCTTCGTAGTAATATGCACTAACTTTTATTCGCTTTACGAGTGTATAATAAAGCTAGAAACTATTAAAAAGAAGCGCTTTATAATCGATATTATAGCTATTCGAAAGTCATACGAGAAGCGAGAGCTTTTTAAAGTACGCTAGATCGGAAGAAAATCTAATTTTGCTAAAGCTATAACTAAAATCGAAGCTAATACCTTTTTGCAAGAGCTAATTTTAACTAATACCTTAAAAGTGCAAGTAGATAGATAAGTAGTATGGTGGAGTTGGGGCTTTGTATTTGTTTTGTCCATGTATATAGTACTGATGCTAAGCACCTTTATCACGTGGGTGCGCTGCATGCTTTGGCCCTGCTAAGCACGTGGTTAAGTCACGTGCAAGCTCTTATATAAACGAGTAGTTAGTTCTTCCTTGAATTAGCACAACATCATTATACAATATAATACACGTATTTACAGCGCACACTCGAGTGTCCTTCGATCGTCTTTCTTCTTTCTTTTTATTCACTTACGATTCTATTATAGCTATATTTATATATATCTCTTGATTTAACGTTAAGTATATATCGGAGCTTTTCTTTTTTATATATATTTAATGACTTACGTAAAGAATCGAATTAAAGGTTGGTCTTTATACTTTTTTCAAACTTGCTTCTTTTGCGAGAAGCTATATATTCGGAGTTTACGTCATACGCTAAGCTATTGACTATATGCTTTTGCGATGCTCTTTCAAAGAGTATTCGATATACGCTAAGCTAATAGTTAAGTGCTTTTGCATATAAGCTTCGAAGCTATTGCTTTAAAAGCGATCTTTCTTTGATTTATATTCGTCGAGCATATTATTCGATATGCTCGATAAGTACTACTTAAAAAGTCGTTATTTTAATTCGAGGATCGAGCTAGCTAAAGTTTAATTCGGTATTTATAAAATTCTATTCACTTAAGCTACTTTGCAAAGCGATACGCCCGAAGTACTATTTGTTTAGTATACTTTACTCTTTTCGATTTAATATCGATTTTAATACGAGTTTATTGATTTTTTTTCTTTAAAAGAATAAGCAGTAGTTAAGTACCGGAAATATCGCGTTAAGCTTAAAAGGTTGAAAATTTAACATTTGCTTCGCAATAAAGATTACGTATAAAAATCTCGAATTGCTTTCGAACATCTTTCGCTTTAATAAATAAAAAATATAATAAGCGGAAATAAGTATTATACAATTCGAAACCATTTCGGTATCGCATTATATTAAAAGCAAGCTATATGCTTGCACGAAAGCTCGGCTATTACTTGACTTCGTTTCTATTTCAATACATTTAATCTCGGCAATTACTTTTTCGCTTATTCGAGTTTTACGTTTAAAAATCAAACATATTATTAATATCATTTATTATATCGATTTAGTTTCGACTATTTAGCTCGACGCGATCGACACTCGACTCTTTAATAAATTACTTTCGACGCATTAAGATCTTATATCTTTATAATATTTTTTTATATATTTAACATTTATTATAAATTATATTTATTTCATTTTTATTATTTATTTATATTTATATCATTCTCGTTCTTTTTTTGCATCCGTTTCGAAACACTTTTACATTTTAATCGACATTTATCAACTTAACTTAACGAGCTTACGTTAAAGCTTTCGAAAATTAAAAAAAGCTATGACTTCTTCGATTTAAAAAGATTTCGGATTTAACGAAAATGCTATTCGCAAGTTAATCGAAAACGAAGTGAAAAAGATTTAAGCTTTTTTATTTTTCGTAAATGCTTCGAATTACGTAAGTATTCGTAAACCTTTTTTTAAACTTAAAGCTTTCGGAATGCTTGCTTTCGATAAAGCTAATATTACGGATTATATTCGCTAGCTCGAACGAGCGTTTAAAAATTACGGTATCGTTATCGATTCGAAGAAAAAGCAATACTTTGCTAAGTATAATATCTTTAGCCCTTTCGGTTATAATATACGTTATAATATCGAAAGCTTCGACGGCTTTTCGGACTTGAAAGTGACTTAAAACGACTTTAAATCGATAGTTAAAAAAAAGTATAAAGCTTTCGACTTAATTAAGTAGAAAGATAATATTAGCTTTTTAAACGACTTAAGCAATAAGTGGATAATAAAAGAAAGAGCTTCTAAAGCAAAGCTTTTATAATTCACCCGCTAGTTCAATCTTATAAGCCTTGCTTGCTTCGCTAATAAAGATATTATTAATAAGCAATTGAAATAAAAGTTCTTTAATTGTTTATTATTATTAATATAAAATCGGACTTAAAAGAACGTCAAACTTAAAAAAGATCATTTGCAAACGTATAATATAATGTATATTATAATTAGCGACTTAATTAAGCAAAAACAAATTATTATAAAACGGATTAAAAAATACGGCTACGCCGAGATCTTTAAAGCTTTTTCTTATTATAACTTTTATTAAAACGAGAACTTTCGTTTTTAAGTACCGTTTGTTATTCTCGAAAGCAAGCGAAACTTATACGTTTCGCTTTTTTATAGCACTTACTCCGATAATACTTATGCTCTTCTTTTTCATTGCGCAAGCATTACCGTTGCAAGTTCGATTACTTCGTTTATCGATCTTAATTTAAAAATCAAAGCTTTTATAAAACAATTAACGAAAATTAATATTTATTTAAAACTTATCGATAGCTTCGCTTTCGTATTAAAAAAAGCTTATATAAACTTATTAAAAATAGCTTAATACGAAGAGACTTAAGAAATCGCTTTGCATCGGGTTTACGAGATTAATACGGCTAATACTTATTCGAATCGAAGCTACGTTATATCGAAAAAGAAACGATTTTTAAACGATTTTACGTGCATTTTCTATTAATACTAGCAGACTTTTAATTTACTTAACTATTAACAAAAGCTTTACAAAGACTAAAATCAATGCTATTTGTTTATGCTTTAATACGAACTTGCTTTTTATTTTAATAAAGCGGACTTAATGTATATAAAATTATATCAAAAAGAAATACTATCGATCTTATTTTAATTTCGAAACAACACTTTTAAGTACGAGCAAGTTCTAAAAAAGGTTCGTAAGATAATAAATGATTTTAATCTTAAGCGTCGTTATAAAGCTTTAAAAGCATAACGAAAATTTATTAAAAAGACTATACGAAAACGTATTAAAACGCTTATTCGAATAGCTAACGGCGGCAATGCGAAAGCTTTTCGTATTAACGATTTTAATACTTCGGATATAATTCGTTAACGATGCATTATATCAACGGATTTATATGCTTAAGTATTTAATACGAAAGCTATTATTGCATCGATAAAAACTCGAGCGCGCAACGCAGCTTTTCGAGTTACGCTATACTCGTTAAAAAACGCTTTTTTAATAAAAGTAAAAGTCTAATCTACTTATAGCTAGCTTAAAGTTACTTTCGCTAAACTAATAGAAATAAATAAACTCGAGCCCGCTTATACTGCGATTCTTAATTAAAACGCTTTACGATTAAAAAACTTACGAAATCTGCTCGTTATACTGTTAAAAACTTTTAAAGTTACACTTAAACTTAAAGCTAAGCCTTTTAAAACTATTAAATTATACAAAAAGCTTAGCAAAATGATCTTTTCTTTAAGAATAGATTACGAAGCGACTCGTATTAAGCTTTTAAAAAAGCGCGATTTGCTTAAGAACTTAACTTTTAATAAGATTATTGCGTTCTTCGTTATTCTTTTTATTTTTAAACGATCTTTTTTCGAAAGTATAATCGATAAAATAATTTAGCAAACTTTTATTAGCGAAAGCGCTATTAACTGCTTTTAAACTATAGTTAGCGTTGCGAAAGCTTTAAAAGATTACTTGATTATAAATAGCAAGCTTATACCGAAAGCGACGAATGATCCGATAAAAAACAAACTTGCTTCGAAGCTTTAACGATCTATTTAAAAAGAAAGTAATGTTTTTTTATTTAATAACGATCCATTTTGCAAAGTTACGAATCGCTTTATTAATAAAGCGCTTTATTATAAGAATTTATTTTCTTTTTTTTCTTTTGCTATTTCGATTCACGACCGAATCACCGATAAAGCAGACCTTATATAAGTCTTTACCCGATTAAAACAGATTTTATATCGAGATATTATTATTTAACGGTTTTAGCTTAAACGCTTATTCGAATTCTTTTAAATGATTAAGCTTTAATTA
The DNA here is from genome assembly GCF_022702325.1 of Drepanopeziza brunnea f. sp. 'multigermtubi'. NCBI lineage: Eukaryota > Fungi > Ascomycota > Leotiomycetes > Helotiales > Drepanopezizaceae > Drepanopeziza > Drepanopeziza brunnea. Next base: position 372,106 of record NW_027094080.1, on the reverse strand, counting down.
TAAAAAAACATCCGTAATAACTAGATTAAGCACCGCCGACGTAATACGCTTCTCGTAACCGAAGCGCTTTCGATTTAAAAACGGTTTTATTTTATTTTTATTATCGGCTTTATTTCGATTCTTTTTACAGTTATATTTTATAGTGTTTTTTAATTCTAATATCTTTTTTTCGATTAGTTTACTTGTAAAGATCGGCGTACTTTACGGACCGCAAACAAAAGTAATACGGAACTTTTTTTAACGGAAATCGGCTTTGCTTCGACGTTTGATTAGCTATTTTTTAAATACTTTTATTATTATTCGCTAACTCTTAAAGTTATTATTAATATACTCGAATAGTCTTTAATTATTAATACGCGAATTACACTCGATATAAGTACGAAAGTTAGCGTTATTATTTACGACGCTATAATTAAATTCGAAATCTTTATAGCTTACGATTAAAAGATAAGCCTTCGAATAATCATCGATTTATTATCGCGCTTTATCGAATACACCGATAATATGTTTATCAACATCGAAAGTATTACGATCCGTACTCGATTCTACGTTATAAATTCGTTAAAGTTTCGACTTATACTCGATTACTCGTTTATACGTAAAGCAAGAATCGGTTTTCGATACTTTTCGAATTATAAAAATAACTTTATTATTACGATAATTACTAATCCGTTTACGAGCTAAGTTACTTAAGCTAAAGTGAGCGATAAAACGAATTAATACAACGAAGCTATCGATCGCTTAAAAGAACAAAGTATAAGCTTTATTTACTACGATAAGTCTTCGAGTAATAGCGGCAGCGACTCGGAAAACTAATAATCGGCCTCGTTAAAAGCGCTAAAGTCGGTATATTAAAAGCTTCTTGCTTTTCGCTTAATTTCGAAAGCGAAACGTTACAACATCGAAAAAGAAACGACTTTATTATTTAAAAGCAGTTTATCGATATTCTTGCTTTTACGGAATACGATCTTTTAACAATTTGTTAAATAGATACCGTTAGCATCGATAACCTTATAACCCGCTATTATAATCATATCGATTATTAAAATTCGATACTTTATCGGACTCGAAAAAAGATCTTTTCGAACTCGGCCGAAGTATTCGGTATATATAAGACTAAAGACAAAAAGATTAAGCTAGTTAACGAAGCAGACGGCGTAAGAATAGCATTAAATAGCAAAGTTGATTAATATAAGCTATCGAAAGCTAAAGATACGTTACAAAAGCAAATAAAAGAATATAAGCAATACTTTCTTTCGCGCATTATCGATATACCGAAAAGCTTTCGAATCACACTTGAACGCATAGCGAACTTAAATATCGGTAATACATTACGGCTTAAAAAAAAGGATTTATTTGAAAAAATAATATTAAGCAAAAAAAAATCAATTGCATTCGCTTAATAAAAGTGCGATAAGTTTTACGACGACGTTTTACTACCGATTAAGCTTAAAATTATCTTACACACGGCTTAGCAAGCTCTTAACTATTCGTATTCGAAAGCTTTATAACTTATTATTATTAAAATGCTTTAAGACAAGCTTAATAAAAGAGTTTTAAAGTATTGCGAAAGACCGTATCGGAATTAATAATTTTTAATAATTAAAAAGCAGCCGAGCTAGTACCGACTTATTAATTCAGCAACTTTACTTAATGCAATTATACGGAAAGACGTTAATCTACTTTTAATTATAAATGAGTTTATTAAAAAGTTTTTTAATTGCTAGATAGCTAGCTTAATCGACTTTTATTCGAGCTATAATCAACAAATACTTTATTAGTCGAATAAAGACTTTACCGCTTTTTTTACACCGTTAAATCTTTTTCGATGCATTACCTTTTTGCAAAGTATTATAAACTCGATAGCTTAATTCGTCCGAACAATTAATCTTATTTTAAATCTTTTACAACTTAAAGTCTTTATGTTATTTATCGACGATATTAAAGTAAAAAGATTATAAACGGATTATTCCGACGAAAAAGCACTTTCGAGTATACGCCGATTCGTGCTCGAACACATTTAAAATATTAATAAAACTTTAAAACAGATTAAGCGCGCTAATGCTATAATCGAAGAAAAATCATAATTTTATCGAAATAAAATAAATATAATAAAATTCGTATGCAATTCGAAAAGTCGAGAATCCGTTACGAATAAAATTATTAAGATTAATAATTAAAAAACCTTCGAAAACGTTATTAAAATTAAAGGATTTTTAAGCTTTTGCTTTTACTTTTATATTTAAGTTAAAAGATTCGTATATATTGCTGACATTTTTTATAACTTTATAAAAAAAGATATAGATTAATAATAGATTAAAGCGCATTCGAAAGCTATACGAATGTTATAAAACGCTTTAACGACGGCTTCGGTTTTGATCAAGATCGATTACGAAGATTAAAACAAAGAAATAGTAATAAAAACAAACGCTAGCTTAAAAGAATAAAGAAAATATATCGGTTAACGCAAGATTATTTTTAATAAAGTGCAACCGGCTCGGTACGAGTCCGAAGCTTAAACAAAAGCAAAACGGAATTACGATGCTATTAAACGAAAGTGCCGTAGAGTATTTAAAGTCTTTAAAAAACTTAAGCTATAAATTATTAAAATACACTTTATCTTCGAAATTAACGCTAAAGTGCTCGTTGCTTAGCTTCGACGAAAAGCTATCGATATACTTTCGGCCTTGATTATACGCTAATTAGCTTAAATTAATCTTTTCGACTTTAAGGTCCGATATATCTTTAATAAAAATTATACCGCTGCTAATGCACTATCGAAATAGCTATAGCACTTTAATAATTCAAGCGAAAAGAATAAAAATAAGTTCGATAATAATTTGCTAGCCGATTTAAGACTTATTAAAGCTCGAAACGGCTTCGAAAAACTTTCGACGAACTTTTTAATAAATATTCGTTAATTTATTTTTAAAAACATATTTTAACGCTCGAAAGAAGCGGAGAATGCAAACTTAAACGAGTTTAACGACGATTACGATTACGAAAGTCTTTTAAACTTAATTAAATACTTTTCGAAATTAATTCGAATAGCTACTTTTTTAACGACCTTGCGAAGACTTAAAAACTTAAATAAAATAGAATACCGTAAGTTTAAAAGAAAAGCTATTAAATATAAAATAAACGATAAAAAACTTTAAAAACTCTTAACGAAGAATTTTCTTTTTCGATTAATAATTGATAAGCTTTCGATTAAAACGGATATTATTACGGCTTATTATAATAAAAGTAATTATAAAAGCCGTAAATCAACTTACTATTGTATTTCTTAACGTTATTTTTAAAATAAATGCTATACGGACGTTAAACGATTCGTTAAGACTTATAAAGAATGCTAGCATCGAGCAATTAATAAGCTCGAAAAGCTATTGTATTTTATTCGATTTAATAGCTTAATAAAACGCTAAACTATCGATATTACTTATCTACTTGCACGCAATAGCAAAAGCTATTTAATTATTATTAAAGATAATATAAGTAAATAAGTCGAAGCGAAAGCGATTCGGACTCGAGATTCGCTTTCGATAGCTAAGTTTATTTAAAAAGATATTATTTGCCGCTATAAGATTTTCTTTTAACTGATAATCGACGGAAGTTCGGAGTTTAAAAAAGAAATAATCGACTTGCTTAATAATTAAAGAATCAATCGAGTCGTAGTCTTAGCATATTACTTTTAAGCGAATAAAATAATAAAACGCGGTTACGGACTAATTAAAGACGCATTAAATAAGCTTGAAAGCACTGATTAGATTGCGCAATTGCTAGCCGTTTTATTCGCCAACCGCACTTTAGTATATACTTTTACCGGATTCACCTTTTTTTATATAATATATAATAAAAAAGCAATGCTTCCGATTAAGACCCGAATCTAGTCTTAAGCTACGTTATTTTAAGAGCTAATAATTAATCGTGCTAAGCTTATCGAGTTAAAAGTACGCTAATTTCGGATGCGAAACGAAGACGCTATAAAAGCTATACTTAAGAAAACCCGCTGCCGCTAAAAAAGAAAAGATGCTTTTAATAATAAAAAAAACTTTCGAATTAGACTTTTAAAAGTAAGTGACTTAGTCTTTAAGCACGACTCGATACGTAAAGTAAATATGTTTAACGTTAAAAAGCTAGATTTTCGATAGCTTAGCTTTTATTAAATTTCGTCGGTAAATATAAAAGGATATTATAAATTGAAAAAGCTAAGAAAGGACGAAGCTTTATTAAATAAAACATTTATTAACAATCGATTAAAAAAGTTTTACGTACGATATACCCTTAAAGCGTCACTACTTCGTTTTAAGCTTTATACAAAGAGATCTTTAGAATAGCTTTTATTAAATAAAGTAGCCGAATCCGGCCTTTAAATCAAGCGCTTAAATAAATTTATTATTCGATTACTTAGCTTTATAAAAGAGCAACGAAGCTAATACGCAAAAGTCTTTATAAGCAGTAATAAAGAGAATGATTAAGTTATAAAAGCATGATTATACGTAAAAGAAAGACGAGTTTAAATTTGATTTTTAATTTTTTCTTTATTTAAGTTTAGTTTTCTTTGTTTTCTTTTTTCTTATATTTTTTTTATTTCTTTTTTTATATTAAAAAGCCTTACGTTATCATACTTATATGCTCTCGATCTATTATATACGAGCATATTATACATACAAAGCGGACCTTACTCGGAAGCTGATTAAGAAAAGCATACGAAAAATCTATTGCATTAATTACTTAGCAAGCTGCTAATACGCGATAAAAAACTTTTCCGATTTTACAACTTAAAGCTAAGTAAAATAATGCGAAAGCCTTTCGCAATACCTTAAGCACTGCTTTTACTTTTCGAAATCTTATTAATATTATTACGATTCGAACCTTTTATAAAACTACAAGTATTACTACGACTAAAACCTCGCGAAGAAGAACCACCGGTATTATTGCGATTAAAAACTTAACGAGCACTTTAGCGAAGCTTCTTCGCAATAAAAAGTGCTAGCGATTCCGAAGATAAAAATGAAAAAAACGAAGACTTTTCGGCAATCTATTATAATCAAATCGAAAAAGAATTATAAAAAGTTCGTAATATACACTTACGCGATTAAAGAAGTTACTTAGCAAAGTATTGTTTCGATCTATTACAATTAAGATCTGACGCAACAAGTCTAGCGAAGCTAGATCGGCGATAATAGCGGCGGCAAATAAGCGTAACGCCGAGACGAAACTTAAGCTAGCTAAAGGACTTTTAGCATTAACGGCGGCAAAAGAAGCAGCGGCGACACGGGCTTGAAAAGAAGAAGAAGCATTATTAACACGAGAAGCAAGAGCACGGCGAGTCTTTATAAAAAGGTTATTTATAATTGTGTTTTTACGAAAAACGTCGTCGGCCGTCTTAGTTTTATTATTTATAACTGTCATCGCATCTATTAAAACTATACCGATATTAACGACTTTTGCGAAAAGCTATCGAATCGGAGTTAAAACGAATATAAAACGAAAAGTAAAATAACTTACGAAGATGCAAATCGATTTAATAGCACGGCAACGCTCGCATTTAATAAAAGTATCGAAAGAAAAGATGCACCGACTCGCAGCATTATCGATAGTTCGGCTTGCGTAGCTTACGCACCGAAAGCAAATCGAAAACATAATGATTAAAAGAAGTTAATAGATAATAAGTGTTAAAAAAAAGATAAAAAGATATAAAGTTAATATAAAAAGAAAGTTGATTATTTATAACAAGACTTCGAATATATACTGCCGCTTTTGTTTTCTTTATTACGTTACCGCTTTAAGCCTCGCGCTATTATCGATTCGGCAATGCGTTACTACTTGACCGCTTAAACCGGCGTACGTTTATTTTAACGATAATATTAACGCTCGAGTTAATATTATTCTTATAATTAAATAAATAAGCTATAAAAGATATAAAAAAGAGTTAGACCCGAAAGATTATTTTGCATTTTCGTTGCTATTTTTATTTTTTTTATTATATTATATACGCTTCGTATTAACATCGATCCGACGATGCATTATTAAGTAGTATTTTAAGACTATATTGCGACCGTGCAATTCGATTATATACTCGTCTTGCAAACCTAACCTTACTACTTTAATAAGAAGTAGCTCGAAAGCGAGTCTGATTCGAAAAAAAGACGTATATAATAGAGTTAAAGCTTTATATTTGTTTTGTTTATATATATAATACTAATGCTAAGCACTTTTATCACGTAAGTGCGCTGCATGCTTTAGCTTTGCTAAGCACGTGGTTAAGTCACGTGCAAGCTCTTATATAAACGAGTAATTGGTTCTTCTTTAAACTAGCACAATATTACTACACAATACAATACACGTACTCACAGCATATACTCGAGTGTTCTTCGATCGTCTTCTTTCTTCTCTTTTATTTACTTACGATTCTACTATAGCTATATTCATATATATCTCTTGATTTGACGTTGAGTATATGTCGGAGCTCTTCCCTTCCACAGTAGAAAAGCCGTTGTAAGAGAAGAAAGAAGGAGATTGTTTTTCTTTTGTTTGATTACTTTTATTTAATTACCTTCCTTCTTTTTTCGATCGATATAATAGTTGGCAAAGCATTGCTTGCCAAAAAGAGAGTTGCCGGTGTCGGTATATCTATATCGACCTTAGCTAGCTAATAATAGTAGTTAAGGAAGCTTACCCGTGAATTATAGTTCACGAGCCACTTAGCATGCTTCGCTTAGCATATTAGCAGTCAAAGGACCTCTTTAACTTGACAAGTAAGCTTATTAGTTAGCTAGTGCACGTGATTCCTTTTAATTATATAAAAAGAATCAGCTCCCTTAAGCCTTAAGGAGCAAACAGAATTCAAATACTTTATCAACCGAGTGTTTTGCAATTGCAAGTACTTTAACGAACGTTACGACCTTACGAATATATTCCTAATCGCTTAGAAGCAATCTAACAAAAATGAAAGTAAATGAACTTTTATTTTAAAAACGGTAATTGCTTCGCTTAAATCGAATAACGAAATGGTTTTGAAAAACTCTTAACGATAAAATATATACTCAATGCAATTATTATTAGTGATAAAAGTGTTTTCGAATATATTTAAAAATTAAAAAGCGAAAGCGTGCAAAGATTTTTAAAAAAAATTAAAAAGAAAAGTTTTTAAAAAAAGCTTTAATAAAAAATGCGGCATGCTAAAGTAAAAAAAATAAAAAATAAAAAAAGGTAAGAAATAAAATAAAAAAGTAAAGATCGTAATGTAGAAGCATCTAAAAAGATATGCCGTATAAAAGCCCGGCTTTAAGGCTAGACCTTATAGTCTTATAAAAAAGTGCTAAAAAAAATGGGTGGAAAGCTTATTGATTGTTTTAGCTAAGAGATATATGCCTTCTTATAAAAGATAAGTCCGTCTAATGCGGCTTTAATAGCTATAGCAAGTACTTTATCAAGTAAAGTATTTATATCCGTCCTTCTATAAAATAAATAAGCGCTTTCGCTTATTATTAAGCAAGAAGAAAAAAGAAAAGGTATAAAAAAAAGAAAAAGATTTAATATATAAAAAAAAGATAAGTATTTTATCTTTAAACTTTAAATATTTAAACTACGCTTTAATAGCTTTTTTATAATCTTTTTCCGTGCTTACGTTTTTAATTTCTTCGTTTTCTTTAAGCTAAAAAAGTCTTTTTCTTTTACCAAAGCTAATATAAAACGATAACGTGCTAGCAATAGCATTTTTAAAAGTGAAAGAGCGCGTATTATTTTTACGTTTATTGCCGATTATATTATTAATAAATATGAACTTAGCCGACGAAAAGTTAGCGAAGCCGAAATAAGATCTAAAGCTATTAATTAAGTCGTCTTCGTCTTCGAGCAAGTTATTTAAAGCTTTTATAGCTTTATTAAATGCGCGGTTTAAAGATTTCGATTAAAAAGATAACGCTTTAAAATCGTCGATTTAACTCGTAAATTATAATTTACAAATAGATTTCGCATTTTTTAAATTAATTTTTACACTTAAATCGAAGTCGTTAAAAAACAACTTAATCGATCGCATACTTTTTTTAAAATCTTTTAATTTATTAGCGTTTATAAAGTCGTTAGCTCGGCGGCTTTTGCTTTTAAAAAAAGACTTAGCTTCGTAAGTCTTAGCTTTAGCATTTAAAATAATAGCAAATCCTTTTTTAAATGCCGAAAACAACTTTTTTTTATGCTTAATAAAGTGTTCTTAAAACTAAGTTCGAGATATAATAAAGATAGCGATTAATTCTTTTATTACTCGAAGTTCGTTTTAATTTATTTTTTCGATTAAAGCTTTCGATACGTAATTAACGTAATTTAATTAGATTATAACGGCGAAAAGTTAGCTTGATTTATTAATAACTTTTTATCGAAAAGTTAACGGCATGCGTTTTAAAACGATCGTATAAGCGTACTTTACAAAGCTGATTTTATTTTTTAAGATATTATCGTTTAATAAAGCGATATAATTATTAAAGAAAATTGCTTATTCGCAAAAAGAATTTTAAAAAGCGTTTATATTTAAAAAAACACTTTGTTTCGTAATAACGGATATAAAAGTAGCGAGATTATTAATTATAACGAAAGGTTGGCGTAGCGCAATATTTTTAAAAGCATCTAAAGTCTTCGACTTAAGTTTAAAAGCTTTTTATTTAATAATCTTTTTAAAAGTTATATCGTAAGTATAGCTTTTAAGCTAAATAACTAAGCTTCCGATTTAACTCTTTACGCTGTAAAGCATTAAGTAATAGTTTAAAACTTTATCTTTTATTCGTAAATTACGATTTACAAATCGTTTAATATTAGCGTCATGCTTAATCGTAATCATTCGAGCATTATTATTGCATTTAAAAAGCTAAAAAGGTTTCGAATAAGCAATAAGCTTATAGTTTCCGTCTTAGCGATTAAGTAAAGCGGCAAAGTATAGCTTATAATAGCTTCGAAAGACTTGCTAAATTAAAAAGTAAATTATATTAAAAAGTATATTAATCGAAGCTTTTTTTAAATTACTAGTTCGAAAGTGGTGCAAGTATATCTAGATCTTTTTATTTATAATAATAAAAAAAGTTTAATTGCCGTGCTTATCGTTTAAAAAAAAAGCTTTTAATATAAGCTAAACTTTCGTATAACTACTCGCATTTATAATATTAAGGAAGCTGTTTTTTTAAGCGGTGCTTATTAAGTTAGTGCTTTAGTTTAGCTTATTAAAAAATATCGGCTTAGCTTTAAACTTAAAAAAGCTTAAGCTAAATATTCTTTTAATTAAAGTATTGCTTTTAGTTTTAATAGCGAACATCGATTGATTGCTCGAGTAAAGCATAAGGTTATTAAAAGCGTTAGTTTAATAAGCTTCGATAAATCGATATAAATTGAAACGGATTATTATTATTATAAAGCCTTTCGTAGCTAGCTTAAAGTATTTAGCGTATTCGAAAGTATAAACTTTATAAAAGACTTTATTTAATAGTTCGATAGCGGACGGTAAGACTTTGCAGCTAAAGCAAAGCTTCGTTTAAATGTTTAAATTAAAAAGTTTTTTAAACTTATCTTTAAATTCTAATACGTTTTTTACTTTTTAAAAGATTTTTATATAATCGCAATCGTCGTTGTTAAAATTTAAATTAAAGATCTCGAATAGCAAGAAATAATTTACTATTTTGCTTTCTTTTTTATTTACTTTTACTTAATTACGACGGTCGAAGAGTCGTAAGATCGCGTTATTAAAAAATTCGTCTTTTAAAAGCTTGCGGATTTAATTAATAGCTTTTTTAATTAATTCCGCGGCAATTTAAAAAGCATTATCGATATTTTCGTTTAAGTTTAAGCGATCGAAAGCTAATTAATAAAAGTCTTAGCAAAAGTTAATAAAAGCTACGTTTATATTTATAAAGTCTTTAATCTCGACGAGTCTTAAGCAGCGGTTCGATATAACCTTAATTAATTCGTATTCGAAGCTATCTTTTTTTTTAACGAATAATGCTAATAATAATTAGTTTTCGAAAAGATCGCGTTGCATTTCGAGTGCAAAAGCTAAAAAAAAGTTCGCGTCGATAAATTTGCCTAAAATAAATATAATCGAAGCAATTAATTTAGCGTTCGAAAGCTTATTAGCAAAAGATAACGTCGATTCTTAAGATAAAGCTAATAATAGCAAAAGGCGCGTAATAAATGATTTATGCAAAAAGGTCTTAAAAGCAAAAGTTTAACTTGGTCCCGCTTTAATTGCTAAGTTATTTAGCACTCGTAAACTATAATTTACGAGTAAAAGTTCGGATTCGAATTCCTTTTGTAAAACGAAATTTTAAGTTTAAATTTCGTCGGCGAACTTTATACGTTTTTTAAGCTCGTTATATTCGCTTTTAATGCTATCGAAAGCTAAAACTAATAAGCTATATAATAAAACTTTTAGTTTTAGCTTTTTTAAAAGTCTTTCGTCCGAAATAGCAATCTTATTTTTTTATTTAATATTAATTTTGTTTTTTACGATTTAGCAAGTAAAGTTAATTACCGTAGCATTAAGCTTAATAAACTTACGTCTTCGGATTATATTAGTTATAGTCTTTTAAGAAGCGACGTAAGCAATAATATATTAATTAATAATTTAAATAGCGTAAGCGTTAAAAGTGCAAGTCTTTAAAATGACGCTTAATTAACGAGCGCTGCGAATTAAAATGCATATAGCTTTAAGGTGATCGTCGTATAGCAATTAGCTTTTAGCGCCGTCGAAAGCTTTTTTAATTCGTTTATATCTTTCGGCGTTTTTATTACGTAAGAAATGAATAGCGATGACTTTAATAATAAACTAATCGTAAGCCGAAAAAAAATCTTCGGCGTTTATATTTTTTTTTACGCATTCGGCTTGCAAGAACTAATCGTATTGCAAGATCAAATCATTTTTTTTATTTAATTTATTATTAAAGTCGGAGGTCGCTACTTTAAGCATAGCTAATTAATTAAAGTTGCTTATTTAACGGTAAGTTTAAAAGAATTTATCGAAGGTCTTAGTAATTCGTCTTTCGAACTTTAATTCGAAACTCGATTATCGAGCTAAAGCAGCTTGCTCTTCGCTTATTAATAAGCTAGAAGGTGCATTCCGAATAAAAGCTTTTCTTTTAGCGGCGGCTAATTTAAAAAGCATATTTAACTCGTAAACTACGATTCACAAGTTAAATATAAGATAGCGAAATAAAGCTGATAATAGTAGTAATTAATTAAATAATAATTAAAGGTCGTTAGTATTAATATGGTTTTATATAATTGTAAAGAAAAGGGTAGTAATAGTATTATTGTAATTATTATTATATAAAAAGAGAAAATATTAAGAAGAAAGAGAAGAAAGCTTTTTTATATAAGTATATTTATAAGGAGGACCTACTTTTTCTAATAGCAGTTTACTTTCGAATACACGTAGTTAAGCACGCTTAAAACAAAGGAATAGTCTTAAATAAGAAATAAGAAATAGCCGTATAAGCTTAAAATAAGTAAAAAAATAATTAAATAATAAGAATAATCTATGTAAAACAAGTAAATAGCTAATAAAGTAAAAGGAACAAAGAAAAAATAAAGAATATAATAAAAGGTAAGTTTAAAAGTAAGAAAACAAACGTAAGAAATACTTTTCTTTATTAAAACAAAAAGAGTGATTATTAAGGCACGTCCCTTTATAAAATAAGTGTAAAATAAAAAGAAGATAAAAAAGTAAGAAAACAAAAATAAAAAAATAAATTAAGAAATAGTTTTGTAAGCTAGTTTTTATTTTTTCGAAAGTATTAAAAGAATGATTTAAAAGTTAATAAGCTTAAGTCTAAAGATCACTTTTAAGTTAAGTAGTTTACTTTTGCCGTCGTCGGAAAGCTCGTATTTATTAAAGTCCGAGTTATTCGAAGAACTCGAATCGTTTTTTTTTTTTTTCTTCGTCGTTTTTATTAAAAAAAAAAAAGGTTTAATCGCGGCGATAAAATCGTTTAAAGCGGTTAGCTATAAAAGTGCTTTTAAGCTCAATTCTATCGGTCTTTTAAAGCTTATAATACTTTTTATCGTAAGCCTTAAAAATGATATAAAGTCTTAGCTACTTATAGTCTAGCTTAATATTCGCGGATATATCGATGCTGCGTTTAACGTCGTAAAGCAATATTAAGTCTTTCTTTTTAATAAGTTCCGATTTTAAGACTTTAATTCGTTTTTAAATAGCTTTAACGGCAAGTCGATAGCGTTTTTTTTTTAAAAATGATTTCGTCGATATCTTCGTTTCGAAATTCTAATTATTTAAACCTTATAATAAGCAAGTTAACGCGGGATCGAACCTCTTATTATAATAATAACCTTTAAATTGATTATCGTAATTCTAAAAGTAGCTTAGCTTTTCGTCCGTAATTTAAAAAAAAAAGGTAACTTTAATAAATGCGTATATCGATATCCGGATCGCAAAAAGCATTTTATTAAATTTGCGAACTTAATTTTTAAATCTTTTATTTATGACTTTCGATAAGCTATCTAAGATGTTTTTATATCTTTTCTTAATCATTTTATTAGCTTTTAAATTATAGCTCGAGATTTAAACCCTTTTAATCTCGTATTTAATAGCGAAAGCCTTAGCAATTGCTTTATTTTCAAGTCTTTTATCGATAATTAGTTTTTCGAATAATCCGTAGCGATAAACGATATCCTTTTAAAAGAACTTAATAATAAATTTAACGTTAGCTGATCGAAGTGGTCGCTTTTTTAGCTATTTAAATAGATCTTCTTTAGCTAATACGAAGCAAGTTATCCTTTTATTAATAATAAGTACTCGCGATACGTTTAAGCTGACTTTGAATTACATTTAAGTAAGCTAAGTCGAGTATAAAAGGTTTTCTATTCGTCTAGCTTTACGTTTCTAATAAAGCTTATAGCTTTAAACGAAAGCTTTGCAATCTTCGTAGCACTTATTTTAAAAAAAAAGTTTTAACGTGCGGTAATAAGTTAACTTAGCTCTTTTATATTCGGATTTTCGATAAGCGTCGGAAATGATAATATAGCGTCTTTAAATTCCGTCGACAATTAGCTTGATCGAGTAAAAATTGTTTGCTCGCTTATAAAAGTGACTATTTTTAATTAAATAATTAAGCGCTTTATTTTTGAATTTCTAAAAGTCGTAAGTCTTGATCGAAAGAAAGCGTTTAAAAGTAATGAAGAATTAAGCAATAAGCTTAAAGTCGAGCGAATAATCGTATTTTAAAATTCTTTTTTTAACTTATAAACTATAATTTACGAATCGTTTAATCGAAAATACTAAAACAATGCTTAGCTCGTTAATAACTTAATTATTAATATCTTTTTCTTTTTTTTCTTTAATATTTAAAAAATGCTCCTTTCTTTTTTTAAAGAGACCGTCTGCTATCGTGTTTTTAATCTTAAAGATATGCTTAATTTTAAAGTTTATCAATTTCATTTACGCAATTTAATTCGTAACGAGTGCTTTAAATAAATCGCTCGCTAACTCGTTAAATTGATCAATTAGTACTTTAGCGTCGGTTTTTAAAATAAAGTGAATTTCGTATAATTCGCTTTTTATCTTTTTTATAGCTTTTAAAGCATCGCGGCATTTTCGCTTAATCGCGTCGTATTTGCTCTCCGCAAAGTTTTAAAGACTACTTTCGAACTTAGCAAAGTGTCGCTTTTTATCGAAATCTTTTTGCTGCAATATTGCTTTTTATTTTTTAAAATTAGCGTTTACCGTTAAATAAATTTTTTTTTTTTTTTGCTATAATCGATCTTAATAAAAGCGAAAGCAAAGAGCAAGGCTTTCTTAAGCAGCTTTATCGCTTTTTATTAAAGCTTTAATTATTCGAATTCGACCTTCTTTTTTATCGTTGCGTAAATTAAAGCAGCAATTATAAAGAAGTTTTTAATTTAAATTTTATAATAAATTACGATTTTAATAAAAGCTCGAGCTTTCGATATATCTTCGCACTTGATTTATTTTAATATCTTTTTAATTTTAGCGGTTTAAAAGTATCGTCTTTTGCTATCCGTAACGAATCTAACGATATTAAAGCCGAGCATATAATATTAAGACTTTATTCCGACGATCGTTTTAGCTTTTTCGAACTTTACGAGCACTTTATCGATGTTTTAAATATGTTTTAAAACAAATCGTCGTATTTTAAGCAAAACTTCTTTGTAGTTATAAAAAGATCGCGATCTTTTAACTTTTACGTTATTTATATAAAGCAAGCAAACGTTAAAAATATAATTTATAAAGATTTTATAAATAACTTTAACGAATTAAGCGATCGAATTAATAGCACTTATAAGTATTCGAGTTATTCGAAGCAATCCGATAAGCGTTTAAATAGCTATTATATTTTTAAACTCAACGTCGAAAAAGAATTGATCGTATTTAAAAAAGAAGTCTAAGAGTATAGCTATCGTAAGACCGGCAAATTCGCTTAAGAACTGATCTACGTTCGAAGCAATATTAGCGTTTTTAATTATAATACGATTCATTTTAATTATAATAATAATTAGCCTGTATTTTCTTTTCTTTTTTTTTGCTATAATAAATCATTTATTCCGGTAAAAGCTTTAGTATAATTCGAAAACCTTTTGCTTTAATCGCTCTTTTAGCATAATAATAACTATTTTTTGCAAAGCTTTTAATATCGTAAACGTTTTCTTTTGCTAAGCTTTGTAAAACATCGTTTTAATCTTTTAAGATAATATGATTTCCTTTCGAACTTGGCTAAAATAAATAAAATCTTAAGCTATCGCTTCCTTTCGATTTAAAAAGCATTAATAAAGCAGCTCTTTTTTTTTCGAGATGACTTAAAAGCTAATCGTAAGTGCTTCAAATCGTTTTTTTATTAATCTTAATCCAATTTCTAAGTTTGAAAACCTATTAATAAAGTATTTCGAAAAAGGTTTTTTAAGCTTAAAAGGTTTCGCTTTTTTATTTTGCTTAAATTAATCGTCGATCTTTTTAAGTATCTTTTTATTCGATACTTTTAAATCTACCGGTCTAACTTTCTCCGCTTTTCTTTTATATATCGTATTAATCTTTATTATATTCTCTTTTAAAAAGTCTTTATCGTTATCGAT
The DNA here is from genome assembly GCF_022702325.1 of Drepanopeziza brunnea f. sp. 'multigermtubi'. Classification (NCBI taxonomy): domain Eukaryota; kingdom Fungi; phylum Ascomycota; class Leotiomycetes; order Helotiales; family Drepanopezizaceae; genus Drepanopeziza; species Drepanopeziza brunnea. The sequence continues at coordinate 357,019 of NW_027094080.1, read as the reverse complement.
AATAAACATAAAATTTTTTGATTTATCGAATTTAATTGCAAATATTTTTAATATTTTTAATTTTAATAAGCATTGCTTAATATCGAATTGAATTATTTTTTTATAATTTTATTATTTTTATATTAATCTATTCGTAAACTATAATTTACAAACGGAATTTCTTTTTAAGCTTTTTTTTAGCTTAACATTTATCTTAGCTTGCATGCTAGCTATTAATTTCTTAAGTCTTCGACCAAATCCGACTTGTTTTTTGCAATAATAATTTATTTTTAAGTAAATCGATCGTAGTTTTAAAAAAAAGCTTTTATCGTGCTATTATCGAAATAAAAAAAAGAAAGTTAAGATTCTAAAAAGAAAAGCATACTTAAAATAACTTCGTAACTGCTATTATTAATAATAAAGAAATCGGCGTAATTAATAATTCCGTTAATAATAACCTCGACGTCGTTTATCTACTTATCGAAATTATAAAAATCTTCGGATACGGTTATATAAATTAAAACTCGATCCGTTATAATAAGTAGTTTAGCTATTTTAACTACTTTTTTATTTATTACGTTAACTTTAAATCTACTATCGAAAAAAGATTTGCTTTTAATTATACCGTCGATATTAATAAAAACTTTTAAGGTTTTTATCGCTACTTTAAAGCAGTTGCGAAAGATAAGTTGTTTACGAATTTGCGTCGTTAAAAAGTCTAGCTTACCTTCTTTATTTCGACTTAAACGTTTAATAATTAAAGCATTTATAAGAATAAGCTTACTTTAAAAGACCTTTACGTTTTTTTTAGCATCGAGAATTATTAAAATATAATAGCTTAATAGCTTATTAAAGCGAAAGCTAAGTTCGAATAAGTCTTTAATTTAAACCTCGATTCTCGATTTTATAATCGCCGCTATTACTTTTTCTTAAGCTTTAATAATAACGTAAAGATCAATAAACTTCTTTCGTTTATAAGTCCTTTTCTTTTTTCCTTTTAGCATTCGCTAAGTAATCTTAACCTTTCTTTTTATATCCTTTATAGCTTCGTCGGCTTTAGCTAATTTAAAAGGTCTAAAAGACTTTTCTTTAATTATATTATCGAATAACTTATCTTTTAAGTCTATCTTTATAGCAGTATCCGATTTTTAAAAAACACGAGCTTTAAAAGTGCCGTAATTCTTTTCTTTTTATTATCGGACATTCTTTTTAATCTTAATAAGCTTAGATCCTTTCGAAAGCAAAAAAGGCTTTTTAGCTTTATCTCTTGCGGCGGCGTTAATTTCGACCGAAGCGACTTTTATATTAAATAAGTAGCTAAGTATATTAATCTACTTTATAATATTATTATTTTTAATATCGATTAATCTTTTAAAAATAATAATAAGCTCTTTTGATTAGTTGATTAGTTATTATGCATTTAAATCGAGCTAATACTAAGCTAGCTATTAGATTAGTTATTAATAAAAAAGCAAGTGTTTATAAGTCTTAAGTCCGCTAATAAATCGATTCTTTAAAATATTATCGTATTTCGTTTTACGAACGTTTAATACGATAAATCTAAACTAAATCTTTTTTTACTTCTTTCAGATAATAAAAGCACCGATCTTTTTAAGTCTTAAATAAAAGCGTTCGTAATTACTAATATAAATATATTCTTTATTAATTATATCTTTAAAGGTTTTATATTTATTTCGGTATTAATAAAAAGCTTGAATTATGTTTTCGGAGTTCTCGTAAAAACTATAATTTTGCATTTAATTTTCGTATCTTCTACTTTTTCTTTTTCTTCGTTTTTGCGGTCCGTAACCGATAATAACAATATAAACTTTACTTTCGAGATTGACTTTACTTCAAGCATCTTAAGCGGTATACTTAATAAAAGCTTTATCGTAATCTTCGAATCGAACTTAAAGCTAAGATTAAATAAAGCGTCGAAAAGTTAAGTTAGCGATTTGATTTTCGAAATAATTAATTCGATTATAAATCGCATTAATTTACAAATTAAAAAACTTTTTAATTATAAAACTTACTTTATTAATTTTTTTTTTTTTCATTCGTAAATCGTAATTTACAAATGAACGGCACTACTATTAAAGCTTTTTTAACAAACTTAAATACGCTCGCTAGCTCGATATGTTTTTTAATTAAAATCCGAATATCTTTAATAAAGTTCGTTAAAAAAAACTTTTCTCGATTTATAGCTTCGATAGTCTTAGCATTTTGATCGGTCTTAAAAGCGAATGCGACGAAGTCGTCGAAAGCGGCATAAAAATCTAAGTCGAGTTCGTCGATTTTATAATGCTTAATCATGTTATTTCGGATTTCGACGAGCAATTCGAAAAAGAATAAGCGGCTTTATTCGATTTTGCTTAAAAAGTGCATTAAAGTAAGTCTTTCGAAGACTCGAAAAAAAATGCAATAATAGTTTTTTAAATTATTAATATCTTATTTTTATATAACAAATTCTCGTAAAAAAGCGATCGAGTTTTTAATCTACTAAATATCGTTTTCATAAAACTCGGCTTTTAAAGCTTTAACGAAAGCAGTTTAATCTTTCTTAGCTTTTTACTCGAGCAAGCTTTTAATAACTTTTTTGCGAAGGTTATCGCAATAATAAAAGAGCTTAATAAACCGATCGTTTTTAAAGATATTAAAATTATTATAAGTCTTTTCGTACTTTTCGATAAAATCGATAATATTAATATTATTAAAGCAAAAAGCTTTTAAAGCATTTAGCAATAGCATACGAGTAATCATAAAAGCGTGAAAGATAGCAGAGTCGACTATAACTAGCGCAAAGCTTAATAGAAAAGCAAAAAAAGCAAAAGGAAAAAGAGTAATATAAATCTTAAGATCGATATTGATTTTAAAAAGCATTTCCGAAGCAAGTATTTTCGATAAAAGTAAAAGTTCTAGTTGAAAGTCGAAGTAAAATAAAGATAATCCGAAGCTTATAAGAATACGACTAAAGGATTTAATAAATTTAAAAGATTTTAACGAAAAAAAAAGTGACTCGGCGTCGACTTCGATATTAGAAATCTTAAAAAGGTTTTCGGTATTTTAAGAATCAGATATATATATATGCTAAGAATAATCGAGTTAATAAAAAGTTTTTAAATTGTTTAATTTTGATTCGTAAACCGAGTTCACAAGCTAAATAAATAACTTTCGTAAAGTATTCTCGATCCGAGATTAAAAAGAATAAACCTTTTGCAAAAGTAAACTAATAATTAAAATTAAAACTATAAAAAACCTAAGAATCAATTGATTAGCTTCGTTAATAACTCCGGATTATATTAATTGCTTTAATTTAAAATGAAAGCTAAGGTATAAAAAAGTATTTTTATTAATAAATGAAAATTCTTTCTTATTAATAATAAAAAAGAGTTTTTACCGAGGAGCCGAAATATTGCACTTCAGCTATTGCGGCGTTTTAATATCCGAATCTATCGGGAATAAGGTTTTAATTATTTTAAAGTTGTAATTATAAAAAATGAAAAAGGCTAAATAATAAACGAAGATCAACTTGACTGCGAATTAAGCGATTATAATAAATTATATAAAAACAAAGACTAAAAGTTTAAATCCTTGCGTAAGTCATTAATATAAAAGCACTTAAAAAGATATACCGTATAAAAGCTCGGCTTTAAAGCTAAACCTTATAATCTTATAAAGAAGTGCTAAAAAAGATAGGTAAAAAGCTCGTTAATTATTTTAATTAAGAGATGTGTGCCTTTTTATAAAAGATAGGTCCGTCTAGTGCGGCCCTAGTGGCCATAACAGGTACCCCATCAGGCAGGGTGTTTACAGTAAAAAAAATCAAAATTATTTAATACTTAAAAGTAAAAGTAATATTCGATCCTAAAGTCCGAAGCTTTCGAAAACGCTATTTCGATCGAAAGTTGCGAGAAAAGTTAAGCTTAAAAAAAACAATACTTTTAAATTAGTTTTAATTAAAAATAATTATTTCGAGCAAACTTTAATTATTAATTTATATCGGAATCCCGAACGTCGAAAGCGTATTAAAAAATCTTATTAGCGCAACCTCGAATCGAAAGCATAAAAAAAGCAGCGGAAAGAGTTTTCTTAAAAGAATTAATATTTTTAATCGTTTTTAATTTAGTTTATTTAGCAGCTTTATTTTTGCGTTCCTTTTCGATCCGTTTATCGAAAGCAGCTTTTAAATAAAAATAAGCTATTACGCATTTCGATTTAAAGTAATAAGGCTTTTTATAATGATTATAAATTATAATAAACTTATCTCTTTTTATAAGTTTACTAACTTTTTCGTATCCGAAGAATGCTTTGCTCGAAGAATGCTATATTAATTGCTTTTTTTACGAATAGCGGCTATAAAGTCGGCGAAAGCAGTTTTAAATTTATCGCCGTCGATATAATCGTTATTCGAAACTTAATTAGATTTAAAGTTTTCGTACGAAAACGATAGCTAATTAAAATAAACCTTAATTATTCATAAAGCAAAAAGTTAAATATTATTATGAAAAAGCTTAAGTTAATTATTTAAGCGCATAAATTCGTTATTAAAAAAATTAAATTATTAAACTCGTTAATACGAAAAGCGAGTAATGCGAATTAAAAACGATAAAAGGTCGCGACGCTTTTAAGCCGAAAACGTTCTTTTAAATATATTAATAATAGCTTTATAAATTCGTGCTTTTTAAAGTCTCCGACGATTATAAAGCTTATTCTTTTTTTTTAGCGAAATCCGCGGCGGTTAGCTCGAATTTATTACGGATAAAACAGCAGCTTTGAATTTAAAGCTCGTTTTACGCGTCGAATCTCTTTTTAAACGCAAACTCCGTTTCGTTTAAAAAGCAAATTAATCGGACTTTTATAATTTTGAAGATTTTCTTATAAAAGTAGTTTTTATTATTAAAAGCGAAGTCGATACGTCGAAAGAACAGGACCTAATTCTTTTCGTCGAAAAACGAAATGGCGAAAAAAGCGAAGAAAGAAATAAATTAAATATTTGCAATTATTTTGAAAAATCGAGTTTTTAATAAGCTTAATAAAATCCTTAGCGTTAGCTAATAATGCCGAAGTAATATTTATCGAAATATTCTTATAATAAGCGAAAAGGTTTTTTAATTCGAAAACCGAAAAGTAAAGTAAATGAAAAAAATAAAAAAGCTTTTCGTTCGAGGCCGATAAAAAAAAGTATTTAAGTTTAATTCGGTATTAAAGGATCGGAAATCAAAATTAAAATCTTGATCTTTAGCAGAGTCGAAGGAATCAAAAAGAGTATTAATAAGCGTATATATATAGTTTATAAAAAATCAAAGCGATAAAAAAAAGTAAAGTTAAAAGATTGAAAGATTTTGCAAGTTTTCGTATTCTTTAATAATACGAAGGTGTCATCCGTGAAAAAGGCCTTTTTTAAGATTTCTCGAAGTTCTTAATTAATAAAGCTATCCGCAGCGTCTTGATTTATAATTAGTTTTCGATAAATCAAATAAAATTAAAAATGAAATAAAAAATTTATCAAGGTTCTTCGAGTTTTATTTTATCTTAAAAGCTAAAGCGCGCTAACGTAATACAGCTAAATCGTTCGAAACGTAATAATCTCGTTAAAAAAGTTTTCGATTATTATAAAATATAAATAAAATATGTATGCAAACTGGATTTATAGCAAATTAAATCTCGGAAGATTAAGGCTCATTTCGACGTATTCCGTCGAAAAAATCTATAAATATATATATATATATATATATAAACTTCAAACAAACACTATTCTTTCGAGATAAGTTATTATCAAAGTGTTTTTAAAAACAAAAGGTCGTATATTTTTTTGAAAAAAAAAGATATAAAAAGTTAGCGATAAACACAAGCAATAAAAAAAAAGAGTTATATATATCGCTGGATAATAATTTTAAAAAAGAATATCGTGTTTTGTTTTCGTTTAATATTATTTTTACGAAGAGTTCGATGCTAAAGAGTAGTAGTAGTAGTAGTATTCGTTTAACGTCCACGGGTCGCTTAGAGCGAGTCCTGTGACCTTTCTAAGGTATACAAACGTATAGCTAATCTTTATATATATAAGAGCATAAGACGCATATAGCGTAAAAGCAGATCTCGAGTGAATAGTACAAGTACAGCGACGTTTCCTTTTATTAAAACGGTATGTAAGGAATATATTAAGCAAGCGTATAAGCGTATTTTTACAAAGGGACCGAAGTCAGTGTTAATTGCCGAAGCAAGCTACGCGGGTAGCTGATTCGATGCTAGTAGTAGTAATAGTAATATTCGTTTAACGTTTACGGGTCGCTTTTTAAAGCGAGTCCTGTGGCCTCCTTAAAGGTATACAGACGTGCAGCTAGTCCTTATATATATAAGAGCACAAGACGCATATAGCGTAAAAGCAGATCTCGAGAAAATAGTATAAGTATAGCGGTGTTTCCTTTTATTGAAACGGTATATAAAGAATATATTAAGCAAGCGTATAAGCGTATTTTTATAAAAGGATCGAAGTTAGTATTATTTGCCGAAGCAAGCTACGCGAGTAATTGAATTTATAACGGAGCACTTAAGCTCGTTAAATATAAAGAAAGAAAAGAAAAGTTATTAAAAATAAACTAAAAGCTAAATAAGTATATGCCTTCGTAATAATGCTTCGATATGCAAGATCGATTCGCTATTAAAATCGAAAGCAGATTTAAAAATAGAATTCCGTAACTTTTAAAAGGCCGTAAAAGTCAATTGATAAGGCTTTAAAAGAGCGTATATAAGCAGTCGCTTTTCGCGGAGTAAAAAGCGGAATAAGTGGTCGTATTTTTTTAAGCTATCGATTAAAAAAGCGTTACGATTTTTTATAAAAAGCAATATATATCGAAGACTTATCTTTTCGGCAAAAGCATATAGTCTTCGCGTCTTCGTAACGATACTTTCGATAGTATTACGTAAAGCTTTTATATTAAGTACGTAAAGCGAGTAATTTATATAAAACGTGCTTAAGCAAGTATAATTTTAGCGAAGCTTTGCTTGCGTATTCGAGATTTTAATCGCAGTATTAAATAAAAAGCTTTGCTTTACTCGCACTTTATCACTTATTTCGAGCTTAATTAATTAAAATTTTAATAATAGACTTGATTTTAAATGCTATAAGTTCGGAAGTAAAGCTTAATGCAAGCTCAAGCTTTGCTTTTTTATCAGCGAGCCGGTCCGCCGTTTCGTTATCGATAATGCTAATATATCTTAAAGCTTATTTAACGTTAATTTTTAATTGTTTTATTAATTTTTAAATGCGTAAAAACGCTTATTAAAAAGTAGCCGAAGCTATGCTTCGTATATATTAAATTACGGATATGCTATTTATATATAATTATATACGGCAATAAATAAGGTTTATTAAAAGCCGAATAGCGTTCTCGAATGCTTTTTAATCTTTTATTGCTTTCGCATTAAAGACGTGCAATAAGTTTTTAATAGCTCTTTTGCTTATAATAATCTTCTTTTATTTTTAATAGATAGCGTATTCGTATTCGACGTATTTATGATTATTTTTATATTGCTTCGAGCCGTTTAAGAAAAAGGTAATGTTTTAATCGATAAGTTAAGCTTATTATTTATTAAAATCTTTAGCGGCCTGCTTTTTTTTAATGCTTTAAGTAAAGTCCGTTCGGCATTTAGCCGAAAAGTAAAAGTAAGCTAGCTTTGATCGTAAGCAAAAAGAGAGCATAGCTTTTAATTTTTAAAGTTTTATTTTAATCCGCTATCGAAAGCCGGCGGCAAGACTTTTAGTAATCATAAGAGGAAGGATGCGCTTTATTATTAAGTAAGCGTCGTTAATTATTCGCAGCCGCAATGCTTATCGTATTTTAATTTCTTCGAATGCTATTTTTTCGAAAAGAAATCCGGCGTTTTTTAAAAAAGTAATAGTTAAAGCCGTGCGTTAAGTAAAGAAGACTTTTTTCGCTGCGTAAGTAATAATCTTATTAATCGTATCGATATATCTTTTTAAGCTCGCGTTGACTTTTTTATTTAAGTTATTTTTAATCAAGTATCGTAAAAGCTTCGTCCGTTTTTCGTATTAAGCTTCGATGCCGTATAAAATCAATAGCAATACGCAAGTAATTATTGCTTTGCGTAAATGGTAAGCGAAAAGACCGTTCGCCGTGCGAGCGAAGCCTTGGATATGAAATGCTATTCGTCGTGCTTTTTTAGCTTTTTCGAATAAGTAGCGTTTCAAAGTTATTTTCCGATCGAATTATACTTTAAGCTATCGTAGTTTTAAAGTATCTTTTATCGTCGAAAGCTGCGCTTATAAGTGTTGAACGGTAATACGGGAACAAAAAAGAGTAGAAAGATTCTTTATTGTTATTTGATGAACTTAAGGAGTAGCCATTTACTTATATATCTAGAAAGGTCTTGATACGTAATAGGTCTATCACTTAATCATATCCGATACTTTTACTTAAGACTTATTTAAATGAAAAAGACTTTTATTGAACTTCATAAATAAAGCTCTTATTAAAAGTAGATCCGAAATAAAAAGATATAAAAGTATTATAAGGAAAAATAGTAAAAGCCGAAAAACTTAATTATAAAAGAAAAAACCGAAAAATTAATTTAATTGCTCGCTTGTTTTTAAGAAAAGAAAACTATTTTAATCTTTAGTTTTCGTTTTCTTATATAATTGCATTTAAAAGAGCATTTTCTTTTTAAGTAAGCTATCTTTTTCTTTTGCTACCTGATCCGAAAGATATTTAGCAGCATTATTAGCTAACGGAAAAAAGTATTGCATAATGCTTATCGAATTTTCGGCGTTGTTTTTTATTTTAGTATTTGCGATTAAAAAGTTTTAAAAGATAAAGGATTTGCGCGATAAAGCTTAAAAAGATCGAGTCTTGACTTTCGAAAAGGATTTTTAGCGTGAGATTAAGGAAGCTTTTATTTATATTTTCCATTTTAAATCGAATTAATTGATTTTTTTTTACTCTTTTTTATTTGAGCTCGTTTTTTAATAATAGCTAGTTTTTTTTTATTTTTATTGCTTAACGTATCTCGTAGCTAAGTAGCGGTGTAAGTTACGTATTAGTTATGTGACGACCTTAAGCGATTACTTAAAGAAACTTACGAAAGCGCGAGAGTTTATATAAAAGCTCAAGAGAATCTTAAAGCAATGACTTAGAATCAATAACTATCGAGTATAAAAGTCGAAAATAGTTAAGGTCTATATACACGAAAGTAAAAGCGCTAAAGACTCGTAAATTATAGTTTATAAGTTAAAAGCGGAGAATGAGAAAATACGAAAAATACGAAAGAAAAAAGAAAAGAAATAGCTTAACGCATATAAAGTGCGTTTAAAAGACTTAACGTATCGTTATACTACTTTTTCGTCCGAAAAAAGCTCGTTCTTAAGCGTTTATCTATTGCTTTATTACTGCTTAAATAATCGTAATTATCAATACCGTTCGAATAAGCTTTGATCTATTCGAAGAGCTTCGCAAGAAAGCCGAAAAGCTTTTTATATTTTAAGTAAAAGTTACGTACTTTAAAAAGAGCGTATATAAAGTCGGAAGCGGAGTATTAAGTAAAGTCAATATCGCGGCCGAGCTAAAAAGCCCGGTATTCAAAGTGCTTTTTAGTTTAGCGTACGATTAAGATATTCTTTACTTTGTACTTAAGTTCGTTAATGATATTAATCGAGTTAAGTTTAAAAATGATTTGCTTAAAAGTAAAATTATTAAAAGCTTTTCGTAACCGTTTAAAATAGAAGATTAAATGAACTTTTATTAATTCGAAAAGCTTAAGCTTAAAGCTGTTGTAAACGTTATCGATAACTTCGAACGGTTCGTTCGTAAAATTATTAAGCTTTTTTAACGATCGAGAAATAAAAAACAAACGCATATTTAATTAAACTTTATTATTAAAGTCGAAGTCAATCGAACGCTTTAATTTATTAATTTGTTTAGCTATACGGTTTTAAGCGCGCTAAAAGTACTTTTTAACGAAGTTCTAAACTCCGAAGTAGCGGTTAGCGTAAGCGCGAGCATCGTTTTAATTAAGTTTGCGAAAAAAGATTTAATCGTTAAGTCGTTTTAAGCTTTAATTTTAAATAGTTCGAAAAGCGTAGCCGTAAACTATTTCGAAAGGAGAAAGGCCGCCGAAAGAGTCGTAAAAGAGCGTTAATTAAGCGAAGCCTATAATAAAAAGAAACTCGCTTTAATCGTTTTAATAATAGTTTACGAAAAAACGAAAGCGCTTTTGCAAGTATTAATTATAAATTTCGGTCTGACCGTTAGTCTTAAAGTATGCGGCGGTGTTAAAAGTCAATTTAATGCCGAAGATCTTATTAAATTCTTTTTAAAACTCGGACTAGTATTAAAGTCTTTTATCAAAAGTCAATGTTAAAAAGGCTTTAAAATACTTATGGATATAATAGATATAAAGCTTAGCGAAGCTTTTAACGTCGATAAACTTATAACAAAAGATCGAGATTACTTGCTTAAAAAAGCGGTCGATTATTATAAAAACGTTATCGTAGCTGTGTTTATCTTTATTAAAGCTATAAAAATCTATAATAACGTGCTTTTAAAAGCGTAAAAAAATCGAAAGAGATTAAAGCAAACTAAGTTTTTTATCGCGAAGCATTAAAGCTCGTTTGCAAGCGTAGAAATTGCGGCAATACTAATTAACGAATCTAATTATACCGTGCTAATAATACTATATTACAAAAAGCTTATAAGTTTTACGAAAGCCAAAGTGTATTATAAATACTTAATCGTAAACTTTTCAAACGAGTAATAAGCGCAAGTTTTAAACGTCAAGAATTAATAAGCGGCCGTTATAAAGCAGCAAGTCGCTTTTTATAATAAGTTTAACTCGTAAACCGTAGTTCACGAATAAAAAATCAGCTTTAAAAACTTAAATTCGAAATACTATAAAACTAAAAGCGGTCCGATTAACTTTTAAAACTTAATTAATAATTCGGAATATCGATAAGAGCTTTGCGATCTTTTCGATAATAACGGCGGTCTTTAAAAGCGTAAGCTAGCGTAGCTTTTCGATTAAAAGTCGTAAGTTAACGTTATCGGCGTAAAGCAGCGTTTGCAAGCGCTAAGTACGCTTAAAGCTGTTTTAAAAAAAAAGCTTTTTAATACGACGTATCGACGCGTTAATCAAAAGGTTGTTTTTATTTAGTCTATACGTAATAATAAAGTTATAATCGGAAAAGAGCTTTGCTTAACTTGCTTAACGAGCGTTAAAAGTCTTAAAAGTCATAAAGTACTTTAAAGCTTTATAATCGATAATTACTTAAACTTAATAAAAAAAACCGGCGAGTTCGGCGTAAAAGTTATTAAAAAAGCGTATAATAGCTAATATCTTTTTATCGTAAACGACGTAATTAAGCTTAACGAAAGCTATGGTTTTAAAATAGTAAGCGATTAATAGCTAATCGGAACTATGCTTTTAAAAAAAGATTAAAGCGATTACGCCGTCGAAAGCCTTAGTTTTTAATATATAAAAAAGGTTTTAGTTATAATGCTATAAGATTAACGCAATAATTAAAGCGAGCTTTAAAAAGTCGAAGCTCTTTTAATATTAAAAATTAAATGAAAAAAAAACGTTAGCTTTAATTAAGTGTATTAAAAGCTTTGCGATTACGCCGTAGTCTCGAATAAATCAGCAATAAAAGTTATAAAATTTAAAAAAGCTTTAAACGCTTTTAACGGTTATAAAAAGCGCTTAATACTTTATTATCGAAATCTTATTTAAATCTACTTTTAAGATTTCGGTCGAAATAATAAAGCTTAAGTATTTTATTTTAATAATACTGAATTCGCACTTTTTAATATTAGCTTAAAAGCTAGCGTCGTCGAATCGTTAAAAAACTTAACGGACGTAATAAGCGTGCTTTAAAAAGTCGAAAGAATAAATCAAGATATCGTTTAAGTATACCGTGCAAAAGATATTTAAAGAAGTCGAAAAAAAAGTCATTTATATAGCGTTAATAAATAGCGAATTTATTAATCAGTTCGAATAAAAAAACTTTGCACTTGTAAACATTATAACGTATTTTAAATGTTATAAGCTTTTTTAAAGCTAAGTCTATTAGTATTTTATAAAAAACTTGCCGAATATCGAGTTTCGTAAAGATTTTAGCTTTTAAAAGACGTGCGAAAGTTTTATCGATTAAAAAGAAAAAGTATCGATCTTTATAAGTAAAGTTGTTTAACGCGCGGAAGTCAATACAAAAGCGGAAAGAACCGTCTTATTTTTTAGCAAAAAAGACTAAAGCTGTAAATAGCGCTATTAAAAGTTCGATAAAACCTTTATCAAGATTATCGATAAAATAAGCTTTAATAAGCTTTAGCTCGAAGATCGATATCTTATATAATAATAAGTACCGAAGCGCTTTTTTTTCTCTTTCGAAAAGCTCGATTTTATAATCGTAAAGCTTATATAATGCAAGCACGTTGCTAGCGGCTTTAAAAAACACGTATATATAATTTAAATATTCGAAAAAAATAAAAAAGTCGTTAATAAGCTTTAATAGTTTCGTTATAAAGTTAATAGCAAAGATAAAGCCGTCGATAAAGCGTGTTAACGTTGCTTAATAGTTAGCTTAAATAAAAGCAATCGTTTAACGCTCGAAGATTAAGCAATCGAGCTCGTAAAAAAACGTAAAAAACAATTCTACGTTTTTTTAACGAGCAATCATATAAAAAGCGTGTCCGAAGACGCCGTTGATTTTAAGATTTCTATTGATTTTATGCTTAAATATTTAGCGAAAGCGTTTAACGAATAAAAAAAGTTTTATAAAAGCGATATCGGTTAATATAAGCTTACGGTTTATTTAAAATATTAATTTAACGTAATCTTTAAAAAAAGTGTTTTTCGTAAAGCGAAAGAATAACGGCTTTATAAGAAAGTAAATAAAAAAAAAGGTTTAACGATCTTAAAAGAAAAAGCGGAAAAAAAACGATTTAAAAAAAAAAAGTGATTTAATAATTATCGTTGCTATTTGATCTACTCGTGAATTATAGTTTATAAATGAATTAGCGTCGTAAGCTTTTTAAAAGCGATTTAAAGCTCGATCACGCTTGTTAGCGTCGTGTTAATAACGAGCGTTTACTTTACGTTAATTAAAGTATATAATCTTAATAAGTTTAACGTAAATAGCGGTCGAAAAGTTAAAACGAAGCTAATAAAGCTTGCGGCGAGCGCAATCAAAAAGAATTTAATGCTCAGCTAGCTATACTCGTTCGAAGATCACGCTATGATTTCTAAAGTTGATAATAAAAAACAGAATAAAAGATTAAACGCGCTTATTAATCGTAAGGTTAAAGAGTGCAAAATGTAAGATAATAGCTCTTCGAGCTCTATTATATAATTGAATAAAAAATAAGGCTGAGAAAAGTTAAATCAAAAGTTTAAAAAAGAAAAAAAGTGATTTAAGTAGCGCTAAGTCAATTAGCGCGTATTTATTAGCTCTTAAATCAAGTAAAGCAAATACTTTATACGAAAGGCTATTCTTAATAAAAGTGACGGATATAGTTATAGCTTTACTATTAAAAAGCTTCGTAAAGTCGAAGTATCGCATATCTCGAAACTAGCTTAAAAAAAAAGCTTTGCTTAAGCTTCGACGTTTCTTTTATTATCGAAAGCGTCGGAATCAGCAAGAAAAAGCTCTTAATAATTTTTAAGAACGTCGAAATAAAGCTCGTCGTCCGAGTCATCCGAATAAAAGCCGTATTCAAGTTTAACGCCGTATTCTATTTCGTTAATTAAGTAATAGCGAAAAAGCTTCGGCGTATTCGAGTCTTTATAAAACGATCTAAAAGTTTTAATCGCTAATTTAAAAGCGTTTTCGAAAAAAAAGAATTTATTAAATCGATTAAATCGATTTATATTAGCGTTAAAGCTATTAAAGGTTTAGCGCTAAAATGTAAAAAAAGAGACGAAGACTAAGCTACTTTAACGGTTCTTGTAATAAGTGATTTGCTTAACCGCTGCTCTTTAAGCTAAGCGGGATTCGTTACGAGCTTTATTATAAAAGCTCTTCGCGAATTAAGTATTATACTTAGCTTATAAAGCGTCGTAAAGCTTTGCGAACGCGTATTAGCTAGCAGCTAATTGCTAGACAGCGGTCTGAAAGTCTTTAAAGGTTATAGTCTTAATAAATTTTAAATAAAATCAATCGCGCAACGTTTTAATAATTTTAAAACGCAAAGCTTTACGCAATCGGTCTTTATCTTTGATTTCAGCGGTAGCGGCAAGCTTTAAGAAAATAAAGTAAAAGTCTTAAAATTGCTAATTAAGCTTTATATAAAGTTTTTCGAACTCAATTAACGCTTTAGCTTTCTTAACGAAATCGTTTAAGAACTCGAAAGCGATTTAAACGAGTTCCGAAGCGGTTACGAAGTTGCTACGATTTATAATTAAAAAGGCTAAGAACAAGTAAGCTATCTTTTCGATTTAATTAAAAACGTAGTTTTTACGTTAACGTTTTATAAAAAAGTATTCTTTAAAAGCTTTTAAGTTGTCGAAAACGCAGGCTTGCTAATAGCGTGCTCGATAGCTTACATCGTTTAAAAGCTTTTATTTAAAGTTAAAGATCCGCTCGATACGAGCGCGACCTTAAGAAGCTAAAAAAAAAGCTTTAAAAGTATTGAACTTAGTTAAAGTATAAAAGTTAATTAGCTTATAAAAAGAAAATGGTTTATCGTCGTTAGCGAAAAAGCGGCGAAAGTTAGCGGTTTTATAAATAAAAAAAGTAGTCTAAAAGATTAAAAGCTTATATAGCTCTTTATTTTAAAAGTTATTTTCGAAGGACACTTAAAAAAGCTTTAACGAGCGTTCCGTAATTAGCAAGACCGCTTAAAGCTAATCTAATTTTTTTCGAGCTCGACGAGCCTCTTTTTTAGCTTTATTAGCGAAAGCTTTTTATTCGCTAGCGCTTTTATCAAGCTTTTCGTTGCGGATTTTTATATCTGCGAAAAGCTTTTTAAGTTTAACGGCCTTTCGTTAAAACTAAAAAAAAGCTTAGTATTAAGCTAAAGCTTCCTCGGAATTAATAAAAGCCGAAAGATCATCTTTATCGTCTTGCTTACTAATAGCTTCTTCTTAAATAAAAAGAACTACTAGTTAAGCCGTAAAAGAAAAAGAAAAAGCTGCTAAAACAGCTTTAAAAAGTATGCGAAGGATTTTGCTCGCAAAGCGAAAGTTGCTATATTATATAAGTGCTATCCTTCAAGTTATACTTAAAATAAGCCTTCTCGTAACCGTTAAAGTCGTTTAAGTGTTTTTAACGTTTAACTATTAAAGAATTCTAAAAAAGAAGAATATTATTAAAGCCGTTCTCAGCGGAATAAAGTAATTGTTAATAATATAACGACCTTAAGCGATTACTTAAAAAAACTTACGGAAGCGCGAAAGTTCATATAAAAGCTTAAAAGAATCTTAAAGCAATAACTTAAAATCAACAACTACCGAGTGTAAAAATCGAAAGTAGCTAAAGTCTATATATACGAAAGTAAAAGCGCTAAGGACTCGTAAACTATAGTTCATAAGTCAAAAGCGGAGAATAAGAAAATACGAAAAATACAAAGGAAAAAAAGAAGAAAATAGCTTGGCGCATATAAGGTGCGTCCAAGAGACCTGGCGTGTCGTCACAAGTTATTTAAATTGCCGTTAATTGAGCCGAAAATCTAAAGATCTTTTTCATCAAAGCTTTTTTATTAATTAATATATATTTTAATAAATTCTTTTTATAAAAAAAAAATCGCGGACTTACAGATTTCGTTAAGATCGATATTAAAATAATTGCAATTATAAATCGCGAGATTAAACTTCTTACCGTTTTTTTATTATTAAGCTGCTTACGCGTAATCGCTCGGTTATAAGCTTTTTTCTTTTAATTGATTATCAACTTATCTTTTCGTTTTTGTAATAAATTAGCCTAAACGAAAAGTAGCTAGTCTATTATCGCGTTTAACGAGCAATTTAACGAATTAAAAAAAAGTATAATTTTTTTTAATCTTAATATAGTTATTAGCTTGCTTTTTACAATCGATTTGAAAAAATAATCGAGAAAAAAAATTTAATATAAAGTGTTAGTTTTATTTATTAAATAATACGATTGATAATATTAAAAATTAATCGTTAGCAAAGTTAAATAACTCGCTATTTCGTCGATAATAGCATCCGGTTATAATTCTCTTAAGTCTGAGATCATTTGCTAATTTAGCTTAATAATATTATCGACTTCGTTAGCGCCGATAAAAAAGTTTTATAAAAAAAAAATCGTAAAGCATAAATTAAAGTCTTCGTTTGCTTTATTATAAATCATGTTTTCGAAAGTAAGCGTCTTTTCGAGCTTTTTTAACGAATGCTAAGCTATTAGCTTTAATGATTTTTGCACGAGCTTTAATGCAAGTGCGAAGCTTTTTATCGATCTTGATTTCGAAAAGAAAAAGATTATCGCGATCGGATTTAAAGGAATTTAAATCGCTAAAGCGTGCAATTCGCTTAGCGATTTTTTTTGCTCGAGGTATAATTTAAAAAGAGTAATAAAATATATAATTAAAAAGAAAAGAAATAGATTATAATTAATCTTTTATATTTTATCGATCGCAAAGATCTTAAAAGAAAAAGGATTTTATAAGTTTATAAAAATATTGATTTCAATTTGCGCCACTACGATTAAATCTTTTAAAACTTTAATAATTAAATAAAGTGATCAAAAAGAATCGATCTTTATCGTTTAAAACTACTTTTAATTAAAAAAAAGTTAAATTAAATAAGTCGGTAATAAAACTGCTTCGATCACGTAATATTAAACTTTTAACATTTGAATCGCTTTTTTAAACTCTTTAAACTATCGCTTAAGTAATAGCTTAATTAAACCTTCGGCGATTTTATTTGCAATAGCGACTTATTTTAAATCTATTAAGTTATCTCGTACGGCTTTTTAAATAAATATATAACGAAAGTAAATATGCTTAATTTAATAATAAAATTGAATGTTTTTAACTAATACGATCGCTTTTTAATTATCGTAATAAATTAAAATTAGAATCGTTTTTTTTTTGCGAAAGTATTTCGATTAAAAAGCGCTAAAGCTAAATTGCTTTTTTAACGGCTTCCGTTTCGATTATTAATTTGGATTCGCACGAAGATAAACCAACGGTAACTTGCCGTTTTAAAGATTAGCTAATTGCTTTGCTTCCGACGTTAAAAACGAAGCCTTTTATAAATCTGCGTATTAATTAATAATTATTTTAATTCGCGTCGGAAAAGCCGGTTGAGTCGCTTAAGTTTTCTTAATCAACGAATTTGTAGCGGATAGTTTTTTTTAAATAGCGAACGATACGTTTCGCTATTTTTATATGTTTTATAATTAAACTTAACGTAAAACGATTAATTATAAAGATTAAAAAAGCAATATAAAGCTTAAAACTTAGCATAGCGTATATAAATAAACCGATAAAACGTTAATATTCGTAACGGAGCTTAAGAAAGGCTTAATATTTCGATAAAAGTAAGATTAAGACTTTAAAAAAAATCTTTATCGAAGTATCGTAAGTATTGCAATCTTTTATTTCGAAGTTTAAAATGATTTTCTCGATATAAGCTCGTTGTTCGAAATTAAGCGTTTGATTAGCGCGATCTCGAGTGACTATTATGCTTAAGTAATAAGCTATTAATTCGAAATCAGTTATTTGAAAACGCTAAAATAAAGCAGCTTTAAGTCTATTAGTTTCGGCGCGATTACGGCCGAAGACTAATAAGTTATCGACGTAAATAGCGATAATAACTTTTTTTTTATAAAAGACGCTTGCGTCGATACCGAAAGGTTTAAATCTTATCTCGATAAAGAATTCAAATAAGATATTATATTAAACGCGAAAAGCTTATTTAAGTCCGTAAAATGCGCGGTTTAATTTGCAAACCCTTTTAGTCTCGTCTTCGAGCTCGGTAAATTATTTTACGTTAACGGATTCGGCAACCTTTTTATATAAAAACGCAGTTTTAACGTCTATTTAATCGATTTTTTAATTTAAAGCAGCTGCGATAGCGAAAATCATCTTATAACTTATAAGCTTAACGACCGTAATAAAGGTCTTAATATAATTAATGCCTTCCATTTATTGATTTTTTTTTACGATCCAGCGAGCTTTCTAGCGAACTATAAAGCCGTTAAGTCTTCGCTTGTGTTTATATACTTATCGATCGAGAAGAACGCGCTAAGTTGTAAATAAGTCGACAAGATCTTAAGTATTGTTTTCGTAAAATGATTTTTATTTTTCGGCTATAGCTTTTAGCTAAGCAGTTCGATTACCGTCGGCCATAGCTTTTTGTAGGTTTTCGACCCGGTATCGTAATAGTTAAGGTTTAGTAATTTGAAGTGCTATGCAAGTCTTTTTTTATTATCGTAATAGCGTGCGGTATATTTATAAAAGTAAGGTTTAAAATATAATCGAGCTAATATATAAGTTCTTTTAGCACGCCGACATAGTTTATGCCGCTCGCTATAAATTAATCCGCAAAATCTTTTTTTCGATAAGCGGTCCGAACTTTTACTTCGAACATTTCGTATTGCATAATAAAGTCTTTTTTTATTAAGCATTTGTAATTAAAAGTAAAGTATAAAACGTAATTGATGATTTTATTAATAATCGATTATTTATAAGCGTTGAAGATAATATATTTATTAACGTCGATATAAAGCATGTTTTTATTTTAAACCGGTCGTCGCTGCTTTATATAAAAGCTAGATCTTTTGCGAATATATATAAAGACTTAAAGCTTTTCGGCTTGGAAGTTGTTTTTCGAAGTTCTTTATAACTTACGGGCGCACCCCTAACATTTAGCAACCGTGTGCACACCGAGTGAACACCGAGTTAACACCAATCTACCGATTATACACCGATTATAATCGGTGTATATTAAGGTTGATCTCAAGATTGACGAGTTTTTAAATATATTATTATTTAAATCAACCTTTCAACTCCAATATTAATCTTTACACCTTAATATCAATCTACAAACTTTAATATTGATCTTTATACTTTAATATCAACCTTTAAACTCTAATATTAATCTTTACACTTAATATCAACCTTTACACCTTAATATCGACTTTATCGTAATTAATAAAAGCAAGTGCTAAAGGCAAAAAATACTTTACGTTATCATTATTACTAGCTTATACTTTTAACTTGTATATTTCTCGTACTTCTCTTTACTTCTCTTATTATCTCACCGCCGCCACTACCTTACCGCCGTCATTACCTCACCGCCGCTACTACCTCACCGTCGCTACTATCTTACCGCCGCCACTTCCTCACTTACCTTTATTACTTCACCGCGGCTACTACCTTACCGCCGCCACTACCTTACCGCCGCCACTAGCTCACTATTGCCACGACTTCACCGTCGCTACTACCTTACCGCCGCTACTATTTGCTGGAAGCGATACTAGAGGCAAGGCAATACTGGTGACAAAGCAATACTAGAGGCGATACTAGTAGCAAGGCAATACTGGAGGCGATACTGGTAGCAAAGCAATACTGGTGGCAAGGCAATACTGGTGGCAAGGCAATACTGGTGGCAAAGCAATACTAGAAGCGATACTGGTAGCAAGGCAATACTGGAGGCGATACTGGTAGCAAGGCAATACTGGTGGCAATACTGGTAGCGATACTGGTAGCAAGGCAATGCTGGAAGCGATACTAATGGCAAGGCAATACTAGTGGCAGCGCTAGTAACGATACTGGTAGCGATACTGGTGGCGATACTAATGGCAAGGCAATACTGGTAGCAAGGCAATATTAATAGTAGTATAAATAATAATAAAGTTAAAATTAATAAAGTGTTAGTAAAGTGTTAATAAGGTTTTAATAATAATAACTAATAAAGTTAATAATAATTTAATTAAGTATAATAATCGAATTATAAAGTGTAGCAACCGAGTGCACTCGATTGTAAATCGAATACTCGGTTTAGCAACCAAGTGCACTCGGTTATAAATCGAATATAGGTTTTTAAAGTTATCCGAACCACAACCGAATATACATCGAGTATTCGATTTACAACCGAATGCACTCGGTTGCTATATCAAAACGTTAAGGTATAAGTAAGGTGTAAGTAAAGTGTTGCAACCGAGTGCACTCGGTTGCTATACCTAAGGGTTGCGCCCGTAAGAAGTTTATTAAAAAGTAAATATTAAAAGCGAAGTATATTTATATTTTTATATTAAAGTAAATGATTAGTTTTTGCACGCATATTATATTTATCTTATGCTTATGCGTTAAAGAAAGTATAATCTAATAATTAAGTATAAAGCGTTTTATATTAGCTTATCCGACGTATATATCGAGTTTAAACCGTATCGTATAGCGGTAGCCAATTTATATCGATATATTATTTATTAAGTAAATTAAAAAATAAGTTCGTCTTTCGAGTTCGCGTCCGCGTTCGTTAAAAATAAGATCTTAAGCTTGACTTTATGTTTCCGCTTAATCACTTTATAGCTAATTTAAGCTTTTAAGCGATTATTAAAAATAAAAATAAGGTTCGGGGTTATGCGTTTGTATTCCGTTACTTTTTAATTCGCGACGCGCTTGCGCGTTGCGAAAGTCTCCGCCGTATTAACATTTATAATATTAATTGCTTTCGAGCTTTATATTGTGGAGGAGAAGAGCTCCGACATATACCTAACGTCAAATCAAAAGATATATGCGAATATAGCTATAATAAAATCGTAAGTAAATAAAAGAAGAAAAGGAGGACGATCGAAGGACACTCGAATATATGCTATAAGTACGTGTATTATATTGTGTAGTGATATGGTGCTAGTTCAAAGAAGAACTAATTACTCGTTTATATAAGAGTTTGCACGTAACTTAATCACGTGCTTAGCAAAGTTAAAGCATGTAACGCACTTACGTAATAAAAGTGCTTAACATTAGTATTATATATATAAATAAAACAAATACAAAGCCTTAACTTTATTACATACGTTTTTTTTTCGAATCAGACTCGCTTTCGAGTTATCTCTTATTAAAGTAGTAAAGTTAGGTTTGCAAGACGAGCATATAGCCGAATTGTATAATCGCAATACGGTTTTAAAATACTACTTAATAATATATCACCGGATCGGTGTTAATGCGAAAGCGTATATAATATAATAAAAGAGATAAGAATAATAACGAAAATACAAGATAATCTTTCGAATCTAACTTTTTTTTATATCTTTTATAATACTTTTATTTAATTATAAAAACAATATTAACTCGAGCGTTAGTATTATCGTTAAAATAAGCGTGCGCCGGCTTAAGCGGTCAAGTGATAACGCACTGCCGAATCGGCAATAGCGTAAAGCTTAAAGCGGTAACGTAATAAAGAAAATAAAAGCGGCAGTATATACTCGAGGTTTTGTTATAAATAATTAACTTTTTTTTTATATCAACTTTATACTTTTCTATCTTTTCTTTAATACTATTATTTATCAACTTTATTATTAATCATTATGTTTTCGATTTATTCTTAATACGTAAGTTACGCAAGCAAAATTATCGATAATATTACGAACCGATGCATTTTTTCTTTTGATATTTTTATTAAATGCAAGCGCTGTTATAATATTAAGTTAACTTGCATCTTCGTAAGTTATCTTACTTCTCGTTTTATATTCGTTTTAACTCCGATTCGATAGCTTTTCGCAAAAGTCGTCGATGTCGGCATTGCTTTAATAAATGCAATAACGGCTATAGATAATAGAACTAAGTCGGCCGATAAAGTTTTTCGTATAAGCATAATTGCAAATAACTTTTTTATAAAAACTCGTCGCGCTTTTATTTCTCGAGTTAATAATACTTATTTTTTTTTTCGAGCTTATATCGCCGTTGCTTCTTTTGCCGCCGTTAATATTAAAAGTCTTTTAGCTAGCTTAAGTTTCGTCTTAGCGTTACGCTTATTTATCGCCGTTGCTACCGCCGATTTAGCTTTGCTAGACTTGCTACGTTAGATCTTAACTATAATAAATCGAAATAATACTTTATTAAATAACTTTTTTAGCTGCGTAAGTGTATATTACGAGCTTTTTATAATTCTCTTTCGATTTGATTACGATAGATTGCTAAAAAGTCTTCGTCTCGCTTATCTTTATCATCGCTATCGTTATCACTTCTTGCACTTTTTGCACTTTTTGCTTTTCTTGCGCTTCTTGCGCTTTTTGCGCCTTTTGCGAAAAGGCTCCGCCGAAGTGCCCGCTAAGCTTTTATTCGCGGCAATACCGGTAGTTTTTCTTCGCGAGGTTCTAGCCGTAGCAATACTCGTAGTTCTTCGAAAGGTTCGAGTCGCGGCAATATCGGTAAGTTTTCGAAAAGTAAAAGCAGTGCTTAAAGTGCTGCGAAAGGCTTTCGCACTATTTTACTTAGCTTTAAGTTGTAAAGTCGAAAGGGTTTTTTATCGCGTATCGGCAGCTTATTAAGTAGTTAATATAATAAATTTTTCGTATGCTCTTCTTAAAGCCTTCGAATAAAGTCCGCTTTATATATATGATATGCTCGTATATAATAGATCGGAAGCATATAAGTATAATAACGTAAAGCTCTTTAATATAAAAAAAGAAATAAAAAAAGTATAAAAAAAAAGAAAACAAAGAGAATCAAACTTAAACAAAAAAAAAATCAAAAATCAAATTCAAATTCGTCTTTCTTTTTACGTATAATTATGCTTTTATAATTTAATCACTTTTTATTGCTTTTTTATTATTGCTTATAAAGACTCTTGCGTATTAGCTCCGTTGCTTTTCCGTAAAGCTAAGTAATCGAATAATAAATCTATTTAAGCGCTTGATCTAAAAGCCGGACTCGGCTACTTCATTTAATAAAAGCTGTTTTAAAGATCTTTTTATTTAAAGCTTAAAGCGAAGTAATAACGCTTCGAAAGTATATCGTACGTAAAACTTTTTTAATCGATTATTAGCAAATGTTTTATTTAGCAAAGCTTCGTCTTCTTTTAGTTTTTTTAACTTATAATATCTTTTTATATTTATCGACGAAATTTAATAAAAGTTAAGCTATCGAAAATCCAGCTTCTTAACGTTAAATATATTTACTTTACGTATTAAATCGTGATTAAAAACTAAGTCATTTATTTTTAAAGGTTTGATTCGGAAGTTCTTTTTATTATTAAAAGCATCTTTTCTTTTTTAACGGCAGCAGGTTTTCTTAAGTATAACTTTCGTAATATATTCGTCTCGCATTCGAAACTAGCGTGCTTTTAATTCGATAAGCTTAATATAATTAATTATTAATTCTTAAAATAACGTAGCTTAAAACTAGATTCGAGTCTTAATCGAAAGCATTGCTTCTTTATTATATATTATATAAAAAAAAGTAAATCCGATAAAAGTATATATTAAAGTACGATCGGCGAATAAAACGGCTAATAATTGCGCAATTTAATCGGTGCTTTTAGGCTTATTTAATGCGTTTTTAATTAGTCCGTAGCTGCGTTCTATTATTTTATTTGCTTAAAAGTAGTATATTAAAATTACGACTCGATTAATTATTTAATTATTAAGTAAGTCGATTACTTTTTTCTTAAACTCCGAACTTCCGTCGATTATCAGTTAAAAGAAAATCCTATAATAGCAAATAATATCCTTTTAAATAAACTTAACTATTAAAAACAAGTCTCGAGTCCGAATCGCTTTCGCTTCAACTTATCTATTTATATTATCTTTAATAACAATTAAGTAGCTCTTGCTATTGCGTGCAAATAAATAAATAATATCGATAGCTTAACGTTCTATTAAGCTATTAGATCGAGTAAAGTGCAATAGTTCTTTAAGCTTATTAATTGCTTAATATAAGCATTTTTTATAAGTCTTAACGAATCGTTTAACGTTCGTATAATATTTATTTTAAAACGAATAATTAAGAGCTTGCTAAGCCGTATATAAAATAGTTTTAAGCTTAATCGAAAGTAAAACGTCGTTATAAAACTTATCGCACTCTTACTAAACGAATGCGATTGATTTTTCTTTGCTTAGCATTATTTTTTTAAATAAATCCTTTTCTTTAAGCTATAAAATATTACTAATATTTAAGTTAGCTATGCGTTCGAGTGTGATTCGAAAACCTTTCGGTATATCGGCAATACGCGGAAAAAAGTATTGCTTATATTCTTTTATCTGCTTTTATAACGTATCTTTAGCTTTCGATAACTTATATTAATCAACTTTGCTATTTAATACTGCTTTTACGCCGTTTACTTCGTTAATTAACTTAATCTTTTTATCTTTAGTTTTATATATATCGAATACTTTAATCGAGTCCGAAAAGATCTTTTTTCGAATCTAATAAAGTATCGAATTTTAATAGTCGATATAATCGTAATAGCGAGTTATAAAGTTATCGGTATTAACGGCATTTATTTAATAAGTTAATAAAAGATCGCATTTCGTAAAAGTAAGAATATCGATAAACTGCTTTTAAATAATAAAATCGTCTTTTCTTTAATGCTATAACGTTTCGCTTTCGAAACTAAGCGAAAAATAAAAAGCTTTTAATATACCGACTTTAACGCTTTTAACAAGGCCGGTTATTAATTTTCCGAGTCGTTATTATTGCTATTCGAAAACTTATCGTAATAAATAAAGCTTATACTTTGCTTTTTTAAGCGATCGATAACTTCGTCGTACTAATTCGTTTTATCGCTTACTTTAGCTTAAGTAATTTAGCTCGTAAACGGATTAGTTATTATAGCAATAATAAAGCTACTTTTATAATTCGAAAAGTATCGGAGACTGATTTTCGCTTTACGTATAAAAAAGTAATCGAGTATAAATCGAAACTTTAACGAATTTATAACGTAAAATCGAGTACGGATCGTAATACCTTCGATATTAATAAATATATTATTAACGTATTCGATAAAGCGCGATAAAAAACCGGTGATTATTCGAAAGTCTATCTTTTAATCGTAAGCTATAAAGACTTCGAATTTAACCGCGGCGTTATAAGTAATAACGTTAACTTTCGCATTTATATCGAGTGTAACTTTTGCATTAATAATTAAAAACTATCCGAGTATATTAACGATAACTTTAAGAGTTAGCGAATAATAATAAAAGTATTTAAAGAATAGCTAGTTAATGTAAACACCTTGCCTGATGGGGTACTTGCCATGGCCACTAAGGCCACACTAGACGGACTTATCTTCTATAAAAGGGTATACATCTTTTAGCTAAAACAATCAACGAGCTTTCTACTTATCTTTTCTGACTTTTTTTTATGAGACTATAAGGTTTAGCTTTAAAGCTAAGCTTTTATACGGTATATCTTTTTAAGTGCTTTTACATTAGTAACTTACGTAAGGATTCAAACCTTTAGTCTTTGTTTTTATACAACTTATTACAATCGCTTGATTCGTAGTTAAGTTGATCTTCGTTTATCATTTAGCACTTTACTTTATAATTACAACTTTAAACAATTAAAACCTTATTCTCGATAGGTTCGGATACCGAAATGCCGGAATAGCCGAAGTGCAATATTTCGGCTCTTCGGTAAAAACTCTTTTTTATTATTAATAAAAAAGAATTTTTACTTATTAATAAAAATATCTTTTTATACTTTAACTCTTATTTTAAATTAAAGCAATTGATATAATCCGGAGTTGTTAGCGAAGCTAATCAATTGATTCTTAAGTTTTTTATAGTTTTAATCTTGATTATTAGTTTACTTTTGCATAAGGTCTACTTTTTTTAATCTCGGATCGAAAATACTTTACGAAAATCGCTTATTTTACTCGTGAACTCGGTTTACGAATTAAAATTAAATAATTTAAAAACCTTTTATCAACCCGATCATTTTTAATATATACACATATCTGATCTTTAGAATACCGGAAACTTTCTTAAGATTTCTAATATCGAAGTCGGCGCAAAGTCATTTCTTTTTTCGTTAGAATCCTTTGAATTTGTTGAATCCTTAACTCGTATTCTAATAAGCTTCGGATTATCTTTATCTTACTTCGACCTTTAACTAAAACCTTTACTTTTATCGGAAACACTTGCTTCGGAAATGCTTTTTAAAATGAACACCGGTCTTAAGATTTATACTACTTTTCTTTTTTTTATTCCTCTTGCTCTTTCACTAAGCCTTGCGCTAATTATAATCGACTTTGCTATCTTTTACGCTTTTATAACTACTCGCATGCTATTGCTAAGTGCTTTAAAAGCTTTTTGCTTTAATAATGCTAATATTATCGACTTTATCGAAAAGTACGAAAAGACTTATAATGATTTTAGTATTTTTAAAGACGATCGGTTTATCAAGCTCTTTCGTTATTATAATAACTCTTGCAAAGAAGTTATTAAGAGCTTGCTCGAATAGAAAGCTAAGAAAAATTAAGCTGCTTTCGTTAAAGCTTTAAAAGCCGAGTTTCGTAAAAACGATACTTAATAGATCAAAGACTCGATCGCTTTTTTACGAGAATTTGCTATGCAAAAACGAGATATTAATAACTTGAAAAACTATTGTCGCACTTTCTTTTAAGTTTCTGAAAGATTTACTTCGATGCATTTATTAAGCAAGATCGAATAAAGCCGCTTATTCTTTCTCGAATTGCTCGTCGGAATCCGAAATAAAACGATTAAGCATTATAAAGTCGACGAACTCGACTTAGACTTTTATACCGCTTTCGACGACTTTATCGCATTCGCTTTTAAAACCGATTAAAGTGTTAAGACTATCGAAGCTATAAATCGAGAAAAGTCTTTTTTAACTAACTTTATTAAAGATATTCGGACCTTAATTAAAAAACACATCGAGCTAGCTAGCGTTCTTAAGTCTATTAAGAAAGCTTTAGTAATAATGCCGTTCACTCGTGAACTACGGTTTACGAATAAAAAAAAAAGAATTGATAAAGTAAGTTTTATAATTAAGAAGTTTTTTAACTTGCAAATCGATGCGATCTATAATCGAATTAATTACTTCGAAAACTAAATCGCTAACTTAACTTCTCGACGCTTTATTTAATCTCAACTTTAAGTTCGATTCGAAGATTACGACGAAGCTTTTATTAAGTATACCGCTTAAGATGCTCGAAGTAAAGTCAGCTTCGAAAGTAGAATTCAGATTGCTGCTATCGATTACGGACTATAAAAACGAAGAAGAAGAAAAAGTAAAAGATACGAGAGCTAGATGTAAAATTATAGCTTTTGCGAAAACTCCGAAGATACAACTTAAGCTTTTTATTAATACCGAAATGAATATAAAGCTTTTAAAGATATAGTCAATAAAGGATGTATTTATATTAGTGATTACGAACGCTTTTGCTTAAGATTTAAGAAGATCGGTGCTTTTATTATTTAAAAAAAGCAAAGAAAGACTTGGTTTAGATCTATCGTATTAAACGTTCGTAAAACGGAATACGATAATATCTTAAAAAATCGGCTTATTAACGGACTTAAGACTTATAAACACTTGCTTTTTTATTAATAACTAATCTAACAGCTAGCTTAATATCAGCTCGATTAAAATGCTTAGCAATTAACCAACTAGCTAAAAGAACTTATTATTATTCTTAAAAGACTAGTCGATATTAAAAATATCAATGCTATAAGATAGATTAATACGCTTAGCTACTTATCTAACATAAAGGTCGCTTCGGTCGAAATCAACGCCGCTATAAAAAACAAAGCTAAAAAGCTTTTTCCGCTTTCGAAAAGATCTAAACTTATTAAGATTAAAAAGAATGTCCGACAACAAAAAGAAAAGAATTACGGCACTCTTAAAGCTCGTGCTTCTTAAGAATCGAGTATTGTTATAAAGATAAACTTAAAAGATAAGTTGTTCGATAATATAATTAAAGAAAAGTCTTTTAGATTAACTGTAGCCGACGAAGCTATAAAAGATATAAAAAGAGAAGTCGAGATCACTTAGCGAGTGTTAAAAGGAAAGAAGAAGAAGACTTATAAACGAAAGAAGTTTATTAACTTTTACGTTATTATTAAAGCTTAAGAAAAAGCAGTAGCGGCTATTATAAAATCGAGAATCGAAGTTTAAATTAAAGACTTATTCGGATTTAGCTCTCGCTTCGACAAGCTATTAAGCTATTATATTTTAATAGTCTTCGATGCTAAAGAAAACGTAAAGGTCTTTTAAAGTAAGCTTATTTTTATAAACGCCTTAACTGTTAAACGTTTAAGTCGGAATAAAAAAAGCAAGCTAGACCTTTTAGCGACGCAAATTCGCAAACAACTTATCGCTTGCAATTGCTTCGAAGTAGTAATAAAGATCTTAAAGGTTTTCATTAATATTAACGGTATAATTAAAAGCAGATTCTTTTTCGATAATAAATTTAAAGTCAACGTAATAAATAAAAAAGTAGCTAAGATAGCTAAATTACTTATTATAACGGATCGAGCTTTGATCTATACTATCGTGTCCGAAGATCTTTATAACTTCGATAAGTAGATAAACGACGTCGAAGTTATTATCGGCGGAATTATTAATTACGCTGATTTCTTTATTATTAATAATAGCAGCTACGAGATTATCTTAAGCATGCTTTTCTTTTTAGAATCTTAACTCTTTTTTTCTTACTTTGATAATAGTACGATGAAAGCTTCTTTTTAAAACTACGATCGATTTACTTAAAGACAGATTATTATTGTAAAAGACAAATCGGATTTAATTAAAAACTCGAAAAACTAATAGCTAATATATAAGTTAAGATAGATACTAAGTTAAAAAGAGGCTTAAAAAGAAATTCCGCTCGTAAATTATAGTTTACGAGTAGATCAGTACAAAAACAATAAAATCATAAAAAAACAATTCAACTTAACATTAAGTAAAGCTTATTAAAATCAAAAACACTAAAAATATTTGCAATTAAACTCGATAAATCGGAAAATTTTATATTTATTATCGATAACGATAAAGACTTTTTAAAAAGGAATATAATAAAGGTTAATACGATATATAAAAAGAAAGCGAAGAAAGTTAAACCGATAGATTTAAAAGTGTCCGATAGAAAGATACTTAAAAGAATCGACGATTAGTTTAAGCAAGATAAGAAAGCGAGACTTTTTAAGCTTAAAAGACCTTTTTTAAAATACTTTATTAACAAGTTTTCAAATTTAAAAGTTAAATTAAGATTAACGAAAGAACGATTCGAAACACTTACGATTAGCTTTTAAGTCACTTCGGAAAAAAAAGAGCTGCTTTACTAATGTTTTTTAAATCGAAAAGAAGCGATAGCTTAAGATTTTATTTATTTTAATTAAGTCCGGAAAGAAGTTATGCTACTTTAAAAGATCAAGACGGTGCCGCACGAAGCTTAGCAAAAGAAAACGTTTACGATATCGAAAGCTTTGTAAGAAATAGTTATCTTTATGTTAAAAAAACGATTAAAGTAAAAGGTCTTCGAATTATACTAAAGCTTTTATCGTAACAAGTAGTTTATTATAGTAAAGAAAGAAAAAAGAAAATACAAGCTGATCATTGCCGTAATTAAAATAAACCGTATAACGATTAAGGACGTTAATATTGCTTTGAACGTAGATTAGTTCTCGAACGAATTTGCCGGTCTTATAATAGCTACACTCTTAAATTTCTTTTTTAAATACGATTAATTCCTTTTCGACGTTGAGTCTAAAGACATAATAGTTATTTAAACGCTTATCGAACTGCTTCGGATGACTCGGATACTTATAAGAGTTACTAATTCGATCGCTTAATTCGTTAAGGTCATTTATAAGATCTTTATAAACTGCATTCTTAACGTTTGCTTACTTTATATAAATAACGTAAGAGTTAAAAGATCGCGATCCTTTTACAATTACGAAGAAGTTTTGCTCGGAATTCGACGATTCGTTTTAAAACATATATAAAATATCAACAAAATGCTCGTAAGGTTTAAAAGAGCTAAGACGACTGTCGGAACTAAGTCTTAATACTGCATGCTCGGCTTTAATATCGTTAGATTCGTTACGGATAGCGAAAGACGCTACTTTTAGACCGTTAAAATTAAAAAGATATTAAAATAGATTAAGTGCGAAAATGTATCGAAAGCTCGAGCTTTTATTAAGATCGTAATTTATTATAAAATTTAAATCAAAAACTTCTTTATAATTGCTGCTTTAATCTACGCGATTATAAAAAAGAAGGTCGAATTCGAGTAGTTAAAGCTTTAGCAAAAAGCGATAAGGCTGCTTAAAAAAGCTTTGCTCTTTACTTTCGCTTTTATTAAGATCGATTATAATAAAGAAAGAAAGAAAATTTACTTGACGGTAAACGCTAGTCTTAAAAGATAAAGAGTAGTATTGCAGCAAAAGGATTCCGATAAGAAGCGATATCTTGCTAAGTTTAAAAGTGGTTTTTAAAACCTTGCGGAAAGCAAATACGACGCAATTAAGCGAGAATGCCGCGGTGCTTTAAAAGCTATAAAGAAGATAAAGAGCGAACTATACGGAGTTCACTTCATCTTAAAAACCGACGCTAAAGTACTAGTTAATTAATTTAACGGATCAATAAGCGACTTGCTTAAAGCTTTCGTTACGAATTAAATTGCGTAAATAAGATTAATAGACTTTAAAGTCAAGCACATCTTTAAAACTAAAAACACGATAGCGGACGGTCTTTTTAAAAAGAAAAAAGAGTATTTTTTAAATATTAAAAAGAAAAAAGAAAAAGATATTAACGATTAAGTTATTAACGAGCTAAGCATTGTTTTAATATTCTTAATTAAACGATTCGTAAATTATAATTCACGAGCTAAAAAGAAAGTTTTAAAGCACGATTACTCGCTCGACTTTAAGCTTATTGCTTAATTCTTTATTACTTTTAAACGCTTTCTTTCGATTAAGACTTACGACTTTTAAAAATTTAAAAACAAAGCACTTAATTACTTAATTAAAAATAGTTATCTTTATAAGCGAGCAAACAATTCTTATCCGATTAAGCTAGTTATCGACGGAACTTAAAGACGCTATACTATTATTTCCGACGCTTATCGAAAATCCGGATATAAAAGAGCTAAATCAACTTATTACCGCATATTAAAACTCTTCTTTTAGAATAGATGCTACGAAGATTGCAAAGCCTTCGTTTAAAGCTATAAGCCTTGCTAGAAACGCAAAACTAAACGAATAGAAAACCTTTTGTACTCGACTTAATTTACTTAAATGTAGTCAAAAGTCAGCTTAAACGTATTACGAGTACTTACTACTAATAAAAAGATAATATGCTTCGTACTAATTAAAGAAGATCTATTTAAATAGTTAAAAGGTCGGCCACTTCGATCAGCTAACGCTAAATCTATTACTAAGTTCTTTTAAGAAGATATCGTTTGCCGCTATAGATTATTCGAAAGATTAATTATCGATAAAAGACTCGAAAACAAAGCAGTTGCTAAAGCTTTCGCTATTAAGTACAAGATCAAAAGGGTCTAAATCTTAAGCTATAATTCAAAAGCTAATAGAATGATTAAGAAAAGTTATAAAAATATTTTAAATAACTTATCGAAAGTCATAAACAAAAGATTTAAAGATTAAGTCCGCAAATTTAATAAGATACTCTTTGCGGTCCGGACATCAATACACGCACTTATTAAAGTTACCTTTTTCTTTTTAAACTACGGACGAGAAGCTGAGCTACTTTTAAAATCACGATAGCTAGTTTAAAAGTTATTATTTTAATAAAAAGTTCGATCTCGCGCTGATCTGCTTGCTATAAGGTTTAAACAATTAAAACTTTAAAACGAAAATATCGACGAGATCATTTTAAAGAAGAAGCGCTATCGACTTGCCGTTAAAGCCACTTAAAAACGAATCAAAGTCTTAAAGTCGGAACTTATTAAAGAAAAAGACTTAGTACTCTTTTACGACGTTAAACGAAGCATCGATATATCCGCGGATATTAAGCTAGACTATAAGTAGCTAAGACTTTATATCGTTTTTAAAGCTTACGATAAAAGATATTATAAACTTTAAGAAACCGATAAGACTAAGCTTAAAAGCACTTTTGCAGCTAACCGTTTCAAGCGATTCTACCGCCGCGATCAAACTTTCTTTCTTTTTAATAAAAACGACGAAGAAAAAAAAAAAGAAGATTCGGACTTTTTAAACAACTCGGACCTTAACGAATACGAGCCTTTCGACGACGGCAAAAGTGAACTACTCAACTTAAAAGTGATCTTAAGACCTAAGTCTATTAACTTTTAAATTATTCTTTTAACACTTTCGAAAAAACAAAAATTAATTTACAAAATTGTTTTTTAATCTGTTTCTTTTACTTTGTTTTTTCTTACGTTCTTATCTTTTCTTTATTCTACACTTATTTTATAAAAAGACGTGCTTTAATGATCACTCTCTTTGTTTTAATAAAAAAGGATATTTCTTACGTTTGTTCTTTTACTTTTAGATTTGCTTTTTATTATATTCTTTATTCTTTCTTTATTCCTTTTACCTTATTTGCTATTCATTTATTTTACATAGATTGTTCTTATTGTTTAATTGTTTTTTACTTGTTTTAAGCTTATACGATTATTTTTTATTTCTTATTTAAAACTGTTCTTTTGTTTTAAGCGTACTCAACTACGTGTATTCGAAAAAGAATTGCTATTAGAAAGAATAGGTCCTCTTTACAAATGTACTTATATAAGAAAGCTCTCTCTTTTTTCTTTTTAACATTTTCTTTTTTTATATAACAATAATTACAATAACATTATTACTACTTTTTCTTTACAATTATATAATACTACGCTAATACTAACGACCTTAATCATCACTTAATCAATCACTATTATTATTAGCTTTTATTCCGTTATCTTATGTTTAGCTCGTAAACCGTAGTTTACGAGTTAAATATGCTTCTTAAGTTAGCCGCCGCTAAAAGAAAAGCTTTTGACCGTAATATACTTTTTAGCTTATTAATAAGCGAAAAGCAAGCCGCTTTAGCTCGACAATCTAGTTTCGAATTAAAGTTCGAAAAACGAATTATTAAGACTTTCGATAAGTTCTTTTAAACTTATTATTAAATAAGCAACTTTAATCAACTAGCTATACTTAAGGTAGCAACCTTCGATTTCAATAACAAATTAAGTAAAGAAGACGACTTGATCTTGCAATACAATTAGTTCTTGCAAGCCGAATGCGTAAAAAAAAATATAAACGCTAAAGACTTTCTTTCGGCTTACGATCAGTTTACTATTAAAGTCACCGCTATCTACTCTTTACGCAATAAAAACGCCGAAAGATACAAACGAATTAAAAGAGCTTTCGACGGCGCTTAAAATTAATTATTATATGACGACTACTTTAAAGCTGTATGCACTTTAGTCCGCAACGCTCGCTAACTAAGCGTCATTCTAAAGAACTGCACTTTTAACGCTTACGCTATCTAAGTCATCAATTATTATATTATTGCTTACGTCGCTTTTTAAAAGACTATAGCTAATATAGCCCGAAGACGCAAGTTTATTAAGCTTAATATTACGGTAATCAACCTTATTTGCTAGACCGTAAAAAATAAAAACAATATTAAATAGAAAGATAAAATCGCTATTCTTAACAAAAGACTCTTAAAGAAGCTAAGACTAAAAGTCTTATTATATAGCTTATTGATTTTAGCTCTTGATAATATT
This sequence comes from Drepanopeziza brunnea f. sp. 'multigermtubi', assembly GCF_022702325.1. Lineage (NCBI taxonomy): Eukaryota > Fungi > Ascomycota > Leotiomycetes > Helotiales > Drepanopezizaceae > Drepanopeziza > Drepanopeziza brunnea. The sequence goes on along the minus strand of NW_027094080.1, from coordinate 323,410 downwards.
AAAAGCGAATACGACGAGCTTAAAGAACGTATAAAGTTTGCCGACGAAAATTAGACTTAGAATTTCGTTTTGCAAAAAGAGCTCGAATCCGGAACTCTATTCGTAAACTATAGTTTACGAATAGAAAATGACTTAGCAATTAAAGTAAAACTAAGTCAATCTTTTGCTCTTAAGACCCTTTTGCTTAAATCACTTATTACGCGCTTTTCGTTATTATTAGCTTTGTCTTAAAGATCGACGTCATCTTTTATTAATAGAGCTTCGAACGCTAAACTAATTGCTTCGATTATATCTACTTTACGCAAGTCCATCGACGCGAGCTTTTTTGCAGCTTTTAAACTTAAAATGCAACGCGACCCTTTTGAAAACCAGCTGTTATTAGCACTACTCGTTAAAAAAAGAGATAGCCTCGAGTACGAACTAGCTAAAGCTATATCGAACCGCTGCTTAAGACTCGTCGAGATTAAAGACTTTATAAGTATAAACGTAGCTTTTATCAACTTTTGCTAAGACTTTTATTAATCAATTCTCGACCGCTTAAACTTAAACGAGAACATCGATAATGCTTTTTAAGTCGCCGCGAAATCAATTAAGAAAGCTATTAATTAAATCCGTAAGCTTTTAAAAGACGAATTTTCTAATAACGCGATCTTACGACTCTTTGACCGTCGTAATTAAGTGAAAGTAAATAAAGAAAAAAGCAAAGTAGTAAATTACTTTTTGCTATTCGAGATCTTTAATTTAAGCTTTAACGACGACGATTGCGATTATATAAAAGTCTTTTAAAAAGTAAAGAACGTATTAAAATTTAAAGATAGATTCAAAGAACTCTTTGACTTAAACGTCTAAACGAAGCTCCGCTTCAACCGCAAAGTCTTACCGTCCGCTATCGACTTGTTAAAAGAAGTCTTTTACGAAGTCTATACTTTCGAATACATTAAATACTTTAAGCTAATTACGAAGAGCTTTATAATAATAATGATCCGTTCTAATTTGTATCGATTTATCGAAGCTTTTTAAACTAACGCTTTTAATAACTTTATGCTTTACTCGAGCAATTAATCGATGTTCGTTATTAAAACTAAAAGCAGTACTTTAATTAAGAAAATATCTAGCTTAAGCTCTTTTAAGTTTAAAGCTAAGCCGATGTCTTTTAACAAGCTGAACTAAAGCACTAGCTTAATAAGCACCGCTTAAAAGAATAGCCTTTTTAATACTATAAATGCAAGTAGCTATACGAAAGTTTAGCTTATATTAAGAGCTTCCTTCTTAAACGATAAGCACGGCAACTAAACCTTTTTCACTATTATGAATAAAAAGATCTAGATGTACTTATACTATTTTCGAACTAGTGATTTAAGAAAAGCTTCGACTAATGCACTCTTTAATATAATATACTCTTTGACTTAGCAAGTCTTTCGAAGCTATTATAAGCTGTACCTTGCCGCTTTACTTAATCGCCGAGACGGAAACTATAAGCTTATTGCTTATCCGGAACCTTTTCAGCTTTTTAAATGCAATAATAATGCTCGAGTAATTGCGACTAAACACGACGCTAATATTAAACGACTCGTAAATCGTAATTCACGAATAAAAGATAAAGTTTTAAACTACTACTTAATGCTTTATAGCGTAAAGACTTAGATCGGAAGCTTAGCTATTTAGCTTTAAAGCTATACTTACGATACTACGCTTAAAAAGACCGCTAGATAAAAAGCTTTTAGATTTAAGTCGAAGACTTTAAATGCTTTTAAGAATATTACGCCGCGCTAACTTTTCGCTATAATTAATAATCTCGCTACCTTTATATCCGTCATTACGAAACAAAGTGTTTTCTTAAATATAAACGCTTTTTAAAATGCTTTTTGCGGATAAGCTATCTTTTTTAATAATTATACTGCTTTGCTAAACGATAACATATTAGAAAATAAAGTTAGCTTTGCAAAGCACGCTTGCACTATCGTTTTAAAACGCATACCGTTAACCTTTCGGTGAAGAGTTATTAATAAATTAAGCTAGCTTTTCGCCGTTACAATTTAACTAGACTACGTTAGTTTCGTATTAAAAGCTTTAATCGAAAAAATAAATTAAAACGAACTTCGAGTAGTAAAAGAATTAACCGCTATCTTTATTATATCTTAGACTTAGTTTTAAAAACACTTTATCAAGTATAAAAAGAAGTTGTTTTCGGCATTTAAAAAAAGATTTGCTATTATTTTAAATACTAAAGCTAAGACTTACGGAGCTAAGTCCTTTTTTAAAAGCAAGAGCCGCCGAATTAACGACTTTATAAACGCCGATAAGTTAAAGGATTTTAAAAAGAGCTTGCGACCGATTGAGTTGTCTTTTAACGACTCCGATTTAAGTGTAAAGATCACTTTAAAAAGTGCGAAATCCACTTATAAACTACGGTTCACGAGCTAAATCAACGATCTTAAAGTATCATCTTCTTAACCGAAATCCTTAAACCGCGCATTCGATGAAGCTATAAAAGCTTTAATTAACTTGCTTAAAGACGAAGATAACTTAATTAATAGCTTTAAACTTTATTTTAGCTTCGCTAACTTTCCGTCGGCTAAGTTCACATTTATTAACGATGCTATTAACAAGCGCAAGAACGATACGCGCTCTTTCACTCTTAAAGATGCTGCTGCTAGCACGTCATCGTTTAATATTAGCCTTGCTAAAAGAAGAAGACTTTCTTAGCTTAAAAAGAACGAAAGAGTTAAAGACGTAAGCACGGAAAGAGATTATAAAGAAGCTGCCGAAGCGTAGTTTAGTAGTTTAAATGTTTAAAGTTTGAAAACAAGATACTTTTCCCTCTTTTATATATTAGATTTTTTCTTTTTGCTATACCCTTTTTTTTTTCTTTTTGCTTGATAGTAAGCGGAAGCGCTTATTTATTCTATAAAAGGGCGGATGTAAACACCTTGCTTAATAAAGTACCTGCTATAGCTATTAAAGCTACACTAGACGGACCCATCTTTTATAAGAGGGCACACATCTCTTAGCTAGAACAATCAACGAGCTTTCTACCTATCTTTTTTGACTCTTCCTTATGAGACTATAAGGTCTAGCCTCAGAGCCAGGCTTTTATACGGCACATCTTTTTGGGTGCTTCTATATTAAACGTCGAAGCAAAGCCGATTTCCGTTAAAAAAAGTTCCGTATTACTTTCGATTGCGGTCCGCAGCGTACGCCGATCTTTACGAGTAAACTAATCGAAAAAGAAGTATTAGAATTAAAAAACATTATAAAATATAATTGTAAAGAGAATCAGAATAAAGCCGATAATAAAAATAAAGTAAAACCGTTTTTAAATCGAAAAAGCTTTAAATGCGAAAAGCGTAATACGTCGGCGGTGTTTAATTTAATTACTACGAATATTCTTTTACAATTAAAGCTTAATCATTTAAAAGAATTCGAATAAGCGTTTAAGCTAAAACCGCTAAGCAATAGCATCTTTATATAAGATCCGTCTTAATCGAGCAAAGACTTATATAAAATCTACTTTACTAATAATTCGGCCGTAAATCGAAATAATAAAAGAAAAAGAAAAAAGTAAATTCTTACGATAAAGCGCTTTATTAATAAAGCGATTCGTAACTTTATAAAATAAATCGCTATTAATTGAAAAGATATTACCTTCCTTTTAAATAAGTCGCTAAAGCTCCGAAGCAAGTCCGTCTTTTATCGTATTATCCGTTGCTTTCGATATAAGCTTATTACTTATAATTAAGTAATCTTTCGAAGCTTTTATAACGCCGACCGTAGCTTAAAAGCAATTAATAGCGCTTTCGCTAATAAAGGTTTGCTAAATTATCTTATCGATTATACTTTCGAAAAAATATCGTTTAAAAGTAAAAAGAATAGCGAAAAACGTAATAGTCTTATTAAAAGTTAAGTTCTTAAGCAAATCGCGTCCTTTTAAAAGCTTAATACGAATCGCTTCGTAGTCTATTCTTAAAAAAGAAATCACTTTATTAAAACCTTCGTATAATTTAATAGTCTTAAAAGGCTTGACTTTAAGTTTAAATACAGCTTTAAAAGCTTTTAGTAGCGTAACGAGCAGATTCCGTAAGTCTTCCGGTCGTAAAGCGTTTCGATTTAAAATCGCAATATAAACGGGGTCGAGTTTATTTATTTCTATTAGCTTAGCGAAAGTAATTTTAAGCTAGCTATAAGTAGATTAGACTTTTGCTTTTACTAAAAGAGCGTCTTTTAGCGGATATAGCGTAACTCGAGAAGCCGTATTACGCGATCGAGTTTCTATCGATATAATAATAGCTTCCGTATTAAATACGCAAGCATATAAATCCGCCGATATAATGCATCGCTAACGAATTATATCTAAAGTATTAAAATCGTTAATACGAAAAGCTTTCGCATTGTCGCCGTTAATTACTCGAATAAGCGCTTTAACGCGCTTTTATGCAGCTTTTTTAATAAATTCTCGTTATGCTTTTAAAACTTTATAACGTCGCTTTAAATTAAGATCATTTATCGTTTTATAAACTTTTTTTAAAACTTGCTCGTATTTAGAAGTATCGTTTTAAAACTAAAACGAAATAGATAATATTTTTTTTTAATATAATCCGATACATATTAAGTCCGCTTCGTTAAAGTAAAAAGCTAATCCGTATTAAAGTATAAACAAATAATATTAATTCTAATATTTATAAAGCTTTTATTAATAGCTAAGTAGATTAGCAATTTATTAGCATTAATAGAAAATATACGTAAAGTCGTTTAACGATCGTTTCTCTTTTGATATTGCGTAGCTTCGGCTCGAATAAATGTCGACCGCATTGATTTCGTAGACTTAATGCAATACGATCCTTTAAGTCTTTTCGTATTAAGCTGCTTTTAATAAGTTCATATAAGCTTTTTTCGATATAAGTGCGAAGCTATCGGTAAGTCTTAAGTAAATATTAACTTTCGTTAATTATTTCGTAAAAGCTTCGATCTTTAAATTAAGATCGACGAACGAAGTAATCGAACTCGTAGCGGTAATGCTTGCTTGATAAAAAAGAAAAGTATAAGTATTATCGAAGTAAGTGCTATAAAAAAATGAAACGTATAAGTTTCGCTTACTTTTAAGAATAATAAACGGTACTTAAAAACGAAAGTTCTCGTTTCAATAAAGATTATAGCGAAAAAAAGCTTCAAAGATCTTAGCGTAGCTGTATTTTTTAATTTGTTTCGTAATAATCTATTCTTGCTTAATTAAGTTGCTTATTATAATATATATTATATCGTAAGACTGCAAATGATATTTTTTAAGTTTAATATTATAAACACCCTGCTTGATGGGGTACCTGCCACGGCCATTAAGGCCACACTAAACGGACCCATCTTTTATAAGAAGGCACACATCTCTTAACTAGAATAATTAACGAGCTTTCTACCTATCTTTTTTAGCACTTTTTTATAAGACTATAAAGTCTGGCTTCAATATCAAGCTTCTATATAACACGTCTTTTTTAAGTGCTTTTATATTAGTAACTTACGCAAAGATTCAAACCTTTAGTTTTTGTTTTTATACAGCTTATTACAATCGCTTAATTCGCAATCAAATTGACCTTCGTTTATCATTTAGCACTTTATACTCGATAATTATAACTTTAAAATAATCAAAACCTTATTCTCGATAAGTTCGGATATCGAAACGCCGCAATAATTAAAGTGCAATATTTCGGTTTTACGGCAAAAACTCTTTTTTATTATTAATAAAAAAGAATTTTCACTTATTAATAAAAATACTTTTTTATACCTTAGCTCTTATCTTAAATTAAAGCAATTAATATAATCCGAAGTTATTAGCGAAGCTAATCAATTAATTCTTAAGTTTTTTATAGTTTTAATCTTAATTATTAGTTTACTTTTATAAAAAGTTTATTCCTTTTAATCTCGAATTAAAAATACCTTGCGAAAATCGCTTATTTTGCTCGTAAATCCGGTTTACGAGTCAAAATCAAATAATTCAAAAACCTTTTATCAACTCGATCATTCTTAATATATATACATATCTGATTTTTAAAATACCGAAAACCTTTTTAAGATTTTTAATATCGAAATTAACGCAAAGTCACTTCTTTTTTCGTTAGAATCCTTTAAATTTATTAAATCTTTTAATCGTATTTTTATAAGCTTCGGACCATTTTTATTTTACTTCGACTTTTAACTAAAACCTTTACTTTTATTAAAAACACTTGCTTCGGAAATGCTTTTTAAAATCAATACCGGTTTTAAAATCTATACTACTCCTCTTCCTTTTGCTCTTTTATTAAGCCTTACGCTAATTATAATCGACTCTGCTATCTTTCACGCTTTTATAAGTATTCGCATGCTATTACTAAATGCTTTAAAAGCTCTTTACTTTAATAATATTAATATTATCGATTTTATCGAAAAGTACGAAGAGACTTATAATAACTTTAGTATTTTTAAAAACGATCGGTTCGTTAAGCTCTTTCGTTATTACGATAACTTTCGTAAAAAAATTATTAAAAGCTTGCTCGAATAAAAAGCTAAAAAAGATTAAGCTGCTTTCGTCAAAGCTTTAAAAGCCGAGTTTCGTAAAAACGATACTTAGTAGATCAAAGACTCGATCGCTTTTTTGCGAGAATTTGCTATGCAAAAACGAGATATTAATAACTTAAAAAACTATTATCGCATTTTCTTTTGAGTCTTCGAAAAGCTTACTTTAATATACCTTTTAAGCAAAACCGAATAAAGCCGCTTATTCTTTTTCGGATTGCTCGTCGGAATTAAAAACAAAACGATTAAGCATTATAAAGTCGACGAACTCGACTTAAACTCTTATGCCGCCTTTAACGACTTCGTCGCATTCGCTTTTAAAACCGATTAAAGTACTAAGATTATCGAAGCTATAAATCAAGAAAAGTCTTTTTTAATTAACTTTATTAAAAATATTCGAACTTTAATTAAAAAACATATCGAGCTAGCTAGCGTACTTAAGTCTATTAAAAAAGCTTTAATAATAATGCCGTTTACTCGTAAACTACGGTTTACGAATAAAAAAAAGGAAATTAATAAAGTAAGTTTTATAATTAAAAAGTTTTTTAACTTACAAATTAATGCGATTTATAATCGAATTAACTACTTCGAAAACTAAGTCGCTAACTTAACTTTTCGACGCTTTATTTAATCTTAGCTTTAAATTCGATTCGAAGATTATAACGAAGCTTTTATTAAGTATACCGCTTAAGATGCTCGAAATAAAATTAGCTTCGAAAGTAAAGTTTATATTATTATTATCGGTTACGAATTATAAAAACGAAGAAAAGAAAAAAGTAAAAGATACGAAAACCAAATATAAGATTATAGCTTTTACAAGAACTCCGAAGATATAATTTAAGCTTTTTATTAATACCGAGATAAATATAAGGTTTTTAAAAACATAATTAATAAAAAATGTATTTACATTAATAATTACGAACGCTTTTGCTTAAGACTTAAAAAGATCGGTGCTCTTATTATTTAAAAAAAGCAAAGAAAGACTTAATTCAAATCCATCGTATTAAACGTTCGTAAAACGGAATACGATAATATCTTAAAAAATCGATTTACTAGCGGACTTAAGATTTATAAACACTTGCTTTCTTATCAACAATGAATCTAATAGCTAGCTTAATATTAGCTCGATCAAAATGCTTAATAACTAACTAACTAGCTAAAAAAGCTTACTATTATTTTTAAAAAACTAATCGATATTAAAAATATCAATATTATAAAATAAATCAATACGCTTAACTACTTATTTAGTATAAAGGTTGCTTCGGTCGAGATCAACGCTGCCGCAAAAGATAAAGCTAAAAAGCCTTTCTCGCTTTCGAAAAGATCTAAGCTTATTAAGATTAAAAAGAATGTCCGATAATAAAGGAAAAAGAACTACGGCACTCTTAAAGCTCGTACTTTTCAAGAATCGAGTATTGCTATAAAAATAAACTCAAAAGATAAGTTATTCGATAGTATAATTAAAAAAAAGTCTTTTAGACCTTTTAGATTAGCTAAAGCCGACGAAGCTATAAAAGATATAAAAAAAAAAGTTAAGATCATTTAGCGAATATTAAAAGAAAAGAAAAAGAAGACTTATAAACGAAAGAAGTTTATTAATTTTTACGTTATTATTAAAGCTTAAGAAAAAGTAATAGCGGCGATTATAAAATCGAAAATCGAAGTTTAAATTAAAAACTTATTCGAACTTAGCTTTCGCTTCGACAAGTTATTAAGCTATTATATTTTAATAGTTCTCGATGCTAAAGAAAACGTAAAAGTCTTTTAAAGTAAGCTTATTTTTATAAACGCTTTAACTATTAAACGTTTAAGTCGAAATAAAAAAAGCAAATTAAACTTTTTAACAATTTAAATTCGTAAATAACTTATTTTTCGCAACTGCTTCGAAATAGCGATAAAGACTTTAAAAGTTTTTATTAATATCGACGATATAATTAAAAGCAAATCCTTTTTCGATAATAAATTTAAAGTTAATATAATAAATAAAAAAGTAGCTAAAATAATTAAATTACTTATTATAACGGATCGAGCTTTAATTTATATTATCGTATTCGAAGATCTTTATAACTTTAATAAATAAATAAACGACGTCGAAGTTATTATTAGCGGAATCATTAATTACGCCGATTTCTTTATTATTAATAATAGCAATCACGAAGTCATCTTAAGCATACTTTTTTTTTAAAAATCTTAACTCTCTTTTTCTTACTTCGATAATAGCACGATAAAAGCTTCTTTTTAAAACTACGATCGATCTACTTAAAAACAAATTATTATTATAAAAAATAAGTCGGATTTAGTCGAAGACTCGAAAAACTAATAGCTAGCATGCAAGCTAAGATAAATGCTAAGCTAAAAAAAAGCTTAAAAAGAAATTCCGTTTGTAAATTATAGTTTACGAATAGATTAATATAAAAATAATAAAATTATAAAAAAATAATTCAATTCGATATTAAGCAATGCTTATTAAAATTAAAAATATTAAAAATATTTGCAATTAAATTCGATAAATCAAAAAATTTTATGTTTATTATCGATAACGATAAAGACTTTTTAAAAGAGAATATAATAAAGATTAATACGATATATAAAAGAAAAGCGGAGAAAGTTAGACCGGTAGATTTAAAAGTATCGAATAAAAAGATACTTAAAAAGATCGACGATTAATTTAAGCAAAATAAAAAAGCGAAACCTTTTAAGCTTAAAAGACTTTTTTCGAAATACTTTATTAATAAGTTTTTAAACTTAAAAATTAAATTAAAATTAACGAAAAAACGATTCGAGGCACTTACGATTAGCTTTTAAATTATCTCGGAAAAAAAAAGAGCTGCTTTATTAATGTCTTTTAAATCGAAAAAAAGCGATAGCTTAAGATTTTATTTATTTTAATTAAGTCCGAAAGGAAGTCATGCTATCTTAAAAGATTAAGACGATGCTTTACGAAGCTTAACAAAAGAAAACGTTTATTATATCGAAAGCTTTATAAGAAATAATTATTATTATATTAAAAGAACGATTAAAGCAAAAGGTTTTCGAACTTTATTAAAGTCTTTATTAAAATAAATAATTTATTATAGCAAAAAAAGAAAAAAGAAAATACAAGCTAATTATTACCGTAATTAAAATAAGCCGTATTACGGTTAAAAACGCTAATATTGCTTCGAACGTAAATTAGTTTTCGAACGAATTTATTAATCTTACGATAATTATACTTTTAAATTTCTTTTTTAAATACGATTAATTTTTTTTCGACATTAAATTTAAAAACATAATAGCTATTCAAACGCTTATCGAATTGCTTCGGATGACTCGAATATTTATAAAAGCTATTAATTCGATCGCTTAATTTATTAAGGTTATTTATAAGATCTTTATAAATTGCATTCTTAACGTTTGCTTGCTATATATAAATAACGTAAAAGTTAAAAAACCGCGATCTTTTTATAATTACGAAAAAGTTTTGCTCGAAATACGACGATTTATTTTAAAACATATTTAAAATATCAATAAGATGCTCGTAAAGTTTAAAAGAGCTAAGACGACCGTCGAAACGAAGTCTTAATATTACATGCTCGGCCTTAATATTATTAGATTCGTTACGAATAACGAAAGACGCTATTTTTAAACCATTAAAATTAAGAAAATATTAAAATAAATTAAATGCGAAAATATATCGAAAGCCCGAGCTTTTATTAAGATCCTAATTTATTATAAAATCTAAATTAAAAACTTTTTTATAATTGCTGCTTTAATTTACGCGACGATAAGAAAAAGAGTCGAATTCGAATAGTTAAAACCTTAATAAAAAGCGATAAAGCTGCTTAAAGAAGCTTTGCTTTTTGCTTTCGCTTTTATTAAAATCGATTATAATAAAGAAAAAAAGAAAATCTACTTAACGATAAACGCTAGTTTTAAAAGATAAAAAGCAGTATTATAGCAAAAAGACTTTAATAAAAAGCGATATCTTATTAAATTCGAAAGTGGTTTTTAAAACTTTGCTAAAAGCAAGTACGACGCGATTAAGCGAAAATGCCGCAGTGCTTTAAAAGTTATAAAAAAAATAAAAAGCGAATTATACGAAGTTCACTTTATTTTAAAAACCGACGCTAAAATATATTGCTGGTATCAATCTGATAATAGTACCAGGTCACGAAGAAGCTTTGCTGATGTTATAGTTGAATAACTTATATTATTTAAGACTAGGAATTAGGGGCGAGGTTGTAATAAAAGCGTACTAAGGATAAGGTGTCCGTGCATTGTGCACGGACCACGCTTTCACCTTACACTTTACCTAGCAACACACCCTTCTATCGAGGCTTTAAAAGCTCTCGGCAGTACCTTAATTGTATCTAAACTAATATACCTTTTTTATAGAATAAAAGTAAAAACACCTTTAAGAGCACAATCTACCTAATTTCTATCGAATGTAGCAAGTACGACTTCTAAGAAGAGAAAAAATCTTCTATGACATACCCTTACCACCTTTTGCTAAGCTTTATAGCTCTAGCACTTTTATTCGAAGCAGTTGTACAAAAGCAGCGTGATTTATATTATTCAATAGCTTTGTTATACCGTCGGCGACGTTCTCTTTGCTAAGAGTATACTACAGGTCGAGTCGTCCTTCTGCCACCTTATAGCGTACGTAGTAGAACTTGATATCGATATGCTTAGTTCTTTAATAGTATTTAAGGTTTTTAAAGAGTAAAAGTGCTTTTTATAAGTTATAAATCATCTTAATTTTCTTTGCGTCAGCTTTCTTATAACCAACCTTATTGAGTACTTGCTTAATCCAAGCGGCCTCTTAAGCGAATTTGCATATAGCTACGTATTTAGCCTTGGTTAAGGAAAGAGCTACAATAGTTTAGCGTTTAGAAATGACGTTAAAAACGCCTTTTATAAAGAAGAAAACTCTTTCGCTATATGAAACTCGACTTATTTTAAAGCCGGCTTAATCAGAATCGCAATAGCTTACTAATTTAGTAAGCTTAGCGTCCTTTTTATTAAAAACAATTAATAGCATACGAGTACTTTATAAGTATTATAGAACGCGCTTAGCGGCAGCTATATGTTGAGGTGACGGATTAATTAAGAATTTAGCTAATAAAAAGCAATAGTAAGCAATATTTCACCGAGTGTGAGTTGCGAGGTATTGCAAAGAGCTAACGATTGACTGGTATAGTATAATCTTATATTAAGTAGCTTAGCTTTCGAATTTGACTATATGAACTTCGGAGCTATTTGCAAAGGGTGTAAGTGTACTTTTGCAATTGGATATACCGAATCGGTCTAACACTTTGTCAATATAAGCGTCTTAGCACAAAGTAATAGTATTTGCGAATCGATCTTTAACGATTCTGACTTTTAAGAAGTAAGTAGCTTTATCGGTGCAAGTGATATCGAATAAGTCGTGCAAATCCTTTTTGAATTGCTTGTAGATTGATCTTGATTTACCGATTATTAAGAAGTCGTTAACATAAGTGATAATTATGATTTTAAAGTCTCTATTAATATAAACACAGTTGTCGGTTTTTATAAAAGCGAATCTTAGCTTAGCAAGTCGCTTTCGTAGCAACTTCTGCTAAAAGCGTAGTAATTGTTTAAGGCTATATAAAGCTTTGAATAGCTTTAAGCAGTTCTTATTAGTAAGAGTGTAGCCGAATTCGACCCATCTTAATAGAGCTTTAATATAGATGTCATTATTAGCTTTACTATTTAAGAAGGCAATGTTAATATCGAATTATTAGACTTTCAAGTCGTATAAAGCGGCTAAAGCAATTGCAAGCTTTTAAACAATTGATTTGCATACTTTAGCGAAGGTCTGATCGTAATCATAGCTTTTTTATTATGTGTAGCCTTAGATTACGAATCTTATTTTGTATCGCTCGATCTTTTTATTCTTATCTCTTTTAGTCTTAAATAATAGACGTGAGCTTAGAATGCGTCCACCTTTAAGGATATCACGCTTTTTCATAATTGACCACGTTTTTTTGCGTCGAAAAGCAGAGTACTTTTTAATAATAGCTTAACGCTATTTATTTGCATCTGAGCGTGCAAAAGCCTCTTTTATGGTTTAAGGATCGTTTGCAAATAGTGACTCTTTAACAGCGTTAAAGTAGGTCCATTAGTAAGTGCTTATTCCTTTTTTAATAGTTACGTTTGCTGATAAGGCAGCAGCGTTGCGAATGCTAGACCGAGTATTTACTCGTTTCGAAAGGAGAACTTGAGGGTAGATTTTGCGGGGTCTCCGAATAGTAAGAGCCTCGGGAGTCTTATCATTTACTTTAAAGGGAACAACCTCTTCTTCGACCTCCTTTTTATCGTTTAGGAAAAGAGCTTTATAAGGTTTAAAGAGCTTGTCGATAGCCTTTTCGTCCTTACTCTCTTTTAAATTATCATCGAAATCTAGTTTATCTTAGACGTAATGATCAAGGCTTTTAAAGGTCTTTTGATCTTAGTTATACTAGCTAGAAATAAGCTGATTACGGTCAACTTAATCACTTTTAGCTTTAGATAGCACCTTTTCTTCTTCTTTAAAAGTAAGGTCGGTAACGAGTCTATCTTTATCAAAACGAATATAAAAAGTACGAACCACTTTCTTATTAGATCGAGAAGGAACGTAGACTCGCTAGATGTTATTGCTTTTGAAACTAATTAATATTCCGACCTTGGCTTTAAGCGCTAGCTTACGACTTTATACGCGGCGTTCAAGCTTAATTAAGACGTAAACTTTGCATCCGAGTACTCGTAAATGCTTGACTGAAGGTTTGTAGATCACCCTTAGCTTAATGTCATTTTAAAAAGCCTCGTAAAAGGTCTTTCTATTTAAAAAGGCAGTGTTAGTTATAAGATTAGTGATATAGATTACTATTATCAAGCACTCGAGCTATAAGAACTCAAGAATCTCTTGATCAATAGTTGCGGTGCGTAGCTTTTTTATTAGAGTACGAATAAATCGCTTTAATCTACCGTCTTGCTCGAGAGTATAAAGTGTCGATTCTTTAAATAACATACTTAAGTAGTCTGCTAACTTTTTTATTTGCTTAAAAGAGTATTTTTTACTTTCGTCGCAGCGCTATACTTTAATAGTGCGATTGTATTAAGTCTTAGCAAAGCGAATCATCTTTTTGTTAACGAAGAACGCATCACTTTTGATTGCATAAGTATATCTTTACTTAATTATTATAGTAAAGCAAGTAAAGATTAAAGCGTATTTGTGGCCGTGAATCTTAATAAGAGTCAAATGGACCACATTTACGTATAGCTTTTGTAAAGCAATCGTAAGTCTCTTGCGTGCTGACATCTTATTGGTCTTTCGAATAAAACGACCTTTCTTATAAAAGGCGCATATACGTATTCTATTAGTTTTAATCTCTTTAAACTTTATTCCGATAACACTACTTTAAGTATCGCGAATAGCTTATAGGCTAGCATAGCATATACGTCTGTGCTAGAGTTCAATATTAATAAGAGCCTTTTCAATGGCTGCAAGTAAGGCGTAGCCGGTAATAAAAGCAGAAAGTGCGCAAGGGTCATCCTTAATGATAAACAGCTTAGCATTTACTTTATAGATTTTTTTATCGGTAGCCGTAAGCAACTTACTTTTTTTTAAATAGCTACCGATTTTGCTTAACTTTAGACTTAAGTATAGATTAACGGGACTTTAAGGCATGTAGAGCGTGTTCTTACACTTAATAACGCTTGCTAAGCTTCGTGATCTAAGGCATTTAATAATATAAGTGCTAATACTAAAGGGGCGAACTAAGCTTCTTATAGTATTTATAAAAGGTAGATCCTCTTTAACTATATAAATAGTAAACTTAAAAAGATTATTGCAAACGTAATCAGTTGCTCTTGTGTTGTAGAGCTAACGATTTTTATTTAACGACGTGTAATATGCTATGCTACTTGCAATAGCAACAGCTAAAGGTTCTTTAATAAGAAAGAGCGCGTAAGAAAAGATCTCTTCGTCAACTTCTTTATCGTCTTTCTTTTTGTTATTATTATTTCTTTTACTTTTCTTGTTTTTAATACGCTTGAAGTATAGAATAGCTTTCTTGCTAGTTCTTTTCTTAAACGCCTTTCGTAGCTCTTTATTAATAACGAAACAATCTTTAAAGGGGTGTAAAAGTTTGGGCTGCTTGCAGTGCTTGTAATCAAGTCTCTTATTTGCAACCTATTGTAGCTTCGATTTATTTGCTGCGTTTCCACTTTTATTGCTACTTTTGTTTCCTTTTTTGTTGTTCGCATTCGAGTTATTAGAGTTTGATTTGTTATCGTATAAAGCTTGACTATTAATCGTCTTAGTTGAGTCGCTAGTTCGAGCTTCGTCGATTATGTTTTTAATAAAAGATTCGAGAGTGATTTCTGCTTTCTTTTATATAATAATCGCTATCCGTAGATTCGATCTTTAACGCTTAGCTTAAATAAGCCATTTCTTTGAGCAGGTAGCGATAAACATCACGGGATTCTATTATAAAGGCGGCGCAATATTTAGCGAATCAAGCTTTGTAATTGCAATCTTAAATGCTATCACGAACTTCTTTAAAAAAGGGTAATCGTCGTATTTGATTGTGATATAAGTCTAAATAGCGTTGTATTTTAAGACTGTATTAAAACCTTCATACTGATATCGTAAAAATTCCTATATATCTAAGGCAGTGGCTTTACTTTGTGTGTGTTCAAAAGAGCCAGCCTTGCAGTTCAAGGTAATTGCAAGCTTTATTTGTGACTCTCCGGTATCTTAATCCAGCTATTTTTGCAAGTTTTTTACTTTAATTGTGTTGTCGCATTCGTCGACTTTTATAGGTATCAAAGACCGAGACTTTAGATTAATGTATTTACCGATCTTATTAGACTTAGCAATATTGATCACTTTATCCTTTTATTGCTGATAGTTCTCACCTCCTTTTAGCTTTGAAGCTTCGGATAAGTTGAGGCTGTAGCTCGAACTCATCTTCTTTCGACGTATAGATATAATCGTAGTAAGTGGTTCGAAAAGACTCGAAAGACTCGAAGGAGGGGGAGGTTCGCTATCGATTAAGCGCGCTAGCGATCTAAATATCTTCTTTGAAGGAGTAGTAAACTCGTCTTCACTAGATAAGAGTTCACTTTTGTTAGCCTCGGGGAAGAATTAAGGGTATACCTTAGGCAAAGTTGCTGCTACGTATGGTGAGCTTCCTACGTCTAGTAGCGTTAAGTAACGCGGTTGAAGAGGTGATGAAGAGATTCTAGGTTTAAGCATTAAAGATGGTTTCTTTAAAGCAGGCAATTCTTCTGCCGCCTTTCTTCTCTTCGTATATTAATATTGCTGTATAGCTAGGTTTGCTTTGACTGCAGCTTCCTTTTGCTTTTTGCTTAAGGAACCGCTAGGTTCGGCCTCACCTTTCGCTACATTAGCAAGTTGCAATTAAGAATCAATTGCGAAGGGTGCTGTAAAAGCGCGTTCTGATGAATCGCGCGCCACGATGACGAATTGTTAAAGAGAAGGGTAAGTATTTTAATACGCCGAAAAGGATGTTTGAAGTCTGGAAATACCTTAGAATGAATTGAATCAGGCTTCGAGGCTTATAACTTATTGCTAATATCAATCTAATAATAATATTAGGTTACGAAGAAGCTTTGCTGATGTTATAGTTAAATGACTTATATTATTTAAGACTAAGAATTAAGGGCGAGGTTATAATGAGAGCGTGCCAAAGATGAGGTGTCCGTGCACTGTGCACGGACCACGCTCTTACCTTACACTTTACCTAGCAACAAAATATTAATTAATCAATTTAACGGATCAGCGAGCGATTTGCTTAAAGCTTTCGTTACGAATTAAATTGCGTAAATAAAATTAATAAATTTTAAAGTCAAGCATATCTTTAAGATTAAAAACATAATAACGGACGATTTCTTTAAAAAAAAAAAAGAGTATCTTTTAAATATTAAAAAGAAAAAGGAAAAAGATATTAACGATTAAATTATTAATAAGCTAAGTATTATTTTAGTATTCTCGATTAAACAACTCGTAAATTATAATTTACGAGTTAAAAAAAAAGTTTTAAAGCACGATTATTCGCTCGAGTTTAAGCTTATCGCTTAATTCTTTATTATCTTTAAACGCTCTTTTTTAATTAAGACTTACGACTTCTAAAAGTTTAAAAACAAAGCACTCAACTACTTAATTAAAGACGGTTACTTTTATAAGCGAGCAAACAATTCTTATTCGATTAAGCTAATTATCGACGGAATTTAAAAACGCTACACGGTTATTTCCGACGCTTATTAAGAATCCGGATATAAAAGAGCCGAATCGACTTACTATCGCATATCAAAACTCTTTTTTTAAAATAAATATTACGAAAACTGCAAAGCTTTCGTTTAAAGCTATAAGCTTTATTAAAAACGCAAAATTAAACGAACAAAAAACCTTTTGTACTCGATTTAGCTTATTTAAATATAATTAAAAGTTAATTTAAACGTATTACGAGTACTTACTATTAATAAAAAGATGACTTGCTTCGTTTTAGCTAAAGAAGATTTATTTAAATAGCTAAAAAAGCGATTATTTCGATTAGCTAACGCCGAATTTATTATTAAGTTTTTTTAAAAGAATATCGTTTACCGTTACGAACTATTCGAAAGATTAACTATCGATAAAAGATTCGAAAATAAAGAAATTGCTAAGACTTTCGCTATTAAATACGAGATCAAAAAGGTTTAAATCTCGAGCTATAATTTAAAAGCAAATAAAATAATTAAGAAAAGATACAAAGATATTTTAAATAGTTTATCGAAAGTTATAAATAAAAAATTCAAAGATTAAGTTCGCAAATTTAATAAGATGCTTTTTGCAATCCGAATATCGATATACGCATTTATTAAAGTTACTTTTTTCTTTTTAAATTACAAATAAAAAGCTAAGCTATTTTTAAAATCACGATAGCTAGTTTAAAAATTATTATTATAATAAAAGGTTCGATCTCGCGCTAACTTGCTTGCTATAAGGTTTAAATAATTAAAACTTCGAAATAAAAATATCAACGAGATTATTTTAAAAAAGAAACGCTATCGATTTGCCGTTAAAGCTACTTAAAAACGAATCAAAGTCTTAAAGTCGAAACTTATTAAAAAAAAAGACTTAGTATTGCTTTACGATATTAAACGCAGCATCGATATATCCGCGAATATCAAGCTAAATTATAAATAGCTAAGATTTTATATCGTCTTTAAAGCTTATAATAAAAAATATTATAAAGTTTAAAAAACCGATAAAACTAAGCTTAAAAGTATATTTACTACTAATCGCTTTAAACGATTCTATCGTCGCGATTAAACCTGTTTTCTTTTTAAAAGCGACGAAAAAAAAGAAAAAAAAGATTCGAGCTTTTTAAATAACTCGGACCTTAATAAATACGAGCTTTTCGACGACGGCAAAAGTAAACCACTTAACTTAAAAGTGATCTTTAGATTTAAGTCTAGTAACTTCTAAATCATTCTTTTAATACTTTCGAAAGAATAAAAATTAGCTCATAAAACTGTTTCTTAATCTGTTCTTTTACTTTGTTTTCTTACTTTCTTATCTTTTTTTTGTTTTATACTTATTTTATAAAAGGACGTGCTTTTAATAATCACTTTTTTTATTTTAATAAAAAAAGGTATTTTTTACGTTTGTTTTTTTACTTTTAGACTTGCCTTTCATTGTATTCTATGTTCTTTCTTTGTTCCTTTTACTTTACTAGCTATTCACTTGTTTTATATAGATTGTTTTTATTATTTAATTGTTTTTCATTTGTTTTAAGCTTATACGGCTATTTTCTATTTCTTAATCGGGACTGTTCTTTTATTTTAAGCGTGCTTAATTACGTATATTCGAAAGTGAACTGCTATTAAAAAGAGTAAGTCTTCTTTATAAATGTACTTATATAAAAAAGCTTTTCCTTTTTTTTTCTTAACATTTTCTTTCTTTATATAATAATAACTACAATAATACTATCATTACTCTTTTCTTTACAACTATATAATACTACGCTAATATTAACGATCTTAATCATCACTTAATTAATCACTATTATTATCAGCTTTTATTCCGTTATCTTATGTTTGATTCGTAAACCGTAGTTTACGAGTTAAATATGCTTTTTAAGTTAGCCCTCGCTAAAAGAAAAGCTTTTGTTCGTAATGCATTTTTTAGCTTATTAATAAGCGAAAAGCAAGCTGCTTTAGTCCGATAATCGAGTTTCAAGCTAAAGTTCGAAAGACGAGTTATTAAAACTTTCGATAAGTTTCTTTAAACTTACCGTTAAATAAGCAACTTTAATCAATTAGTTATACTTAAAGTAGCAACCTTCGACCTTAATAATAAATTAAATAAAGAAGACGATTTGATTTTATAATACGATTAGTTTTTGCGAGCCGAATGCGTAAAAAAGAATATAAACGTTAAAGACTTCTTTTCGGCTTACAACTAATTTATTATTAAAGTCACCGCTATTTACTTTTTACGTAATAAAAACGCCGAAAAATATAAACGAATTAAAAGAGCTTTCGACGGCGCTAAAGGCCAATTGCTATACGACGACCATTTTAAAGCTGTATATACTTTAATCCGCAGCGCTCGCTAATTAAACGTCATTTTAAAGACTTGCACTTTTAACGCTTACGCTATTTAAATTATTAACTATTATATCGTTGCTTACGTCGCTTTTTAAAAGATTATAGTTAATATAGCCCGAAGACGCAAGTTCATTAAGCTTAATGCTACGATAATCAACCTTATTTGCTAGACCGTAAAAAACAAAACTAATATTAAGTAAAAAGATAAGATCGCTATTCCGGACGAAGAACTCTTAAAAAAGCTAAAATTAAAAGTCTTATTATATAGCTTATTGATTTTGACTCTCGATAATATTAAAAGCGAATACGACGAGCTTAAAGAACGTATAAAGTTTACCGACGAAAATCAAACTTAAAATTTCGTTTTATAAAAAGAATTCGAATCCGAACTTTTACTCGTGAATTATAATTTACGAATGCTAAATGACTTAATAATTAAAAGGAGATTAAATCAACCCTTTGCTTTTAAAACCCTTTTGCTTAAATCACTTATTACGCGCTTTTCGTTATTATTAGCTTTATCTTAAAGATCGACGTCATCTTTTATTAATAAGCTTTCGAACGTTAAATTAATTATTTCGATTATATTTACTTTACGCAAGTCTATTAACGTAAGCTTTTTTTTAGCTTTTGCACTTAAAGTGCAACGCGACCTTTTCGAAGATCAATTGCTATTAGCATTACTCGTTTAAAAAAAAACAGCTTCGAGTACGAACTAGCTAAAGCCGTATCGAACCGCTGCTTAAAGCTCGTCGAGATTAAAAACTTTATAAATATAAACGTAGCTTTTATTAACTTTTGCTAAGACTTTTATTAATTAGCTTTCGACCGCTTAAACTTAAACGAAAATATCGATAATGCTTTTTAAATTGCCGCGGAATCGATTAAGAAAGCTATTAGCTAGATTCGCAAGCTTTTAAAAAACGAATTTTTTAATAACGCGATCTTATGACTTTTCGATCGTCGTAATTAAATAAAAGTAAGTAAAGAAAAGAGCAAAGTAATAAATTACTTTTTATTATTCGAAATCTTTAATTTAAGCTTTAATAATAACGATTGCGATTGCATAAAGATCTTTTAAAAAGTAAAGAATATATTAAAATTTAAAGATAAGTTTAAAAAACTTTTTAACTTAAACGTTTAAACGAAGCTCCGCTTTAACCGCAAAGTCTTATCGTTCGCTATCGAATTATTAAATAAAGTCTTTTGCGAAGTTTATACTTTCGAATACGCTAAATACTTTAAGCTAGCTATAAAAGGCTTTATAATAATAATGATCCGTTCTAACTTATATCGATTCATCGAAGCTTATTAAACTAACGCTTTTAATAACTTTATACTTTACTCGAGCAATTAATCGATGTTCGCTATTAAAACTAAAAGCAATACTTTAATTAAAAGAATATTTAGCTTAAGCTTTTTTAAGTTTAAAGCTAAGCCGATGTCTTTTAATAAGCTAAACTAAAGCATTAGCCTTATAAGCACCGCTTAAAAGAATAGCTTTCTTAATATTATAAATACGAATAGCTATACGAAAGTTTAGCTTATATTAAAAGCTTTTTTCTTAAACGATAAGCACGGCAATTAAACCTTTTTCATTATTATAAACAAAGAGATCTAGATATACTTGCATTACTTTCGGACCAATGACTTAAAAAGAACTTCGACTAATGCATTCTTTAATATAATATACTTTTTAATTTAATAAGTCTTTCGAAGCTATTATAAGCTATACTTTGCCGCTTTACTTAATTGCTAAAACGAAAATTACAAGCTTATCGCTTATTCGGAACCTTCGCAGCTCTTTAAATATAATAATAATGCTCGAGTAATTGCGATTAAGCACGACGCTAATATTAAACGACTTGTAAATCGTAGTTTATAAATAAAAAATAAAGTTTTAAATTATTATTTAATGCTTTACGGCGTAAAGAGTTAAATCGGAAGCTTAGCTATTTAGCTTAAAAGCTATACTTACGATATAATTTTTAAAAAGACTGCTAAATAAAAAGCTTTTAAATTTAAATCGAAAACTTTAAATGCTTTTAAAAATATTACGCTACGCTAACTTTTCGTTATAATTAATAATCTCGCTACTTTTATATCCGTTATTACGAAACAAAGTGTTTTTTTAAATATAAACGCTTTTTAGAATTCGCTTTACGAATAAGCGATTTTCTTTAATAATTATATCGCTTTATTAAACGATAATACTTTAGAAAATAAAGTCAGCTTTATAAAGTACGCTTGCACGATCGTTTTAAGACGCATACCGCTAACTTTTCGATAAAGAGTTATTAATAAATCAAATTAACTTTTCGCTATTATAATTTAATTAAATTACGTTAATTACGTATCGAAAGCTTTAATCGAAAGAATAGATTAAAACGAACTTCGAGTGATAAAAGAATTGACCGTTATCTTTGCTATATCTTAGACTTAGTTTTAAAAACACTTTATTAAGCATAAAAAAAAGTTATTTTCGATATTTAAAAAAAAATTTGTTATTATGCTAAATGCTAAAGCTAAAACTTACGAAGCTAAGTCTTTTTCTAAAAGCAAGAGCCGCCGAGTTAACGACTTTATAAACGCCGATAAATTAAAAGATTTTAAAAAAAGCTTGCGACCGATTGAGTTGTCTTTTAACAACTTCGATTTAAATGTAAAAATTAATTTAAAAAGTGCGAAATCTATTCGTAAATTACGGTTCACGAGTTAAATCGACGACTTTAAAGCATTATCTTTTTAATCGAAATCTTTAAACCGCGCATTCGATAAAGCTATAAAAGCTTTAGATAACTTGCTCGAAGACGAAAACGATTTAATTAATAGCTTTAAACTTTATTTTAGCTTTACTGACCTTCCGTCGGCTAAGTTTATATTTATTAACGATGCTACCGGTAATAAACGCAAAAACGATACGCGCTTTTTTACTTTTAAAAATGCTGCTATTAATACGTTATCGTTTAATACTAGCTTTATCAAAAGAAAAAAACCTTTTTAACTTAAAGAGAACGAAAGAGTTAAGGACGTAAGCACGGAAAAAGACTATAAAAAAGCTATCGAAGCGTAGTTTAAATGTTTAGAGTTTAAAGACAAGATACTTTCCCCTTTTTTTATATATATTAGATTTTTTTCTTTTTTTTATACCCTTTTTTTCGTCTTGCTTAATAATAAGCGGAGGCGCTTACTTATTTTATAAAAGGACGGATATAAACACCTTGCTTGATAGAGTACTTGCCACGGCTATTAAAGCTACATTAAACGGACCTATCTTTTATAAAAGAGCATACATCTTTTAGCTAAAATAATTAACGAGCTTTCCACTTATCTTTTTTAGCACTTTTTTGTAAGACTATAAGGTCTGGCCTCAGTGTCAGGCTTTTGTATGATACGTCTTTTTTGGGTGCTTTTACAATATTCTTTTAAATCCGATTTTATATCGATAATAATAAACAATCGAAAAACTTTTACTTTAGCTGCTTATCGATAATATCTTTATTAGCTAAGTAAGCAAAGCTCGTAAAGTTGAACTATCGAGTGAACTAGAAAAGCTCTGCTTTAAAAGCTCTTTCTTTTATTATCTACTTATTGCTTAAGTCGTTTAAAAAGCTAATACTATCTGTCGGTATCTCCATATCGACCTTAGCTAGCTAGTAGTAGTAGTTGGGGAGCTCACCCGTGAACCATGGTTCACGGGTCACTTGGCATGCCTCGCTTAGCATGTCAGCAGTCAAGGGACCCCTAACTTGATAAGTAGGCTTATTAGTTAGCTAGTGCACGTGATTCCTTTTAATCATATAAAAGGAATCAGCTCTTTTGAGTCTTGGGGGGCAGACAGAATTCAGATACCTTATTAACCGAGTGTTTTGCAATTGCAAGTACTTTGACGAACGTTACGACTTTACGAATATATATATTCTTAATCGCTTAGAAGCAATCTAACATTGATCAGTGGTTGATTTACTATTAAGTGATCAATCATAAAAAAGCTAGGACTTTATAGCGAAAATACTTTTTACTACGATACCTTTCTTTTATAACGGAAAAGCGATTCCGTACTAAATCGCTTGCTTATACTACCGATTTTTTCTTATTCTTACGGAAAAGTGATTTCGAACTAAGTTATTTTTATACAACCTTTAAAGCTGTAGAGCCACGCTTGCTACATATAGCAAACCTAACTAACAAGATCGATTTATATACAAACAGATAATAATTATGACCGATCGAGCAATTGGACTTTTAAGTAAAAAGTTTAGCCGATAAAAAGCAAGGTATTATACCCTTCGAGTCTTATCACCACTTACGGAACCCTTAGCTATTTAGTTAAAAGAACTATTATATTTAAAGCTCTTAAAGCTATCGGAAGGGCTAGATAACGAGATATCGGGCATTTCATTTGACTTAAATGAACTATTATACGCAAAGCTAAATAATAAGATTACGATTCGAGCGATAATAAAAGACTTTTTAAATGCGAAGTGTAAAAGATTGAAAGACTACGACTTATAAAGCTTATTCCGGCACGCTTTCTCTCGCTAGGATTAGACGAGCTTCACGATAATAAAGGATAATATAAAACGAAGCTTTAAGTTTGCTACTTTTATTAACCTTAAGGAATACTTGCTATTTAAAGGCGTATAGTGCTCTTTAAAGCAAAAAAGTTACGCTAATAGAATAGTCAAGCTTTTAAACGACGAGCAGCAGCATCAATAGACTTTTAAGGAAATAAAAAAGCAATAAGCAATACTTTTAAGCTTCGAATCAAAATAAACCGCCGAAAACCTTACGAACGACGAAGATATTACGCTTCAACTACTTTTATCACTCTTACGAAGTCCAAAAGGAAAGGAAAAAAAGGTATTAAAGAAGGAAAAAAAAGAAGAAGAGATTTAAAAGTTGCGCGAAGAGTTTTTAAAAAAGAAAAGAGATATAGAACGAAATATAAAAGCTATAGCAAAGCAAATAGCGGAATTACGAACTTATATTATATAATCTAACGAAAGATTACGACGAAATACTTTAGCGTACTCGTCTTTAATTTATTAATCGCTACGCAATACGCTAATTATATAATTAAAGCTAAAATCACTTTAGCGGCTTTTAAACCCTTTTTTTAAGAGCTACACTTAGTTTTCTAAAAAGCTTGGGCTTAATAACAATAATAATAATAGTCTTAAGATTATTATCAGATTAAATAATACTCGAAGCCACGAAAATTATACGTTAAAAAAGGACTCGCTAAAACTTAAGAGTATTCCGGGCAAAATCAGCTTTTATCAAAGATAACGTGCAAATTTCCGTGCTTAACTTTAGCAATCTAAAGAAAAGATTTAGCATTTTCGGATGTACCGGCAAGCTTTTTATATCTTTTAAAAGGCTACGTATTAATAAAAAAGATACTAAAAGTATAAGAGTCGCTAAAGGCAAGCTTAAAGATACGGATATTATTAAGCTAAAGCATTAATAAGTGACTTAAATAGCTTTAGCGATTTTAACGATGATCGACGAAGAAAGAACAAAAGAAATTAACAAAGAGATCGAGGACACGGATACGGAAAAAGTAAGAACGGCCTCTTTAAACTATTAAAAAGATTCGAAAACGGACTTTTAAAAGACTTCGGATCCGGAAATAAGCTTTTTAAAGACCTTAGAAAGGTAAGACTTATAACCGGCAATTATATCGATAACCCTTTACCGATCTGACTATTAGCTAAGCACGGCACATTTGCATATAGCAATTTAAGCGCTTTTAATAATGATAAAAATGATTTTCTTAAGCTAAAAGCAGCAGACCTTTACTCGAAAGCGAAAGAATTAGCTTTATTCGCGCGAAGCTTTTTTAAGGAGCTAAAGTATTCGAAGCCCGACGATAACTTTAAAACTTAATTAAAGATTTTTGCTAATTAAGCAAATCGATACGGTTTAATCTTAAACGATTACTTAACGGCGTTCTTTATTATGCTTACGAAAGAAGCTATAACCTTTTATTATAATCATATAATTAAAGCTAAGCTTTTTACGTTTAAAGCGAACGCTATTACAATAAAAGACCACTTCAAGACTAACTATCGGCGGCAAGCAAAATACGATCGCTAAAAAGAAATTTCGCTAAATTTAATCAAGAAAGAGAATCTAAAGACCTCGCTTAGCGAATGCTTTAAAAAGCTCGTTAAAGAGCTTAAAAGCATTTAAAGCTTATTACGACCAAGTTTAAAAGACGATAAAAGTTTTGCTAATAAGCTGTATTCAGCTTATAAAAACGTATTAAAGACGATTATTGCGCGGATAAACCTTGCTTTTACTTTTACTGCCGTAATTGCCGATATCCGCTAAGCAATTGCGTTTGCAATTAAGACCTTTCGACTCGTTAAAGCGAGTAAAGCTTACGCGAGCTTTAGCGAGCCATACGATCACACTTGCTTTTAGCATACCTTAAAAGCTAACTCCGATTTAAACGAAGAATACGAATGCTTTATTCAAGACCGCTAATACTTCGAAGGTAAGAAAGCTGCTAAAGCTATTAAAAGTAAGAAAAGGTGTTTTGTTTACAAGAAGCTAAGTTGCTAAAGCATTAATTATACTTTCGACGAGCGCAAAGCTTTCGTAATTAAGTTTTAAAGCTTTAAAGACATAAAAAGAATAACGAAAAGCAAATTCTTTTAATACGTAGTATCGATCGAAAGCTTGCTACTTGTATTTACGAAAAAATTCGATTAGTTTATCGCAAGCTTATTAAACGAGCCGCTCGAATCGAGCAGCTACGCTAATATATCGGAAGGTTTTATAATTATTTACGACACTTTTAACGTTGACGAAGTATATAAACAACTAAAGATTTAAACGGCATTCTACGCTTTTATTAGTTAAGTAAAGACTTAAAAGATGCTCGAGCAAAATCCGCGTATGCTCGCGGGCAAAGCAAAGATTTATATAGCTTTTAAGTACTTTGAAAACGTGTTTATAAGCTTTATAATTAATAGCGAAGCAGCTAATTTCTTTACCGCTAGCTTGCTTTAGCTACGAGCATTTTAAAAAAAGTACTCCGAAGTTTAATTAAATATATTTCGAGCAAAAGAAAAGTCCGTTAAGTACGAGATCGGCTTTACTACTTTTATTAAAGCAGTTACTTTAAATATTCTTTTAAGTTAAGTAGAGTTTTACGTCGTAAAAAGCGACGTACTTTTTTTATTCTTAATAGTTAATATAAATAAGCATAAAATGATCTTAAATAACTTACGAAACGTACTAGTTTAAAAGAAAAAGGAAATATTAATAGTAAGAATGTTTAAACACGTATAAATGCTATTAAGTAAAGAGCGCGCTGCTATTTACTATAGTACCGAAGACGAGACCGTTTATTACTACTTTATAAAAGAGCAATTAAAAACTATTTATAAGCGTTTTAGCTACTTTTCGGCAGGTCGATTCGCGGCTATTCTTAAGAAAGCCGGGCACGATTTTAAGCGAGATTTGCTTTATAATATCTAAAAGTTTTGCTACTACTGCTAAGTATTCGAACGCTTTTCGAAAAGGTTTAATATCAAGCTTAAAGATGATATTGACTTTAATAACACGGTATACGTCGATATAATGCATTTTAACGGCAAGAACGTATTATACGTCGTCTGCGATTTTATTAATTTTTAAACTGCTACCTTTTTTAAAAGCATGTCCGCATAACACTTACTTAAAAGATTCAATCGATATTAAATCAATACTTACGTCGGACCTTTTATAAACGTCGTGCACGATTCCGAAACCAATTTCAATTCGGCAACGTTCCGAAGCTACTTTAAAAGTATTAGCAGCACTTTAAAGCAAATGCTTATAAAAGCTTATTATAGCGTCGAATTAATAAAACGCTATTACGTTTTTGTGCGACGCGCTTTTAAGATCGTTATAAAAGAGCTTCTTAAAGCTTTAAAGGAAGATCGGCTTCAAATAGCTATTAAAGCTATTAACGATATAGCTAGACTTAATAGCTTGGTTCTTATACTCTTCGTCTTTAAGACTTTATTAAAGCTAACGGAATAAGATCGACTTGCCGCGTCTATTTAAGAGCGTGCTGCTACTATTAATAAGATTATAAAAGAGGTACGTAAATGCTACGCCGCTAAGCAAGTTAAGGACGCGCTTAAAAAGAAGAATAAGTTAATTACGGAGTATACTTTAGACTTCCTTATTAGTTTATAAGTATTCGTATAGCGAAAGAATCAAAAGTAGAAGGGCCCTTTTTAACTACTTGGCAAGCAAAGGCACACGTGCATAATAGCATGTCCGAGGCTTACGGAATTCAAGTTAACCTTAATAAAACCTTACTACTTTGAAATTGAAAAGCTGCTAAAAGAGTTGCAAGTACTTAAAGTAAAAGCGAAAAAAGAAAAGGATAAAAGTAAAAGCGAAAAAAAGCTAGAACCGAGAAATTCGTTTAAACCTTAACATTCGCTTAATCCGATAAGTTCGCTAAAATCAGCAAACAACCCTTTTAACCTTTAACTTATCAATTCTTAAAAACTAATAATACTAATAGTTTAGATACTTTATTAAAAGTACGATCTTAATATCTCGACCGTGCTTAACGAAAAGGAAAGCGATTTTTACGTTTTTATTTATTAAAGATTTCGAAGTGTTTATTATCGATAAAGAACGTCGAGACTATAAGCTCTTAGCTAAGCTGCGAGCCGAAGGAATCATTAAGAGCCTCGAGGCACCGTTTTAAAAGTTTAAAGCAAAGGAATTAGCAAAATTAATAGCTTAAAGCATTCTTTAAGTGATCTCGAGCATTAATCTACGTATTAAAAGCGCTAAGATCTTCGGATTTAAGTTTATTAACGAGATTAAAAGCAAAAGAACACTTACGCTATACGAGAAGTCTCGTATAATAGTCTAAGCCTTTTAAAATAAAAGCAAAACGAAAGTACTTATCGAATTACTTATAATATAGCGAGCGAGTTAAAGACATTATTATGCTTTAGCTTTTTCGTTAATAAAAGACTACGGATGTTAAGTTTGTAATAAAAATATTACGCAAGCTTACACTTAGTTAAGCACGAAGCTTATTCGAATAATCGTCGTGCGACTACTTAAAAAGATCACTTATCGATTCTTTTTTAGCACTTTGTTTTTTATAATTAGCTTTTTATACGAGATCTTCGAAGTAAAAACGCATTAGTATAAGCGTTTTTTAAAGCATTTTACGGATAACTTCGAGATAAAGCAATCGAGCTTTAATTCTTGCTTTTTTATGTTAACTAACAAAGATCAGCTAAGAATAGCTGCTTTATAAACGGACGATATTTTTATAATTATTAATCGAATTATAAAAGTAAAAGAAAAGAAAGAGTTGATTAAATTTAAGCTAAAAGGCAAAAAAATAAAGATCTTTATATACGCCGAACCGATGATTTTCAATAGATGCAAGTTATTTTTAAATAAAGACGAGTTCGAATTGTTAATCAAGCAAAAAGGATAAAGTAAAAGGCTTGCCGTGATCAAGCTCGATTCAATTATACGAGCTAAAGAGTACTTAAAGCAACGTGCTCGAAAAGCGTATTTGATTATCATTTGCTATTTAAAAGTATCTTATGCTTTATCGATAGCGGCTTAGCATTAAAAATCGAAGGACGAGGACTACAAGGCTTTTAATAAAGTGATTTAATAGCTGATCGATCACTTAACCCGAAAGATTTATTACGTGCTTTTAAACTTAAAGACGGCGAAGCTCTTTATATTCGTAACGGAGCGTTTGCTAATAACGCTAACCTTAACTCTTAAATCGGTTTCGTAGTTATCTTTAGCAATAAGACTTACGTAAAAGAGAACGAGTTCACTCTTACGAATAACATCCTTTATTAAGTGTTACAAAAGTGCAAGAGAATGATAAAAGCAGTATTAGCTTTCGAGCTATACGCTATATCTTTAAGTATCGATATAGCTATTGTTATATCGACCACTTTTGCTTAAATCATAGCTTAATTAAAGATCTTTAATTTCCTCGTGGTTGTGTACATTAACTCTTACTCGCTTTACGAGTATATAGTAAAGCTAAGAACTACTAAAGAAAAGCGCTTTATCATCGATATTATAGCTATTCGTGAGCTATACAAGAAGCGAAAGCTTTTTAAGGTACGCTAGATCGGTGGAAAATCCAACCTTGCTAACGCTATGATTAAAATCAAGGCTAATACCTCTTTGCAAAAGCTAGTTTTAACCAATACCTTAAAGGTACAAATGGACGGATAAGTGGAAAAGCCGTTATAAGGAGTTTAGAAGAGTAAGATTGTTTTTCCTTTGTTTGATTACCTTCCTTCTTTTTTCGGTCGATATAGTAATTGGCAAGGCACTGCTTGCTAAAGAAAGAGTTGCTAGTATCGGTATCTTTATATCGACCTTAGCTAGCTAGTAGTAGTAGTTAAGGAGCTCACTCGTGAACCATAGTTTACGGATCACTTGGCATGCCTCGCTTAGCATATCAGCAGTCAAAGGACCCTTAACTTAATAAGTAGGCCTATTAGTTAACTAGTGCACGTGATTCCTTCTAATCATATAAAAGGAATCAGCTCCCTTAAGTCTTAAGGGGCAGACAGAATTCAAATACCTTATCAACCGAGTGTTTTGCAATTGCAAGTACTTTGACGAACGTTACGACCTTACGAATATATATATTCCCAATCGCTTGGAAGCAATCCAACACTATCTTTTTATTTAACTAAGTCGAAAGCTTTATACTCTTCTTTGACTACCGATTTAAAGTCGTTTTAAGTCACTTTCGGATCCGAAAAGCTTTCGAAGCTTTCGATATTATAATGTATATTATAATCGAAAAAGCTAAAAATATTATATTTAGCAAAGCACTACTTCTTTTTTAAATCGCTAACGATACCGTAGTTTTTAAACGCTCGTTCGAGCTAGCGAATATAATTCGTAATATTAACTTTATCGAAAGCAAGCATTTTAAAAGCTTTAGGTCTAAGAAAAAGTCTACGGATACTTACGTAATTTAAAGCATTTACAAAAGATAAGAAGGCTTGAATCTTCTTCACTTCGTTTTCAATTAGCTTACGAATAGCATCTTCGCTAAATTTAAAATCCTTTTAAATCGAAGAAGTTATAGCTCTTTTTGATTTCCGAAAGCTTTAACGTAAGCTCGTTAAATTAAGTTAATAAATATCGATTAAAATATAAAGGTGTCTCGAAACGGATATAAAAAAGAAACGAAAATAATATAACGAAAATGATATGAATATAAATAAATGATAAAAATAAAATGAATATAATTTATAATAAATATTAAATATATAAAAAAATGTTGTAAAAATATAAAATCCCGACGTATCGAAAGTGATTCATTTAAGAGTCGAGTGTCGATCGCTTCGAATTAAATAATCGAAACCAAATCGATATAACAAATGATATTAATAATACGTTTAACTTTTAAACGTAAGATCCGTAATAAGCGGAAAAGTAATTGCCGAAATTAAATGTATCGAAATAAAAACGAAATAAAATAATAGCCGAGCTTTCGTACAAGCATATAGTTTGCTTTTAATATAATATAATATTAAAACGGTTTTAAATTGCATAACACTTATTTCCGCTCGTCGTATCTTTCATTTGCTAAAGCGAAAGATATTCGAACGCAATTCGAAGTCTTTATACGTAATCTCCGTTGCGAAGTAAGTGTTAAATTTTCAACTTCTTAAGCTTAGCGTAATATTTCCGGTATTTAATTACTGCTTACTTTTTTTAAAAAAGCAAAAGCAGTAAGCTCGTATTAAAAGCGATATTAAATCGTAAAAGTGAAGTATGCTAAACGAATAGTACTTCGAGCGTATCGCCGTACAAAGTGGCTTAAATGAATAGTACTTTATAAATACCGAATTAAACTTTAGCTAGCTCGATCTTCGAATTAAAATAACGACTTTTTAAATAATACTTATCGAATATATCGAATAGCATGCTCGACGGACACAAATCGAAGAAAGATCGCTTTTAAAGCAATAGCTTCGAAGCTTATATACAAAAGCACTTGACTATTAACTTAACGTATATCGAATACTTTTCGAAAGTGCATCGCAAAAGCATATAATTAATAGCTTAGCGTATAACGTAAACTCCGAATATATAGCTTCTCGCAAAAAAAGCAAGTTTAAAAAAGATATAAAGATTAACCTTTAGTTCGATTCTTTGCGTAAGTCATTAAATATATATAAAAAAGAAGAGCTCCGACATATACTTAACGTTAAATCAAAAGATATATGCGAATATAATTATAATAAAATCGTAAGTAAATAAAGAAAGAAAAAGAAAACGATCGAAAGACACTCGAATGTGTGCTGTAAAGACGTGTATTGTATTGTGTAATAATATAGTGCTAGTTTAAAGAGGAACCAATTACTCGTTTATATAAGAGTCTATACGTAACTTAACCACGTGCTTAGCAAGGCTAG
This sequence comes from Drepanopeziza brunnea f. sp. 'multigermtubi', assembly GCF_022702325.1. NCBI lineage: Eukaryota > Fungi > Ascomycota > Leotiomycetes > Helotiales > Drepanopezizaceae > Drepanopeziza > Drepanopeziza brunnea. Next base: position 291,815 of record NW_027094080.1, on the reverse strand, counting down.
AGCATGCAGCGCACCCACGTAACAAAGGTGTTTAGCATCAGTATTATATACATGGACAAAACAAATACAGAGCCCCAACTCCACCACAATATTTAACGCAATAATTATCACCAACGGTGACCTAAGATAAATTCTAGTAGTTATAATAAAGATAAGTAATCTAGTAGTTATGGTAGTAGTTAGTCATCTAATAGTTGTAGTAGTAATTAGTCATCTAATAGTTGTAGTAGTGATAAGTAACTAATATTCATAATAATAGTTAGTCATCTAGTCATATAAGACTATTTTATACGGATCTAGCAATATTTGTAAGCGTGCTAAGACTTTTATTCTATATTAATTTATTAAACTTTTTTCGGAACAGGTCGGCTCGTTTAATTCATGTATAACAGCTAAACTTAATCGAGATAAGTAGCTTAGCAGCACGCGTAGTACTTTATAATATCTGCACGTATTAAGTACGTACTTAACTTTTTCGTCTTTTATTATTTGCTTAAGTATTATTGCAACTTTTATTAATTTACAATATAGACTTTCGTATCTATACTTAAACGCGATATATACTTAAGAACATCCTTTAGCTTATTACATCATTTTAAAACTATAGTTAAAGTAAAATATTCGTTTTTTGCAATAATTATAAAGCTAAAAACAAATCTTTTAAATCTGCATACAAAGCAAAATATCTTTTACTTTCGTTTAATAACGATTACGATCTACTAGCAAAAAAGCCTCGCGGCCGACTTTAGCGCGCTTTAATTGCAGCTTTTCTTTTACGAGCCTCTTTACGAAAACCACGCTTTTTACGATATTCATTATTAAAGCTTAGTCACCTTTATTTTACGCAGCGTACTCTTTGCAAATACTCTTATAGATCATCCTTTTTATTGCGGCGTACTTTAAATAAACTACCTATCTTACGCGATCTTGCAATTCGGCTTAGCCCGCTTTCGCTTTCTTTATTACGATATACGCGTAAGCTTGCTCGAAGTGATAGCATAAGTAGTTTTAGCGGAGATACATATAATAGTTTTATGCGTAAGCTAGCGTTAAATAGCATAAGTTAGTCTTTTTAGCTAAGTTATTAAAGTTACTAAAGTTATTAAAGTTATTAAAGTTATTAATGTTACTAAAGTTTCGATTCTATAGTTTAGCGCGTTTAAGATTTAAGTTTCGGCGAAGATACATACGGTTTTATGCGCGGGATTGCTTAAAGTAGCACAAGTAATGGCATAAGTAAGTCATTTGAGCTAAGTTACTAAAGTTACTAGAGTTACTAATATTATTAAGGTTTCGATTCTACGGCTTAGCGCACTTAAGTTTTAGGTTTTGTTAAAAGTTTATATAAAAGTATATATAATAATTTTATACGTAAGCTTGCTCGAAGTAATAATATAACTAGATTTAACGAAGATACATACGGTAGTTTTATGCGTAAGCTAGCGCTAAGTAGCATAAGTAAGTCTTTTTAGCTAAGTTATTAAAGTTACTAAAGTTATTAGAATTATTAATATTATTAAAGTTTCGATTCTACGACTTAGCGCGTTTATGATTCAAGTTTCGGCGAAGATATATACGGTTTTATACGTAAGCTTGCTTAAAGTAGCATAAGTAATAGCATAAGTAAGTACTTCTAGCTAAGTTATTAAAGTTATTAAAATTATTACAGTTATTAAGGTTTCGATTTTACGGCTTAGCGCGTACAAGATTCAAGTTTTGTTAAAAGTTCATATGATTTTATACGTAAGCCGCCGCAAAGTAGCATAAGTAAGTCTTTTTAATTAAATTATTAAACTTATTAATTTACTAAAGCCCACTTCTTCTGAATCGGCGTATTAGATTTGCAGTAAAGTCTAAAGCTTTTTAAAAAAGCTTAAGCGGTCTAAATATATTACTTAAGTTACTAGAGTTACTAAAGTTATTAAAGTTATTAAAGTTATTAATATTATTGAAGTTTTTTTAATTTGCGATTTAAGCTTACCGTTTTGATCTTATACACTTTGCTATTATTTAATTGTCACCTACGGTGACCCAAGATAAATTCCAATAGTTGTGGTAATGCTTAGTCATCCAATCACGTAAGACTATTTTATACCGGTCTAGCAGGATTTCTGAGCGTGCCAAGACTTTTATTCCATGTCAATCTATTGAACTTTTTTCGGAACGAGTCGGCCCGTTTAATTCATGTATAACAGCTAAGCCTAATTCAGCCACCGCTATTGATTCTGCTAGCCATATGTAACGCACGTCGCTGCTACACGTAACTTACGTAAGGCTGCTATACGTAACCTACGTAAGGCTGCCACACGTAATGCACGTCGCTGCCTTACGTAATACGTAAGGCAGCCAGGCTGCCACACGTAAAGCACGTCGTTGCCTTAAATATAAGTAATTCGCAAAAGAGTATAGGATTTCCTTAGTAAAAAGGAGGGTTTAAGAGGGTCTCCCCCTTATATTGAATTATTAAATATAAGTAATTTTTAAAAGGGTCTAAGGTCTCTCCGATAAAAAAGAGGTTGGTCCTTTGCCCTGGTATACTTAATACGGATAATATGTTTTCTTTTAAAAAAGTTCTTAATACTTTGCTATCGTTTTATTAATTATAACGAAACAATAATTAAAAAAAAGATTTTCAAGATAATGAACTCTTATTCTCGTTTTTATCCTTTTTAATAAAAAAGCGAAAAAGTCGCTTAAGAAAGCTTGCTCTTCGTATTTTATTAAAATCGCAATTGCGTCGTAGCCGTCTTAAAAAACAAATTTTTAACTTATCTTTTTTACAATCGTCTAGCGTCTTACGGAACCTTTCTTTTAACCGCTAAATATTCTTTTTTGATTTCGGATCTGAATTAAAAGTTATTGTAAACACCCTGCCTGATAGGGTACCGGCTATAGCCATTAGGGCCATACTAGACGGACTTATCTTCTATAAGAAAGCACACATTTCTTAGCTAAAACAATCAACGAGCTTTCTACTTATCTCTTTTTTGCACTTCTTTATAAAGACTATAAAGTCCAGCCTTAAAGCTAGGCTTTTATACAGCACATCTTTTTAAGTGCTTTTACATTGGTAAGTCGTGACTTACGCAAGGATTCAAACCTTTGGTCTTTGTCTTTTTACAACCTATTACAATCGCTTGATTCGCAGTCAAGTTGACTTTCGTTCATTTAGCCTTTTTTATACTCGACAACTACAACTTTAAAACAATTAAAACCTTATTCTCGATAGGTTTAAACACTAAAACGCCGTAATAGCCGAAGTGCAATATTTCGGCTCCTTGACAAAAACACTTTTTTATTATTAATAAGAAAGAATTTTCACTTATTAATAAAAATACTTTTTTATACTTTAGCTTTCGTTTTAAATTAAAGCAATTGACATAGTCCGGAGTAATAAGCGAAGCTAATCAATTGATTCTTAAGGTTTTTATAGTTCTGATCTTAATTATTAATTTACTTTTGCAAAAGGTCTACTCTTTTTAATCTCGGATCGAAAATACTTTATAAAAATCACTTATTTAACCTGTAAACTCGATTTACGAATCAAAATCAAATAATTCAAAAACCTTTTATTAACCCGATCATTTTTAACACATATATATATCTGATTTTTAAAATATCGAAAACCTTCTTAAGATTCTTAATATTAAAGTCGGCGCCGAGTCACTTCTTTTTTTATTAAAATCCTTTGAATTTGTTAAATCTTTTAATCGTATTCTTATAAGCTTTAAATTATCTTCATCTTATTTCGACTTTCAACCGAAACTTTTACTTTTATTAGAAACACTTGCTTTAAAAATGCTTTTTAAAACTAATACCGGTTTTAAGACTTATATTACTCTTCTTCTTCTTGCTTTTCTATTAAGCTTTATATTAGTTATAATCGACCTTCCTATTTTGCACGCTTTTATAACTACTCGTATGCTATTACTAAGTGCTTTAAAAGCTTTTTGCTTTAATAATACTAATATTACCGACTTTATCGAAAAGTACGAAAAGACTTATGATAATTTCGATATTCTTAAAAACGATCGGTTCGTCAAGCTCTCTCGTTATTATAATAACTTTCGTAAAAAAGTTATTAAAAGCTTGCTCGAATAAAAAGTTAAAAAAGATTAAGCTGCTTTTATTAAGGCTTTAAGAGCCGAGTTTCGTAAGAACGATACTTAATAGATTAAAGACTCGGTCGCTTTTTTACGAGAATTTGCTATATAAAAACGAGATATTAATAACTTGAAAAACTATTATCGCACTTTATTTTAAGTCTTCGAAAAGCTTATTTTAATGCACTTTTTAAGCAAGACCGAATAAAGCCGCTTATTTTTTTTCGGATTGCTCGTTAGAATTCGAAATAAAACGATTAAGCATTGCAAAGTCGACGAACTTGATTTAAACTTTTATACCGCTTTTAATAATTTCGCTGCATTCGCTTTTAAAACCGATTAAAATGCTAAGACTATCGAAGCTATAAATCGAAAGAAGTCTTTTTTAATCAACTTTATTAAAAATATTTAAACTTTAATTAAAAAGCATACCGAGCTAGCTAGCGTGCTTAAGTTTACTAAGAAAGCTTTAATAATAATGCCGTTCACTCGTAAACTATAATTTACGAATAAAAAAAAAGAAATTAATAAAGTAAGTTTTATAATTAAAAAGTTTTTTAAACTGCAAATCGATACGATCTATAATCGAATTGATTACTTCGAAGACTAAGTCGTTAACTTAATTGCTTGACGCTTTATTTAATTTTAACTTTAAGTTTGATTCGAAGACTACGACGAAGCTTTTATTAAATATACCGCTTAAGATGCTCGAAGTAAAGTCAGCTTCGAAAATAAAGTTTATATTGCTATTATCGGCTACGAATTATAAAGACGAAGAAAAGAAAAAAATAAAAGATACGAAAATTAAATACAAAATTATAAATTTTACGAAAACTTTAAAAACACAACTTAAGCTTCGTATTAATATCGAGATAAGTGTAAAGCTTTTAAAAACATAATTAATAAAAGATGTATTCATATCAATAATTACGGACGCTTTTGCTTAAGACTTAAAAAGATCAATGCTTTTATTATTTAAAAGAAGCAAAAAAAGACTTAGTTTAAATCTATTGTATTAAACGTTCGTAAAATAAAATACGATAATATCTTAGAAAATCGATTTATTAGCGGACTTAAGACTTATAAATACTTGCTCTTTTATTAATAACTAATTTAACAGCTAGCTTAATATCAATTAGATCAAAATGCTTAACGACCAATTAACTTATTAAGTGAGCTTATTATTATCTTTAAAAAACTAATCGATATTAAAAATATCAATATTATAAAATAGATTAACACACTTAATTATTTATTTAATATAAAAGTCGCTTCGATCGAGATCAACGCTACTGCAAGAAATAAAGCTAAAAAGCTTCTTTCGCTTTCGGAAAGATCTAAGCTTATTAAGATCAAAAAGAATGTTCGATAATAAAAAAAAAAGAATTACGGCACTCTTAAGGCTCGTGCTTTTTAAGAATCGAGTACTGCTATTAAGATAGACTCGAAAGATAAGTTATTCGATAATATAATTAAAGAAAAGTCTTTTAAATTAATTAAAGCCGACGAAGCTATAAAAAATATAAAAAGAAAAGTTGAGATCATTTAGCGAGTGCTAAAAAAAAAGAAAAAAAAAAGACTTATAAACGAAAAAAGTTTATTAACTTTTACGTTATTATTAAAGCTTAAGAAAAAGTAATAGCGGCGATTATAAAATCGAGAATCGAGGTTTAAATTAAAGACTTATTCAGATTTAGCTTTCGCTTCGATAAGCTATTAAGCTATTACATTTTAATAGTTTTCGATGCTAAAGAAAACGTAAAAATCTTTTAAAGTAAACTTATTTTTATAAACGCTTCAATTGTTAAACGTTTAGATCGGAATAAAAAAAGCAAACTAGACCTTTTAGCGACGCAAATTCGTAAACAACTTATCGCTTGCAATTGCTTTAAAGTAGCGATAAAAACTTTAAAGGTTTTTATTAATATCAACGGTATAATCAAAAGCAAATCTTTTTTCGATAATAGATTTAAAGTCAATATAATAAATAAAAAGGTAGCTTAAATAGCTAAACTATTTATTATAACGGATCGAGCTTTAGTTTATACGATCGTATTCGAAGATCTTTATAATTTTAATAAGTAGATAAACGACGTCGAAATTATTATTAATAGAATTATTAATTACGTCGATTTTTTTTATTATTAATAATAGCAATCACGAAGTCATCTTAAGCATGCTTTTCTTTTTAGAATCTTAACTCTTTTTTTTTTATTTCGATAATAACACGATAAAAGCTTTTTTTTAAAACTATAATCGATTTACTTAAAGATAAATTATTATTGCAAAAAACAAGTTAGATTTAGTCGAAGACTCGAGAAACTAATAGCTAGTATGCAAGTTAAAATAGATATTAAATTAAAAAGAAGCTTAAAAAGAAATTCCGCTCGTAAATTATGATTTACGAATAGATCGATATAAACAAAATAAAATTATAAAAAAACAATTCAACTTAATATTAAGCAAGGCTTATTAAAATCAAAAACATTAAAAATATTTGCAATCAAACTTAATAAATCGGAAAATTTTATATTTATTATCGATAACGATAAAAACCTTTTAAAAAAGAATATAATAAAGATTAATACGATATATAAGAAGAAAGCGGAGAAGATTAAACCGGTAGATTTAAAAGTATCGGATAAAAAGATACTTAAAAGAATCGACGATTAATTTAAGCAAGATAAGAAAGCGAGACTTTTTGAGCTTAAAAGACTTTTTTTAATATATTTTATTAATAGGTTTTTAAACTTAAAAATTAGATTAAAATTAACGAAAAAGCGATTCGAAGTACTTACGATTAGCTTTCAAGTCACTTTAAAAGAGAAAGAGATGCTTTATTAATGCTTTTTAAATCGAAAAAAAGCGATAGCTTAAGATTTTATTTATTTTAATTAAGTCCGAAAAGAAGTTATGCTACTTTAAAAGATCAAGACGATGCTTTACGAAGCTTAGCAAAAGAAAACGTTTACGATATCAAAAGCTTTATAAGAAATAATTATTATTATATTAAAAAAGCGATTAAAATAAAAGGTTCTCGAATTATGCTAAAGCTTTTATCGAAATAAATAGTTTATTATAATAAAGAAAAAGAAAAGAAAATACAAGCTGATTATTGCTATAATTAAAATAAATCGTATTACGATTAAAAACGCTAATATTACTTCGAACGTAAATTAGTTTTTAAACGAATTTGCCGGCTTTACGATAATTATACTTTTAAATTTCTTTTTTAAATACGATCAATTCTTTTTCGACGTTGAATTTAAAAATATAATAGCTATTTAAACGCTTATCAAATTGCTTTAAATGACTCGGATACTTATAAAAGCTATTAATTCGATCGCTTAATTCGTTAAAGTTATTTATAAAATCTTTATAAATTGTATTCTTAACGTCTGCTTGCTTTATATAAATAACGTAAGAGTTAAAGGATCGCGATCTTTTTATAATTACGAGAAAGTTTTATTCGAAATACAACGATTCGTTTTAAAACACATTTAAAATATCGATAAAATGCTTGTAAAGTTTAAAAGAGCTAAGACGACCGTCGGAACGAAGTCTTAATATTATATGCTCGGCTTTAATATCGTTAGATTCGTTACGGATAGCGAAAGACGCTACTCTTAAATCGCTAAAATTAAAAAGATATTAAAATAAATTAAGTGCGAAGATATATCGGAAGCTTAAGCTTTTATTAAGATCGTAGTTTATTATAAAATTTAAATTAAAAACTTCTTTACAATTGCTGCTTTAATCTACGCGACGATAAGAAAGAAAATCGAATTCGAATAATTAAAACTTTAATAAAAAGCGATAAAGCTGCTTAAAAAAACTTTGCTTTTTGCTTTCGCTTTTATTAAAATCAATTATAATAAAAAAAGAAAGAAAATCTACTTAACGGTAAACGCTAATCTTAAAAGATAAAAAGCGGTATTACAATAAAAGAACTTCGATAAGAAGCGACATTTTGCTAAGTTCGAAAGTGGTTTTTAAAACTTTGCTAAAAGCAAGTACGACGCGATTAAGCGAAAATATTGCGGTGCTTTAAAAGCTATAAAGAAAATAAAAAGCGAATTATACGAGGTTTATTTTATTTTAAAAACCGACGCTAAAGTATTAATTAATCAACTTAACGAATCAACGAGCGATTTGCTTAAAGCTTTCGTTACGAATTAGATTGCGTAAATAAGATTAATAGACTTTAAAGTTAAGCATATCTTTAAGATTAAAAATACGATAGCGAACGGTTTTTTTAAAAAAAGAAAAGAGCATTTTTTAATTATAATTGTAGCCGATTCGTATCGATATATTACTTATTAAGTAGATTAAAAAGTAAGTTCGTTTTTCGAGTCCGCGTTCGCGTCCGTTAAAAGTAAGATCTTAAGTTTAATTTTAAGTTTTTATTTGATTATCTTATAGCTTTTTTGAGCTTTTAAGCGACTATTAAAAGTAAAAATAAAGATCGAAGTTATGCGTTCGTATTTTGTTACTTTTTATCTTGCGACGCGCTTGCGCGTTGCAAAAGCTTTCGCTGTATTAATATCTATAATATCAATTGCTTTCGAGCTTTATATTTAACGCAATAAATATACCGAAGTGTTTATATTAAAAGTGCTGCTATTAATAATAATAGTAATAATAACGTTGCTTATAAAAGCTGCGAAAGTAAAGCATAAAGTATTATTACGTGCGTACTTTTTTTTATAATTTTTAATATCAATTCGTCGGATAGCCGCGAGCTCTTTTTTTATAAGTCGTATCAATTTGCTATCTTTTTTATACGAGATAGCAAAGCAGTTTTAATCTTCGGCCTCGAAAAGATTATAATAGTTCGCGCATTTCGCCGGCGCTATGCAATCGTTATAAGCTAAGCCGTCGTATTAATCGATTCTTTAGCTGCATTTGCTATAGCAAAAGTATCGAGTACACTTAATTGAATTGTAATAGCTTTAATATCTTAAGTCGTGTTTCGTAATCTTGTATTTTTTTTTAATTAATTTAGCCGTATCTTTTATATTAAAAAAGCGGAAAAGCTTTACTTCTTTTAAAAAAGAAACGATTAAAGTCACGGTAACGTTAAAGGTTTTAAAGTCGACGCTTTTATCGCCGATTTTAATTTCGATTAGCGTTTGTTTCGTTTATACAACTACTTTATCGAAAACGAAATCTTTAATTAATATTAGTTTTAGCTCGTCGTTTTTATTAAAGACGTATATAAAATAAAAGATATAATAGATTGCGTAATTGTATCAAAGCTATAGTATCTCGACCTTAATCGCGGATAAAAGACGCTTAATCGTTTCTTTTTTTTTTTAATTAATAAAAGTATTACGTGTTTATAAGTCTTTAATTAAAAGTGATTATCCGGTTTAAATCGCGTGTATTTTAATAATAAAATCTATTATAAAATCGCGAAAAAAATCGATTAGCGCTTTGCGCAAAGCATAAAAATGCTAAAGTCGATTGCGCTTAGCTTCGTTTATAATTATAACGAAAATTCGAAAGTCGAGTTTTTTCGAATATATAAAAGCTAACGATAACGAAGCCTTACTCGAAGATAAGGTTTAATTGAGTCCGCTCTTTTTAGCTAAAGCCTTAGCTTAAAGCTTAGCTTTTATTAAAGTCAAATCGATTCTTTTAACTATTGCTTTCGCAAAGTTAATAAAAAGAAGTAGTAAAAGCGTTTCGATAAAAAGTAAGTAAAAAGATTCGCTACGAATGCGAATAAAAGCAAAGATCTCTTCGTTAGACTTAACGTAAAAAGCAATAGTAATAAAGTTCGTAGATTTTTCGATAATTTTACAAGTAATAGCTTTGTCCGTTATGCTTTAAATCGATGCGACGAATTTATCGTTTATTTCAAAGTATTAAAAAATAATGTATTGCGTATTAGCTCTTTTTTTATTTAAAGCTTTTACTTACGCTTTTGCTTTAACGTAATTAAAATTATCGAGCTAATTTTTGATATTTATAATAAGCTTCGAAAGTATTTAATTATTTATATTTCGTTGCTCGTTTCGAAAACGTTTAATAAAGTTATAATAAAGTGTTATTGCTTCGTTTGGTCGAGTAAAGTCGGCCGTAATATTGCTTTAAAAGCGGCGGTTTAAAGTTCTACTTATTATTTTTCGAGCTACCGAAGCGAAAGCAGTTCGAAGAAAATAAAAGAGGTCTGAAACGTCAGAAAATAAAGTTGTTTGTAAGCTTAAACGGCAAGAAAAAGCCTTATTAAAGGATCCTTTAAATTCAAGAGATAATGTAAAAGTATAACGATCGTAATAGTAGTAATAGTAGTAATAGTATTCGTTTAACGTCTACGGGTCGCTTTTTACAGCGAGTCCTGTGACCTCTTTAAGAGTATATAGACGTGCAGCTAGTCCTTATATATATAAGAGTATAAAACGCATATAGCGTAAGAGCAGATCTCGAGAGAATAGTATAAGTACAGCGGTATTTCTTTTTATTAAAACGATATATAAAGAATATGTTAAGCAAGCATACAAGCGGGTTTTTATAAAAGACCGAAGTTAATATCGTTTGCCGAAGCAAGCTACGCGAGTAGTTGAGTTTATAACGGAGCACTTAAGCTCGTTTAATATAAAGTGAAAAAAAGAAGAAAGAAAGAAAGAAAAATTATTAATAATCAATTAAAAGTTAAATAAGTATGAGCCTTCGTAATAGTGCTTCGATATGCAAGATAGACCCGCTATTAATACCGAAGGCAGATTTTAAAATAGAACTCCGTGACTTTTAAGAAGCTATAAAAGTCAATTAGCGAAGTTCTAAAAGAACGTATATAAGCTATCGCTTCTCGCGGAGTAAAAAGCGGAGTAAGTAATCGTATCCTTTTAAGCTATCGATTAAAAAAGCGTTGCGCTTTTTTACAAAAAGCAATATATATCGAAGATTTATCTTTTCGGTAAAAGCAAATGGTTTTCGCATCTTTATAGCGATACTTCTGATAATATTACGCAAAGTTTTCGTACTAAGCTCGCAACGCAAATAATTTATGCAATACATACTTAAGCAAGTGTAATTTTAACGGAGCTTTACTTGCGTATTCGAAACTTTAATCGCGATATTAAATAAAAAGCTTCGCTTTACTTGCACTTTATTATTTATCTTATGCTTAATCGATTAGAGTTTTAATAATAGATTTGATTTCGGACGCCGTAAGCTCGGAAGTAAATCTTAATATAAGCTTAAGCTTTGCTTTTTCGTTAGCGAGCCGATCCGCTGTTTCGTTATTAATAATATTAATATGTCTCGAAGCTTATTTAACGCCAACTTTTAATTATTTTATTATCTTTTAAATACGTAAGAACGCTTATTAAGAAGTAGCTAAAGCAATGCTTTATATATATTAGATTACGGACGTATTATTTATACATAGTTATATACGGTAATAAGTAAAGTCTAATAAAAGCCGAATTACGTGCTCGAGCGTCTTTTAAGCTTTTATTACTTTTGCGTTAAAGACGTGCGATAAGTTATTAATAGCTCTTTTGCTTATAATAATCTTTTTTTGTTTTTAATAAATAATGTATCCGTACTCGACGTATTTGTGCTCGTTTTTATATTGCTTTAAGCCGTTTAAAAAAAAAGTAATATTTCGATCGGTAAGTTAAGCTTATTACTTTTTAAAGTCTTTAGCGGCTTGCTTTTTTTTAACGCTTTAAGTAAAGTCCGTACGGCATTTAACTAAAAAGTAAAAGTAAACTAGCTTTAATCGTAAGCAAGAAAAAAGCATAGCTTTTAGTTTTTGTAATTTTGTTTTAATTCGTTATCGAAAACTTATAATAAGACTTTTAGTAATCAAAAGAAAAAAGATGCGCTTTATTATCGAATAAGCTTCGTTAATCATTCGCAGCCGTAATACTTGCCGCACTTTAATCTTTTCGAATGCTATTTTTTTAAAAAGAAGTTCGGCGTTTTTTAAAAAAGTAATAGTTAAAGCCGTGCGTCAAGTAAAAAAGACACTTTTCGTTGCGTAAGCAATAATCTTATTAATCGTATCGATATATCTTTTTAAGTCTGCGTTAACTTTTTTATTTAAATTATCTTTAATTAAGTATCGTAAAAGCTTTGTTCGTCTTTCGTATTAAGCTTTAATATCGTATAAGATCGATAGCAATACGCAAGTGATCATTGTTTTACGTAACGCGTAAGCGAAAAGACCGTCCGCCGTGCGAGCGAAGCTTTTAATATAAAATGCTATTCGTTATGCTTTTTTAATTCTTTCGAATAAGTAGCGTTTAAAAGTTATTTTTCGATCGAATTATACTTTAAGCTATTATAGCTTCGAAATAGCTTTTATCGTCGAAAGCTGCGCTTAAAAGCTTAAAGTAATATCAGTTTTATTTAATTATAAAATAATTATATTTAAACTAAAGTCTTCGTTATTATAAAAAAAGTAGATTATTTTTATTTTTTTTAAAACGAAAAAAATTTAATTCTTTACTTTATAAGCTAAAATGTTTTAAATGTTCGTTGCGAAAAAAGTAATATTAAATATAAGTAAGTGTAACGCTTTATAAATGCAAATGTTATTAACGTATTTAAATCGCAATATCGTATTTTAATTGAAAAGTTCTGCGAAATATAATATATACAAAACGAAAAATAATAATAATCTTTAAAATATGCTATATTTTACGTCGTAACGATCCGTGATTATACTTTCGAAGCGTACTTAAACTTATCGGTCGTTAAAAAAAAAGTGAATAAGCTTTAAAAAAAGAAAAAGCTAGCCTTGCTTATTTATGCGCTTAAAAAGCCGACTTTTAAGCAAAACGTCGAAAGCTTTTTAAACGTTTAATATTATTATCGTAATAATCTTGCTTATTAAAAAAGCTGCTTCGATATCGTAAGTAAAGTAAGCTACGAAGTTTATAATAGATCGCTTAAATAAAGCTTCGTTGTATTAAAAGCTTAAAATGCTTAAAGTCAAGAAAGTTTAAGCAATTCGCTTAACGATAATGCGCTTTAAGCTTTTAAATATATAAAAAAGAAAAGCTATAAAGCGCTACGAGCGCATCGAAGTCTTGTTTTTCTTGCTTACTTAAAGTATTATAATTACTTTCGTTAATTTTTAATAAATTAAAAAAAAGTTATGCCGAAAGCAAGCATTAAGCAAAACGTAAATATAATATCGAATATGCTATTAAACCTTTTTTAAAAGCTTAATAATAATCCGATCCGTACTTAACGAAGTGTTAATTACTTTTATAATATTTCGTTTTATTTTTTCGAAAGTGACGGTCAAGTCTTATAATAAATGCTTCGTGCCGTCGTATTAAAGTTTTTTCGAAAGGTAATTTTTAGCGTTAAACCGGCCGAATATAATTCGTCGTAGTAAATCTGCTTTCTTTTTAATATCTTATACGATAACTTTTTTATATATAAAAGAAAAGGATTTAAAGTTAATAATTAACTTATATTAACCGACCACTTTATATAAGTCTTTATTATTTGCAATTCCGTTTAATACTTGCATTTAATAATCTCTTTTAGCTTTACGTATAGCGTTGCGGAAGTGCTTAATTTCGTTCGTTAAAACACAATCGATAAAGTTTTAACGCGCTTCGATATGTTCGTAATAAGCTCGTTTAACTTTTAAAGTCTATTAAAAAGCTATTTTACTTATATCTCGATAAAGTATGCCGACAGCTTTAATTGCATTTTTAAAAAGTTTACGAAAGTTAAAACACTTTTTTTAATTTATACGAAGTCGTAAAAACTCGAAAAGTTAAAAAAAGTATTTATACCGTTGCATATAAAGTCGTCGAATCTATTTATATTTTTGTTTATTATTTTCTTATAAAGTTAATTTACCGGCACGCGCTTTCTTTTCGAGATCGTAATAACTAAAGTTTAATAATCTAAAGTGCTATGCAAGTCTTTTCTTATTACCGTAATAACGTACGGTATATTTAAAAAAGTAAAGTTTAAAACGTAGCCGAGCTAATATATAAGTTCTTTTAATACGCCGATAAAGTTTATACTGCTCGTTAGAAACTAATCCGCAAAATCTTTTCTTCGATAAGCGATCCGAACTTTTAATTTAAATATCTCGTATTATATATTAAAGTCTTTTTTTATTAAGCACTTATAATTAAAAGTAAAGTGTAAGACGTAATCGATAACTTTATTAATAATCGATTGTTTATAAGCGTTAAAAATAATATATTTATTAACGTCGATTTAAAGTATATCTTTATTTTAAACTAATCGTCGCTGTTTTATATAAAGTCTAACTCTTTTACGAATGTATATAAAGACCCGAAGCTTTTCGGCTTCGAAGTTGTTCTTCGAAGTTCTTTATAAGTCTATTAAAAAGTAAATATTAAAAGCGAAATATATTTATGTTTTTATATTAAAATAAATAATTAGTTTTTATACGCATATTATATTTATCTTATGCTTATACGTTAAAAAGAGTATAATCTAATGATTAAATGTAAAGCGTTTTATATTAATTTATCCGACGTATATATCAAGCTTAAACCGTATCGTATAACCGTAGCCGGTTCGTATCGGTATATTACTTATTAAGTAAATTAAAAAGTAAGTTCGTCTTTCGAGTCTGCGTCCGCGTCCGTTAAAAGTAAGATCTTAAGCTTAATTTTAAGTTTTTGCTTAATTATTTTATAGCTTTTTTAAGCTTTTAAGCGATTGTTAAAAGTAAAAATAAAGATCGAAGTTATACGTTCGTATTTTATTACTTTTTATCTTGCGACGCGCTTACGCGTTACTAAAGCTTTCGCCGTATCGATGTCTATAGCATTAATTGCTTTCGAGCTTTGTATTTAGCGTAATAAATATGCCGAAGTATTTATATTAAAAGTGCTGCTATTAATAATAATAATAGTAATGACGCTATTTATAAAAGCTATAAAAGTAAAGCATAAAGTGTTATTACGTGCGTGCTTTTCTTTATAAGTTTTAGTATTAATTCGTCGGATAGCCGCGAGCTTTTTTTTTATAAGCCGTATTAGTTTGCCGTCTTTTTTATACGAGATAGCAAAGCAGTTTTAATACTCGGTTTCGAAAGAATTATAATAATTCGCGCATTTCGCCGGCGCTATGCAATCATTATAAACTAAGCTTTCGTGCTAATCGATTCTTTAATTGCATTTGCTATAACGGAGATATCGAGTATATTTAATAAGATTATAATAGCTTTAATATTTTAAATCGTATTTCGTAATCTTGTATTTCTTTTTAATTAGTTTAGCCGTGTCTTTTATATTAAAAAAGCGAAAAAGCTTTACTTTTTTTATAAAAAAAGACGATTAAAGTTACGGTAACGTTAAAAGCTTTAAGATCGACGCTTTTATCGCCGATTTTAATTTCGATTAGCGTTTGTCTCGTTTATATAACTACTTTATCGAAAACGAAGTCTTTAATTAATATTAATTCTAACTCGCTATTTTTATTAAAAACGTATATAAAATAAAAGATATAATAGACCGCGTAATTATATTAAAGCTATAATATCTCGACTTTAATCGCGGTTAAAAGACGCTAAACCGTTTCTTTTTTTTCTTAATTAATAAAAGTATTACGTATTTATAAGTTTTTAATCAAAAATTATTATCCGGTTTAAATTGCGTATATTTTAATAATAAAATCTATCGTAAAATCGCGAAAAAAATCGATCAGCGCTTTACGTAAAGCATAAAAATGCTAGAATCGATTGCGCTTAGTTTAGTTTATAATTATAACGAAGATTCTAAAGTCAAGTTTTTTTTAAATATATAAAAGCTAACGATAACGAAGCTTTACTCGAAGATAAGGTTTAATTAAATCCGCTTTTCTTAACTAAAGCTTTAACTTAAAGCTTAGCTTTTATTAAAGTCAAATCGACTTTTTCGGCCGCTGCTTCCGCAAAGTTAATAAAAAGAAATAGTAAAAGCGTCTTAATAAAAAGTAAATAAAAAGATTCGTTGCGAATACGAATAAAAGTAAAAATCTTTCCGCCGGACTTAACGTAAAAGGCAATAGTGATAAAGTTCGTAGATTTCTTAATAATTTTGCGAGCAATAGCTTTATCCGTTATACTTTAAATCGATGCGACAAATTTATCGTTTATTTCGAAGTATTAAAAGATAATACGTTGCGTATCCGCTCTTTTTTTATTTAAAGCTTTTACTTGCGCTTTTATTTTAGCGTAATTAAAGTTGTCGAGCTAGTTTTTAACACTTATAATAAGTTTCGAAAGTACTTAATTATTTATATTTCGTTATTCGTTTTAAAAACGTTTAATAAAGTTGTAATAAAGTATAGTTGCTTCGTTTAGTCGAGTGAAGTCGGCCGTAATATTGCTTCGAAAGCGGCGGTTTAATATCTTATCTATTATTTTTCGAGCTATCGAGACGAAAGCAGTTCGAAAAGAATAAAAGAAGTCTGAAACGTTAAAAAATAAAGTTGTTTGCAAGCTTAAACGGCAAGAAAAAGCCTTATTAAAGGATCTTTTAAATTCAAGAAATAATATAAAGGTGTATCCGTGACGATCGTAATAGTAGTAGTAGTAGTAGTATTCGTTTAACGTCCACGGGTCGCTTTTTACAACGAGTCTTTTAACCTTTTTAAAGGTATATAAACGTGCAGCTAGTTCTTATATATATAAAAGCATAAAACGCATATAGCGTAAAAGCAGATCTCGAGAGAATAGTACAAGTATAGCGGTGTTTCTTTTTATTGAAACGGTATATAAGGAATATATTAAGCAAGCATATAAGCGGGTTTTTATAAAAGATCGAAATTAGTATCGTGTGCCGAAGCGAGCTACGCGGATAGTTAAGTTTATAATAAAGCACTTAAGCTCGTTTAGTATAAAGTGAAAAAAAAAAGAAAGAAAGAAAAATTATTAATAAACAATTAAGAGCTAAATAAGTGTAAGCCTTCGTAATAGTGCTTCGATACGCAAGATCGATTTACTATTAGTACCGAAGGCAGATTTTAAAATAGAATTCCGTGACTTTTAAGAGATTATAGAAGTCAATTAGTAAAGCTTTAAAAGAGCGTATATAAGCTGTCGCTTTTCGCGAAGTAAAAGGCGGAGTAAGTAGTCGTATCTTTTTAAGCTATCGATTAAAAAAGCGTTAAGCTTTTTTATAAAAAGCAATGTATATCGAAGACTTGTCTTTCCGGCAAAAGCAAATAGTTTTCGCATTTTCGTAACGATACTTTCGATAATATTACGCAAAGTCTTCGTGCTAAGTTCGCAACGCAAATAGTTTATATAATACGTACTTAAGCAAATGTAATTCTAACGAAGCTTTACTTGCGTATTCGAAACTTTAATCGCGATATTAAGTAAAGAGCTTCGCTTTGCTTGCATTTTATTATTTATCTCGTGCTTAATTAATTAAAGTCTTAATAATAAACTTGATCTCGAACGCCGTAAGCTCGAAAATGAATCTCGATGCAAGCTTAAGCTTTGCTTTTTTATCGGCGAGCCGATCCGCCGTTTCGTTATTCGTAATACCGATATATTTCGAAGCTTATTTAACGTTAACTTTTAATTGTTTTATCACTTTTTAAATGCGTAAAAACGCTTATTGAAAAGTAGCTGAAGCAATGCTTCGTATATATTAAATTACGAACGTATTGTTTATATATAGCTATATATAATAATAAGTAAAGTTTAATAAAGGCCGAATCGCGTGCTCGAGCGCTTTTTAAGCTTTTATTGCTTTCGCGTTAAAGACGTGCGATAAGTTATTAATAGCTTTTTTGTTTATAGCAATTTTCTTTTATTTTTAATAAATAGCGTATCCGTACTCGATGTATTTATGCTCGTCTTTGTATTGCTTTAAGCTGTTTAAAAAAAAAGTGATATTCCGATCGATAAGTTGAGCTTATTACTTTTTAAAGTCTTTAATAGCTTGCTTTTTTTTAACGCTTTAAGTAAAGTCCGTGCGGCATCTAGCTAAAAAGTAAAAGTAAGCTAGCTTTAATCGTAAGCAAAAAAAAAGCATAGCTTTTAGTTTTTATAATTTTGTTTTAATCCGCTATCGAAAGCTTGCAGCAAGACCTTTAGTAATTATAAAAAAAAGGATGCGCTTTATTATCGAATAAGCTTCGTTAATTATTCGTAGCCGCAATGCTTATCGCATTTTAATTTCTTCGAATGCTATTTCTTCGGAAAAGAGTCTAGCGTCTTTTAAAAAAGTAGTAGTTAAAGCCGTGCGCTAAGTAAGAAGAATACTTTTCGTTGCGTAAATAATAATCTTATTAATCATATCGATATATCTTTTTAAGCTCGCGCTAACTTCTTTATTTAAGTTGTTTTTAATTAAGTATCGTAAAGATTTCGTTCGTTTTTCGTATTAAGCTTCGATGCTATATAAAATCGATAATAATACGCAAGTAATTATTGCTTTACGTAGCGCGTAAGCGAAAGGACCGTCCGCCGTGCAAGCGAAGCTTTTAATATAAAATGCTATTCGTTATGCTTTTTTAGTTTTTTCGAATAAATAACGTTTGAAAGTTATCTTTCGATCGAATTATATTTTAAGCTATCGTAGCTTCGAAGTAGCTTTTATCGTTAAGAGCTGCGTTTAAAAGCTTAAAGTAATATCGGTCTTGTTTAGCTATAAGATAATTATATTTAAAACAAAGTTTTCGTTTTTATAAAAAAAGTAGATCATTTTTATCTTTTTTAAAGCGAAAAAGATTTGATTTTCTGCTTCGTAAGCTAAGATGTTTTAAATATCCGTCGCGAAAAAAGTGATATTAAATATAAGTAAGTATAACGTTTTATAAATATAAATATTATTAGCGTATTTAAATCGCAATATCGTGTTTTAATTAAAGAGTTCCGCGAAGTATAGCATATACAAAACAAAAAATAGCGGTGATCTTTAAAAAGTGTTGTATTTTACGTCGTATCGATTCGTAACCGTACTTTCGAAGCGCATTTAAACTTATCGATCGTTAAAAAAAAAGTAAATAAGCTTTAAAAAAGAAAAAAGCTAGCTTTACTTATTTATACGCTTAAAAAGCCGGCGCTTAAGCAAAGCGTCGAAAGCTTTTTAAACGTTTAATATTATTATCGTAATAATCTTGCTTGTTAAAAAAGCTGCTTTAATATCGTAAGTAAAGCAAGCTACGAAGTTTATAATAAATCGTTTAAATAAAGCTTCGCCGTGCTAAAAGCTTAAAATACTTAAAGTTAAAGATATTTAAGCAATTCTTTTAACGATAATACGCTTTAGACTTTTAAATATATAAAAGAAAAAAGCTATTAAGCGCTACGAGCGCATCGAGGTTTTGTTTTTCTTGCTTACTTTAAGCATTATAGCTATTTCCGTTAGTTTCTAGTAAGTAAGAAAGAAGCTATGCCGAAAGCAAGCGTTAAGTAAAGCGTAAATATAATATCGAATATGCTGTTAGACTTTTTTTTAAAAGCTTAATAATAATCCGGTCCGTACTTAGCGAAGTGTTAATTACTTTTATAATGCTTCGTTTTACTTTTTTAAAAAAAACGGTTAAGTTTTACGGCAAGTGCTTCGTGCCGTCGTATTAAAGTTCTTTTTAAAAGTCATTTTTAGCGTTAAACCGGCCGAGTATAATCCGTCGTAATAAATCTGCTTTTTTTTTAATATCTTATACGATGACTTTTTCGTATATAAAAAAGAAAGATTTAAAGTTGATAATTAGCTTATGCTAGCCGATTATTTTATATAAATCTTTATCGTTAGCAACTTCGTTTAATACTTATATTTAATAATCTTTTTTAACTTTGCGTATAGCGTTACGAAAGTGCTTAATCTTATTCGTTAAAACACGGTCGATAAAGTTTTAACGCGCTTTAATATATTCGTAATAAGCTCGTTTAATTTTCGAAGTCTATTAAAAGGCTGTTTTGCTTATATCTCGATAAGGTGTGCTAACGGCTTTAATTGCGTTTTTAAAGACTTTCGCGAAAGCTAAAGCACTTTTTTTAATTTATACGGAATTATAAAAGCTTGAAAAATCTAAAAAGATATTTATGCTATTGCGTATAAAGTCTTCGAATTTGTTTATATCTTTATTCGTTATTTTCTTATAGAATTAGTTTATTAGCACGCGCTTTCGTTTCGAAATCGTAATAATTAAAGTTTAATAATTTAAAATGCTATGCAAGTCCTTTTTTATTATCGTAATAGCGTGCGGTATATTTAAGAAAGTAAAGTTTAAAACGTAGCCGAACTAATGTATAAGTTCTTTTAGTACGCCGATAAAATCTATGCCGCTCGTTACAAACTAATCCGCAAGATCTTTTTTTCGATAAGCAATTCGAACCTTTAGTTTAAACATCTTGTATTATATATTAAAGTCTTTTTTTACTAAGCATTTGTAATTAAAAGTAAAGTATAAGACGTAATCGATGACTTTATTAATAGTCGATTATTTATAAGCGTTAAAAATAATATATTTATTAACGTCGATTTAAAGCATATTCTTGCTTTAAATCGGTCGTTGCTATTCGGTATAAAGTCTAGCTTTTTTGCGAATATATATAAAGATTCGAAGCCTTTCGGCTTCGAAATTATTTTTCGAAGTTTTTTATAAGTCTATTAGAAAGTAGATATTAAAAGCAGAGTGTGTTTATATCTTTGTATTAAAATAAGTAATTAGTTTTTGCATATATATTATATTTATCTTATACTTATATATTAAAGAAAATATGATCTAATAATTAAGTATAAAGCGTTTTATATTAGCTTATCCGATATATAAGTCGAGCTTAAACCGTATCGTATAGCCGTAGCCGGTTCGTAACGGTATATTATTTATTAAATAAATTAAAAAGTAAGTTCGTTTTTCGAGTTCGCGTTCGCGTTCGTTAAAAGTAAGATCTTAAGCTTGACTTTAAGCTTTTACTTAATTACTTTATAACTTTTTTAAGCTTTTAAACGATTGCTAAAAGTAAAAATAAATATCGAAGTTATGCGTTCGTATTCCGTTATCTTTTCTTTTATAACGCGCTTGCGCGTTGTTAAAGCCTTCGCCGTATCGATATTTATAATATTAATTGCTTTCGAGCTTTATGTTTAACGTAATAAATATACCGAAATGTTTATATTAAAAGTGCTATTGCTAATAATAATAATAATAATAACGCTGCTTATAAAAGCTGCGAAGATAAAGCATAAAGTATTATTACGTACGTGCTTTTCTTTATAATTCTTAACGCTAATTCGTCGGATAGCCGCGAGCTTTTTTTTTATAAGCCGTATTAATTTACCGTCTTTTTTATACGGAATAGCAAAGCAATTTTAATGCTCGGCTTTAAAAAGGCTATAATAGTTCGCGCACTTCGCTAACGCTATGCAATCGCTATAAGCTAAGCCGTCGTGCTAATCGATTTTTTAATTGCATTTGTTATAGCGAAAGTATCGAATACATTTAATAAAGTTATAATAGCTTTAGCATTTTAAATCGTATTTCGTAATCTTATATTTCTTTTTAATTAATTTAATCGTATCTTTTGTATTAAAAAAGCGGAAAAGCTTTACTTCTTTTAAAAAGGAAACGATTAAAGTTACAATAACGTTAAAAGCTTTAAAATCGACGCTTTTATCGCCGATTTTAATTTCGACCGGCGTTTATTTCGTTTATGCAATTACTTTATCGAAAACGAAGTCTTTAATTAGTATTAATTTTAGCTCGCCGTTTTTATTAAAAACGTGTATAAAGTAAAAAATATAATAAACTGCGTAATTATATCAAAGCTATAATATCTCGACTTTAATCGCGGATAAAAAACGCTTAACCGTTTCTTTTCTTTTTTAACTAATAAAAGTATTACGTATTTATAAGTCTTTAATTAAAAGTGATTATTTAATTTAAATCGCGTATATCTCGATAATAGAGTCTATCGTAAAGTCGCGAAAAGAATCGATTAGCGCTTTACGCAAAGCATAAAGATATTAAAATCGATTGCGCTTAGCTTCGTTTATAATTATAACGAAGATTCGAAAGTCAAGTTTTTCTAAGTGTATAAAAACTAACGATAACGAAGCTTTATTCGAAAATGAAGTTTTATTAAGTCCGCTCTTTTTAATTAAAGCTTTAACTTAAAGCTTAGCTTTTATTAAAGTCAAATCGACTTTTTTAGCCGCTGCTTTCGCAAAGTTAATAAAAAAAGATAAAAAGGTTTCGATAAAAAGTAAGTAAAAGGATTCGTTGCGAATGCGAATAAAAGCAAAGATCTCTTTGCTAAACTTAGCGTAAAAAGTAGTAATAATAAAGTTCGTAGATTTTTCGGCAATTTTACGAGCAATAGCTTTATCCGCTATGCTTTAAATCGATGCGACGAATTTATTATTTATTTCGAAGTATTAAAAAATAATACGTTGCGTATCCGCTTTCTTTTTATTTAATGCTTTTACTTGCGCTTTTACTTTAGCGTAATCACTTTTACATTATCTTTTGAATTTGAAGGATCCTTTGATAAGGCCCTTTCTTGCCGTTTAAGCTTGCAAATAACTTCATTTTCTGACGTTTTAAACCTTCTTTATTTTCTTCGAACTGCCTTCGTCTCGGTAGCTCGAAAAATAATAAGTAAGATATTAAACCGCCGCTCTCGAAGCAATACTACGGCCGACTTTACTCGATTAGACGAAGCAACAACACTTTACTACAACCTTATTAAACGTCTTCGAAACGAGCAAAGAGATATAAACAATCAAGTACCTCCGAAGCTTATTATAAGTGTTAAGGACCAGCTCGACAACTTTAATTACGCTAAAGTAAAAGCGCAAGTAAAAGCATTAAATAAAAAGAGAGCGGACACGCAACGTATTATCTTTTAATACTTCGAAATAAATAACAAATTCGTCGTATCGATTTAAAGCATAGCGGACAAAGCTATCGCTCGCAAAATTACCGAGAAATCTACGAACTTTATTATTATTGTTTTTTACGCTAAGTCCGGCGGAAAAATCTTTGCTTTTATTCGTATTCGTAACGAATCCTTTTACTTACTTTCTATCGAGACCTTTTTACTTTTTTTTATTAACTTTACGAAAGCAGCAGCTAAAAGAATCGATTTAATTTTAATAAAAGCTAAGCTTTAAGCTAAAGCTTTAGCTAAGAATAGCGGACTTAATAAAACTTTATCTTCGAGTAAAGCTTCGTTATCGTTAGCTTTTATATACTCGGAAAAACTTGACTTTCGAATCTTCGTTACAATTATAAACGAAGCTAAGCGCAATCGATTTTAACATCTTTATGTTTTACGTAAAACGCTAATTAACTTTTTTCGCGATTTTACGATAGACTTTATTATTAAGATATACGCGACTTAAATTAAATAGTTACTTTTAATTAAAGACTTATAAATACGTAATACTTTTATTAATTAAAAAAAAAAAAAAACGATTAAGCGTCTTTTATTTGCGATTAAAGTCGAGATATTACAGCTTTAATATAACTACGCAATTTGCTATATCTTTTATTCTATATACGTTTTTAATAAGAACGGCGAGCTAAAACTAATACTAATTAAAGACTTCGTTTTCGATAAAGTAGTTATATAAACGAGATAAACGCCGATCGAAATTAAAATCAGCGATAAAAGCGTCGACTTTAAAGCTTTTAATATTACCGTAATCTTAATCGTCTTTTTTTTAAAAAAAGTAAAGCTTTTCCGCTTTTTTAATACAAAAGATATAATTAAACTAATTAAAAAGAAATACAAGATCACGAAACACGATTTAAAATGCTAAAGCTATTGCAACTTTATTAAGTATACTCGATACTTTCATTATAATAAATGCAATTAAAGAATTAATTAGCACGACGGCTTAGCTTATAACGATTACATAGCGTTAGCGAAATGCGCGAACTACTATAGCTCTTTCGAAGCCGAGTATTAAAACTGCTTTATTATCTCGTATAAAAAGAACGGCAAACTGATACGGCTTATAAAGAAAAAGCTCGCGATTATCCGACGAGTTAGCGCTAAGAACTATAAAAAAAAGCACGTACGTAACAACACTTTATACTTTACTTTCGCAGCTCTTATAAGCAGCGTTATTATTATTATTATCATTAGTAATAGCACTTTTAATACAAATACTTTAATATATTTATTACGTTAAACATAAAGCTCGAAAGCAATTAATGCTATAGATATCGATACAGCGAAAGCTTTAATAATACGTAAGCGCGCCGTAAGACAAAAGGTAACGGAATACGAACGCATAACTCCGATACTTATTTTTACTTTTAATAATCGCTTAAAAGCTTAAAGAAGCTATAAAGTAATCAAGCAAAAACTTAAAGTCAAGCTTAAGATCTTACTTTTAATAAACGCGGACGCGGACTCGAAAGACGAACTTACTTTTTAATCTACTTAATAAGTAGTATACCGTTACGAACCGGCTACGGCTATACGATACGGTTTAAGCTCGATATACACGTCGGATAAGCTAATATAAAACGCTTTATATTTAATTATTAGATCATACTCTCTTTAATATATAAGCATAAGATAAATATAATATATGTATAAAAACTAATCACTTATTTTAATATAAAGATACAAATATACTCCGCTTTTAATATCTACTTTTTAATAAACTTATAAAGAACTTCGAAAAACAACTTCGAAGCCGAAAGGCTTCGAGTCTTTATATATATTCGTAAAAGAGTTAAACTTTATATAAAGCAGCGACGATCGGTTTAAAGCAAAGATATACTTTAGATCGACGTTAATAAATATATTATTTTTAATGCTTATAAATAACCGACTACTAACGAAGTTATCGATTACGTCTTACACTTTACTTTTAATTATAAGTGCTTAATAAAAAAGGACTTTAATATGCAATACGAGATATTTAAACCGAAAGTTCGGACCGTTCATCGAAGAAAAGATCTTGCGGATTAATTTATAACGAGCGGTATAGATTTTATCGGCGTGCTAAAAGAACTTATATATTAGCTCGGCTACGTTTTAAACTTTACTTTCTTAAATATACCGCACGCTATTACGGTAGTAAGAAAAGACTTGTATAGCATTTTAAACTATTAAACTTTAATTATTACGATCTCGGAACGAAAGCGCGTGCTAATAAACTAGTTTTATAAGAAAATAACAAATAAAAACATAAACAAGTTCGAAGACCTTATACGCAACGGTATAAACACTTTTTCGAACTTCTCGAGCTTTTATAACTTCGTATAAATTGAAAAAGATGCTTTAGCTTTCGCAAAAGTCTTTAAAAACGCAATCAAAGCCGTTAGCATACTTTATCGAGACATAAGCAAGACAGCTTTTTAATAGACTTCGAAAGTTGAACGGGCTTATTACGAATATATCGAAGCGCGATAGAACTTTACCGACCGTGTTTTAATAAATAAGACTAAGCACTTCCGTAACGCTATACGCAAGGCTAAAAAGGATTACTAAATATAAGTATTAAACGGAGTTGCAAACGATAAAGACTTGTATAAAGTAATCGACTAGCACAAGCTGATTATTAACTTTAAATCTTTTTCTTTTATATACGAAAAAGTTATCGTATAAGATATTAAAAAGAAAGCAGACTTATTACGACGGATTATATTCGGCCGGTTTAACGTTAAAAATAACTTTTCGAAAGAACTTTAATACAACGGCACAAAGCACTTGCCGTAAGACTTGACCGTCTTTTTTAAAGAAGTAAAATAAAGCATTATAAAAGTAACTAGCACTTTATTAAGTACGGATCGGATTACTATTAAGCTTTTGAAAAAAGTCTAATAGTATATTCGATATTATATCTACGCTTTGCTTAACGCTTGCTTTCGGCACAGCTTCTTTTTTACTTATTAAAAACTAACGGAAGTAACTATAATGCTTAAAGTAAGCAAAAAAGACAAGACTTCGGTGCGCTCGTAACGCTTAATAGCTTTTCTTTTTTATATATTTAAAAGTCTAAAGCGTATCATCGTTAAAAGAATTGCTTAGATATTTTTAACTTTAAGTATTTTAAGCTTTTAATACGGCGAAGCTTTATTTAAGCGATTTGCTATAGACTTCGTAGCTTGCTTTACTTATGATATTAAAGCAGCTTTTTTAATAAGCAAGATTGTTACGATAATAATATTAAACGTTTAAAAAGCTTTCGACGCTTTGCTTAAGCGCCGGTTTTTTAAGCGTATAAATAAGCAAAGCTAATCTTTTTTTTTCTTAAAGCTTATTTACTCTTTTCTTAACGACCGATAAGTTTAAGTACGCTTCGAAAGTGCGGTCACGGATCGATACGACGTAGAATGCGGTACTTTTTAAAAATCATCGTTATCTTTCGTTTTATATATATTATACTTCGCGGAACTCTTTAATTAAGATACGATATTGCGATTTAAATACGCTAATAACATTTGCATTTATAAAGCGTTATACTTATTTATATTTAATATCACTTTTTTCGCGACGGATATTTAAAACATCTTAGCTTACGAAGTAGAAAATCAGATCTTCTTCGCTTTAGAAAAAATAAAAATGATTTATTTCTTTTATAAAAACGAAGACTTTGCTTTAAATATAATTATCTTATAGCTAAACGAGATCGATATTACTTTAAGCTTTTAAGCGCAGCCTTCGACGATAAAAGCTATCTCGAAGCTACGATAGCTTAAAGTATAATTCGATCGAAAGATGACTTTCAAGCGCTATTTATTCGAAAGAGCTAAAAAAGCACGACGAATAGCATTTTATATCAAAAGCTTCGCTCGCATAGCGAACGGTTTTTTCGTTTACGCGCTACGTAAAGCAATAATCACTTGCGTATTATTATCGATTTTATATAGCATCGAAGCTTAATACAAAAGACGAACGAAGCTTTTACGATATTTGATTAAAGACAACTTAAATAAAAAAGTTAACGCGAGCTTAAAAGAACACATCGATACGGTTAATAAGATCATCGTTTACGTAACGAAAAGTGTTTTTTTTACTTAACGCACGGCTTTAACTATTACTTTTTTAAAAGACGCCGGACTTTTTTTTAAAAAAATAACACTCGAAAAGATTAAAGTACGGCAAGCATTGCGGTTACGAATAGTTAACGAAGTTTATTCGATAATAAAGCGCATCTTTTTTTTTATAATTATTAAAAGTTTTGCTATAAGCTTTCGATAGCGGATCAAGACAAAACTATAAAAACTAAAAGCTATGCTTCTTTTTTGCTTACGATTAAAGCTAGTTTATTTTCACTTCTTAATTAAATGCTGTACGGACTTTACTTAAAGCGTTAAGAAAAAGCAAGCTGCTAAAGACTTTAAAAAGTAATAAGCTTAACTTATTAACTTAAACATCACTTTCTTTTTAAACGGCTTAAAGCAATACAAAAACGAGCATAAATACGTCGGATACGAATACGCTATCTATTAAAGACAAAAAAAGATTGCTACAAGCAAAAGAGCTATTAATAACTTATCGCACGTCTTTAACGCGAAAGCAATAAAAGCTTAAAAAACGCTCGAGCACGCGATTCGGCCTTTATTAAACTTTACTTATTGCCGTATATAACTATGTATAAATAGCACGTCCGTGATTTAGTATATATAAAGCATTGCTTCAGCTACTTTTTAATAAGCGTTCTTACGTATTTAAAAAGTAATAAAACAATTAAAAGTCAGCGTTAAATAAGCTTCGAGACACATCGGCATTACAAGTAACGAAACGGCGGATCGGCTCGCCGACGAAAGAGCAAAGCTTAAGCTTGCATCGAAACTCACTTCCGAGCTTACGGCGTCCGAAATCAAGTTTATTATTAAGACTTTAATCGATTAAGCACGAGACAGATAATAAAGTGCGAGTAAAGCGAAGCTCTTTACTTAATATCGCGATTGAAGTCTCGAGTACGTAAGTAAAGCTTCGTTAAAATTACACTTGCTTAAGTACGTGTTGCATAGACTACTTGCGTTGCGAACTTAGCATAGAGACTTTGCGTAGTATTACCGGAAGTATCGCTACGAAGATACGAAAACCACTTGCTTTTGCCGGAAAGATAAGTCTTCGATATACATCGCTTTTTGTAAAAAAGCTTAACGCTCTTTTAATCGATAGCTTAAAAGAACACGATTATTTACTCCGCTTTTTACCTCGCGAGAAGCGACAGCTTACATACGCTCTTTTAAAGCTTCGCTAATTGACTTTTATAGTCTCTTAAAAGTCACGGAGTTTTACTTTAAAATCTGCTTTCGATATTAATAATAAATCGATATTATATATCGAAGCACTATTACGAAAGCTTATACTCGTTTAGCTCTTAGTCGTTTACTAGTAATTTTTCTTTTTTTCTTCTTTTCTTTACTTTATACTAAACGAGCTTGAGTGCTCTATTATAAACTTAGCTATCCGCGTAGCTTGCTTTAACATACGACACTGACTTCGGTCTTTTGTAAAAACCCGCTTGTATGCGTGCTTAATATATTCTTTATACACCGTTTTAATAAAAGGAAACACCGCTGTACTTGTACTATTCTTTCGAGATCTGCTTTTACGCTATATGCGTCTTGTGCTCTTATGTATATAAGAACTAGCTGCACGTTTGTATACCCTTAAAGAGGTCAAAGGACTCGCTGTAAAAAAGCGACCCGTAGACGTTAAACGAATACTATTACTACTACTACTACTTTAGCGTAATTGGAATTGTCAAGCTAGTCTTTAATATTTATAATAAGCTTCGAAGGTACTTAATTATTTATATCTCTTTGCTCGTTTCGAAGACGTTTAATAAGGTTATAATAAAGTGTTGTTACTTCGTTTGGTCGAATAAAGTCGGCCGTAGTATTGCTTCGAGGGCGGCGGTTTAGTGTCTTACTTATTATTTTTCGAGCTACCGAGACGAGGGCAGTTCGAAGAGAATAAAAGAAGTTTGAAACGTTAGAAAATGAAGTTGTTTGCAAGCTTAGACGGCAGGAAAAGGCCTTATTAAAAGATCTTTTAAATTCAAGAAATAATGTAAAGGTGTGACGATCGTAATAAAAGTCTCGGTATAATTAATACTTTTTTTTGTTAATCTTTTTTAACGATTTAACGAGCTTTTTAACAGATTATAAAGCTGTTAAGTCTTTGCTTATATTTATATATCTATCGATTAAAAAAGACGCGCTAAGTCGTAAGTAAGTCGATAAAGTCTTAAGTATTGTTTTCGTAAAGTGATTTTTGTTTTTTAGCTATAGCTTTTAGCTAAGCTACTCGATTACTATCGGCTATAACTTATTTGTAAGTCTTCGGTTCGAAAGGTTTAAAAGAGTTAGCTTCGGAGAAAATGATTTTTATTATAAAATCGAATAAAGCTTAAATATTAAAGCTATTTTTATTTTCGGCGAGCTTGATTTTGAGTTTCTTTTTCGATTTTAAAGTCTGCTTTATTAAAAATGTTATAAAAGCGATTAAATTAAGTGAATCAAAGTCTCGGTAAAGCTTAAAGTGAAGTTTAAAAAGAGTTAACGAAAGAAAAAAAGTTCGAAGAGTAAAATCGAATATACTTTCGAAAGACGAAAAGAAAAGAAGAAAAGTCGAAAAATAATAAAAGCAATTAAAAGTATCGAAGATATAAAAGTTCTTTTAAAAAGATAAAGGTCGAAGATCTTAAGCGGTAAGCTTTCGAGTTAAATAGTTTTCGTTTTTAACGGTAAGCGAAAAACGTAAGCATTTTAGCTTTGTCTTAAGCGAAATTTCGGTTTTGCGTTTTAAAAGCGTAAAAAAGTAAAAATTAGAAAAGTAAGAAGCGGAGTTAAAGTGCGAAAAGATAAGTGATCTTTTTATAAAATCTGTTTATTCGAAAGCAGTAAAAGCTAAAAGCTGCTTAATTATATGCGCGCTATATGCTTTTTTAATAAAACCGTCGTTCGTTAAAATACGATAAATATAATTACTTTTATATTTAATTAGCTTTTTATAAAAGATCCGCTTAATATAAGGTTTTGTTTTTTTTATTTTGCATTTAAAAAACTAAGCTTTAAAGCTGATAATACGTAAGTGCGAAACGAACGGTTTGCATAAGTTCGTAGCTTTAAAAAAGGTTATATTAATAAAGCTATAAAAGCGACGAAAATAAAAATAAACGGTAATGCGAAGTAATTCCGGCTATTATTTCGTATCGAACTTCAAACTTTATAAAAGCGTTTTTATAATATTTTAAAGTATTGGTTCGATCTTTTCGATAGCATTATTTATTTATAAATTATGCGAAATAATAAGTTCAAATCGAATACTTATCTCGGCTGAGTGTTTTTAAAAACGTCGAAAGACGTATTCGCTTTTATTATTAATGCGAAGATGTATAATCTTTTTTCGACGAAAAGCTTAAAAGAGTTTGAATTTATTTAATACTTTAAACTTGTATTTTATATTATAGCATTCGACTTCTTTTATTTTGTTATAATAAAAGTGAATAAAATAAGTCGAACAGTCGTACTTTTTGCGAAAAGGTTTAATAATATTTATATAAATAAGCTCGTCGAAATATTATTTTAAATTAATATGTTTTTTATATATTCTTTTAATTATTCGATTATCGAAGCAACTTTCGTAAGCGCATAAAAAAAAAAGTATGCGTAAGTTTATATTTTGTAATAGTTTTTATATTTTTAATAAGTTTTCTTATTCGAGATGTTTAAAACGCTTATATTAAATAGCTTAAGCTTTTTTAATAAAAAAAGCAATTAAAGCTCGATATTAAGATCGTTATTAAAGAAGATCTAAAGTATCGAAAGTTAAAGCTAGCTAAAAGAAGTAAGCGTAGCGTCGTTAATTAAAATCGAAAGCTTTATATATATAACTTAAGCGAAAAACTCGATCTATAAGCTAGCGCAAATCGATATTAAAGCAAAACAAGTCTTAAGCGATTTAAGCGGTAAAAACTAAAGTGTTTTTATTTAATAAAAAGAGCAAAGCATTTTTCTCGCTTAAAGTCACTTTTATACTTTTTCGAATAAGATTTAGATAAAAAAGAAAGTTAATACTAAAGTTCGGATAATAAATAACGTTATATAAATGAATTTAATTAAAGCTGCCGTCGATCGTTTTAATAAGGAAAGCAATTATGCTTTTCTTTTAAAATAAAAAATAAATAACCTTTTATTTTAAAAACCGTAGTTGCTTCGCTTAAGTCGAGTAAAAAGATGTTTTCGAAAAACTTTTAACGGTAAAACATATATTTAATATAGCTATTATTAAAAATAAAAGTGTTTTCGAGTGTATTTAAAAATTAAAAAGCGAAAGCGTATAAAGTTTTTTAAGAAAATTAAAAAAAAGAGTTTTTAAAGAAAGCTTTAATAAAAAGTGCGGTATACTAAAGTAAAAAAGAAAAAAGATAAGAAAACATTGCTACGGCGGTAAGCCGTTATGTTTTTTAAAAAATAAAAAAGAAGAGTAAAAAATAAAGTAAAAAAATAAAGATTATAAAAAAAATAAAAACTATTTAATACTTAAAAGTAAAAATAGTACCCGATAGCAAAGTCCGGAGCTTTCGAAAACGCTGCTTTAATTAAAAATTATAAGAAAAGTTAAATCGAAGAAAAGAATAATGCTTTTAAATTAATTTTAATTAAAATAATCTATTTCGAGCAAACTTTAATTATTAATTTCTATCGGAATCTCGAACGTCGAAAGCGAATTAAAAAGTTTTATTAGCGTAGCTACGAATCGATAACATAAAAAAAATAGCGGAAAAAGTTTTTTCGAAAAAGTCGGTATTTTTAATCGTTTTTAATTTAACTTGCTTAATAGCTTTGTTTTTACGCTTCTTTTCGATCCGTTTATCGAAAGCAGCTTTTAAATAAAAGTAAGCTATTACGCATTCCGGCTTAAAATAATAAAGTTTCTTATAATAATTATAAATTATAATAAACTTATCTTTTCTTACAAGTTTATCAAGTTTTTTATAAACGAAAAATGCTTTGCTCGAAGAATAATATATCAATTGCTTTTTTTTACGAATAGCGATTATAAAGTCGACGAAAGCAGTTTTAGATTTATCGCTATCGATATAATTGTTATTCGAGATTTAATTAAATTTAAAGTTTTCGTACGAAAACGATAATTAATTAAAATAAACTTTAATTATTTATAAAGCGAAAAGTTAAATATTATTATCGAAAAGCCTAAGTTATTCGTTTAAGCGTATAAATTCGTTATTAAAAAAAGTAACGTCGTCGAACTCGTTAATATAAAAAGCGAGTAATACGGACTAAAGATAATAAAACGTCGCGACGCTTTTAAATCGAAATCGTTCTTTTAAATCTATTAATAATAGCTTCTTAAGATCGTGCTTTTTAAAGTCTTCGACGATTATAAAGCTTATTCTTTTTCTTTTAACGAAGTTTGCGGCGGTTAGCTCGAGTTTATTACGGATAAAAAAGCAGTTTTAAGTTTAAAAGTGGTTTTACGCGTCGAGTCTTTTTTTAAACGCAAACTCCGTCTCGCTTAAAAAGCGAATTAATCGGACTCTTATACTTTTAAAGATCTTTTCGTAAAAGTAGTTTTTATTAATAAAAGCGAAGTCGATACGTCGAAAGAACTCGATTTAGTTTTTTTCGTCGAAAAACGGAATAGCGAAAAAAGCGGAAAAAGAAATAAATTAAATGTTTACAACTATTTTTAAAAATTAAAGTTTTAATAATCTTAATAAAATCTTTAACGTTAACTAGTAATGCCGGAGTAATATTTATCGAGATATTCTTATATATAACGAAAAGGTTTTTTAATTTAAAAATCGAAAAGTAAAGTAAATAAAAAAAGATTAAAAAGCTTTTCGCTCGAAGCCGATAAAAGAAAAGTGTTTAAGTTTAATTCGATATTAAAAAGTTAAAAATCAAAATTAAAGTTACGATTTTTAATAAAGTCGAAAGATTAAAAAAAAATATTAATAAATGTTTATATATAATTTGTAAAAAGATCAAAGCGATAAAAGAAAGTAAAGTTAAAAAGTTGAAAGATCTTGCGAGTTTTCGTATTCTTTAATAATACGAAAGTATCGTTCGTATAAAAAGCTTTTTTTAAAGTCTTTCGAAGTTCTTAATTAATTAAGCTGTCCGTAACGTCTTAATCTATAATTAGTTTGCGATAAAATAAATAAAGTTAAGAATAAGATAAAGAATTTATTAAAGTTGTCCGAGTTTTATTTTATCGTAAAAGCTAAAGCGCGCTAACGTAATGCGGCTAAATCGTTTAAAATATAATAGTTTCGATAAAAAAGTTTTTAATTAATACTAGATATAAATAAAGTATATATATAAAGTAGATATATAAGAAGTTAAATCCCGGAAGATTAAAGTTCATTTCGACGTATTCCGTCGAAAAGTTTATAAATATTTATGTATATATATAAACCTTAAATAAACACTATTGTTCGAAATAAGTTGCTATTAAAGTGTTTTTAAAAACAAAAAGTCGTATGTTTTCAAAAAGAGATATAAAAAGTTAACGATAAACGCAAGCAATAAAAAAAAGAATTATGTATATCGCTAGATAACAGTTTTTTAAAAAAGATATCGTATTCCGTTTGATTCTGTTTTTGCGAAGAGTTCGATGCTAAAGAAGTCGTAAAGAGTATTAGTTATAATATTCGGCGTTAAAAAGGTCGTAACGAAAGCTTATAACTTATTGAACGGTAATACGAAAAGGAAGATAAGTAAAAAGATTCTTAATTCTTTTCTAATAAACTTAAAGAGTAGCTCTTTACTTATACATCTGGAAAGGTCTTGACACGTAATAGGTCTATTACTTGATCATATCCGACACTCCGTTTCGCTTAAAAAGCGAGTTGATCGAACTTTTATACTTTTAAAGATTTTTTCGTAAAAGTAGTTTTTATTAATAAAAGCGAAGTCGATACGTCGAAAGAACTCGACTTAATTTTCTTCGTCGAAAAACGAAACGACGAAAAAAGCGGAAAAGAAAATGAATTAAATGTTTGCAGCTATTTTTAAAAATCGAAATCTTAATAAGCTTAATAGAATCTTTAACGTTAGCTAATAATGCCGGAATAATATTTATCGAGATATTTTTATAAGTAGCGAAAAGGTTCTTTAACTCGAAAACCGAAAAGCAGAGTAAGTGAAAGAAAACAAAAAAGCTTTTCGTCCGAAGCCGATAAAAAAGAAGTATTTAAGTTTAATTCGGTATTAAAAAGTTAGAAATCAAGATTAAAGTTACGATCTTTAATAAAGTCGAAAGATTAAAAAAAGGTATTAATAAGTGTTTGTATATAGTTTATAAAAAGATTAAAGCGGTAAAAAAGAATGAAGTTAAAAGGTTAAAAGATCTTACGAGTTTTCGTATTCTTTAATAATACGAGAATATCGTTCGTAAGAAAAGCTCTTTTTAAAGTCTCTCGAACTTCTTAATTAATTAAGCTGTCCGCAGCGTCTTGATTTATAATTAGTTTGCGATAAGATAAATAAAGTTAAGAATAAAATAAAAAATCTATTAAAGTTATTTGAGTTTTATTTTATCGTAAAAATCAAAGCGCGCTAACGTAATGCAGTTAAGTCGTTTGAAATATAATAGTCTCGGTAAAAGAGTTTTTGATTAATGTTAAATATAAATAAAATATATATATAAAGTAAATTTATAGCAAGTTAAATCCCGGAAGATTAAGGTTCATTTCGGCGTATTCCGTCGAAAAAGTTTACAAATATATATATATATATATAAACTTTAAAGAAACATTATTATCCGAAATGAGTTACTATTAAAGTGTTTTTAAAAACAAAAAGTCGTATGTTTTTTAAAAAGATATATAAAAAGTTAACGATAAACGCAACCAATAAAAAAACAGAGTTATATATATCGCTAAATAATAGTTTTAAAAAAGAATATCGTATTCCGTTCCGTTTGATCTGTTTCTGCGAAGAGTTCGATGTTAAAAAAGTCGTAAAGAGTATTAGTTATAATATTCGGCGTTAAAGAAGTCGCAACGGAAGCTTATAACCTATTGAACGGTAACACGAAAAAAGAAAACGAGTAAAAAGATTCTTAGTTCTTGTTTAATAAACTTAAAAAGTAGCCCTTTACTTATATATCTGGAAAGGTCTTGACACGTAATAGGTCTATCACCTAATCACATCCGATATATATCGAGTTTAAACCGTATCGTATAGCCGTAGCTAAGTCGTATCGATATATTACTTATTAAATAAATTAAAAAATAAGTTCGTTTTTCGAGTCCGCGTCCGCGTCCGCTAAAAATATAATCTTAAGCTTAACTTTAAGTTTTTGCTTGATTACTTTATACTTACGGGCGCACCTCCTACGTTTAGCAACCGTGTGCACACCGAGTGAACACCGAGTTAATACCAATCAACCGATTATACACCGATTATAATCGGTTTATTAAGGTTGATCTTAAAGTTGACGAGGTTTTTAATATATTATTATTTAAATCAACCTTTAAACTCTAATATTAATCTTTACACCTTAATATCAACCTTTACACCTTAATAACAACCTACATTTTAATATCAACCTTTATACTTAATATCAACTTTATCGTAATAAACAAAAGCACGTGCTAAGACCAGAAAATACTCTACGTCATCATTGTAACTAGCTTATACTTTTAACTTGTATATTTCTCGTACTTCTCTTTGCTTCTCTTATTACCTCACCGCCGCCATTACCTTACCACCGCCACTACCTTTATTACCTCACCGCCGCCACTACCTCACCGCCGCCACTACCTCACCGCCGCCACTACCTCACCGCCGCCACTACTTCACCGCCGCTATTACCTCACCGCCGCTATTGCCTCACCGCCGCTATTATTTGCTGGAAGCGATACTAGAGGCAAGGCGATGCTGGAGGCGATACTGGTGGCAAGGCAATATTAATAATAGCATAAATAATAATAAAGTTAAAATTAATAAAGTGTTAGTAAGGTGTTAATAAGGTTTTTATAATAATGATTAATAAAGTTAATAGTAATTTAATTAAGTGTAATAATCGAATTATAAAGTATAGCAACCGAGTGCACTCGATTATAAATGGGATACTCGGTGTAGCAACTAAGTGCACTCGGTTGTAAATCGAGTACTCGGTGTTTACTCGGTTGTAAATCGAGTATACGTTTCTAAAGTTATCCGAACTATAACCGAGTATATATCAAGTATTCGATTTACAACCGAATACACTCGGTTGTTATATCAAAACGTTAAAGTGTAAGTAAAGTGTAAGTAAGGTGTTGCAACCGAGTGCACTCGGTTGCTACACTTAAGGGTTGCGCCCGTAAGTAGCTTTTTTAAGCTTTTAAGCGGCTATTAAAAGTAAAAATAAAGATCGGGGTTATGCGTTCGTATTTCGTTATCTTTTGTT
This sequence comes from Drepanopeziza brunnea f. sp. 'multigermtubi', assembly GCF_022702325.1. Taxonomy (NCBI): domain Eukaryota; kingdom Fungi; phylum Ascomycota; class Leotiomycetes; order Helotiales; family Drepanopezizaceae; genus Drepanopeziza; species Drepanopeziza brunnea. The sequence goes on along the minus strand of NW_027094080.1, from coordinate 255,398 downwards.
TTGCGACGCGCTTTCGCGTTGCGAAAGTTTTCGCCGTATCGATATTTATAATATCAATTGCTTTCGAGCTTTATATTTAGCGCAATAAATATGCCGAAGTGTTTATATTAAAGGTGCTATTACTAATAATGATAATAGTAGTGACGCTGCTTATAAAAGCTTCGAAAGTAAAATATAAAGTGTTATTACGTGCGTGCTTCTTTTTAGAGTTCTTAGCTTTAATTCGTTAAATAGCCGCGAGTTTTTTTTTATAAGCCGAATCAATTTGCCGTTTTTTTTATGCGAAATAATAAAGCAATTTTAATAATCGGCTTCGAATGGTTTATAACAATTCGCGCATTTCGCCGGCGCTATGCAATCGCTATAAGCTAAGCCGTCGTGCTAATCGATTTTTTAGCTGCATTTATTATAGCCAAAGTATAGAGTACACTTAGCAAAGTTGCAATAGCTTTAGCATTTTAAATCCTATTTCGTAATCTTGTATTTCTTTTGAATTAATTTAGCCGTATCTTTTATATTAAAAAAGCGGAATAGCTTTACTTTTTTTTTTAAAAAAGAAGATTAAGATTACGATAACGTTAAAAGCTTTAAAGTCGACGTCTTTATCGCCGATTTCGATTTCGATTAGCGTTTATTTTGTTTATATAATTACTTTATTAAAAACGAAGTCTTTAATAAATGTCAATTTTAGCTCGCTGTTTTTATTAAAGACGTGCATAAAGTAAAAGATATAATAAACCGCGTAGTTATCTTACGGGCGCAACCCTTAAGTGTAGCAACCGAGTGTACTCGGTTGCAACACTTTATTTATACCTTACTTATACTTTAACGTTTTAATATAACAACCGAGTATATTCGATTATAAATCGAATACTCGATGTATACTCGGTTATAGTTCGGATAATTCCAAAAACGTATATTCAATTTATAATCGAATAAATACCGAGTACTCGATTTACACTCGAGTGCAGTTAGTTGTTATACCGAATATTAGATTTACAACCGAGTGCATTCGGTTATTATACCGAGTATTCGATTTACAATCGAGTGCACTCGATTGTTGTATCTTATAATTCGATTATTATACTTAATTAAATTACTATTAACTTTATTGATTATTATTATTAAAACCTTATTAATACTCTACTAATACTTAATTAATTTTAACTTTATTATTATTTATATTATTATTAATATTGCTCTGCTATTGGTATCGCTTCTAGTATCGCTTTTAGTATCGCTACCAGTATCGCCACCAGTATCGCCACCAGCGCTGCCTCCAGCATTGCCTTGCCACCAGTATTGCCTTGCCACCAATATCGCCACCAGTATCGCCACCAGCGCTGCCATTAATATTGCCTTGCTTCTAGTATCGCTTGCAGCAAATAATAACGGCGGTAAAGTAGTAGCGGCGGTAAGGTAATAAAGGTAAGTGAGGTAGTAGTAGTAATAGTAGTATTCGTTTAACGTCTACGGGTCGCTCTTTAAAGCGAGTCCTGTGACCTCTTTAAAGGTATACAGACGTGCAGCTAGTTTTTATATATATAAGAGCATAAAACGCATATAACGTAAAAGCAAATCTCGAAAGAATAGTACAAATACAACGGTGTCTCTTTTTATTAAAACGGTGTATAAAGAATATATCAAGCAAGCGTATAAGCGAGTTTTTATAAACGGACCGAGGTCGAAGTCAATGTTATTTGCCGAAGCAAGCTACGCGAGTAACTAAGTTCATAACGGAGCACTTAAGCTCGTTAAATATAAGAAAAAAAAATAAAAGAAAAGTTATTAAAGATAAATTAAAAGCTAAATAAGTGTATGCTTTCGTAGTAATACTTTGATGTATAAGATCGACCCGCTATTGATACCGAAAGCAGATTTTAAAGTAGAACTCCGTGACTTTTAAAAAGTTATAAAAGTCTATTGACGAGGCTCTAAAAAAGCGTATGTAAACAATCGCTTTTCGCGAAATAAAAAGCGGAGTTAATGATCGTGTTTTTTTAAGTTATCGATTAAAAGAGCGTTGCGACTTTTTATAAAAAGCAATATATATTAAAGACTTATTTTTTTAGCAAAAGCAAATGATTTTCGCGTCTTCGTAGCGATACTTTTAATAATATTACGTAAAGTCTCCGTGCTAAGTACGCAAAGTAAGTAATTTATATAAAATATGCTTAAGCAAATATAGTTTTAACGGAGTTTTATTTGCGTACTTGAAACTTTAATCGCGATACTAAATAAAAAGCTTCGTCTTACTTGCATTTTATTATCTATCTTATGCTTGATCGATTAAAGTCTTAGTAATAGACTTGATTTTAAACGCCGTAAGCTCGAAAATAAGACTTAATGCAAGCTTAAGCTTTGCTTTTTCGTCGGCGAGCCGGTTCGCCGTTTCGTTGCTAATAATATTAGTATATCTCGAAGCTTATTTAACGTTAACTTTTAATTGTTTTATTACTTTTTAAATACGTAAGAACGCTTATTAAAAAGTAACCGAAGCTATGCTTCGTATATATTAAATCACGGACGTATTATTTATACATAGCTATATACGGTAATAAGTAAAGTTTAATAAAAGCCGAATAGCGTGCTCGAGTGCTTTCTAAGCCTTTATTGCTTCCGTATTAAAGACGTACGATAAGTTATTAATAGCTTTTTTACTTATAATAATCTTCTTTTGTTTTTAATAAATAGCGTATCCGTACTCGACGTACTTATGCTTTTTTTTATATTGCTTTAAGCTATTTAAAAAGAAAGTGATATCTTAATCAATAAGTTAAGCTTATCACTTATTAAAGTCTTTAGCGGCTTGCTTTTCTTTAACGTTTTAAATAAAGTCCGTACGGCATTTAGCTAAGAAGTGAAAATAAGCTAGCTTTGATCGTAAGCAAAAGAAAAGCATAGCTTTTAGTTTTCAAAGTTTTGTTTTAATTCGCTATCGAAAGCCGATAGCAAGACTTTTAATAATTATAAAAAGAAAGATACGCATTATTATTAAATAAGCTTTATTAATTATTCGCAATCGCAATGCTTATCGCAATTTAGTCTTTTCGAATGCTACTTTTTTAAAAAAAAAATCCGGCGTCTTTCAAAAAAGTAATAATTAAAGCCGTGCGCTAAGTAAAGAAGGCTTTTTTCGTTGCGTAAGCAATAATCTTATTAATTATATCGATATGTCTTTTTAAGCTTACGTGAACTTTTTTATTTAAGTTGTCTTTAATTAAGTATCGTAAAAGCTTTATTCGTCTTTTATGTTAAACTTCGATATTATATAAGATCGATAGTAATACGCAAGTAATAATTGCTTTGCGTAATGCGTAAGCGAAAGGACGGTTTGCTATTATGAAGGGGAAGAGCTCCGACATATACCCAACGTCAAATCAAAAGATATATATAAATATAGCCATAGTAAAATCGTAAGTGAATAAGAAAGGAAAAGGAAGACGATCGAAAGACACTCGAATGTGTTCTATGAATACGTATATTATATTGTATAATAATATAATGCTAGTTTAAAAAAGAACTAATTACTCGTTTATATAAGAGTCTGCACGTAACTTAACTACGTGCTTAGCAAAGCTAAAGCATACAGCGCACTTACGTAACAAAAGTGCTTAGCATCAATATTATATATATAAATAAAACAAATGCAAAGCTTTAACTTTATTATATACGTCTCTTTTTCGAATCAAACTCGCTTTCGAATCACTTTTTATTAAAATAATAAGATTGAGTTTGCAAAACGAGCATATAGCCGAATTGCATAATCGCAATACGATCTTAAAGTACTACTTAATAATGCATCGCCGGATCGGTGTTAATACGAGAGCGTATATAATACAATAAAGAAAATAAGAATAACAACGAAAATACAAGATAATCCTTTAAGTCTAACTCTCTTTTATATTCTTTATAGCACTTTTATTTAATTATAAGAATAATATTAACTCGAGCGTTAATATTATCGTTAAAATAAACGTGCGCCGGCTTAAGCGGTCAAGTAATAACGCATTACCGAATCGATAATAGCGCAAAGCTTAAAGCGATAACGTAATAAAGAAAATAAAAGCGGTAATATATACTCGAAGTCTTGCTATAAACAATCAACTTTTTTTTTATATCAACTTTATACTTTTCTATCTTTTCTTTAGCATTATTATCTACTAATCTTATTATCAATTATTAGGTTTTCAATTTGTTTTCGATGCGTAAGCTACGTAAGCAAAACTATCGATAATACTACGAACTAATGTATTTTTTCTTTCGACACTTCTATTAAATGCGAGCGCTACCGTGATATTAAATTAACTTGCATTTCCGTAAATTATCTTACTTCTCGTCTTATACTTTTTTTAACTCCGATTCGATAGCTTTTTACAAAAGTCGTCGATGCTAGCATTGCTTTAATAAATGCAATAACGGCTATAAATAATAAAACTAAGTCGGCCGATGAAGTTTTTCGTATAAGTATAATTGCAAATAACTTTTTTATAAAAACCCGCCGCGCTTTTACTTTTCGAATTAATAATGCTTTTTCTTTTTTTCGAGCTCGTATCGCCGTTATTTCTCTTACCGCCGCTAATGCTAAAAGTCTTTAAGCTAGCTTAAGTCTCGTCCCGGCGTTACGCTTACTTGCCGCCGCTACTACCGCCGATCTAGCTTCGCTAGACTTGCTAAATTAAATTTTAGCTATAATAAATCGAAACAATACTTTGCTAAATAACTTCTTTAGCCGCGTAAGTGTATATTGCGAGCCTTTTATAATTCTCTTTCGATTTGACTACGATAAATTGCTAATAAGTCTTCGTTTCGTTTATCTTTATCTTCGTTATCGCTATCACTTTTTGTACTTCTTGCTCTTTTTGCGCCTTTTGCGAAGAAGCTCCGCTAAAGTGCCCGCTAAGCTTTTAATCGCAATAATACCGATAGTTCCTTTTCGCGAAGTTCTAACCGTAGTAATACTCGTAATTCTTCGAAAGGTTCGAGTCGTAATAACATCGGTAAGTCTTCGAAAAGTAAAAGCAATGCTTAAAGTACTGCGAAAGGCTCTCGCATTATTCCACTTAACTTTAAATTGTAAAATCGGAAAAGTTTTTATCGCGTATTAATAACTTGCTAAATAGTTAATATAATAGATTTTTCGTATACTCTTTTTAATTAGCTTTCGAGTAAAGTCCGCTTTGTATATATAATATGCTCGTATATAATAAATCGGAAGCATATAAGTATAATAACCTAAAGCTCTTTAATATAAAAAAAGAAATAAAAAAAGTATAAAAAAAAAGAAAATAAAGAAAACCAAACTTAAATAAAGAAAAAATCAAAAATTAAATTTAAACTCGTCTTTCTTTTACGTATAATCATGCTTTTATAACTTAATTACTTTTTATTACCTTTTTATTACTACTCATAAAGACTTTTACGTATTAGCTCCGTTGCTTTTCCGTAAAGCCAAATAATCGAATAACAAATCTATTTAAACGCTTAATTTAAAAGCCGGACTCGACTACTTTATTTAATAAAAACTGTTTTGAAAATCTTTTTATTTAAAGCTTCAAGCGAAATAATAACGCTTCGAAAGTATATCGTACGTAAAACTTCTTTAATCGATTGCCGGCAAATGTTTTATTTAACAAAGCTTTATCTTCTCTTAGCTCTTTCAACTTATAATATCTTTTTATATTTACCGACGAAATTTAATAAAAGCTAAGCTACCGAAAATCTAGCTTCTTAACGTTAAACATATTTACTTTATATACCGAGTCGTACTTAAAGATTAAGTCACTTACTTTTAAAAGCTTAATTCAAAGGTTTTTCTTATTATTAAAAGCATCTTTTCCTTTTTAACGGCAACGAGTTTTCTCAAGTATAGCTTTTATAACGTCTTCGTCTCGCATCCGAAACTAGCGTGCTTTTAACTCGATAAGCTTAATACGATTAATTATTAGTTTTTAAAATAACGTAGCTTAAGATTAAATTCAAGTCTTAATCGAAAGCATTACTTTTTTACCGTATATTATATAAAAAAAAGTGAATCCGATAAGAATATGCATCGAAATGCGATTAGCGAATAAAACGGCTAGCAATTGCGCAATCCAATCGGTGCTTTTAAGCTTACTTAATACGTCTTTAATTAATCCGTAGCCGCGTTTTATTATTTTATTTACTGAAAAGTAATACGTTAAAACTACGACTCGATTGATTTTTTAATTATTAAGTAAATCGATTACTTTTTTCTTAAACTCCGAACTTCCGTCGATTATTAATCAAAAGAAAATCTTATAACGGCAAATAATATCTTTTTAAATAAACTTAACTATTAAAAACGAGTTTCGAGTTCGAATCGCTTTCGCTTCGACTTATTTACTTATATTATCTTTAACAACAATTAAATAGCTTTTATTATTGCGTGCAAATAGATAAGTAATATCGATAGCTTAGCGTTTTATTAAGTTATTAAATTAAGTAAAATGCAATAGTTCTTCGAGCTTATTAACTGCTCGATGCTAATATTTTTTATAAGTTTTAACGAATCGTTTAACGTTCGTATAGCATTTATTCTAAAAGTAGCGTTAAGAAACACGATAATAAGTTAATTTACGACTTTTATAACTACTTTTATCGTAATAAGCCGTAATAATATTCGTTTTAATCGAAAGTTTATCGATTATTAATCGAAAAAGAAAGCTTTTCGTCGAAAGTCTTTAAAGCTTTTTATCGTTCACTTTGTATTTAATAGCTTTTTTTTTTTAAATTTATAATATTTTACTTTATTTAAATCTTTAAGTCTTCGCAAAGTCGTTCAAAAAGTAGTTATTCGAATTAATTTCGAAAAATATTCGATTAAGTTTAAAAAGCTTTCGTAATCGTAATCGTCGTTAAACTCGTTTAAGTTTACATTTTCCGCTTTTTTTAAACGTTAAAATATATTTTTAAAGATAAACTAACAAATATTTATTAAAAAGTTTATCGAAGGTTTTTCAAAGCTATTTCGAGCTTTAATAAGTCTTAAATCGGCTAGCAAGCTATTATCGAACTTATTTTCGTTTTCGTCGTTTAAATTATTAAAGTATTATAACCGTCTCGATAATGCATCGATAGCGGTGTAATCTTTATCGAAAACATATCGGACTTTAAAATCGAAAAGATTAATTTAAGCTAGCTAACGTATAATTAAAGCCGAAAGTATATTAATAGCTTTTCGTCGAAGCTAAATAATAAGCACTTTAACGTTAGTCTCGAAAATAAAGTGTATTTCGATAATCTATAGCTTAAGTTTCTTAAAGACTTTAAGTACTTTATAGCACTTTCGTTTAATAAGATCGTAATTCCGTTTTGCTTTAGTTTAAGCTCCGGACTCGTATCGAGCCGATTGCATTTTATTAAAAGTAATTTCGCGTTAATCGATATATCTTTTTTATCTTTTTAAGCTAACGTCTATTCTTATTACTATTTCTTTGTTTTGATTTTTATAATCGATCTTAATCAAAACCGAAGCCGTCGTTAAAGCGTTTTATAGTATTCGTATAGCTTTCGAATACGCTTTAATTATTATTAATCTATATCTTTTTTCATAAAGTTATAAAAAAGGTCAGCAATATATGCGAATTTTTTAACTTAAATGCGAAAATAAAAGCAAAAGCTTAGAAATCTTTTAACTTTAATAACGTTTTTAAAAGTTTTTTAATTATTAATTTTAATAACTTTGTTTATAACGAGTTTGCGACTTTTCGAATTACATACGAATCTTATTACATTTATTTTATCTTAATAAAACTATAATTTTTCTTTAATCGTAGCTTTAACGCGCTTAATTCGTTTTAAAGTCTTATCGATGTTTTAAATATATTCGAGCACGAATCAGCGTATACTCGAAAGTGCTTTTTCGTCGGAAATTGGAATAATCCGTTTATAATCTTTTTACTTTAATATCGTCGATAAATAGCATAAAGACTTTAAGTTGCAAAAGCTTTAAAATAAGATTAATTATTCGGACGAATTAAGCGATTAAGTTCGTAGCACTTTGCGGAAAAGTAATGCATCGAAAAAGACTTAATAGTATAAAGAAAGCGGTAAAGTCTTTATTCGATTAATAAAGTGTTTATTAATCGTAACTCGAATAAAAGTCGATTAAGCTAGCTATTTAATAACTAAAAAACTCTTTAGCAAACTTATTTATAATTAAAAGTAGATTAGCGTCCTTTCGTATAATTGCATTAAGTAAAGTTGTTAAGTTGATAAGTCTGTATTAGCCCGGCTGCTTTTTAGCTATTAAAAACTATTGATTCCGATACGGCTTTTCGCAATACTTTAAAACTCTTTTATTAAGCTTGTTTTAAAGCATTTTAATAATAATAAGTTATAAAGCTTTCGAATACGAATAATTAAGAGCTTATTAAGCCGTATATAAAATAGTTTTAAGCTTAATCGGAAGTAAAACGTCGTTATAAAACTTATCGCACTTTTGCTAAGCGAATGCGATTAATTTTTCTTTGCTTAGCATTATCTTTTTAAATAAATCTTTTTTCTTAAGCCGTAAAATATTATCGATATTTAAGTTCGCTATGCGTTCGGATATAATTCGAAAGCCTTTCGATATATCAATAATACGCGGAAAAAAGTATTGCTTATATTCTTTTACTTGCTTTTATAAAGTATCTTTTGCTTTTGATAGCTTATATTAATTAACTTTGCTACTTAATACTGCTTTTACGCTATTTGCTTCGTTAATTAGCTTGATCTTTTTATCTTTAATCTTGTATTTACCGAATACTTTAACCGAATTTAAAAAGATCTTTTTTTAAATCTAATAAAGTATCGAATTCTAATAGTCAATATAATCGTAATAGCGGGTCATAAAGTTATTAATGCTAACGGCATTTATTTAACAAGTTATCAAAAGATCGCATTCCGTAAAAGCAAGAACATCGATAAACTATTTTTAAATCATAAAGTCGTTTTTCTTTCGATATTATAACGTTTCGCTTTCGAAACTAAGCGAAAGGTAAGAAGCTTTTAATATATCGACTTCGGCGCTTTTTATAAGGCCGGTTATTAGTTTTTCGAGTCGCTATTATTATTATTCGAAAACTTATCGTAATAAATAAAGCTTATATTTTACTTTTTTAAGCGATCGACGGCTTCGTCGTACTAATTCGTTTTATCGCTTATTTTAGCTTAAGTAACTTAGCTCGTAAACGGATCAGTTATTATAATAATAACAAATCTATTTTTATAATCCGAAAAGTATCGAAGATCGATTCTTGCTTTGCGTATAAAAAAGTAATCGAGTATAAATCGAAACTTTAATAAATTTATAACGTAGAATCGAATACGGATCGTAATACTTTCGATATTAATAAACATATTATTAGCGTATTCGATAAAGCGCAATAAAGAATCGGTGATTATTCGAAAGCTTATCTTTTAATCGTAAATTATAAAAACTTCGAATTTAACCGCGGCGTTATAAGTAATAACGCTAACTTTCGCATTTATATCGAGTATAGCTTTCGCATTAGTAATTAAAGATTATCCGAATATATTAACGATAACTTTAAAAGTTAGCGAATAATAATAAAAATATTTAAAGAATAACTAATTAAACGTCGAAGCAAAACCGATTTCCGTCGAAAGAAGTTTCGTATTATTCTTGATTGCGGTCCGTAGTATACGCCGATCTTTACGAGTAAACTAATCGAAAAAGAAGTATTAAAACTAAAAAACACCGTAGAATACAGCTATAAAAAAAGTCGGAATAAAGCCGATAATAAAAATAAAGCAAAACCGTTTTTAAATCGAAAGAGCTTCGAATGCGAAAAGCGTAATACGTCGGCGGTGCTTATTTTAACTACTACGGATGTTCTTTTATAATTAAAGCTTAGTTATTTAAAAGAATTCGAATAAACGTTTAAATTAAAACTATTAAGCAATAGCATCTTTATATAAGATCCGTTTTAATTAAGCAAAGACTTATATAAAGTCTGCTTTACCGGTGATTCGGCCGTAAATCGAAATAACAAAAGAAAAAAAAAGAAGTAAATTCTTACGATAAAGCGCTTTATTAATATAGCGATTCGTAACTTTGCAAAATAGATCGCTATTAAATAAAAAGATATTACTTTCTTTTTAAATAAGTCGTTAAAGCTTCGAAGCAAATCTGTTTTTCACTATATTATTCGTCGCTTTCGATATAAGTTTGCTACTTATAATTAAATAATCTTTTAAAGCTTTTGTAACGCTAACCGTAGCTTAAAAGCAGTTAATAACGCTTTCGTTAATAAAAGTTTGCTAAATCATTTTATCGATTATACTTTCGGAAAAAGTGTGACGACACGCCAGGTCTTTTGGACGCACCTTACATGCGCCAAGCTACTTCCCTCCTTTTTTCCCTCGTATTCTTCGTATCCTCTCATTCTCCGCTTTTGACCCATGAACCATGGTTCACGAGTCCTTGGCGCTTCTACCTTCGTATATATAGACCTTAGCTACCTTCGACCTTTATACTCGGTAGTTGTTGATTCTAAGTCATTGCTTTAAGATTCTCTTGAGCTCCTATATGAACCCCCGCGCTCCCGTGAGTTCCTTCAGGTAATCGCTTAAGGTCGTCACAAAAAGATCGTTTAAAAATAAAAAGAGCAGCGAAAAACGCAATAATCTTATTAAGAGTTAAGTTCTTAAGCAAATCGCGCTTTTTTAAGAGTTTAATACGAGTCGCTTCGTAGTTTATTTTTAAAGAAGAAATCACTTTGCTAAGACCTTCGTATAATTTAATAGTTTTAAAAAGCTTAGCTTTAAGTTTAAGTGCAATTTTAAAAGCTTTTAATAGCGTAATAAGCAAATTCCGTAAGTCTTTCGATCGTAAAGCGTTTCGGTTTAAAATCGCGGTATAAGCAAGCTCGAGTTTATTTATTTTTATTAGCTTAGCGAAAGTAACCTTAAGTTGGCTATAAGTAAATTAAACCTTTGCTTTTGCCGAAAGAACGTCTTTTAACGGATATAGCGTAACTCGAAAAGCTGCGTTACGCGTTCGAGTCTTTACCGGTATAATAATAGCTTCCGTATTAAATACGCGAGCATATAAATCCGCCGATATAATGCAACGCTAACGAATTATATTCGAAGTATTAAAATCGTTAATACGAAAAGCTTTTGCATTACCGCCGTTAGCTATTCGAATAAGCGCTTTAACGCGTTCTCGTGCAGCTTTTTTAATAGATTCTCGTTATACTTTTAAAGCTTTATAACGTCGCTTTAAATTAAGATCATTTATCGTTTTACGAATCTTTTTTAAAACTTGCTCGTACTTAAAAGTATCGTTTTAAAATTAAAACGAAATCGATAATATTTTTTTTCGATATAATTCGACACATATTAAGTCCGCTTTATTGAAATGAAAAGCTAATTCGTATTAAAGCATAAACAAGTAATATTGATTTTAATATTTATAAGGCTTTTATTAATAATTAAATAGATTAGCAGTCTACTAGCATTAATAGAAAATACACGTAAAGTCGTTTAATAATCGTTTCTTTTTCGAAGTTACGTAGCTTCGGCTCGAATAAGTATCGGCCGCATTAATCTCGTAGACTCGGTATAATGCGATCTCTTAAGTCTTTCCGTATTAAGTTGCTTTTAATAAGTTTATATAAGCTTTTTTCGATACAAGTGCGAAGCTATCGATAAGTCTTAAGTAAATATTAACTTTCGTTAATTGTTTCGTAAAAGCTTCGATTTTTAAGTTAAAATCGACGAATAAAATAATCGAATTCGCAGCGGTAATGCTTGCGCAATAAAAAAAAAAGCATAAGTACTATCGGAGTAAGTGTTATAAAAGAGTAAAACGTATAAGTTTCGTTTACTTTCGAGAATAATAAACGGTACTTAAAAATAAAAGTTTTCGTTTTAATAAAGATCATAACGAAAAAAAGCTTTAAAGATTTTAATATAGCTATATTTTTTAATCTGTTTTATAATAATCTGTTCTTGCTTAATTAAATCGCTTATTATAATATATATTATATTATAAGATTATAAGTAATCTTTTCTAAGTTTAACGTTTTTTTAAGTCCGATTTTATATCGATAGCGGTAAGCACTTGAAGAACTTTTATTTTAGCTGTTTATTAATAATATTTTTATTAGTTAAGCAAGTAAAGTTCGTAAAATTGAATTATCGAGTGAATTATAAAAGCTCCGCTTTAAAAGCTCTTTCTTTTGCTATCTACTTATTGCTTAAATCGTTTAAGAAGCTAATATTATCTTTTTATTTAATTAAGTCGAATGCTTTGTATTCTTTTTTAACTACCGATTTAAAGTCGTTTTAAATTACTTTCGGATCCGAAAAGCTTTCGAAGCTTTCGATATTGCAACGTATATTATAACCGAAAAAGCTAAAAATATTATATTTAATAAAGCATTGCTTTTTCTTTCAATCGTTAACGATACCGTAGTCTTTTAACGCTCGTTCGAGCCAGCGAATATAGTTCGTAATATTAGCTTTATCGAAAGCAAGCATTTTAAAAGCTTTAAGATTAAAAAGAAGTTTACGGATACTTACGTAATTCGAAGCATTTACGAAAAGTAAAAAGGTTTAAATCTTTTTTATTTCGTTTTCGGTTAGCTTACGAGTAGCATTTTCGTTAAGTCCGAAATCTTTTTAAGTCGAAGAAGTCATAGCTCTTTTTGATTTTTAAAAGCTTTAACGTAAGCCCGTTAAGTTGAATTGATAAATGTCGATTAAAGTATAAAAGTGTTTTAAAACGGATATAAAAAAAAAACGAGAATGATATAAATATAAATAAATAATAAAAATGAAATAAGTATAATTTGTAATAAATATTAAATATATAAAAAAATATTATAAAAATATAAGATCCCGATACGTCGAAAGTGATTTATTAAAAAGTCGGGTATCGATCGCTTCGAGCTAGATAGTTGAAATTAAATCGATATAATATTAATAATACGTTTAACTTTATAACGTAAGATCCGTAATAAGCGGAAAAGTAATTGCTAAAATTGAATATATCGAAATAGAAACGAAGTCGAGTAATAGCCGAGCTTCCGTATAAGTATATAGCTTGCTTTTAATATAATGCGATATCGAAACGGTTTCGAATTGCATAACACTTATTTCCGCTTGTTATATTTTTTATTTGCTGAAGTAAAAGATATTCGAAAGCAATTCGAGGTTTTTATGCGTAATATTCGTTGCGAAGCAAGTATTGAATTTTCAACTTTTTAAGCTTAGCGTAGTATTTCCGGTACTTAACTACTGCTTATTCTTTTAAAAAAGAAAGAGCAATAAACTCGCATTAAAAGCGATATTAAATCGAAAAGGTAAAGTATATTAAACGAATAATACTTCGAGCGTATCGCCGTACAAAGTAGTTTAAATAAATAATACTTTAGTAGTAGTAGTAGTAGTATTCGTTTAACGTCTACGGGTCGCTTTCTACAGCGAGTCCTGTGACCTTCCTAAAGGTATACAAACGTGCAGCTAGTCCTTACATACATAAGAGCATAAGACGCATATAGCGTAAGAGCAGATCTCGAAAGAATAGTACAAATACAACAGTGTTTCCTCTTATTAAAACGGTGTGTAAAAAATATATCAAGCTAACATACAAGCGAGTTTTTACAAGAGACCGAAGTTAATATCGTTTGCCGAAGCGGGCTACGCGAGTAACTAAGTTCATGACGGAGCACTTAAGCTCGTTTAATATAAAAAGAAAAAAGAAAGAAAAAAAAACTATTAGAAATAAATCAATAGCTAAATAAGTATAAGCTTTCGTAATAATGCTTCGACGTATAAGGTCGACTTGCTATTAATATCGAAAGCAGATTTTAAAGTAGAACTCCGTGACTTTTAAAAGGCTATAAAAGTCAGTTAGTAAAGCTTTAAAAAAGCGTACATAAGCAATCGCTTTTCGCGAAATAAAAAGCGGAGTAAATGATCGTGTTTTTTTAAGCTATCGATTAAAAAAGCGTTACGCTCTTTTATAAAAAGCAATGTATATCAAAGACTTGTCCTTTCGATAAAAGCAAGTGGTTTTTGTGTTTTTATAACGGTACTTTCGATAATATTATGCAAAGTCTTCGTACTAAATGCGCAGCGCGAGTAGTCTATGCAAAACGTACTTAAGCAAGTGTAGTTCTAGCAAAGCTTTACTTGCGTATTCGAAACTTTATTCGCGATATTAAGTAAAAAGCTTCGCTTTACTTACACTTTATTATTTGTCTTTTGCTTAATCGATCAGAGTCTTAATAATAAACTTAATCTCGAACGTTGTAAGCTTAAAAGTAAAACTTAATGCAAGCTTAAGCTTCGCTTTTTCGTCGGCGAGTCGATCTGCAGTTTTATTGCTCGTGATGCTAGTATATCTCGAAGCTTATTTAACGCTGACTTTTAATTGTTTTATCACTTCTTAGATACGTAAAAACGCTTATTAAGAAGTAGCCGAAGCTATGCTTCGTATACATTAGATTACGGACGTATTATTTATGCATAGTTATATGCGATAATAACTAAGGTTTAATAAAGGCCGAATAGCGTGCTCGAATGCTTTTTAAGCTTTTATTGCTTTCGCGTTAAAAACGTACGATAAGTTATTAATAGCTCTTTTACTTATAGCTATCTTCTTTTATCTTTAATAGATAGCGTATTCGTACTCGACGTATCTATGTCCGTTTTTATATTGCTTTAAGCTGTTTAAAAAGAAAGTGATATTTCGGTCGATAAGCTAAGCTTATTACTTTTTAAAGTCTTTAATAATTTATTCTTTTTTAACGCTTTAAATAAGATCCGTGCGACACTTAATTGAAAAGTAAAAGTAAGCTAGCTTTAGTCGTAAGCAAAAAGAAAGCATAGCTTTTAGTTTTTAAAGTTTTGTCTTAATCCGTTATCGAAAGCTTGCAGCAAGACTTTTAATAATTATAAAAAAAAAGATACGCTTTATTATCGAGTAAGCCTCGTCTATTATTCGCAACCGCAATGCTTATCGCACTTTAGTCTTTTCGAATACTACTTTTTCGAAAAAGAGTCCGGCGTCTTTTAAAAAGGTAATAATTAAAACTGTGCGCTAAGTAAAAAAGACTTTTTTCGTTGCGTAAGCAATGATCTTGTTAATCGTATCGATATGTCCTTTTAAGCTCCCGCTGACTTCTTTATTTAAGTTGTTTTTAATCAAGTATCGTAAGAGCTTCGTTCGTCTTTCGTATTAAGCTTCGATGCTATATAAAATCGATAGCAATACGCAAGTGATCATTGCTTTACGTAACGCGTAAGCGAGAAGACCGTTCGCCGTGCGAGCGAAGCTTTTAATATAAAATGCTATCCGTCGTGCTTTTTTAACTCTTTCAGATAAGTAGCGTTTAAAAGTTATTTTCCGATCGAATTAAACTTTAAACTATCGTAGCTTTAAAGTAACTTTTATCGTCGAAAGCTGCGCTTAAAGACTTAAAATAATATCGGTTTTATTTAATTATAAGATAATTATATTTAAAGCAAAATCGCCGTTCTTATAAAAGAAGTAGATCATTTCTATCTTTTTTAAAGCAAAGAAGATTTGATTTTCTACTTCGTAAATTAAGATATTTTAAATGTCCGTCGCTAAAAAAGTGATATTAAATGTAAATAAGTATAATGCTTTATAAATACAAATGTTATTAGCGTATTTAAATCGCAATATCGTATCTTAATTAAAGAGTTTCGCGAAGTATAATATATATAAAACAAAAGATAGCGGTGATCTTTAAAGTGTATTATATTTTACGTCGTAACGGTTCGTAATTACACTTTCGAAGCGTATTTAAACTTATCGGTCGTTAAAGAAAAAGTGAATAAGCTTTAAGAAAAGAAAAGGCTAGCTTTACTCGTTTATACGCTTAAGAAGCCGGCGCTTAAGCAAAGCGTCGAAAGCCTTTTAAACGTTTAGTATTATTATCGTAACAATCTTGCTTATTAAGAAAGCTGCTTCGACATCGTAAGTAAAGCAAGCTACGAAGTCTATAATAAATCGCTTAAATAAAGCTTCGCCGTACTAAAAGCTTAAAATGCTTAAAGTTAAAAAAGTCTAAACAATTCGCTTAGCGATAATACGCTTTAAGCTTTTAAACACATATAAAAGAAAAGCTATAAAGCGCTACGAGCGCACCGAAGTCTTGTCTTTCTTGCTTACTTTAAGTATTATAGCTACTTCCGCTAGTTTTTAATAAGTTAAAAAAAAGCTATGCCGAAGGCAAGCATTAAGTAAAGCGTAAATATAATATCGGATATGCTACTAAACCTTTTTTAAAAGCTTAATAGTAATCTGATTTATATTTAACAAAGTGTTAATTACTTTTATAATGCTCCGTTTTATTTTTTCGAAAAAGACTATCAAGTCTTACGGCAAGTGCTTTATACCGTCGTATTAAGGTTTTTTTAAAAAGTCATCTTCGGCGTTAAACCGGCTAAGTATAATCCGTCGTAATAAGTTTGCTTTCTTTTTAATATCTTGCACGGTAACCTTTTTATATATAAAAAAAAAAGATTTAAAGTTAATAATCAACTTATACTAGCCGACCACTTTATACAAGTCTTTATCGTTTGCAATTCCGTTTAATACTTGCATTTAATAGTCTTTTTTAGCTTTGCGTATAGCGTTGCGGAAGTGCTTAGTCTCGTCCGTTAAAACACGGTCGATAAAGTTTTAACGCGCTTCGATGTATTCGTAATAAGCCCGTTCAACCTCCGGAGTCTATTAAAAAGCTGTCTTGCTTATATCTCGGCAAAGTATGCCGACAGCTTTAATTGCATTTTTAAAAATTCTTGCGAAAGCTAAAGCACTTCTTTCAATTTATACAAAGTCGTAGAAACTCGAAAGGTTAATAAAAGTATTTATACCGTTGCGTATAAAATCTCCGAACTTGTTTATATCTTTATCCGCTATTTTCTTATAGAACTAGTCTACTAGCATACGCTTTCGTCTCGAGATCGTAATAATTAAAGTCTAATAGTTTAAAGTGCTATGCAAGTCTTCTTTTATTATTATAATAGCGTGCGATATATTTAAAAAAGTAAAGTCTAGAACGTAGCCGAGCTAATATATAAGTTCTTTTAACACGCCGATAAAGTTTATACCGCTCGCTATAAACTAGTCCGCAAAATCTTTTTTTTAATAAGCGGTCCGAACCTTTAGTTTGAACATCTCGTATTGCATATTAAAATCTTTTCTTATTAAGCACTTATGATTAAAAGTAAAGTGTAAGACGTAATCGATGATCTTATTAATAGTCGATTATCTATAAGCGTTAAAGAAAATATATCTATTAACGTCGATTTAAAGCATATCTTTGCTTTAAACCGGTCGTCGCTGCTTTATATAAAGTCTAGCTCTTTTGCGAATATATATAAAGACTCGAAGCTTTTCGACTTCGAAGTTGTTTTTCGAAGTTTTTTATAAGTTTATTAAAGAGTAAATATTAAAAGCGAAGTGTGTTTATATCTTTATATTAAAGTAAGTGATTAATTCTTATACGCATATTATATCTATTTTATACTTATACGTTAAAAAGAGTATAATCTAGTAATTAAGTGTAAAGCGTCTTATGTTAGCTTATCCGACGTGTATGTCGAGCTTAAATCGTATCGTATAGCCGTAGCCGGTTCGTATTGGTATATTATTTATTAAGTAGATTAAAAAATGAGTTCGTTTTTCGAGTCTGCGTTTGCGTTCGCTAAAAGTAAGATCTTAAGCTTGACTTTAAGTTTTTACTTAATTACTTTATAGCTTTCTTAAGCTTTTAAGCGATTGTTAAAAGTAAAGATAAGTATCGAGGTTATGCGTTCGTATTTCGTTACTTTTTGTTTTGCGACGCGCTTGCGCGTTGCTAAAGCTTTCGCTATATCGATATCTATAATATTAATTGCTTCCGAGCTTTATGCTTAACGCAATAGATATGCCGAAGTGTTTATATCAAAAGTGCTATTGCTAGTAATAATAATAATAATAACGCTGCTTATAAAAGCTGCAAGTATAAAGCATAAAGTATTATTACGTATATGCTTCTCTTTATAGTTCTTAGCGTTAATTCGTCGGATAGCCGCGAGCTCTTTCTTTATAAGCTGTATTAGTTTGCCGTCCTTTTTATGCGAAATAGCAAAGCAGTTTTAATGCTCGGCTTCGAAAAGATTATAATAGTTCGCGCACTTCGCCGGCGCTATACAATCGTTATAAGCTAAGCCGTTATACTAATCGATTCTTTAATTGCATTTGCTATAGCGAAAGTATCGGGTACACTTAACAAGGTTATAATATCTTTAGCATTTTAAGTCGTGTTTCGTAATCTTATATTTCTTTTTAATTAATTTAGCCGTGTCTTTTGTATTAAAAAGACGGAAAAGCTTTATTTCTTTTAAAAAGAAGACGATTAAAGTTATAATAACGTTAAAAGCTTTAAGGTCGACAATTTTATCGTTAATTTTGATTTCGATTAGCGTTTGTCTCGTTTATACAACTATTTTATCGAAAACGAAGTCTTTAATTAGTATTAGTTCTAGCTCGCCGTTTTTATTAAAGACGTGCATAAAATAAAAGATATAACAGACCGCGTAATTGTATTAAAGCTATAATATTTCGACTTTAATCGCGGATAAAAGACGCTTAACCGTTTCTTTTCTTTCTTAGCTAATAAAAGTATTACGTGTTTATAAGTCCTTAATCAAAAGTGGTTATTTAGTTTGAGTCGCGTGTATTTCGATAATAAAGTCTATTATAAAATCGCGAAAAGAGTCGATTAGCGCTTTGCGCAAAGCATAAAGATGCTAAAGTCGATTGCGCTTAACTTCGTTTATAATTATAACAAAGATTCGAAAGTCGAGTTTTTCCGAGTATATAAGAGCTAACGATAATAAAGCTTTACTCGAAAATAAGGTTTGATTAAGTCCGCTTTTCTTAGCTAAAGCCTTAGCTTAAAGCTTAGCTTTTATCAAGGTTAAATCGACTTTCTCAGCCGTTGCTTCCGTAAAGTTAATAAAAAAAGGTGGTAATAGCGTTTTAATAAAAGGTAAATAAAAAGATTCGCTGCGAATGCGAATAAAAGCAAAGATCTCTCCGCCGGACTTAGCGTAAAAAGCAATAATAATAAAGTTCGTAGATTTTTCGGTAATTTTGCGAGCAATTGCTTTGTCCGTTATACTTTAAATCGATGCGATAAATTTGTCGTTCATTTCGAAGTATTAAAAGATAATACATTGCGTATCCGCTCTCTTTTTGTTTAAAGCTTTTACTTGCGCTTTTACTTTAGCGTAATTAAAAGTATCGAGCTAATCTTTAACACTTATAATAAGCTTCGGAAGTACTTGATTATCTATATCTCGTTGCTCGTTTCGAAGACGTTTAATAAAGTTATAGTAAAGTGTTGTTGCTTCGTCTAGTCGAGTGAAGTCGGCTATAGTGTTGCCTCGAGAGCGGCGGTTTAATATCTTACCTACTATTTTTCGAGCTACCGAGACGAAAGCAGTTCGAAAAGAATAAAAAAGGTCTAAAACGTCAGAAAATAAAGTTGTTTGCAAGCCTGGACGGCAAGAAAGGGCCTTATCAAAAGATCCTTCAAATTCAAAAGATGATATAAAAGGTGAAATAATACTTTATAAACACCGAATTGAACTTTAATTAGCTCGATCTTCGAACTAAAGTAACGACTTTTTAAGTAATACTTATCGAGTATACTAAATAGCATGCTCGACGGACATAAATCGAAGAAAGATCGCTTTTAAAGCAATAGCTTCGAAGCTTATATGCAAAAGCACTTGACTATTAGCTTAGCGTGTATCGAATACTCTTCGAAAGTGTATCGCAAAAGCATATAGTTAATAGCTTAGCGTATAACGTAAACTTCGAATATATAGCTTTTCGTAAAGAAAGCAAGTCTAAAGAAGGTATAAAAACTAACTTTTACTTCGATTCTTTACGTAAGTTATCAAATATATATAAAAAGGAAGAGCTCCGATATATACTTAACGTTAAATCAAGAGATATATATGAATATAGCTATAATAAAATCGTAAGTAAATAAAAGAAGAAAAAGAAGACGATCGAAAAACACTCGAATGTGTTTTGTAAGTACGTGTATTGTATTGTGTAGTAATGTGGTGCTAGTTTAAAAAGGAACTAACTACTCGTTTATATAAGAGTCTGCACGTGACTTAACTACGTGCTTAGCAAAGCTAGAGCATGCAGCGCACCCACGTGACAAAGGTGCCTAGCATCAGTACTATATATATAAACAAAACAAATGCAGAGCCCCAACTCTACCACACTATGCGAGCGAAGCTTTTAATATAAAATGCTACTCGTCGTGCTTTTTTAATTCTTTCGGATAAATAGCGTTTAAAAATCATTTTCCGATCGAACTATACTTTAAGCTATCGTAGCTTTAAAGTAGTTCTTATCGTCGAAAGCTACGCTTATAAGCTTAAAGTACTATCGGTCTTATTTAATTGTAAAATAATTATATTTAAAGCAAAGTCTTCGTTTTTATAAAAAAAGTAAATTATTTTTATTTTTTTTTAAAGCGAAGAAGATTTAGTTTTTTGCTTCGTAAGCTAAGATGCTTTAAATATCCGTAGCGAGAAGAGTGATATTAAATATAAAAGAGTATAACGCTTTATAAATACAAATATTATTAGCGTATCCGAATCGCAATATCGTATTTTAATTAAAGAGTTCCGCGAAATATAATATATATAAAACGAGCGATAAAAGCGATTTTTAAAGTACGCCGCATTCTATATCGTAACGGTTCGTAACAGCACTTTCGAAGCGTATTTAAATTTATCGGTCGTTAAGAAAAAAATAAATAAGCTTTAAGAAAGAAAAGAATTAGCTTTGCTTATTTATGCGATTAAAAAGCCGGCGTTTAAATAAAGCGTCGAAAGCTTTTTAAAAGTTTAATATTATTATCGTAACAATCTTGCTTATTAAGAAAGCTGCTTCGATATCGTAAATAAAGCAAGTTATAAAGTTTATAATAAATCGCTTAAATAAAGCTTCGCTGTATTAAAAGCTTAAAATGCTTAAAATCAAAAACGTCTAAGCAATTTGCTTAGCGATAATGCGCTTTAAGCTTTTAAACACATAAGAAAAGAAAGCTATAAAGCGCTATAAGCGCATCGAAATCTTATTTTTTTTTATTTAATTTAAGCATTATAATTACTTCCGTTAGTTTTTAATAAATTAAAAAAAAGCTATACTTAAAGCAAGCGTTAAGTAAAGCGTAAATATAATATCGAATATACTGTTAAACTTTTTTTAAAAGTCTAATAATGATCCGGTCCGTATTTAATAAAGTATTAATTACTTTTATAATGCTTCGTTTTACTTTTTTAAAAGTGACGGCTAAGTTTTACAACAAGTGCTTCGTACCGTCGTATTAAAGTTTTTCCGAAAAGTCGTTTTCGACGTTAAAACGGTCGAATATAATCTATTATAATAAGTCTGCTTTCTTTTTAATATTTTTTACGATAGCTTTTTTATATATAAAAAAAAAAGATTTAAGATTAGTAATTAGTTTATACTAGCCGACTACTTATATAAGTCTTTATCGTTTGCAACTCCGTTTAGTATTTGCATTTAATAGTCTTTTTTAGCTTTGCGTATAGCATTGCGAAAGTGCTTAATTTCGTTTATTAAAACACGATCGGTAAAATTCTAGCGCGCTTTGATATATTCGTAATAAGCTCGTTTAACTTTCGAAGTCTATTAAAAAGCTATCTTGCTTATATCTCGATAAAGTGTGCCGACGGCTTTGATTGCATTTTCAAAGATCTTTGCGAAAGCTAAAATACTTTGTTTAATTTATGCGAAGTCGTAAAAGCTCGAAAAGTTAAAAAAAGTGTTTATACCGTTACGTATAAAGTTTTTAAATCTACTTATATTTTTATCCGCTATTTTTTTATAAAATTAATTTATTAGCACGCGCTTTCGTCTTAAGATCGTAATAATTAAAGTTTAATAATTTAAAATGTTATGTAAGTCTTTTCTTATTATCGTAATAGCGTGCGGTATATTTAAGAAAGTAAAGTTTAAAACGTATCCGAGCTAGTATATAAGTCCTTTTAATACGCCGATAAAGTTTATACCGCTCGTTATAAACTAGTCCGTAAAGTCTTTTTTTCGATAAGCGGTTCGAACTTTTAATTTAAATATCTCGTATTATATATTAAAGTCCTTTTTTATTAAGTACTTATAATTAAAAGTAAAGTGTAAAACGTAGTCGATGACTTTATTAATAATCGATTGTTTATAAGCGTTAAAGATAATATATTTATTAACGTCGATTTAAAGGATGTTTTTATTTTAAACCGGTCGTCGCTGTTTTATATAAAGTCTAGCTTTTTTGCGAATGTATATAAAGACTCGAAGTTTTTTAGCTTCGAAGTTATCTTTCGAAGTTTTTTATAAGTCTATTAAAAAGTAAATATTAAAAGCAAAGTGTGTTTTTATCTTTATATTAAAGTAAATAATTAATTCTTATACGCATATTATATTTATCTTATGCTTATACGTTAAAAAGAATATGATTTAATAATTAAGTATAAAGCGTTTTATATTAGCTTATCCGACGTATATATCGAATTTAAAGGGAAGTAGCACTCGAGGAGACCAAAGTGCGACAGGCACTACGGCTGCGAATAGTTAACGAGGCTTACCCGATAGTAAAGCGTATCCTTCTTCTTATGATTACTAAAGGTCTTGCCGCAGGCTCTCGACAGCGGATTAAGACAAAACTTTAGAAACTAAAGGCTATGCTCCCTTCTTGCTTACGATTAAAGCTAGCTCACCTTCACTTTTTAGCTAAATGTCGCACGGACCTTACTTAAAGCGTCAAGAAAGAGCAGGCCGCTAAAGACTTTAAAAAGTAATAAGCTTAACTCACCGATCGAGATATCACTTTTTTCTTAAACGGCTTAAAGCAATATAAAGACGGGCATAAATACGTCGAATACGAATACGCTATTTATTAAAAAACAAAAGAAGATTGCTATAAGCAAAAAAGCTATCAACAATTTATCGCACGTCTTTAACGCAAAAGCAATAAAAGCTTAAAAAGCACTTGAGCACGCTATTCGGCCTTTATTAGACTTTACTTACTATCGCATATAATTATATATAAACAGCACGTCCGTGATTTAATGTATATAAAGCATAGCTTCGGCTACTTTTTAATAAGCGTTCTTACGCATTTAAAAAGTAATAACACAATTAAAAGTTAGCGTTAAATAAGCTTCGAGATATACCGGCATCACGAGCAACGAAACGGCAGATCGGTTCGTTAACGAAAGAGCAAGGCTTAAGCTTGCACTAAGTCTTACTTTTAAGCTTACGGCGTTTAAGATCAAGTTTATTATTAAGACTCTAATCGATTAAGCACGAAATAGATAATAAAGTGCGAGCAAAGCGAAGCTTTCTATTTAGTATCGCGATTAAAGTCTCGAGTACGCAAATAAAGCTTTGCTAAAACTACATTTATTTAAGTACGTCTTATATAAACTACTTGCGTTACGCATTTAGCACGAAGACTTTACGTAATACTATCGAAAGTATCGCTACGAAAACGCGAAAACCACTTGCTTTTGCTAAAAGGACAAGTCTTCGATACACATTGCTTTTTATAAAAAAGCGCAACGCTTTTTTAATCGATAGCTTAAAAAGATACAACTATTTACTCCGCTTTTTACTTCGCGAGAAGCGATTGCTTATATACGCTTTTTTAAAGCTTCGCTAATTGACTTTTATAGCCTTTTAGAAGTTACGGAGTTCTACTTTAAAATCTGCTTTCGGTATTAATAACGGGTCGATCTTGCATATCGAAGCATTATTACGAAAGCTTATACTTATTTAGCTCTTAATTTATTTCTAATGAATTTTTTTTTTTGGTCTTTCTTTTTATATTAAACGAGCTTAAGTGTTTCGTTATGAACTCAATTACTCGCGTAACTTACTTTAGCAAACGATACTAACTTCGGTTTTTTATAAAAACCCGCTTATATGCTTACTTAATATATTCTTTATACATCGTTTCAATAAAAAGAAATACCGTTATACTTGTATTATTTTCTCGAGATCTGCTCTTACGCTATATGCGTTTTATGCTCTTATATATATAAAGACTAGCTGCACGTTTATATACTTTTAAAGAGTTCATAAGACTCGCTATAAAAAGCGACCCGTAGACGTTAAACGAAGACTACTACTACTACTACTACTATCGAATTTAAATCGTATCGTATAGCCGTAACCGGTTCGTATCGGTATATTACTTATTAAATAAATTAAAAAGTAAGTTCGTTTTCCGAGTCCGCGTCCGCGTCCGCTAGAAATAAAATCTTAAGCTTGATTTTAAGTTTCTGCTTGATTACTTTATAGTTATTTTAAGCTTTGAAACGATTATTAAAAGTAAAAATAAAGATCGAGGTTATGCGTTCGTACTTCGTTACTTTTTGTCTTACGACGCGCTTACGCGTTGCAAAAGCTTTCGTTATGTCGATGTTTATAATATTAATTGCTTTCGAGCTTTATGTTTAGCGCAATAGATATACCGAAGTGTTTATGTTAAAAGTGCTATTGCTAATAATAATAATAATAATAACGCTGCTTATAAGAGCTACGAGAGTAAAGCATAAAGTGTTGTTACGTATATGCTTCTTTTTATAATTTAGCTTTAATTCGTCGGATAACCGCGAGTTCTTTTTTTATAAGCCGTATTAATTTGCTGTCTTTTTTATACGAAATAATGAAACAGTTTTAATACTTAGCTTCGAAAAGATTATAATAGTTCGCGCACTTCGTCGGCGTTATGCAATTGCTATAAGCTAAGCCGTCGTATTAATCGGTTCTTTAGCTGCATTTGCTATAACGAAAGTATTAAATATACTTAATAAAGTTATAATAGCTTTAGCATTTTAAATCGTGTTTCGAAATCTTGTATTTCTTTTTGATTAGTTTAACTGTGTTTTTTATATTAAAAAAGCGGAAAAGCTTTACTTCTTTTAAAAAAAAGACGATTAAAATTATAATAATATTAAAAGCTTTAAAGTCAACGCTTTTATCGTTAATTTTAATTTCGACTAGCGTTTATTCCGTTTATGCAATTACTTTATTAAAAACGAAGTCTTTAATAAGTATTAATTTTAGCTCGTCGTTTTTATTAAAAACGTATATAAAATAAAAGATATAGCAAACCGCGTAATTATATTAAAGCTATAATATTTCGACTTTGGTCGCGGATAAAAATCGTTTAACCGTTTTTTTTTTAATTAATGAAAGTATTACGTGTTTATAGTCTTTAATTAAAAATAATTATTTTATTTAAGTCGCGTATATTTTAACAATAAAGTTTATTATAAAATCGCGAAAAGAGTCGATTAACGCTTTGCTTAAAGCATAAAGATGCTAAAGTCGATTGCGCTTAACTTCGTTTATAATTATAACGAAGATTCGAAAGTCGGGTTTTTTTAAATATATAAAAGCTAACGATAGCGAAGCTTTACTCGAAGATAAAGTTTAATTAAGTCCGCTTTTTTTAGCTAGAGCTTTAGCTTAAAGCTTAGCTTTTATTAAGGTCAAATCGACTCTTTCCACCGCTGCTTTTATAAAGTTAATAAAAAAATAATAATAAAAGCGTTTTAATAAAAAGTAAGTAAAAGGATTCGTTGCAAATACGAATAAAAGCAAAGATCTTTTCGCCGGACTTGACGTAAAAAGCAATAATAATAAAGTTCGTAGATTTCTCGATAATTTTACAAGTAATAACTTTGTCCGCTATGCTTTAAATCGATGCGACCGACGAATTTATCGTTTATTTCGAAGTATTAAAAGATAATACGTTGCGTATCCGCTTTTTTTTTATTTAAAGCTTTTATTTGCGCTTTTACTTTAGCGTAATTAAAGTTGTCGAGCTAGTCTTTAATACTTATAATAAGCTTCGAAAGTACTTGATTATTTATATCTCGTTGCTCGTTTCGAAGACGTTTAATAAAGTTGTAATAAATTGTTAATGCTTCGTTTAATCGAGTGAAATCGGCCGTAGTATTACTTCGAAAGCGGCGGTTTAATATTTTATTTATTATTTTTCGAGCTATCGAGACGGAAGCAGTTCGAAAAGAATAAAAAAGGTTTGAAACGTTAGAAAATGAAGTTGTTTGCAAGCTTAAACGGTAAGAAAAAGCTTTATCAAAAGATCTTTTAAATTCAAAAGATAATGTAAAAGTGAAAAGTAAAGGTAAGTAAGGTAATGGCGGCGGTGAGGTAATAAGAGAAGCAAAAAGAAGTACGAGAAATATACAAGTTAAAAGTATAAGCTAGTAATAATAATAACGTAGAGTATTTTTTGCCCTTGGCACTTGCTTTTATTTATAACGATAAAGTTGATATTAAGTATAAAGGTTGATATTAAAATATAAGTTGATATTAAGGGATAAAGGTTGATGTTAAGGTGTAAAGGTTGATATTAAGGTGTAAAGGGTAATATTAAGATATAAAGATTAATATTAAAGTTTAAATGTTGATATTAAAGTGTAAAGATCAATATTGAAGTTTAAAAGTTGATGTTAAAGTATAAAGATAAATATTAGAGTTTAAAGGTTGATTTTAATAATAATATATTAAAAAACTCGTCATCCTTAAGATCAACCTTAATATACACCGATTAAAATCGGTATATAATCAGTTGATTAGTGTTAACTCTGTGTTCACTCGGTGTGCACACGGTTGCTAAACGTAAGGGGTGCGCCCGTAAGTAATTTATTATTTCGTCGGTAATAGCATCCGATTATAATTCTTTTAAATTTAAAATCATTTGCTAATCTAGCTTAATAGCGTTGCCGACTTCGTCGGCGCCGATAAAAGAACTTTATAAAAAGAAGTCGCAAAGTATAAACTAAACTCTTCGTTTTTTTTCTTTTAGATTATATTTCCGAAAGCGAACGTCTTTTCGAGCTTTTTTAACGAATGCTAAGCTACTAGCTTTAATGATTTTTATATAAGCTTTAATACGAATGCGAAGTTTTTTATCGGTTTTAATTTTGAAAAGAAATGTCGGATATGATCAAGTGATAGACTTATTACGTGTCAAGACCTTTTTAGATATTATATAAATAAAAGGCTGTTCCTTAAGTTCATTATATAATAATCAAAAATCATTTTACTTATCTTTATTCCTTATGTTACCGTTTAATAGGTTATAAGCTTCCGCTGCGACTTCTTTAGCGCCGAATATTATAATTAATAATCTTTGCGACTTTCTTAGCATCGAACTCTTCGTAAAAACAATATTAAACGAAAACAAAATACGATATTTCTTTTTAAAAACTATTATCTAACGATATATATAACTTTTTTTTTTATTGCTTGCGTTTATCGCTAACTTTTTATATTTTTTTTCAAAAATATAAGACCTTTTATTTTTAAAAACACTTTAATAAAAATTCATCTCAAAAACTAATGTTTCTTTAAATCTTTATATATATATATATATTTATAGACTTTTCGACAGAATACGCCGAAATAAACCTTAATCTTTCGGAATCCAATTTATTATAAATCCACCTTGCATATATACTTTATTTAGATCTTATAACAATCGAAAACCCTTTTATCGAGATTATTACGTTTCAAACGACTTAGCCGCATTACGTTAACGCGCTTTAACTTGTTAGACGGTAATACGAGGAACAAAGATAAGTAAAAAGATTCTTGATTATTATTTAATAAACTTAAGGAGTAGCCTTTTACTTATATATCTGGAAAGGTCTTGATACGTAATAAGTCTATCACTTGATTACATCCGACACTCTTACTCAAGACTTATTTAGATGAAAAAAATTCTTATTGAAGTTTATAAATAAGGCTTTTATTAAAAGTAGATCCGAAAAGAAAAAGACATAAGAATATTATAAAGAAAAATAGCAAAAGCCGAAAAACCTAATTACAAAGGAAAAACCAAGAGACTAATTTAATTGCTCGCTTGTTTGAAAAAGGAAGACCATCTTAATTTTTAGTTTTCGTTTTCTTATTTAATTGCATTTAAAAGAGCTTTCTCTTTTTAAGTAAGCTATCTTTTTCTTTTGCTAATTGATTCGAAAAGTAATTAGCAGTATTATTAGCTAACGAAGAAAGGTGCTGCATAATGCTTATCGAATTTTTAGCTTTATTTTTTATTTCAGTATTTGCGATTAAAAAGTTTTAAAAAAATAAAAGATTTGCGCGAAAAAGCTTAAGAAAATCGAATATTGACTTTAAAAAAGAATTTTTAACGTAAAATTAAGGTAGTTTTTGTTTATATTTTCCGTTTTAAATCGAATCAATTAATTTTCTTTGCTTTTTTTCATTTGAGCTCGTTTTCTAATAATAGCTAATTCTTTTTAATTTTTATTACTTAACGTATCTCGTAGCTAAGTAACCGTGTAAGTTACGTATTAGTTATTTAGATTGCCGTTAATTAAGCCGAAAATCTAAAGACCTTTTTTATTAAAGCTCTCTTATTAATTAAGATATATTTAAATAAATTCTTTAGGTAAAAAAAAGAGCGCGGACTTATAGACTTCGTCAAAATCGGTATTAAAGTAATTGCAATTATAAATCGCAAGACCGAACTTGTTGCTACTATTTTTCTATTGCTAAGCTGCTTAAGCGTAGTCGTTCGATTATAAGCTTTTTTTTCTTCGGCTAATTACTAATTTATCTTTTCGTTTTCGTAATGAATTAGTTGAAACGAGAAATAGCCGATCTATTATCGCGTTTAGCAAGCAATTTAACGAATTAAAAAAAATATAATTATCTTTAATTTTAATATAGCTATTAGCTTGCTTTTTGCAATCGATATAAAAGAACGGTCGAGAAAAGAGAATCTAGTGTAAAGTGCTAGTTTTATTTATTAAAGAATACGATTAATAATATTCGAAATTCATCGTTAGCAAGATTAAATAATTCGCTATCTTATCGATAATAATATCTGATTGTAATTCTTTTAAGTCCGAGATCATTTATTAATCTAGCTTAATAGCGTTGCCGACTTCGTCGGCGCTAATAAAAAAGCTTTATAAAAAAAGGTCGCAAAGTATAAATTAAAGTCTTCGTTTTTTTATTTTAAATTATGTTTTTGAAAGCAAGCGTCTTTTCGAGCTTCTTTTACGAATGTTAAGCTACTAGCTTTAATAATTCTTGTACGAGCTTTAATGCGAGTGCGACACCTTTACATCATCTCTTGAATTTGAAAGATCCTTTAATAAGGCTTTTTTGTGCCGTTTAAGCTTGCAAACAACTTTATTTTCTAACGTTTCAAACCTTTTTTATTCTTTTCGAACTGCTTCCGTCTCGATAGCTCGAAAAATAATAAGTAAGATATTAAACCGTCGCTTTCGAAGTAATATTACGGCCGACTTTACTCGATCAAACGAAGCAATAATACTTTATTTTAACCTTAATAAACGTCTTCGAAACGAGCAACGAAATATAAATGGTCAAGTACTTCCGAAGCTTCTTACGGGCGCACCCCCTACGTTTAACAACCGTGTGCACACAGAGTGAACACCGAGTTAACACCAATCAACCGATTATACACCGATTATAATCGGTTTATTAAAGTTGATTTTAAGGTTGACGAGGTTTTTAATATATTATTATTTAAATCAACCTTTAAACTCCAATATTAATCTTTACACCTTAATATCAACCTTCAAACTCTAATATTAATTTTTACACCTTAATATTAACTTATATTTTAATATCAACCTTTACACTTAATATCAACTTTATCATAATAAATAAAAGCACGTGCTAAAAGCAGAAAATACTTTACGTCATTATTATAACTAGCTTATACTTTTAACTTGTATATTTCTCGTACTTCTTTTTGCTTTTATTATTACCCTACCGCCGCTACTTCTTTACCTACTTTTATTACCTTACCGCCGCCACTACTAGGCTGCTCCATAGGGTGGGGGCCCCATAGGGTTTTCCTTCCTATTCCCTCCATAGGGTCTTAGCCGATAAAGGAGTTTTTTTTTTAAACCTTATAAGAAAGATTTTTTTAAGTCAAATTCCTTATAACGGATAAGGAAACCTTATAAGTTTAAAGTGGGACAGCTAAAAATAATATATGTAAGGCCGCTTAAAATAAAACAAATTTACGAATATTTATTAATTTTACTTAATTATTATATTTATTTATTATATTTATTAATTATATATATTATACTTTACAATTATATTGCATTACATTATAATAAATCAAAATTATTAAACAAAACTTTTAGTCATGATTTCTCGCAATTTCTTAATTAACGCTATTCCTTTGTTTTGAATCGTTACTCGTTTAACGTAAATAGCATATAAGTTCGTTATTAAAAGTGATTAGTAAATCGATTAGTAAATCGATTAGTAAATCGATTAGTAAATCGATTAGTAAATCGATTAGTAAATCGATTAGTAAATCGATTAGTAAATCGATTAGTAAATCGATTAGTAAATCGATTAGTAAATCGATTAGTAAATCGATTAGTAAATACATATATAAGTACTTACTTTTAAACTCTTTTACGAAGAATGCTTTTAAAGCTTCTTATAAACATTTTAAAGCACCGCTTTAAAATCTAAAGTCTTGTTTAAAATAGTAAGTAATCTTTCGAACAAGACGCTAAAAAGGAGTCTTTTTAATAAAAAGCTCGATGCTTTTTTAATATCGTCGGATCTCTTTTAACGTAATAGTTATATAAATTAGTAATTATACTTAAGAATTAATTTATTAATTAATTGAACTTACTTTTTAACTTATAACGACGGCGCTTTCGTTAGCTTAAACCTTTTTTTTCGTAATAAGTATAGACTTCTTAAGATACTTGCTTTTTTTAAATTTTTAACGAAAAGAAGTTTTAATTGCTAAAAGTGATTTGCTAGCTAATAGAACGGAGCGAGCAGCTTTAGCTATCGAGAGTGATTTTTTAACTTTTTTATATTAAAAAAGAAGAATATCATTTTCACTTGAGTTTTCTTTATTATCGCTTTGCTCTTCTTTATTTGTATTATTATAAAGCATCGTCTTTATCGCGGTTTTTGTAGCTATAATTAGGCCCGGGATGGTAAGAGACCTTTTAAAAGCCTTTTGCGCGAAAGCTTTTTTAATGCGATTGCTAATAAAAGCAAAAGAAGGTTTAATAGCTGTAAAAGAATTGTTTCTAACACTTAAATCGTAAAACAGATCTTCGTTTTAAAGCTGAGCTGATATACTCGCTTAGCTCGTCGATTGTTATATTGCTTTTAAAGCAGTTTTAAAACAATTAGCGAACGAAAGAAAAAAGTTTAAAAAGATTAAACTTATTAAAAGCTATTAATACTTATATTAATATTATTAAGAACGATGCTTTTGTTCATTTCGGATTGAATAGTTAAAGTAAATTTAATTGCGTTTGTTAAAGAAAAATTTGATTAATAAATATTTATTAATTATAAGTTAAAAACAATACCGGATCGAAGTTTAAAAGATGATAAGTGCTAGTCTGTATTTGCGCGAGAGTTTGTTAGTATTTAAAAAGCGTTACTTAAAATGATAGAAATTAACAATTATTAATTAATAAAGTAATTAATACTTATTAACTTGACTTTAAGAAATTCGACGAGAAAAAGACGGAGATAAATCGATTTTTTATTATATACTTGCAATACCGCGCGAGGTTTTAAGAATTTTTATAAATGCTTATTAGCTATTTGCAATTGATTTATTAATCAATTTACTAATTAAATATTAACCGAATAGCTATCGAGTTGTAATAGCGCAGCGTTTAGCAAAAGTAAGGTCAAGAATTTCTGTAAATGCTTATTAGCTATTTGCAATTGATTTATTAATCAATTTTTTAATTAAATACTAATCGGATAGCTATCGAGTCATAATAGCGCGGCGCTTAGCAAAAGTAAAGTCTAGCGCATTCGTAGTTAATTAAGCTTTACTAAATTAAAGATAAAGATTTGCGTTAAGCAAAGTAATTGAAAAAGTATTAATAGTACTTCGATTAATTAAATATAAATTCATTTTATTTATTTTATAAATTTAAGTTTTCTTTTTTTACGCTTTCGCCGCGTATTGTATTTGCTTTACTTTCTTATGCTTCGTTTTTATCTGCTTAACCTTTAGCCGCTTGACCTTTAGCCGCTTAACCTTCAGCCGCTTGACCGTTAATCGCTTGATTCTCAAATGCTTTATCAATTAACTTATTTTAGCTTGCGTTATTTTTTTTAGCCGTAGTGCTTAATATATCGATAGAAAAAGGTCGGTCCGAAAGCAAAGGTTCGTTTAATAGAAAAGCTATATAAAAGTATTAATAAAAAAACTTAATCGCGATAATCTAATTTACGATCAATAAATTAATAATTTTAAATTAGAAAAAGACGACCTTTTAAAGCAATAAATAGCGTTATATTTAAAAGCGTAGCAAATAAAAAAGCGATAATTGTAATCGATTATTAAGTAATAATAAAAAGAAATCAGACTTTACTTTGTAAAGTAAAAATTGCGCGAAGCGGCCGCTTTATTTTAGCTGCGGCTGCTTTATCTTAGCTACGGCTGCTTTATCATTTCGTGAATTCATTAGCGGCCGCACTAGAATGTTTTAGAAATAAGATGTACGAGTTCACTTTTAATTTTAATACTTTTATTTTAATACTTTTAATTTTATTTTAAATAATTATTCTTAACGTTTAGCTTCTTTATAATACTATTTAATATAGCCGCTTATCAGCTTGATTCGATAAAAAGTAATATTGCAAATATAGATTAGCTTGATTTAATAAAAAAGATTAAAAAATCTGTAATAAGAATCATTTTTTTATTTATTAATCTATTTATTAATTAAAATCGTTTTTCGTAAAATGCGGCCGATACGACGGTAATCGTGGCGGCAAGCAATCCGGTGTTAAGAAACCTTAATAAGCGCAAAGTAAGTATTTTTTCTACGTAGTATTTTAACTTTTATTAATTTATTAATTTTTCTTAAAAAAAAGGTTAAAAAAAGGCTAATTATCAACCAATCTTTATACGATAAAAGTTAATGCTCGTATAGCAAAGCTAAAATAAGATCTTTAAGCAAATAAACTTCGAAAAGCTAAAGGACGAGATTAAGCGGCCGTTAATCAGCTTTTTATAATTTAAAAACAAACTTTAAAATATTCTTAAGTATTAAAAGCTAAAAAGAAAACTCGATAAGCCGAAATGCTGAAGAATCTTATAAATGAACGATACTTTTTCTTTTCTTTGATTTATTAAGCAATTTATTAATCGATTTTAAAAAGAATCGAAGCATTTACGCGGATAATCTTATTATGCAAGCCGCTTCTTTTATAATTAAATTTAATAAAAAAAAATACTTAAATAGCGATTAAGTTGATAAAAGATTTAATTTAAACGAAAAGGTTTATAAAGAATTTAATTTGCGAAAAAACGAAAAAGAAAATAGTAATATATTTCCCGATAAATACGTCTTAATTATTAATAAAAAAATAAAGAAGGTCACTCGGCAATTAGCACGTTAACACGCATAAGTAAGCTTTTATTTTATTTAAATATTTATATTTTGCTAATAATACAAAGTCACGTTATATAATAACCGTTTAGCAATTTCGTCGCTATTAGCAAAGTGTAGCGCGGTTTTTGTTAATAAAATGCCGAGCTGTTAATTTAAAGAATAGAAAAGCTTTCCTTGAATTGATAGCTTAAGACTTAGCAACCACGGTTTTAAAACGAATTAAATAAGAATTTATTTTATTATGCTTTTAATTAATTAAACTATTATTATAACTTTTAGTCTTTATTCAATCAAGCTTCTTTACGTTTACTTTTCTTTTGATAAAAAGAAATATTAGCGAGCTAAAATTAAAGCAAATAGCGATAAGATTAAATACGAATTACCGAGTCTAGCCGCTTAATAGAATATAAAAAGATTCGAAAAGAATGCTAAATTTAAAAAAGCTGATTACGATCTTATTTTATTTTAACGCGTTATGCAATTGATTTAGAAAAAAGACGAGCTAGCTTCGAAGTTGTTTTACGGCGTTAAAGATAACGATACGGAATTAAAATCATTCTTAAACTCAATGCTTAAGTTTATATAAAATAGAATTCACGATTAATTATAAATTTTTTATTTTACAAAAATACTTTTATTTATTTTATTCATTAATTATATTTATTAATAATACTTATTAATTATATTTACTAATCATATTTACTAATTATATTTATTAATTACATTTATTAATTATTATTAAAATGCTTTTCGCGATCGAAAGATATATTCGTAACCTCGTAAAGTCGTAAAGTATATGCAATTGCAAAAGACTTTATCTGCTTTTTAAAGTTTAAAAGAGCTGACTTTTTTTATATAATTAATAGAAATCAAATGCACTAGCTAACTATTAGGTTTTCTATTTAAGTTGAAGGTCTTTTAAGCTATAATATAATAAGCTAAGCATGTTAAGTGACTAATAAATCACGGTTTACGAATAAACTCTTTCAATTATTATTAGCTAGCTCAAGTCTAATCACATTTATTAATCATATTTACTAATCACATTTATTAATTATATTTACTAATCATATTTACTAATCATATCTATCAATTATATTTACTGATCATATTTACTAATCATATTTATTAATCATATTTATTAATCACATTTACTAATTACATTTACAAATCGTCGGTTTCTTAAAGTTTTAAATCAAAAGAATTGACCGACTTGCTGTATTTAAAATCGATATAAATATATTAATAAATTATTTTGATATTTACATTTATTAATTATATTTATAATTAATTATATATATATTCTATTTAATATAATAACGATTTTAAAACTATTTATATAAACTCATCTATTAATTTATAATAATAAAATTCAAAAGGCTTTCGTACGCTATCGAATTTATTACTTTCTTTTCTTGCGATACTTCTTTTTTGTATATAAAAAGTCTTTTGCTCGCTAACAATACTAATTCTATAATATCGGTCGTTATATTCGTTTTTATTAATCTATTTAATAGATAGCTTAATTTTATAGCCGTTATTTAAAGATCGCTTAACTCGATATTCGTTTATTCTAATTAATTAGCTACGATTACGCTTTTTTTCGTTTAGCATTTCTATTGCACACCGAGCGTTTCGACCGTTCGTTCGTTTAATAAAAAAAATAAAATAAAACTTATTATCTACTTCGATAAAGATCGAGTTTAGTTAGTTTGCAATCTTTAATAAATTAATAACTTGATTAATATATAAATAATAAAACAGCACTTACAAATAAATCAGCAAGCGTCCGTTAAAATATAAATTTCTTTTATCTATTCTTTAGTTATAATAAATATTCGAGCTTGTAAATATAATTATAAGCTAATACAAGAGTAAAGTGTTCTATCGTTTTATATAATAAATTTTTAATTAAATACTTTTATTTTTAATATTTATTAGATTATATTAATTTTATTTACCGTATAATACTAGCCGAAAAGAAAGCTGCAAAGATTATATTTAAATTAAGATTTTTATAAGCACCTTATCCTTATATACTAATTAAACCTTAATAAATTTAAATAAGTACTTGTTATAACGACCTTAAGCGATTATTTAAAGAATTTATAAAAAAGCGAAAAGATTATATAAAGCTTAAGAAGATTATAAAATCATTATTTGAATTTGAAATTAATAATTATCGAAAGTAAAAGTTGAAACAAACTAAATGTTGGATTCTTTTTAAGCGATTAAAAAATATATTCGTAACTTCGTAACGGTCGTTAAAGTACTTGCAATTGCAAAACACTCGGTTATAAAAGTATTAGAATTCTAATTGCTCTTTAAGATTTAAAAGAGCTGATTCTTTTTATATAATTAAAAGGAATCACGCGTACTAGCTAACTAATAAATTTATTAATTAAGTTAAAAGTCTTTCGACTAGTATAATATGCTAAGCGAAGCATGTTAAGTAGCCCGTGAACTCTTTTAAATACTATTAGCTAGCTAAAGTCGATATAGATATACTAATATTAAGGTCTATATATAAGAAAGCTGTTCGTAATAGTCAACTTAAGTAAAAAGAGCTTAAAAGCGTAAAAAAATATAATTCTAATTAAGCTTTAATAAAAAGGAAATAAAAAGAAATGAAAGGAATTTTAAAAAAAAACCGCTACTTAAAACTTAACGTTCGCAAGAATGCTGCTTAAAAAGAATTAAGCGTAAGCAAAACCCTTTTTAAAAATAAACTAACTTAATAATATATATTTAAATTATGAAATGATGTTATACAATATTAAAGTATATAAGACGTTGATATATAATTTCAAATTAATAGTTTAATAGCAAATTCGCTAGAATTTAAATATGTCTTCTTAAGCTATTGATTCGTTTTTATTTTAAATTGCTTCAATTACTTACGAAGATACCGATCCATTTCAAAGTCAAGAGTTCGAAAGCTTTACAATTAGTTTCTTAAGCTTAGTATTATCAGCAATTATTAAATATTTTAATTAATATTATATTTAAAACGTTAAAGAAATTAAGACTTTTAATACTTAATAGTCATAGACTTTATAGTATTTTTAATAACAAAAGGCTAATCAAAATCTTTTGCGAATCGATTAAAATAAAAAGAAAACTTCTTTTATATAGATTAGATTCGTTTAAGCAGCTAAGAAATCAATAAGAAAGCTTGTAATATGTTATAAAAAGTGCGACCGAGCTTTAAAGCATCCGAAGCTAAAGGCTTTTAAAACGAAAGCATTAGCTGATTATTAAAAAACGGACGTTTGCAAACGCGTCGTAAGTAAGCTAAAACAAAAGCTTTAGCAAACTCAATTAAGATTTAAATCTTTTTAACGTAATTTAATACGTTTGTTTTTATTTATAAATTCGGTCAATAAATCTAGTAAATCTGATTAGTAAATTTAATTAGTAAATCTGATTAGTAAATCTGATTAGTAAATCTGATTAGTAAATTTAATTAATAAATCTGATTAATAAATCTGATTAGTAAATTTAATTAATAAATCTGATTAGTAAATCTGATTAGTAAATTTGATTAGTAAATCTGATTAATAAATAATAAAACTAATATTAAATAAATACATCTATTACGAAGAACGCTTTCGCATTAAGACTTAAAATTAGCATTTCGAAAAAGTGTTTTAAATATTATATTATCTACGCGAAGCTCGTTTCGAATAATTAATAACTCGGATTAGAAATCTTTTTACGAATTACAAAACTTATATCTTAAGCTCTTTAGTGCTTCAACTATTAAGCGAGACCTCGACGATAAGATTTTAAAAATTAATCGCTATCTATTAAACAATTTATTAGCTAATTAAAAACTTAGCATTTAATTAAACTATTAGTTAAGTATTAAGCGCTATTCTTTTATGTGTATAATCGGAACTGCAATTACAAAAGATTAGCATATAATTCAGCTTATACTTAAATGTATATATATTAAGTTCAATCATATAAGAAAAGAATTAGTAAGAATTATTTACGAACGCTTTATTAAATTAAGCTTAATAAAAAAGATAATCGCGATTATAACGAATAACGCATCTTCGAATAATATAATAATAAAAGAGTTGCTTAAATGCGTCGAAGATGCGTTTAAGAAAAAGCTTTTTATAAGCTAAAAGATTTTATACGTTCTGTATATAGCTTACGTTTTGCAATTATCTTTTAAAGCGTTGCTTAAACCGCGATTATCGTTAACGAACGAAAGCTTAAAAAAGCATTAAGAAAAAGATTTTAATATAAACGAATTAAAAAGAATAAAAAGACGCGATAAACGAAGGATTGCATATATATTTGCGATTATAAGTTTTTTTTTTTAAAAAAAAAATATTTACTAATTATATTTACTAATTAACGTACTTAAGTTTAAAAGTTTGTCAAGTGTATTACAGCTAGCTAACTTCGAAAATCGCGATTTAATAAAACGATAGAAGTTTTTATCGACGATTTAAAGCATCTTTTAACGAAAAGCTTAAAGCTTACTTTAAATGTTGTTATAAGATAAGATTTTATAATTTATATTTTTAATCGATTTATAACTCTTAAAGATATTATTTAAAAACATTATACAGAGATCGATAAAATAAGTATTTTTAAATTATCTAATACTTAATAAAAGCAAATCTTATAACTAATCGATATCTTTCGACCGTTTCACTTTTTAATTATATACTTAAGTAAAGAGCTTAGTCTTATTATTTAATACGGATTTTTAATATTCGATAAAATATTCGAACGTTCAAATGAAGCACAAGTACGATTAAAGTTTAAATATATAAAGATTTCGAAAGAAAATCGCAATAATTTTAAATAGATCTTGCAATTAAAAGAAAGCGTTATTAATACTATCGAGAAATCAAATAAGTATTATAAGAAAAAATAAAAGCCGCTAAAAGATATTTTTGCTTTCGCGATAATCTTATATTTTATTATTAAATTAAAGACTTTCGATTTAAATTTTTTTTAGCTTTACGAAAGTAAAGATTAGTTTGCAATATATCGAGCGAGATTCGAAAAGCTTTTTAACGAACATTATAAGTTTTTAATATCTATAGCTTAACGTATTAATAATATTAAAGCAATCGATCGTTAACCGATAGCCGCTTTCATTTTAATTATTTAATACGAAATTTTCAACTTGCTCATAACGACCTAATTTTTATTGCATTCGATTCTTAAGATACGGTTTCTTTAAGAATCCGCTAGAACTAAATTAATAGCTCGTTGCGCTCGTCGCATAGCTCGAAAAATAATTCTCGTTACTTTATTTCGGTTTTTCGCGGATAATAATAATATTAATAACGCCGATTATATACGGCTTTAAAACGCTGCATCGCCGTTTAACTTTACTTAATACTTTAAAAAAAGAAAAAGGAACGCTACTATTAATTTACAACCTTTTCCTTTCGTATTAAAACGAAGAGCATCGATTATTAATATAACGACGAAAGCTATCGAAAGCTATTTCGACGATATCGATCGCGCGGCTATTATTAAACGACGAGTCTAATAGCAATATGCTTTCGTTTCGAACTAAATTATAAACGATCAATTCGACTTTGAATCTCGATATTATACGCAAGAGTTTTTTAAAAGTCTTTTTACGTTTATACGTATTTATTTATACGCAATTATTAAAGCAACTACTTTTTTTTTTCTTTTTATCGCTTTTTATAATAGCGAGCAAACGGCTCTTTTTAAGTTTATCTTATAAGCAGATTTCGCGAAGCTTTCGAAGACTTTAAAAAACTTAAAAGCTGCCGCTTAATTAGCAATCGTTAAGCTATCTCGATCTTTTTTCGTTATAAAAATAAAACTTATAAGGACTCGCAAACTTACGAGCTTTTAAGCTATTCGTAAGTCTTTTAACGAACAACTTAAGACACGTTAAAATAAGCGAGTCTTAATTTAAATACTTTCCGCCGTATTCTTAGCTCGTTTCGATAATTACGCCGCTCGTAAAGCTATTGCCGATAAACTAAATAGCGTCGATATAATTATTATCTTTTGTTTTAAAGCTACTCGTATTAATTAAGTATTCATTTTAATTAACTTTAAAGCGAAAGACCTTTTTATTATAAATAAAGCTAAAAAGGTATACTAAAAGGTTTTTAAAGCTACGAAAGCGATTATCTCGATCAAATAGTATACGTACGCTATTTAAAAAGTCTTTATTAAAATCAAAAGCCTTTTCGACGAGATTTTCAAAATAACGGAGCATATCGACGAAAAGATTTTAACTTAAGCTAAAAGAGCTTTAATAAACGTCCGCATCTTTTAATACGAAGCCGACTCGGCGATCGGCTTGACTTGCTAAATAGTCTTTTTTTAAAAAAAAGTTCGCAGCTTTAAGTTGTTTAGCTGCAATAGCTATTTTCGATTAATTAATAAAAAGCAACTTATTAAAAAACACGATCTTAGCTGCTTCGATTAATATAACTC
This sequence comes from Drepanopeziza brunnea f. sp. 'multigermtubi', assembly GCF_022702325.1. Lineage (NCBI taxonomy): Eukaryota > Fungi > Ascomycota > Leotiomycetes > Helotiales > Drepanopezizaceae > Drepanopeziza > Drepanopeziza brunnea. Next base: position 215,381 of record NW_027094080.1, on the reverse strand, counting down.
GGCTAAGTGCATTCGGCACGCACGCTGCTTTTATTATAACGAGCGAAAAAACTAATACGACGAGCTCGACGGTAAAGATTGCATAGCGCTTTTTCGTTATATAAATTGCTACGGCCCGTACGAAGCTAATTATAAAAATTGCTTTGCGGCTCTTAAGCGAGTTAATAATAAAGTGATCACTTTTATTAAAAAACAGCTAAACGCCGTTCGACGATTAAAAGCTTAAGCTTACGCTATTATTATTGCTTTTATAACGGAAAAGAACGAACCGACTTTAGCTTTTTAATTAAAAACTTTTATTATTAATATTAACGCGGCTTCTTTTCGGAAAAAACGCGCTTTTGCGATGCAAAAGCACGAGCGAGCGATCTTTTTTTAAGCCGTCTTTTTATAATCTTCTTTTTAATCTTTTACGCAAGCTATAAGACTTTTGCGCAATACAATTACGCGTAAAAACTTTAACGAAAAAACTTTAATAAATAGCGCTTTCTTTGCCGTAAACGAAAAAGAAGATACGTTAATAGCGATATCGGATTATTACGTAAATAATATTATTAACTTATTTTTTTCGTTTATAAAAGGCTCGAGCATTATTATTAACTAAAATACTTAAAACAATTTTATATATTAAGTACGCTAATACGGTATCGCGGCACTCGCCGCAATCGATAGCCTTTTAAAAAAATCTAAGTCTATTAAGCGAACGTAAGCAAAAAGCAATTATATTATATTACTTTACTTTACTTTTGCTATTCGATAAACATTAACGTTATTTATATTTAAAAGCCGTATACGCACTCGAGTATTAAAATTTAAAACTATTTGTTTTACGATTGCTATGCTTCGATAAAATCGTAAGATAATTAAAACGATGCTTAATACTTCGTTAAACGATTACGAGTAATAACTTACGTGCGCAAAAGCGTAAGTCTTCGCATTTAATAACGCCGTTTTATTCGTAATAAAGATTTTTTATAAGTCGATATAAACGGCTTCGCTACTTTAAACGTTTATTAGCAACTTTTAATAGACTCGATTATAAATTATATTATTTATTTCGTCTTTTTTTTTAAGTGCTTAATTAAAAAAGATTTTAACGTATAACACGATATATTCGAATTAAAAATTAAGCTTAAAAGCCGAGAAAAAGACCTTGCGGCTTAGTTTAATACTAATAAAATAAATTATATTAAACTCTCGAGCGACTTTACTTATAAAGCTAGTTACGTTTTAAACTTGACTTTTTTAAATATCCCGTTTACTTAAACGATAATTCGCTTCGATCTTTATTTAAGCTTAAATTACGAAAGTTAAGTTACGATTATCTTTAGCCGAAAAATCGTTTTTTTAAAGCGCTTTTAATATCGAGTATCAAATTAAGACTTCGAGAAATTCGCTTCGCTTATAGCGTTAAGCGTAAATCAACTTTTCGATTCGTAAACGATATATTTTATTAAAAAACTCGATTAGCTTACGATCGATTTAATTATTACTTTTAATTTTGTTTTAAAAGTTACGAAATAATTTGCTCGAAAAAAGTTAACGGCTATATTATAATAAACGGTAAACTGCTAAATAGCGTATAAAAAACACTTAGCAGCGCGCTTTATAATATACGACGGAAAACCGATTTAAAAAACGCAAAACTAGCTCGTTATAATTAAAAAAGCTAAAAAAGCTTATTAGATTTACGTAATCGACGAAGTGAAATCGGATTAAGACTTGTATAAAGTTATAAGCTAGCATAAGCTTACTTTAAATTTAAAATTGCTTTTTTTAATAGTTAACGACGAAGCTATTAAAAACATTAAAAAGAAAGCGGACGCGCTACGAAAAAGCATTTTTAAACGGTTTAGCGCCGCCGACGACTTCGATTACGACTTACTCGCTAGCTAAAAAAGCATTAGCCGGCTTTTTTAAAATACTACGGTATTATTAAAAAAAGTAAAATCTTACGTAATCGAAGTAATAAGCATTTTATTTGAAACGGATAAGATTATCGTAAAATTATTTAAAGCATATTAATAATACGTTTATTACTTTTTTTATAGGTTTTTTAATAAGTACTTAGCTTTTTATTATTTTTCGGATACGTAAAAGCTCGCTAAAGTCTCGATAATCTTTAAAGTAAAAAAAAAAGATAAAACTTTTATTTGTTTTTAATAATCGATTGCTTTACTTTCGTATATTTTTAAAAGATTAAAGCGCATCGTTGCGACAAGAATTGCGTAAATTGCTTTTATTAACGACGTCTTTAATTTATAATACGTAAAAGCCTTTTTACGGCGCTTTATATTAAACTTCGCTTCGTGCTTAATATACGATATCGAATTCGCATTTGCAATTAAATATTAAATTATTATAATTATTATAAACGTTTAAAAAGCTTTCGATGCAATTTTGATTTATCGCTTTTTTAAACGTATAACGAAATAAAGCTAGCCGTACTTATTGCTTAAGCTAATAAAATCTTTTCTTTTAAATTATAAAATCAAAGTTCGATTAAAAAAAAAATCATAAATACTTACGACGTAAAGTACGGCATTCCGCAAAGATCTTCGTTATCACTGATGCTTTATATGCTTTACTTAACCGAGCTACTTAATTAAAACCGGATATTACGCTTCGAGTACGTTAACGATATTTATTTATATCGCGTTAATCGCATTTTCGATCGAAACATCGCTATGTTTTAAAACGATATTAATTTTATTATTAAATAAAATAATACTTATAAAATCGCTTTCGCTATAAAAAAGATCAAGATAATATACTTTTTTCGTAAGAAAAGTACGTATGCTTTTCTTTTCGTAATCGATATTATAATTATTTCGTATATTATTACGAGTCCGAAAAACGAAAATATATTTGCGATACGATAATTTAAAGTTTAGTTTAATCGTAAATTAAAGTTTCGCTAATACGTTTAAAAACGAGCGGCTAAAGTTAAAAAAGTCGTTTAATATATCCGCAATCTCGCTAAGACAATTTACGGTTTATTTATAGCTTTATTACGCAAAGCAATTATTATTTACGTGCTGCTTTCGATATTTTACGATACGAAAGCGTAATACGTAAAGCGCTATCGCTTAATTTGCAAATTTAAAAAATTAAAAGTTATTAGCGCTCGAGTCGGAAAAATAATTAACTTTATTAATAAAACGATAATCTTTATAGCGCGCGAAGTACTTTTAGTTTAAAAAACGATACTAACGGCAACGCTTTTTTAAGATGCCGAGCTTTTTTTCGGCGCTATAGCTTTAAAAGAAATTAAAATTAAGTTTATAATAAAACTGAAAACGATAAACGATAAGCACTTATTAATCAACCGGATACTTTTGCGGATCCGATAACGCGGTCGCGGCGCGAAAACTATTAAAATCTTCGAAACTAAGATTTAAAAATTAAAAACTTTTTTTTTAAACGTTTTTCGTTTTTACTTCGTCTTTTCGCATTTTATATCGAAAAATAAACGAAATTTAGCGGACGGCAAAACGAAAAAAAAAGCTGCTATCGCATTCGAAGCATAATAGCAATAGCTTTTATTAAAAGATATTACGATCTTTTCGAACGAATTAAAATAATATAATTAAAGCAATCGATTAATAAGCTACGAGTACGTAATTTATTAAAAACGATAAAAAATAAGTTACGAGTATAGCTTTATTAACGATTGCTTTTACATCTTTAACGCAAAAGCGATAAAAGCATAAAAAAGCTTCGAACGAATAATACACGCTTATTTAATAGCGAAACGGATTTAGCTTTATATCGATAGCATATTAATCATTTAATATCTTTACGGAAATGCTTTTTTATTATCGTAATAAGCGTTTTTAAACGTTTAAAAAGTAATAAAGACTCGAGACGTGCGAATACGATAGTCTTCGAAGCATATAAGTATTAAAAAAAACGAACGAGCGGATAAGCTTGCAAACTTAAAAGCAAAGAAATCGGATTAAAATATTAATTTAATATCGCAACTTACGATTAACGGCATCCGTATATTCTTTTACGATATATAAGATAAAATACGAAAAGCGTAATAAAGCGCAAGCTCTTTTAAGCTTTTACGCTCGTATCGAAAATAAAGCTTTTTATACTTAATCAAGCCTTTTCCGAAGCTAAAACTTTTATAATATATCTTTCACCGATTACTTGCGATTAAAACTACGTACGAAAACTTTATTTAATATTATATTAAGTTTTAATACTACGACGTTAATTTAAAGTATACTTGCGGCAAATACAAATCTTTTTTGCATTTAGCTTTTTGCCGATTTACGCAACGACGCTTTTTCTTTTAGCTTTATAAAACTCGATCGCGGACCTTTTCGAGCACGATCTCGAAAGCTTACGACTTTTTTAAAAGTCTTTTTAATAACTCGGCCGATTTTTAAGCTTTCTTAACTATTACGAAGTTTTATTTTAAGTATTACATTCGATAAAAGTATTATTTTAGTTAACTAATATTACTTTAGTAAAGAAAACGAAATACGCTCCGCTTTATTTAAGTTATAAAAGCTCGTTAAATCAACCGCGTCACGAGACTAAGACTTTAAGATAACGTAATGCGCTTTCGAAAGAATTCTTTTTAGCATTAGTGTATTATATTAAGTTTTCTTTTAAAGTTTAAGCATTTGTATTTACTTTTTTTTTTTTTTTGTATTCGGCTAATCCCGGTCCGGCCTTGATTCTTATCGTTACGCGACGTAAATAGCTCGCTTTTAGCTAGTTACAACAGTTTATACTTGCTTGACTCTTTTTTTTATAATTTTCTTTTAATAAAAGGTTTCTTTTTATATAATCTATCTTATTTGTAAAGGAAAAGCGCATACGATAGTAACTCTTGCTACAGCACTTTAAATTGCTTTTTAAGGCCTTTTTGTATATAACTCTTTAGCTTAGCACGTCGCCGTACCTTATAAAAGGTCCCAGGGCGGCAAGCTTCTCCTGCTACCCGCCCGACGTAAATAAATATAACAACAACAACAACAACAACCGATAGCCGCTTTATTATTCCGCGGTAAATTAATATTAAGTTCTTCTTTATAAGCTTTTTTTAAAGATATAAATTATAAGTCGTCGGAAGTGTATGATTATCTTTCAGCTCGTAAGTTTGAAATTTCAATTTAAAACTTTAATTTTATTAATTTTTATTAATTAAGTTTAGCGGTCGACGGACGAAAGATTTTGACTTCTTAACGAAACCTTACGCTTCGATACTTTAATCTAGCTCGAATAGCTAGAGATTTTTTATACATCTTTTTAATTAGTATTTACGTAAAAAAAGTATTTAATATTATAAAAGATATTTGCAATTATCGTCGCGGTAATTTATCGCTATCAACAATCGCAAAAGAAATAATTGCTTTATATTTTAAGATATGTAATACTCGTTTAAATAAAGCTCGGCATTTATTCGAATCGATTTTAATAAATTATAATGATTTAAATAAAGATTAGCTTAAAAAAGAGTTCGAGTAAAAAGTACAAAAGTTTTAAGAATAGCAAAATCGTTAATTTTAAAGCTTATCTTGTTTTAAATATATCTTCGCTTGCGATAATCTTACGATCGATTAAAACTTTCGAATAATAAGTTTTAAGCAACGAAAAGTTAAGTTGATGATATTAAAAGCTGAAGTGCGAGAATCATATAAGTTTAAATAATATTGATTTTATAAATATTTATTTACTATATTTAATAAAAGAGAACTTAAATAAGTTTTAAGATATTAATAAAAATTTTTCGTTTAAAATGCGACAGCTACGTTACGGAAAGTTTTTAAATTACGAAAGGCATTTAAAAAGTAAGTTAATTTACTTACGATATTTTTACTTTTTATTAATTTATTAATCGATTTACTAATTGATTTACTTATTATTATATAAAATTATCTAAAGCGCATTCTTCCGCTTCTTAAAGTAAAGTCGTAGCAAATCGATTATATTCTTTATAAAGAAAACTAAGCAAAGTAAATCAATCGAAAGTAGCTACGGATTTACCTTTCGATAAGCAAACTTAAGATAATATAAATTAAAACGTTTTTAATAATATAAAAAACGAAAACGATTTAGAAAATTCAAATTCGAACGGTACGAACGAATCGATTAGCTTTAAACGCTATATAAACTATAAAAATAAAATGCAACGAAGTACGATATTATATAACATACGCTTTTATTTAAATATAAATTCTAATTTAAATATTAACGATAGCAAATTTATACGATCAAAACGATTCGAATAATATTTCTTAACAAAATTAATTTAACGTAAAAGAAAGATTAAGCTTTTAGCAAAGTAATAAAAGAATAATAAATAGAAAGAAAGCTAATAAAATACCGGACTCGGCTTCGCTATCTTATAGAACTTTAAATGCCGCTTAAACTTCGAAACTTAGTATTTCGAAACTTAAAACTCTTTTAATCGTTGTTTAAAGTTAAAGTAAATTAATTATTATATATAAGTTTAACGACTTTAAATCTAATACTTTTATAAGCGAACGAATTATAAATCTATTATCAATTTTAAAGCGCAAACGAATAAAAGAAAAAAAAGATAATAAAGCGAGATCGGTACAAGATAAAAAGAAAAAAGCTTTTTTTAAAATCAAGCGTTTAATTGCAAAAAGTATCGCTCTTGCTAAGTTTTGCAAATAGAACTTTAAATGCCGCTTAAACTTCGAAACTTAGTATTTCGAAACTTAAAACTCTTTTAATCGTTGTTTAAAGTTAAAGTAAATTAATTATTATATATAAGTTTAACGACTTTAAATCTAATACTTTTATAAGCGAACGAATTATAAATCTATTATCAATTTTAAAGCGCAAACGAATAAAAGAAAAAAAAGATAATAAAGCGAGATCGGTACAAGATAAAAAGAAAAAAGCTTTTTTTAAAATCAAGCGTTTAATTGCAAAAAGTATCGCTCTTGCTAAGTTTTGCAATTAGCGACTTTGATTTTGTTTATTGAATTGCTTTTTTTATATTATTAAGTTTTTGTATTTACTTGTTTACAATTGATTGCAATAATCAATTGAATTCTTTTTTATCGATATCTTTAGTTTTTTTATTATTATTAATATATCTATATCGACTTTAGCTAGCTAGCTAAGAATACCGATAATAATAATTAAAAGAAGAGTTCACCCGTGAACTATAGTTTACGGGTCAGTTAATATGCTTCGCTTAAAATGTTATATTGATCAAAAGACTTTTAACTTGATTATAAAACCTTTTAGTTAGCTAGTACACGTAATTCTTTTAATCATAAGTATTACTTTTACTAAACTTTAAAAGAGCTGATTCTTTTTATAACTATTAAGTTTTTTAATAAAGTTAAGTTATTCGTAAAGCTATATAGCTCGTGAACTATAGTTTACAAGTAAATTACGTATAACAGCTTTACGTACGCTACGTAAAGTAGCGACGTGCGTTACGTGTAATAGCTTTAAGTACGTTAAGTGTAGCAGCTTTACGTAAGTTACGTATAGCAGCTTTACATAAGTTACGTGTAGCAGCCTTAAGTACGTTAGGTATAACAGCTTTACGTAAGTTACGTATAGCAGCCTTACGTAAGTTACGTGTAACAGCCTTAAGTACGTTAAGTATAACAACCTTACGTAGGTTACGTATAGCAGCCTTACGTAAGTTACGTGTAGCAGTTTTAAGTACGTTAAGTGTAGCAGCTTTACGTAAGTTACGTATAGCAGCCTTACGTAAGTTACGTATGGCAGCCTTAAGTACGTTAAGTGTGGCAGCCTTACGTAAGTTACGTATAGCAGCCTTAAGTAAGTTAAGTGTAGCAGCCTTACGTAAGTTACGTATAGCAGCTTTGCGTAAGTTACGTGTAGCAGCCTTACGTAAGTTACGTATAGCAGCTTCAAGTACGTTAAGTATAGCAGCCTTACGTAAGTTACGTATAGCGCACCGATATATATAATAAAATACGTACAGCAAAGCACGTACTATAGCCGAGCTAAGCACGTGTAGCAAAAAGACGTGCAGCAAGCAAGAATTCTTTCCGTACAGCATTTATTTATCAGATTTACTAATCAAATTTACTAATCAAATTTACTAATCAAATTTACTAATTAGATTTATTAATCAGATTTATTAATCAGATTACGTATAATAAAGCACGTGCTATAGCTAAGCTAAGTACGTATAGTAAAAAGACGTGCACTAAGCAAGGTTTCTTTCCGTATAACATTTATTAATCAGATTTACTAATCAGATTTACTAATTAGATTTACTAATCAGATTACGTACGGTAAAGCACGTGCTATAGCCGAGCTAAGCACGTATAACAAAAGGACGTGCACTAAGCAAAGTTTCTTTTCGTGCAGTATTTATTAATCAGATTTACTAATCAGATTTATTAATTAAATTTACTAAGCGAAGCGTTCTTTCTTTATTCCGCGTCGAGTTCGTGTTTTAAATATTATAATTCACTTTTGTTAAATCAAAGCATTGCATCGATTATTATTAAGCAACGCGTTATTTTCTTTGTTCCGCGTCGAGTTCGTGTTTTAAATATTATAATTCACTTTTATTGAATCGAAGCGTTGCAACGATTATTATTAAGCGACGCGTTATTTTCTTTATTCCGCGTCGAGTTCGTGTTTTAAATATTATAATTCACTTTTATTAAATCGAAGCATTGCATCGATTATTATTAAGCGACGCGTTATTTTCTTTGTTTTGCGTCGATTTATTATTTTAAATATTATAATTTACTTTTAATAAATCGAAGCAATGCTTCGATTACGATTAAGTTACACTTTTATTTTTATATAAATACTCGCTCTTTTTCTCTTTCTTTTTCTTTTTTTCATTATTATTATAATTATATTCTATTCAACTTTTTAACTTTAACACTCAACTTCTTAACCTTAACACTTAACTTCTTAACCTTAATACTTAACTTTTTAACCTTAATACTTAACTTCTTAATTAACTTCAACACTCAACTACAACTATATTTAACTGAAGTAATTATTTTACTTTTTTAATTCTTTGCTTTTTGATTCTTTGCTTCAAGCTAATTATTTTCTTTATTTAATAATGTCGATTCCTTTTTTTTATAACGTTATAATCGAGGTCAACCTTTTTAGCATCGATAGCAACCGGTTAATTAACGAGATACTTAATCGCTATAAAGATTTCGTAATCGTTTATATTAATAGTAACGTTATTAATTCAATGTTTACTTGCTATAACGGAGAAGATATCGCTTTGTTTCTAAGATTAATCGGCCTCGATTACGAATAGAAAGGTCGCAAAAGTTTTGTCGACGAGTTCGGCATCAAGCATTACGGTGCTAATAAAGTTAATAATAACATTTATATATTATGATTATTAATTGATTTTTTATTTAAATTAAGAGCGCTCAAGTCCTTTGTCTTTTCGACCACTTTATCTCTTTTCTTAACTAAATTAAAAAGCAATTCACTTATAAAGATTTTAAAGTTTAATTGATCTTAAATAATCTTATTCTTAAGCTTTTCGATAGCGATTATGCCGAAGCTAAAAGCATCTTAAAAAAGCTATTATTGTTATACCTTTTCACTATCGATAGCACTTTAGCATACAAACGCTTTACTTTTAAGTTTTCGGATAAGAATGAGTTTAAGTAAAGCAATAAGTGCTAAAAGCTAAGAGAGCTACTTAAGTCAAACGAGATTCATCTGAATTATGCTTATAAGCAAGAACTTGAGCTAAAAGCGAAGACCGAGTTAAACGTATTTTACGTAATTGCAAGAAGACGAGTCTTTATCAACTCTTTGTAACTAGTAGACTTAAGCTAAAGAACGGGTCTTTACTAACCTTTAGGCCTTTATAACTAATAAATTTAACTAATACATTAAGTCTTTAATTAATAAATGTGATTAGTAAATGTAATTAGTAAATGTGATTAGTAAATGTGATTAATAAATATAATTAGTAAATGTGATTAGTAAATGTGATTAATAAATGTAATTAATAAACCTGATTAATAATTATGCATATGCATATTTTTATGTATATAAACCCTATACAATAACCTTACGCCTTATAAGGTTTCCTTATGAGGAGGGCAGAATTTTGTACCCCCCGTAGGTTCTCCCGTAGGGAGGACTCAAAACTCCGTGGGGCCCCATGGGGCCCCATGGAGCAGCCTAGCCACTACCTTACCGCCGCTACTACTTTATTACCGCTATTACTTTACCGTCGCTATTACTTTACCGCCGCTACTTTTTTACCCACCTTTATTACTTCACCGCCGCTATTACTTCATTGCCGCTATTATTTCATTTACTTTTATTACTTTACCGCCGCTATTATTTTACCGCCGCACTTTTATATTATCTTTTGAATTTAAAGGATCTTTTAATAAGGCTTTTTCTTGCTGTCTAAGCTTGCAAACAACTTCATTTTCTAACGTTTTAAACCTCTTTTATTTATTTCGAACTGCTTTTGTTTCGATAGCTCGAAAAATAATAAGTAAGATATTAAATCGCCGCTTTCGAAGCAATACTACGGCCGGCCGATTTCACTCGATTAAACGAAGCAATAATACTTATTACAACTTTATTAAACGTCTTCGAAACGAGCAACGAGATATAAATAATTAAATACTTTCGAAGCTTATTATAAGTGTTAAAGATCAGCTTGACAACTTTAATTACGTTAAAGTAAAAGCGCAAGTAAAAGGTTTAAATAAAAAAAAAGCGGATACGCAACGTATTATCTTTTAATACTTCAAAATGAAAAATAAATTCGTCGTATCGATTTAAAGCATAACGGACAAAGCTATTGCTTGTAAAATTGTTAAGAAATCTACGAACTTTATTATTATTGCTTTTTACGTTAAGTCTAGCGAAGAGATCTTTGCTTTTATTCGCATTCGCAGCGAATCTTTTTATTTACTTTTTATTAAAACGCTTTTACTACTTTCTTTTATTAACTTTACGGAAGCAGCGGCCGGAAAAGTCGATTTAACTTTAATAAAAGCTAAGCTTTAAGCTAAAAATTTAATTAAAAAGAGCGGACTTAATTAAACTTTATCTTCGAGTAAAGCTTCGTTATCGTTAGCTTTTATATACTTAGAAAAACTCGACTTTCGAATCTTCGTTACAATTACAAACGAATCTAAGCGCAATCGATTTTAATATCTTTATATTTTACGTAAAGCGCTAATCGACTCTTTTCGTGATTTTACGATAGACTTTATTATCGAAATACACGCGACTTAAACCGGATAATTACTTTTAATTAAAGACTTATAAATACGTAATACTTTTATTAGTTAAAAAAGAAAAGAAACGGTTAAACGTATTTTATTCGCGATTAAAGTCGAAATATTATAGCTGCAATATAATTGCGCGGTTTGTTATATTTTTCATTTTATATACGTTTTTAATAAGAACGGCGAGCTAGAATTAATATTAATTAAAGACTTCGTTTTCGATAAAGTAGTTGCACAAACGAAACAAACGCTAATCGAAATTAAAATCGGCGATAAAAGCGTCGATTTTAAAGCTTTTAACGTTACCGTGACTTTAGTCGTTTTCTTTTTAAAAGAAGTAAAGCCTTTCCGCTTTTTTAATATCAAAGACACGGCTAAATTAATTAAAAAGAAATATAAGATTACGAAACCCGATTTAAAATGCTAAAGCTATTGCAACTTTATTAAGTGTATTCGATACTTCCGCTATAGCAAATATAGCTAAAAAATCGATTAGCACGACGGCTTAGCTTATAACGATTGCATAGCGCCGGCGAAGTACGCGAATTGCTATAATCTTTTCGAAGCCGAGCATTAAAACTGCTTTGCTATTTCGTATAAAAAAAACGACAAATTAATACGGCGTATAAAGAAAGAGCTCGCGGCTATTCGACGAGTTGATATTAAAAATTATAAAAAAAAGCAGGCACGTAATAACACTTTATGCTTTACTTTCGCAGCTCTTATAAGCAGCGTTATTACTATTATTATTACTAGCAGCAGCACTTTTAATATAAATACTTTAGTATATTTATTACGTTAAACATAAAGCTCGGAAGCAATTGATATTATAAACATCGATACGGCGAAAGCTCTTATAACGCGCAAGCGCGTCGCAAAACAAAAAGTAACGGAACACGAACGTATAATTTCGATTTTTATTTTTACTTTTAATAGTCGCTTCAAAGCTTAAAAAAGTTATAAAGTAATCAAATAGAAACTTAAAGTCAAGCTTAAGATCTTACTTTTAGCGGACGCGGACGCGGACTTAAAAAACGAATTTACTTTTTAAATTATTTAATAAATAATATATTAATACGAACCGGCTATAATTATACGACACGGTTTAAGCTCTATACATACGTCGAATAAGCTAATATAAAACGCTTTATACTTAATTATTAAATTATATTCTTTTTAACGCATAAGCATAAGATAGATATAATATGCGTATAAAAACCAATCACTTACTTTAATACAAAGACATAAATATACTTTGCTTTTAACGTTTATTCTTTAATAGACTTATAAAAAACTTTAAAGACAACTTTAAAAACGAAAGACCTCGAGTCTTTATATACATTCGTAACAGAGTTAGACTTTATATAAAGCAGCGACGACCGGTTTAAAGTAAAGACATACTTCAAATCGACGTTAATAAATATATTATCTTTAACGCTTATAAACAACCGATTATTAATAAAGTTATCGATTACGTTTTACACTTCACTTTTAATTATAAGTGCTTAATAAAAAAAGACTTTAATATGCAATACGAAATATTTAAATTAAAAGTTTAAACCGCTTATCGAAGAAAAGACTTTACGGATTAGTTTATAACGAGCGGTATAAACTTTATTAGCGTATTAAAAGAACTTATACATTAGCTCGGCTACGTTTTAAATTTTACTTTCTTAAATATACCGCACGCTATTATAATAATACGAAAAGATTTGCATAATATTTTAAACTACTAAACTTTAATTATCACGATCTCGAGACGAAAGCGCGTGCCGATAAATTAATTTTATAAGAAAATAATAAATAAAAACATAAACAAATTTAAAGACTTTATACGTAACGGCATAAACATTCTTTTTAACTTTTCGAGTTTTTACGACTCCGTTTAAAATAAAAAAAAAGCTTTAGCTTTCGTAAAGATCTTTAAAAATGAAATTAAAGCCGTCGGTATACTTTATCGAAATATAAGCAAAACAGCTTTTTAATAGACTTCGAAAATTAAACGAGCTTATTACGAATATATCGAAGCGCGTTAGAACTTTATCGATCGTGTTTTAATAAACGAGACTAAGCACTTTCGCAACGCTATACGCAAGGCTAAGAAAGACTATTAAATGCAAGTATTAAACGGAGTTGCAAACGATAAAAACTTATATAAAGTAGTCGGCTAGCATAAGCTGATTATTAACTTTAAATCTTTCTTTCTTATATATTGTGGTGGAGTTGGGGCTTTGTATTTGTTTTGTCCATGTATATAGTACTGATGCTAAGCACCTTTGTCACGTAGGTGCGCGGCATGCTCTAGCCTTGCTAGGCACGTAGTTAGGTCACGTAGTTAGGTCACGTGCAAGCTCTTATATAGACGAGTAGTTGGTTCCTCTTTAAACTAGCATCACATTAACACGCAATATAATACACGTACTTATAGCATACATTCGAATGTCCTTCGATCGTCTTCTTTTTTTTCTTTTATTCACTTACGATTCTACTATAACTATATTCATATATATCTTTTGATTTGACGTTGAGTATATATCGGAGCTCTTCCTTTTTATATATATTTAATAACTTACGTAAAGAATCGAATTAAAGGTTAGTCTTTATACTTTTTTTAAACTTGCTTTTTTTGCGAAAAGCTATATATTTAGAGTTTACGTTATACGCTAAGCTATTAATTATATGCTTTTGCGATGCTCTTTCGAAGAGTATTCGATATACGCTAAGCTAATAGTTAAATGCTTTTGCATATAAGCTTCGAAATTATAGCTTTAAAAGCGATCTTCTTTCGATTTATATCCGTCGAGCATACTATTCGATATACTCGATAAGTATTACTTAAAAAGTCGTTACTTTAATTCGGGGATCGAGCTAGCTAAAGTTCAATTCGATATTTATAAAGTTTTATTTACTTAAGTTATTTTGCACGGCGATACGCTCGAAGTACTATTCGTTTAATATACTTTACTTTCTTCGATTTAATATCGATTTTAATACGAGTTTGCTGCTCTTCTTTTTTTAAAAAAGTAAGTAGTAATTAAGTATCGAAAATACTACGCTAAGCTTAAAAGATTGAAAATTCAACACTTACTTCGTAACGAAGATTACGCATAAAAATCTCGAATTACTTTCGATTATCTTTCGCTTTAATAAATAAAAGATACGACGAGCGGAAATAAATGTTATGCAATTCGAAACCGTTTCGGTATCGTATTATATTAAAAGCAAGCTATATGCTTGCACAGAAGCTCGGCTATTACTCGATTTCGTTTTTAATTCGATATATTTAATCTCGGCAATTATTCTTTCGCTTATTCGGATCTTACGTTTAAGAATTAAACGTATCATTAATATCATTTATTATATCGATTTAATTTCGATTATCTAGCTTGAAGCGATCGGCACTCGACTTTTTAATAAATCACTTTCGACGCATCGAGATCTTATATCTTTATAACATTTCTTTATATATTTAATATTTATTACAAATTATACTTATTTTATTTTTATTATTTATTCACATTTACCTTTATATTATTTATATTATTCTCGTTCTTTTTTCGCATCCGTTTCGAAATACTTTTACACTTTAATCGATATCTATCTACTTAACTTAACGGCTTTACGTTAGAACTCTCGGAAATCAAAAAGAGCTATGACTTCTTCGATTTAAAAGGACTTCGGACTTAGCGAAAATGCTACTCGTAAGCTAATCGAAGACAAAGTGAAAAGGATTCAAGCTTTTTTACTTTTCGTAAATGCTTCGAATTACGTAAATATTCGTAGACTTCTTTTTAGACTTAAAGCTTTTAAAATGCTTGCTTTCGATAAAGCTAATATTACGGATTATATTCGTTAGCTCGAACGAGCGTTTAAAGATTACGGTATCGTTATCGATTCGAAGAAAAAACAATGCTTTGCTAAGTATAATATCTTTAGCTTTTTCGGTTATAATATACGTTGCAATATCGAGAGCTTCGGCGGCTTTTCGGACTCGAAAGTGACTTAAGACGACTTTAAATCGATAGTCAAAGAAGAGTACAAAGCTTTCGACTTAACTAAGTAAAAAAATAGTATTAGCTTTTTAAACGACTTAAGCAATAAGTAAATAACAAAAGAAAGAGCTTTTAAAGCAAAGCTTTTATAATTCACCCGCTAGTTCAACTTTACGAGCTTTACTTGCTTCGTTAATAAAGATATTACCGATAAGCAATTAAAGTAAAAGCTCTTCGATTACTTATTATTATCGATATAAAATCGGACTTAAAAGAACGTTAAACTTAAAAAGAATCACTTACAAACGTATAATATAGTATATATTATAGTTAGCGACTTAATTAAGCAAAAACAGATCACTGCGGAACGGATTAAAAAATACAGCTACGCCGAGATCTTTAAAGCTTTTTTTCGTTATAACTTTTATTAAAACGAAAACTCTCGTTTTTAAATACCGTTTATCATTCTCGAGAGCAAGCGAAACTTATACGTTTTGCTCTTTTATAATACTTACTTCGATAATACTTATACTCTTCTTTCTTACCGCGTAAGCACTATCGTTGCGAGTTCGATTACTTCGTTTATCGATCTTGACTTAAAGATCGAAGCTCTTACGAAACAGCTAGCGAAAGTTAATATTTACTTAAGACTTACCGACAGCTTCGCTTTCGTACCGAAAAAGGCTTATATAAACTTATTAAAAGCTGCTTAATATAAAAAGACTTAAAAGATCGCTTTGCATTAAGTTTACGAGATCAATACGGCCGACATTTATTCGAACCGAGGCTACGCTATATCGAAAAGGAAACGGTCTTTAAACGATTTTAATTGTATTTTCTATTAATATTAGCAAACTTCTGACTTATTTAACTATTAATAAAAGCTTTATAAATACCAGAATCAATACTACTTATTTATGCTTTAATACGGACTAGCTTTTCATTTTAATAAAGCGGACTTAATGTATATAAGATCGTATTGAAAAGAAATACTATCGATCTCGTTTCAGTTTCGAAACGATACTTTTAAGTACGAGCAAGTTTTAAAAAAAGTTCGTAAAATAATAAATGATCTTAATCTTAAGCGTCGTTATAAAGCTTTAAAAGCATAACAAAAATTTATTAAAAAAGCTATACGAGAACGCGTTAAAACGCTTATTCGAATAGCTAACAGCGGCAATGCGAAAGCTTTTCGTATTAACGACTTTAATACTTCGGATATAATTCGTTAACGATGTATTATATCGGCGGATTTATATGCTCGCGTATTTAATATAAAAGCTATTATTATACTAATAAAGACTCGAACACGCAACGCAGCTTTTTAAGTTACGCTATACTCGTTAAAAGACGCTTTTTCGATAAAAGCAAAAGTCTAATCTACTTATAATTAGCTTAAAGTTACTTTCGCTAAGCTAATAGAAATAAATAAACTCGAGCTCGCTTACACCGCGATTCTTAACCGAAACGCTTTACGATTAAAAGACTTACGGAATCTGCTCGTCACACTATCAAAAGCTTTTAAAGCTGCATTTAAGCTTAAAGCCAAGCTTTTTAAGATTATTAAATTATACGAAAAGCTTAGCAAAGTGATCTCTTCTTTAAAAATAAACTATAAAGCGACTCGTATTAAGCTCTTAAAAAAGCGCGATTTGCTAAAGAACTTAACTTTTAATAAAACTATTGCGTTCTTCGCTGCTCTTTTTACTTTTAAACGATCTTCTTTCGAAAATATAATCGATAAAATAATTTAGCAAACTTTTATTAGCGAGAACGCTATTAATTGCTTTTAAATTACGGTTAGCGTTACGAAAGCTTCGAAAGATTGCTTAATTATAAATAGCAAGCTTATATCGAAAGCGACGAATGATCCGATAAAAAACGGACTTGCTTTAAAGCTTTAAAGACTTATTCAAAAAGAAAGTAATATCTTTTTATTTAATAACGATTTATTTTGCAAAATAACGAGTCGCTTTATCGATAAAACGCTTTATCGTAAAAATTTACTTCTTTTTTTTTCTTTTATTACTTCGACTTACGGCCGAATTATCGGAAAAGCAAACTTTATACAAGTCTTTGCTCGGCTAAAACGGATCTTATATCGAGATGCTATTACTTAACGGTCTTAGCTTAAACGCTTATTCGAATTCTTTTAAATAATTAAGCTTTAATTGCAAAAGAACATCCGTAATAGCTAGATTAAGCATCGCCGACGCAATACGCTTTTCGCGCTCGAATCTCTTTCGATTTAAAAACGGTTCTGCTTTATTCTTATTATTAGCTTTATTCCGACTCTTTTTATAGTTATATTCTACGGTGTTTTTTAGTTTTAACATCTCTTTTTCGACTAGTTTACTCGTAAAGATCGACGTACTTTGCGAATCGTAAACGAGAATAATACGAAACCTTTTTCAACGGAAATCGGCCTTGCTTCGACGTTCAGCTAGCTATTTTTTAAATACTTTTATTATCATTCGCTAACTCTTAAGGTTATCGTTAATATACTCGGATAGTCTTTTATTATTAATGCGCGAGCTATACTCGATATAAGTGCGGAAGTTAGCGTTATTATTTACGACGCCGCGATTAAATTCGAAGTCTTTATAACTTACGATTAAAAGATAAGCTTTCGAATAATCATCGGTTTATTATCGCGTTTTATCGAATACGCTAATAATATATCTATTAATATTAAAAGTGCTACGATTCGTACTCGATTTTACGTTATAGATTCGCTAAGGTTTCGATTTATACTCGGTTACTTTTTTATACGCAAAATAAAAATCGGTTTTCGATACCTTTCGGATTATAAAAGTAGCTTTGTTATTATTATAATTATTAATCCGTCTACGAGCTAAGTTACTTAAGCTAAAGTAAGCGATAAGACGAATTAATACGACGAAGCCGTCGATCGCTTAAAAGAATAAAGTATAAACTTTATCTATTACGATAAATCTTCGAATAGTAGCGGTAGCGACTCGGAAAACTAATAATCGGCTTCGTTAAAAACGTTAAAGTCGATATATTAAAAGCTTTTTGCTTTTCGCTTAGTTTCGAAAGCGAAACGTTATAGCATCGAAGAAAAAACGATTTTATTACTTAAAAGCAGTTTATCGATGTTTTTGCTTTTACGGAATGCGATTTATACGATCTTTTAATAACTTATTAAATAGATGCCGTTAGCATCGATAACTTTATAACTTGCTATTATGATTATATCGATTATTAAAATTCGACACTTTATCGAACTTAAAAAAAGATCTCTTCGGACTTAGCTAAAGTATTCGATATATATAAGATTAAAAATAAAAAGATTAAGCTAATTAACGAAGCAAATAGCGTAAAAGCAGTACTAAATAGCAAAGTTAATTAATACGAGCTATCGAAAATTAAAGATACGCTATAAAAGCAAATAAAAAAATACAAGCAATACTTTTTTCCGCGCATTGCCGATATACCGAAAGGCTTTCGAATTATACTCGAACGCATAGCGAACTTAAATATCAATAATACATTACGGCTTAAAAAAAAAGATTTGTTTAAAAAGATAATGCTAAGCAAAGAAAAATTAATCGCATTCGCTTAGCAAAAGTACGATAAGTTTTACGACGACGTATTACTACCGATTAAGCTTAAAACTATCTTATATACGGCTTAGCAAGCTTTTAATTACTCGTGTCCGAAAGCTTTATAGCTTATTATTATTAAAATGCTTTAAGACAAGCTAAATAAAAGAGTTTTAAAGTATTGCGAAAGACCGTATCGGAATCAATGGTTTTTAATAGCTAAAAAACAGCCGGGCTAGTATCGACTTATCAACTTAGCAACTCTACTTAATACAGTTATACGGAAAAACGCTAATCTACTTTTAATTGTAGATAAGTTTGCTAAAAAGTTTTTTAGTTGTTAAATAGCTAGCTTAATCGACTTTTATTCGAGCTATGATTAGCAAACATTTTATTAGTCGAATAAAGACTTTACCGCTTTCTTTATATCGTTAAATCTTTTCCGATGCATTACTTTTTTGTAAAATGTTATAAACTTGATAGCTTAATTCGTCCGAACAATTAATCTTATTTTAAAGCTTTTGCAACTTAAAGTCTTTATGCTATTTATCGACGATATTAAAGTAAAAAGATTATAAACGGACTATTCCGACGAAAAAGCATTTTCGAGTATACGCCGATTTGTACTCGAATATATTTAAAACATCGATAAGACTTTAAAACGGATTAAGCGCGTTAATATTATAATTAAAAAAAAATTATAGTTTTGCTAAGATAAAATAAATGTAATAAGATTTGTATACAATTCGAAAAGTCGAAAACTTGTTACGGATAAAGTTATTAAGATTAATAATTAAAAAACCTTCGAAAACGTTATTAAGATTAAAAGATTTTTAAGCTTTTGCTTTTACTTTCGCATTTAAGTCAAAAGATTCGTATATATTATTAACTTTTTTTATAATTTTATAAAAAAAGATATAGATTAGCAATAGACCGAAGCGCATTCGAAAGCTATGCGAATGCTATAAGACATTTTAACGACGGCTCCGATTTTAATTAAGATCGATTACGAAGATTAAAATAAAGAAATAATAATAAGAACGGACGTTAGTTTAAAAAGATAAAAAAGATATATCGATTAACGCGAGACTACTTTTAATAAAATGCAACCGGCTCGATACGAGTTCGAAGCTTAAACGAAAGCAAAACGGAATTACGATGCTATTAAACGAAAATGCTGCGGAGTACTTAAAGTCTTTAAAAAACTTAAGTTATAAATTATTAAAGTGCACTTTATCTTCGAAATTAACGCGAAAGTGCTCGTTATTTAGCTTCGACGAAAAGCTATTGATATACTTTTAGTTTTAATTATACGCTAGCTAGCTTAGATCAATCTTTTCGACTTTAAAGTCCGATATGTTTTTAATAAAGATCACACCGTTGCTAATGTATTATCGAAACAGCTATAACACTTTAATAATTTAAGCGAAAAAGATGAAAATAAATTCGATAATAGCTTATTAGCCGACTTAAGATTTATTAAAGTTCGAGATAGCTTTAAAGAACTTTCGACGGACTTTTTAATAGATATTCGTTAATTTATTTTTAAAGATATGTTTTAACGCTCGAAAGAAGCGGAGAATGTAAACTTAAACGAGTTTAACGACGATTACGATTACGAAAGTCTTTTAAACTTAATCGAATATTCTTTAAAATCAATTCGAATAGCTACTTTTTTAACGATTTTACGAAGACTTAAAGACTTAAATAAAGCGGAATGCTGTAAATTCAAAAGGAAAGCTATTAAGTATAAAGTAAACGATAAGAAGCTTTAAAGATTCTCGACGAAAAGTCTTTTTTTCCGATTAATAATCGATAAACTTTTAATTAAGACGGATATTATTACGGCTTATTATAATAAAAGTAGTTATAAAAGCCGTAAATCAACTTACTATCGTATTTCTTAGCGCTAGTTTTAAAATAAATGCTATATAAACGTCAAACGATTCGTTAAGACTTGTAAAAAATACTAGCATCGAGCAATTAATAAGTTCGAAGAGCTATTACATTTTACTCGATCTAATAGCTTAATAAAACGCTAAGCTATCGATATTACTTATTTACTTATACGCAATAGCAAAAGCTATTTAATTATTACTAAAGATAATATAAATAGATAAGTCGAAGCAAAAGCGATTCGGACCCGAGACTCGCTTTTTATAATTAAGTTTATTTAAGAAGATATCATTTGCCGTTATAAGATTTTCTTTTAGCTAACAATCGATAAAAGTTCGGAGTTTAAAAAAAAAGTAATCGACTTATTTAATAATTAAAAAATCAATCGAGTCGTAATCTTAGCATACTACTTTTAAGCGAATAGAATAATAGAACGCGGCTACGAACTAATTAAAGACGCATTAAGTAAGCTTAAAAGCATCGATTAAATTGCGCAATTGCTAGCCGTTTTATTCGCCGACCGCACTTCAATATATACTCTTATCAGATTCACTTTTTTTTATATAATATACGATAAAGAAGCAATGCTTTCGATTAAGACTCGAATCCGGTTTTAAGCTACGTTATTTTAAAAGCTAATAATCAATCGTGCTAAGCTTATCAAGTTAAAAGCACGTTAGTTTCGGATGCAAGACGAAAATGCTACGGAAGCTATACTTAAGAAAACCCGCTGCTGTTAAAAAAGAAAAAATGCTTTTAATAATAAGAAGAACTTCCGAATCAGACTTTTAAAAGTAAATGACTTAGTTTTTAAGCACGACTTAATACGTAAAGTAGATATATCTAACGTTAAAAAGCTAGATTTTCGATAGCTTAACTTTTATTAAATTTCGTCGGTAAATATAAAAAGATACTACAAGTTAAAAGAGTTAAGAGAAGACAAAGCTTTGCTAGATAAAACATTTGCCGGCAGTCGATTAAAAAAGTTTTACGTGCGATACACTTTCGAAGCGTTATTACTTCGCTTTAAACTTTATATAAAAAGATCTTTAAAATAGCCTCTATTAAATAAAGTGGCCGAGTCCGGCTTTTAAATTAAGCGCTTAAATAGATTTGTTATTCGATTACTTAGCTTTACGGAAAAGCAACGGAGCTAATACGCAAAAGTCTTTATAAGCAATGATAAAAAAGCAATAAAAAGTAATTAAGTCATAAAAGCATAATTATACGTAAAAGAAAGACGAGTTTAAATTTGATTTTTTGATTTTTTCTTTATTTAAGTTTAGTTTTTTTTGTTTTCTTTCTTTTTATACTTTTTTTATTTCTTTCTTTGTATTAAAAAGCCTTACGTTATTATACTTATATGCTCTTGATCTATTATATACGAGCATATTATATATATAAAGCGGACCTTACTCGGAAGCTAATTAAAAAAAGCATACGAAAAATCTATTGTATTAACTACTTAGCAAACTATTAACACGCGATAAAAACCTTTCCGACTTTACAACTTAAGGTTAAGTAGAATAGTACGAGAGCTTTTCGCAATACTTTAAGCATTGCTTTTACTTTTCGAAGTCTTATCGATATTGTTACGACTCGAACTTTTCGTAAAACTACGAGTATTATTATAACTAAAACCTCGCGAAAAAGAACTACCGGTATTATTGCGATTAAAAGCTTAGCGAGCACTTCGGCGGAGCTTCTTTACTTAAAAAGATGCTAGCGATTCAAAAGATAAAAATGAAAGAGACGAAGACTTTTCGGCAATTTATTATAATCAAATCGAAAAAGAATTATAAAAAGTTCGTAATATACACTTACGCGGTTAAAGAAGTTACTTAATAAAGTATTGTTTCGATCTATTATAGTTAAAATCTAACGCAGCAAGTCTAGCGAAGCTAGATCGGCGGTAATAACGGCGGCAAGTAAGCGTAACATTAAGACAAGACTTAAGCTAGCTAAAAGACTTTTAGCATTAGCGGCGGTAAAAGAAGCAGCGGCGATACGGGCTCGAAGAAAAAAAGAAGCATTATTAATACGAAAAGCAAAAGCACGACGAGTCTTTATAAAAAAATTATTTGCAATTATACTTTTACGAAAAACGTCGTCGGCCGTTTTAGTTTTATTATTTATAACCGTTATCGCATCTATTAAGATTATGCTAGCACTAACGACTTTTACGAAGAGCTATCGAATCGGAGTCAAAACGAGTGTGAAACGGAAAGTAAAATAATTTACAAGAATGCAAGTTGACTTAATAACACGGCAACGCTTGCATTTAATAAATTTGTCGGCGAAAAAGATACACCGACTCGTAGTATTATCGATAGTTTTGCTTACGTAACTTACGCACCGAAAGCAAATCAACAATATAATAGTAAAGTATAAAGTTAATAAGTAATGATATTAAAAAGAAAATAAAAAAGTATAAAGTTAATATAAAAAAAAAGTATTATTTATAACAAGACCTTGAGTATATATTACCGCTTTTGTTTTCTTTATTACGTTACCGCTTTAAACTTCGCGCTATTATCGATTCGGCAATGCGTTACTACTTAACCGCTTAAACCGGCGCACGCTTATCTTAATAATAATACTAACGCTCGAGTTGATATTATTCTTATAGTTAAATAAAAGAGCTATAAAAAATATAAAAAAGAGTTGGACTCGAAAGATTATTTTACGTTCTCGTTGCTATTCTTATTTTCTTTATTATATCACATACGCTTTATATTAACACCGATCCGGCGATGCATTATTAAGTAGTACTTTAAAACCGTATTGCGACTATGCGATTCGGCTACATGCTCGTCTTGCAAACTTAACCTTATTACTTTAATAAAAAGTGACTCGAAAGCGAGTCTGATTCGAAAGAAAGACGTATATAATAGAGTTAAAGCTTTGTATTTGTTTTATCTATGTATATAATACTAATGTTAAGCACTTTTGTCACGTAAGTACGCGGTATGCTTTAGCCTTGCTAAGCACGTGGTTAAGTCACGTAGTTAAGTCACGTGTAAGCTTTTATATAAACGAGTAGTTAGTTCCTCTTTAAACCAGCATCACATCAATACGCAATACAATACACGTACTTATAGCATACATTCGAGTGTCCTTCGATCGTCCTCCTTCTCTTCTTTTATTCACTTACGATTCTACTATAGCTATATTCATATATATCTCTTGATTTAACGTTGAGTATATATCGGAGCTCTTCCCCTCTACAATATAAGAAAGCTATCGTGTAAGATATTAAAGAAAAAGCAGACTTATTACGACGGATTATACTCGGCTATTTTAACGCCGAAGACGACTTTTCGAAAGAACTTTAATACGACGATACAAAGCACTTGCCGTAAGACTTAGCCGTCACTTTCGAAAAAGTAGAACGAAGCATTATAAAAGTAACTAGCACTTTATTAAGTACGGACCGGATTATTATTAGAGTTTTGAAAAAGGTTTAATAGTATATTCGATATTATATTTACGCTTTACTTAACGCTTGCTTTAAATATAGCTTCTTTTTAACTTATTAAAAATTAATAAAAGTAGTTATAATGCTTAAAGTAAATAAAAAAGACAAGACTTCGGTGCGCTCGTAACGCTTTATAACTTTTTTTTTATATGTGTTTAAAAGCTTAAAGCGCATTATCGTTAAGCGAATTGCTTAGACTTTTTTGACTTTAAGCATTTTAAGCTTTTAATACGGTAAAGCTTTACTTAAGCGATCTATTATAAATTTTATAGCTTGCTTTACTTACGATATCGAAGCAGCTTTTTTAATAAATAAGATTATTACGATAATAATATTAAACGTTTAAAAGGCTTTCGACGCTTTGCTTAAGCGCTAGCTTTTTAAGCGTATAAATAAGTAAAGCTGACCTTTTTTCTTTTTAAAGCTTATTTATTCTTTTTTTAACGACCGATAAATTTAAGTACGTTTCGAAAGTGCCGTTACGGACCGCTACGACGTAGAATGCGGTATACTTTAAAGATCGCTTTTATCGCTCGTTTTATATATATTATACTTCGCGAAACTCTTTAATTAAAACATAACATTACGATTCGAATACACTAATAATATTTGTATTTATAAAGCGTTATATTTTTTTATATTTAATATCATTTTCTTTGCTACGGATATTTAAAGCATCTTAGCTTATAAAGCAAAAAACTAAATCTTCTTTGTTTTAAAAAAGATGGAAATGATTTACTTTTTTTATAAAAACGAAAACTTTGCTTTAAATATAATTATTTTATAATTAAATAAAACAAATATCATTTTAAGCTCGTAAGCGTAGATTTCGACGATAAAAGCTATATTAAAGCTACTTTAGCTTAAAGTATAATTCGATCGAAAAATAACTTTTAAACGCTATTTATTCGAAAGAGCTAAGAAAGCCCGACGAATAGCATTTTATATTAAAATCTTTGCTCGCACGACGGACGGTCTTTTCGCTTACGCGCTACGCAAAGAAGTTATTACTTGCGTATTGCCGTCGATCTTATATAGCACTAAAGCTTAATACGAAAGACGAACAAAGCTTTTACGATACTTAATTAAAGACAACTTAAATAAAAAAGTTAGCGCGAGCTTAAAAAAGTATATCGATACGATTAATAAGATTATTACTTACGCAACGAAAAAAGTCTTCTTTACTTAGCGCACGGCTTCAATTATTATTCTTTTAAAAGACGCTAAACTTTTTCCGAAGAAGTAGCACTCGAAGAGATTAAAATACGTTAAGTATTACGACTACGAATAATTGACGAAGCTTACTCGATAATAAAGCGCATTCTTTTTTTTATAAGTATTAAAAGTTTTGCTACCGGCTTTCGATAGCGGATTAAAATAAAACTTTAAAAACTAAAGGTTATGCTTCTTTCTTGCTTACGATTAAAACTAGCTTACTTTTACTTTTTAATTAAGTGCCGTACGGACTTTACTTAAAGCGTTAAAAAAAAGCAAGCCGCTAAGATTTTAAAAAGTAATAAGCATAACTTACCGATCGAAATATTATTTTTTTCTTAAACGGCTTAAAGCAATATAAAAACGAGCATAAATACGTCGAGTACGGATATACTATTTATTAAAAACAAAAGAAGATTATTATAAGCAAAAGAGCTATTAACTTGAACTTATCGCACGTCTTTAACGCAAAAGTAATAAAAGCTTAAAAAGCGCTCGAGCACGTTATTCGGCTTTTATTAAACTTTATTTATTACCGTATATAATTGTATATAAATAGCACGTCCGTGATTTAGTATATACGAAGCACAGCTTCGGCTACTTTTTAATAAGCGTTATTACGCATTTAAAAAGTAATAAAATAATTAAAAGTCAGCGTTAAATAAACTTCGAGATATACCGGTATTATTAATAACGAAATAGCAGATCGGCTCGTCGACGAAAAAGCAAAGCTTAAGCTTGCTTTAAGCTTTATTTCCGAGCTTACGGCGTCCGGGATTAAGTTTATTATTAAGACTTTAATCGATTAAGCTCGAGATAAATAATAAAGTGCGAGCAAAGCGAAGCTTTTTATTTAATATCGCGATTAAGATCTCGAATACGCAAGTAAAGCTCTGCTAAAACTACACTTGCTTAAGCACGTTTTGCATAAACTATTCGCTTTACGCACTTAATACGGCGACTTTGCGTAGTACTATTAAAAATATCGTTATAAAAACGCGAAAACTATTTGCTTTTGCCGAAAAGACAAGTCTTCGATACATATTGCTTTTTGTAAAAGATCGTAACGCTCTTTTAATCGATAGCTTAAAAAAACTCGATTATTTACTCCGCTTTTTACTTCGCGAAAAGCGACTGCTTATATACGCTTTGTTAAAGCCTCGCTAATTGACTTTTATAGCTTCTTAAAAGTCACGGAGTTTTATTTTAAAATCTGCCTTCGGTATTAATAGCGAGCCGATCTTATATATCGAAACATTACTACGAAGGCTTACACTCATTTGCTTTTAGTCTATCTTTAGCAACTCTTTTCTTTTTCTTTTTTCTTTCTTTTTATTAAACGAGCTTAAGTGC
The DNA here is from genome assembly GCF_022702325.1 of Drepanopeziza brunnea f. sp. 'multigermtubi'. Taxonomy (NCBI): domain Eukaryota; kingdom Fungi; phylum Ascomycota; class Leotiomycetes; order Helotiales; family Drepanopezizaceae; genus Drepanopeziza; species Drepanopeziza brunnea. The sequence continues at coordinate 188,647 of NW_027094080.1, read as the reverse complement.
TCCGTCATAAACTTAGCTATCCGCGTAGCTTACTTCGGCAAACGACACTAACTTCGGTTTTTTATAAAAACCCGCTTGTATGCTTGCTTAATATATTCTTTATATACCGTTTTAATAAAAGGAAACACCGCTATACTTATACTATTCTTTCGAGATCTGCTTTTACGTTATATGCGTCTTGTGCTCTTATGTATATAAGGACTAGCTACACGTTTGTATACTCTTAAGAAGGTTACAGGACTCGCTGTAGAAAGCGACCCGTGGACGTTAAACGAATACTACTACTACTACTACCTTACCGCCGCTACTATTTGCTGGAAGCGATACTAGAAGCAAGGCAATACCAGTGGCAGCGCTGGCGGCGATATTGGTAGCGATACTGGAGGCAGCGCTGGTAGCGATATATTGAACGGTATCACGGGAAGAAGATAAGTAGAAAGATTCTTAATTCTTGTCTGATGAACTTAAAGAGTAGCCCTTTACTTATACATTTAAAAAGGTCTTAACACGTAATAAGTCTATTATCTGATTATATCCGACACTTTTACTTAAGACTTACTTAAATGAAAAAGACTTTTACTAAAGTTCATAAATAAAGTTCTTATTAAAAGTAGATTTGAAAAGAAAACAAAAAGGACATAAAAGTATTTTACAAAGAAGAACAGCAAAGGCCGAAAAACTTAACCACAAAAGAAAAAACTAAAAAACTAATTTAATTGCTCGCTTGTTTTTTAAGAAAAGAAAATCATCTTAATCTTTAGTTCTCGTCTTTTTACTTAACTGCACTTAAAAGAGCTCTTTAAGTAAGCTATCTTCTTCCTTTGCTAACTGATCCGAAAGGTAATTAGTAGCATTATTAGCTGATAAAAAAAAGTGCTGCGTAATACTTATCGAATTTTCAGCGTTGTTTTTTATTCGAAAAATAAAAGATTTGCGCGATAAAGCTTAAGAAGATCGAGTCTTGATTTTCGACAAAGATTCTTAACGTAAAATTAAAGCAGCTTTTATTTATATTTTCCGTTTTAAGTTAAACCAATTGATTTTCTTTGCTTTTTTTTATTTAAGCTCGTTTTCTAATAATAGCTAGTTTTTTTAATTCTTATTGCTTAACGTATCACGTAGCTAAGTAACGGTGTAATTTACGTATCAATTGTTTAGATTACCGTTAATTAAGCCGGAAATCTAAAGATCTTTTTTATTAAAGCCTTTTTATTATTAAGATATATTTTAATGAATTCTCTTTGTAAAAAGAAAAGCGCGGACTTATAAACTTCGTTAAAATCGGTATTAAAGTAATTGTAATTATAAATCGCGAAATTAAACTTCTTGCCGTTTTTCTATTGCTAAGCTGCTTAAGCGTAGTCGTTCGGCTATAAGCCTTCCTCTTTCGGCTAATTATTAACCTATCTTTCTATTTTTATAATAAATCAACTAAAACGAAAAGTAGCCGGTTTATTTTTACGTTTCGTAAGCAGTTTAACGAATTAAAAAAAAGTATAGTGTAAACACCCTGCTTGATGGGGTACTTGCCATGGCTACTAGGGCCATACTAGACGGACCTATCTTTTATAAAAGGGCATATATTTCTTAGCTAGAACAATCAACGAGCTTTTTACTTATCTTTTTTAGCACTTCTTTTGTGAGACTATAAGGTCTAGCTTTAAAGCTAAGCTTTTATACGGCACATCTTTTTAGGTGCTTTTATATTTAGTGACTTACGCAAAGACTTAAACTTTTAGTCTTTGTTTTTATATAGCTTATTATAATCGCTTGATTCGCAGTCAAGTTGACTTTCGTTTATTATTTAGCACTTTATACTCGACAATTACAACTTTAAAATAATTAAAACTTTATTTCCGATAGGTTCGGATATCGAAACGCCGCAATAGCCGAAGTGCAATATTTCGGTCCTTTAGTAAAAACTCTCTTTTATTATTAATAAGAAAGAATTTTCACTTATTAGTGAAAATACTTTTTTATACCTTAGCTTTCGTCTTGAATTAAAGCAATTGATATAATCCGGAGTTATTAGCGAAGCTAATTAATTGATTTTTAGGTTTTTTATAGTTTTAATTTTGACTATTAGTTTATTTTTGCAAAGGGTTTACTTTTTTTAATTTCGGATCGAGAATACTTTGCGAAAATCGCTTATTTTTTTCGTAAACTCGGTTCACGAGTTAAAATTAAACAATTCAAAAACCTTTTATTAACTCGATTATTTTTAGTATATATATATGTTTGATCTTTAGAATACCGAAAACCTTCTTAAGATTCTTAATATCGAAGTCGGCGTTGAGTTATCGTTATTTCTTTTTTCGTTAGAATCTTTTGAATTTATTAAATCTTTTAGTCGTATTTTTATAAGCTTTAGATTATTTTTATTTTATTTTAACTTTTAACCGGAACTTTTACTTTTATCGGAAACACTTGCTTCGGAAATGCTTTTTAAAATCAATACCGGTTTTAAGACTTATATTATTCTTTTTCCTTTTGCTCTTCTATTAAGCCTTGCGCTAGTTATAATCGACTTTATTATCTTTTACGCTTTTATAATTATTCGTATGCTATTGCTAAGTGCTTTAAGAGCTTTTTGCTTTAGTAGTGCTAATATTATCGACTTTATTAAAAAGCACGAAAAGATTTGTAATAACTTTAATATTTTTAAAGACGATCGGTTTATTAAGTTACTTTATTATTGCGATAACTTTCGTAAAGAAGTTATTAAAAGCTTACTCGAATAAAAAGTTAAGAAAGATTAAGCTGCTTTCGTTAAAGCTTTAAGAGCCGAGTTTCGTAAGAACGATACTTAATAGATTAAAGACTCGATCGCTTTTTTACGGGAATTTGCTATGCAAAAACGGAATGTTAATAACTTGAAAAACTATTATCGCACTTTTTTTCGAGTCTTTAAAAAGCTTATTTTAATGCACTTTTTAAGCAAGACCGAATAAGGCCGCTTGTTTTTTTTTCGAATTGCTTGTCGGAATTCGAAACAAAACGATTAAGTATTATAAAGTCGACGAACTCGATTTAAATTTATATGCCGCTTTCGACGACTTCGTTGTATTCGCTTTTAAAACCGATTAAAATGCTAAGACTATCGAAGCTATAAATCGAGAAAAGTCTTTTTTAATTAACTTTATTAAAGATATTCGGACTTTAATTAAAAAGCATATCGAGTTAGCTAGCGTATTTAAGTCTATTAAAAAAGCTTTAATAGTAGTGCCGTTTATTTATAAATTACGGTTTACGAATGAAAAAAAAGAAATTAATAAAATAGGTTTTATAGTTAAGAAGTTTTTTAAGTTGCAGATCGGTGCGATTTATAATCGAATTGATTACTTTAAAAATTAAATCGCTAATTTAACTTTTCGACGCTTTATTTAGTCTTAGCTTTAAGTTCGATTCGAAGATTACGACGAAGCTATTATTAAGTATACCGCTTAAGATGCTTAAAGTAAGGTCAGCTTTAAAAATAGAGTTTATATTATTGCTATCGGCTACGGATTATAAAGACGAAGAAAAAGAAAAGATAAAAGATATAAGAATTAAATGCAAGACTATAGTTTTTACGAGAACTTCGAAGATATAATTTAAGCTCTTTATTAATATCGAAATGAATATAAAGCTTTTAAAAACATAGTTAATAAAAGATATATTTATATTAATGATTACGGACGCTTTTGCTTAAGATTTAAAAGGATCAATGCTTTTATTATCTAGAAAAAGCAAAGAAAGATTTGGTTTAGATTTATCGTATTAAACGTTCGTAAAACGGAATACGATAATATCTTAAAGAATCGATTTATTAGCGGACTTAAGACTTATAGATACTTGCTTTCTTATTAATAATTAATTTAATAGTTAGCTTAGTATCAGCTCGATTAAAATGCTTAGCAATTAACTAATTAATTAAAAAAGCTTATTATTATCTTTAAAAGATTAATCGATATTAAAAATATTAATATTATAAGATAGATCAATACGCTTAATTATTTATCTAGCATAAAAGTCGCTTCGGTCGAAATTAACGCCGCCGTAAAAGATAAAGCTAAGAAGCCTTTTTCGCTTTCGAAAGGATTTAAGCTTATTAAGATTAAAAAAAATATCTGATAATAAAGAAAAAAGAATTACGGCATTCTTAAGGCTCGTGCTTTTTAAGAATCGAGTATTGCTATAAAGATAGACTTAAAAGATAGGTTGTTCGATAATGTAATTAAAAAAAAGTCTTTTGAATTAGCTAAAGCCGACGAAGCTATAAAAGATATAAAAAAAGAAGTTGAGATTATTTAGCGAGTGCTAAAAAAAAAGAAAAAGAAGATTTATAAACGAAAGAAGTTCATTGACTTTTACGTTATTATTAAAGCTTAAAAAAAAGCAATAGCGGCGATTATGAAATCGAGAATCGAAGTTTAAATTAAAGATTTGTTCGAATTTAACTTTCGCTTCGATAAGCTATTAAGCTATTATATTTTAATAGTTCTTGATGCTAAAGAAAACGTAAAGGTCTTTTAAAGTAAGCTTATTCTTATGAACGCTTTAATTGTTAGACGTTTAAGTCGGAATAAAAAAAGCAAATTAAACTTTTTAACGACGCAAATTCGCAAATAACTTATCGCTCGCAATTGCTTTAAAGTAGCGATAAAGACTTTAAAAGTTTTTATTAATATCGACGGTATAATTAAAAGCAGATCTTTTTTTAATAATAGATCTAAAGTTAACGTAATAAATAAAGAAGTAGCTAAGATAATTAAATTATTTATTATAACGGATCGAGCTTTAATTTATATAATCGTGTTTAAAAACTTTTATAACTTCGATAAATAAATAAACGACGTCGAAGTTATTATCGGCGGAATTATTAATTACGCCGATTTCTTTATTATTAATAATAGCAATTACGAAGTTATCTTAAGCATGCTTTTTTTTTTAGAATCTTAATTTTCTTTTTTTTATTTCGATAATAATACGATGAAAGCTTTTTTTTAAAACTACGATCGATTTATTTAAAGATAAATTATTATTATAAAAGATAAGTCGGATTTAATCGAAGACTCGAGAAACTAATAGCTAATATGCAAGCTAAAATAAATGCTAAGTTAAAAGGAAGCTTAAAAGGAAATTCCGCTCGTAAATTATAGTTTACGAGTAAGTTAATATAAAAATAATAAAATTATAAAAAAACAATTCAACTTAATATTAAGCAAAGCTTATTAAAATCAAAAATATTAAAAATATTTATAATTAAACTCGATAAATCGGAAAATTTTATATTTATTATCGATAACGATAAAGACCTTTTAAAAAAGAATATAATAAAGGTTAATACGATATATAAAAAGAAAGTGGAAAAAGTTAAACCGATAGATTTAAGAGTGTCGGATAAAAAGATACTTAGAAAGATCGACGATTGGTTTAAGCAAAATAAGAAAGCGAGACCTTTTAAACTTAAAAGACTTTTTTCGAAATACTTTATTAATAAGTTTTTAAACTTAAAAGTTAAATTAAGATTAACGAAAAAGCGATTCGAAGCACTTACGATTAGCTTTCAAATCACTTTAAAAAAGAAAAAGATGCTTTACTAATGCTTTTTAAATCGAGAAAAAGCGATAGCTTAAGATTTTATTTATTTTAGCTAAGTTCGAAAAGAAGTTATATTATTTTAAAAAATTAAAACGGTGCTTTACGAAGCTTAGCAAAAGAAAACGTTTACGGTATCGAAGGCTTTGTAAAAAATAGTTATTATTATATTAAAAAAGCGATTAAAGTAAAAGGTTTTCGAATTATGCTAAGGCTTTTATTAAAACAAATAGTTTATTATAATAAAGAAAAAAAAGAGAAAATACAAGTTGATTACTGCTGTAATTAAAATAAATCGTATTACGGTTAAAGACGTTAATATTACTTCGAACGTAAATCAGTTTTCGAACGAATTTGCTAGCTTTACGATAGTTATACTTTTAGATTTCTTTTTTAAATACGATCAATTCTTTTTCGACGTTAAATCTAAAGATATAATAGCTATTTAAACGCTTATCGGACTGCTTTAAATGATTCGGATACTTATAAAAGCTATTAATTCGATCGCTTAATTCGTTAAAGTCATTTATAAAATCTTTATAAATTGCATTTATAACGTTTGCTTGCTTTATATAAATGACGTAAGAATTAAAAGATCGCGATCTTTTTATAATTACGAAAAAGTTTTGCTTAAGATATAACGATTCGTTTTAAAACATATTTAAAATATCGATAAAGTGCTCGTAAAGTTTAAAAAAGCTAAGACGATCGTCGAAACGAAATCTTAATATTATATGCTCGGCTTTAATATCGTTAAATTCGTTACGAATAGCGAAAGACGCTACTTTTAAACCGCTAAAATTAAAAAGATATTAAAATAAATTAAATGCGAAGATGTATTAAAAGCTCAAGCTTTTATTAAGATCGTAGTTTATTATAAAATCTAGATTAAAAACTTCTTTACGATTGCTGCTTTAATCTACGCGATTATAAAAAAGAAAGTCGAATTCGAATAATTAAAACTTTAATAAAAAGCGATAAGGCTATTTAAAAAAGCTTTGATCTTTGCTTCCGCTTTTATTAAGATCGATTATAATAAAAAAGAAAAGAAAATCTACTTAATAATAAACGCTAGTCTTAAAAGATAAAAAGCAGTATTATAATAAAAGGACTTCGATAAGAAGCGACATTTTATTAAGTTCGAAAATGGTTTTTAAAACTTTATTAAAAGTAAGTACGACGCAATTAAGCGAGAATGCCGCGGTGCTTTAAAAGCTATGATAAAGATAAAAAGCGAATTATACGAAGTTCATTTTATTTTAAAAATCGACGTTAAAGTATTAGTTGATTAACTTAACGGATTAGCGAGCGATTTGCTTAAAGCTTTCGTTACGAATTAGATTGCGTAAATAAGATTAATAGACTTTAAAGTTAAGCATATCTTTAAGATTAAAAATACGATAGCGGACGGTCTTTTTAAAAAAGAAAAAGAGTATTTTTTAAATATTAAAGAAAAAGAAGAAAAAGATATTAAGGATTAAGTTATTAACGAGCTAAGCATTGTTTTAGTATTTTCGATTAAACGATTCGTGAATTATAGTTTACGAGTTAAAAAAAGAGTTTTAAAGTGCGATTACTCGCTCGAGTTTAAGCTTATTATTCAATTCTTTATTACTTTTAAACGCTTTCTTTTAATTAAGACTTACGACTTTTAAAAGTTTAAAAATAAAGCACTTAATTATTTAGTTAAAGATAGTTACTTTTATAAGCGAGTAGATAATTTTTATTCGATTAAGTTAATTATCGACGAAACTTAAAGACGTCATACTGCTATTTTCGACGCTTATCGAGAATCCGGATATAAAAAAGCTAAATCAACTTATTATCGTACGTTAAAACTCTTCTTTTAAAATAAATGCTACGAAGATTATAAAGCTTTCGTTTAAAGTTATAAGCTTTATTAAAAACGCAAAGTTAAACGAATAGAAAACCTTTTATACTCGACTTAGCTTATTTAAATATAATTAAAAGTTAGCTTAAACGTATTACGAGTACTTACTACTGATAAAAAGATGACTTGCTTCGTATTAGCTAAAGAAAATCTATTTAGATAATTAAAAAAGCGACTATTTCGATTAGCTAACGTCGAATCTATTGCTAAGTTTTTTTAAAAAGATATCGTTTGCCGCTACGGATTATTCGAAAGACTGATTATCGATAAAAGACTCGAAAACAAAGCAGTTGCTAAAGCTTTCGCTATTAAGTACGGGATTAAAAGGGTTTAAATCTTAAGCTATAATTTAAAAGCTAATAAAATAATTGAGAAAAGATATAAAGATATTTTAGATAGCTTATTAAAAATTATAAACGAAAGATTTAAAAATTAAGTTCGTAAATTTAATAAGATGCTTTTTGCGGTCCGGACATCGATATACGTATTTATTAAAATTACTTTTTTCTTTTTAAATTACGAACGAAAAGCTAAGCTACTTTTGGAATTATAATAGCTAATTTAAAAGTTATTATTATAGCAAAAGGTTCGATCTCGCGCTGATTTGCTTGTTATAAGGTTTAAATAATTAGAACTTCGAAACGAAAATATCGACGAAATCATTTTAAAAAAGAAACGCTATCGATTTGCCGTTAAAACTATTTAAGAACGAATTAAAGTCTTAAAGTCGGAACTTATTAAAAAAAAAGATTTAATATTCTTTTACGACGTTAAACGAAGCATCGATATGTTCGCAAATATTAAGCTAAATTATAAATAGCTAAGACTTTATATCGTTTTTAAAGCTTACGATAAAAGATATTATAAACTTTAAGAAACTGATAAGATTAAGCTTAAAAGCACTTTTGCAGCTAACCGTTTTAAACGATTTTACCGCCGCGATTAAACTTTTTTTTTTTAACGACGACGAAAAAAAAAAAAAAAAAGATTCGGGTTTTTCGAATAACTCGGACTTTAATAAATACGAGCTTTTCGATAACGGCAAAAGTAAATCACTTAACTTAAAAGTGATCTTTAAACTTAAGTTTATTAACTTTTAAATCATTCTTTTAATACTTTCGAAGGAATAAAAACTAGCTTATAAAACTGTTTCTTAGTTTGTTCTTTTACTTTATTTTCTTACTTTTTTATCTTTTTTTTGTTTTATACTTATTTTATAAAAGGACGTGCTTTTAATAATCATTCTTTTTGTTTTAATAAGAAAAAGTATTTCTTACGTTTGTTTTCTTACTTTTAGACTTGCTTTTCATTATATTCTTTGTTTTTTCTTTGTTCTTCTCACTTTATTAGCTATTTATTTGTCTTATATAGATTGTTTTTATTATTTGATTATTTTTTATTTGTTTTAAGCTTATACGGCTATTTTTTATTTCTTAATCGAGATTGTTCTTTTGTTTTAAGCGTGCTTAACTACGTGTATTTAAAAGTGAATTGCTATTAAAAAAAGTAAGTCTTTTTTATAAATGTATTTATATAAGAAAGCTTTCTTTTTTTTCTTTTTAACATTTTCTTTTTTTATATAATAACAATTACAATAATATTACTTTTACTTTTTTTTTACAATTATATAATATTACGCTAATACTAACGACTTTAATTATTACTTAATTAATTATTATTATTATCAGCTTTATTCCGCTATTTTATATTTGATTCGTAAATCGTAATTTACGAGTTAAATATGCTTTTTAAGTTAGCCGCCGTTAAAAGAAAAGCTTTTATTCGAGATGCACTTTTAAGCTTATTAATAAGCGAAGAGCAAGCTGCTTTAATTCGATAATCGAGTTTCAAGCTAAAGTTCGAAAGACGAGTTATTAAGACTTTCGATAAGTTCTTTTAAATTTATCGTTAAATAAGCAACTTTAATCAATTAGCTATGCTTAAAATAATAACTTTCGATTTTAATAATAAATTAAGTAAAGAAGACGACTTGATCTTATAATACGATTAGTTTTTGCGAGCCGAATGCGCAAAAAAGAATATAAACGCCGAAGACCTTTTTTCGGCTTACGATTAGTTTATTATTAGAGTTACCGCTATTTATTTTTTTTATAATAAAAATGCCGAAGGATATAAACGAATTAAAAAAGCTTTTAACGGCGCTAAAAGCTAATTGCTATACGACGATTACTTTAAGGCTATATGCACTTTAATTCGTAACGCTCGTTAATTAAGCGTTATTTTAAAGACTTGCACTTTTAACGTTTACGTTATCTAAGTTATTAATTATTATATCATTGCTTACGTCGCTTTTTAAAAGACTATAGTTAATATAGCTTAAAAACGCAAGTTTATTAAGCTTAATGCTACGATAGTTAACTTTATTTACTAAACCGTAAAAGATAAGATTAATATTAAGTAAAAAAATAAAATTGCTATTCCGAACGAAAGACTTTTAAAGAAGTTAAGATTAAAAGTCTTATTATATAGCTTATTGATTTTAGCTTTCGATAATATTAAAAGCAAATACGACGAGCTTAAAAAACGTATAAAGTTTGTCGACGAGAATTAAACTTAGAATTTCGTTTTATAAAAAGAACTCGAATCCGAAATTTTATTTGTAAATTATAATTTACGAATGCTAAATAACTTAATAACTAAAGCGAGATTAAGTTAACCTTTTGCTTTTAAGACTCTTTTGCTTAAATCACTTATTACGCGCTTTTTATTATTATTAGCTTTGTTTTAAGGATCGATATCATTTTTTATTAATAAGCTTTCGAACGTTAAATTGATTGCTTCGATTATGTTTATTTTATGCAAGTTTATCGACGTAAGCTCTTTTTTAGCTTTTGCATTTAAAGTGCAACGCGACCCGCTCGAGAATTAATTGCTATTAATATTATTCGTTAAAAAAAGAGATAGTTTTGAATACGAACTAGCTAAAGCCGTATCGAACCGCTGCTTCGGACTCGTCGAAATTAAAGACTTTATAAGTATAAATGTAGCTTTTATTAACTTTTATTAAGACTTTTATTAATTAGTTTTCGATCGCTTAAACTTAAACGAGAATATCGATAATGCTTTTTAAATTGCTGCGGAATCGATTAAAAAAGCTGTTAGTTAAATCCGCAAGCTTTTAAAAGACGAATTTTTTAATAACGCGATCTTACGATTTTTCGACCGTCGTAATTAAATAAAAGTAAATAAAGAAAAGAGCAAAGTAATAAATTATTTTTTGCTATTCGAGATCTTTAATTTAAGCTTTAACGACGACGATTGCGATTATATAAAGATCTTTCAAAAAGTGAAAAACGTATTAGAATTTAAAGATAAGTTTAAAGAACTTTTTAATTTAAACGTTTAAACGAAGCTCCGCTTTAGTTGCAAAGTCTTACCGTTTGCTATCGAATTATTAGATAAAGTCTTTTACGAAATCTATACTTTCGAATACGTTAAATACTTTAAGTTAGTTACGAAGGGCTTTATAATAGTAGTAATCCGTTTTAATTTATATTGATTTATCGAAGCTTATTAAACCAACGCTTTTAATAATTTTATGCTTTATTCGAGCAATTAATTAATGTTCGCTATTAAAATTAAAAGCAGTACTTTAATTAAAAAAATATTTAGCTTAAGCTTTTTTAAGTTTAAAGCTAAGCCGATGTCTTTTAATAAACTGAACTAAAGCATTAGCTTGATGGGCACCGCTTAAAAGAATAGCTTTTTTAATATTATAAATGCGAGTAGCTATACGAAAGTTTAGTTTATATTAAGAGTTTCTTTTTTAAACGATAAGCACGGCAATTAAACCTTCTTTATTATTATGAATAAAGAGATCTAGATGTACTTGCATTACTTTCGGACTAATAACTTAAAAAGAGCTTCGATTAATATACTTTTTAATATAATGCACTCTTTGATTTAATAAGTCTTTCGAAGTTATTATAAGCTATACTTTACTGCTTTGCTTAATCGCCGAGACGAAACCTATAAGCTTATCGTTTATTTAAAACCTTTTTAGCTTTCCGGATGCAATAATAATGCTCGAGTGATTGCGACTAAGCACGACGTTAATATTAAACGACTCGTGAACCGTGGTTTACGAGTGAAAGATAAAGTTTTAAACTATTATTTAATGCTTTACGGCGTAAAGAATTAAATCGGAAGCTTAGTTATTTAGCTTAAGAGCTATACTTACGATACAATTTTTAAAAAGATTGCTAGATAAAAAGCTTTTAGATTTAAATCGAAGACTTTAAATGCTTTTAAGAATATTGCGTTACGCTAACTTTTCTTTATAATTAGTAATCTCGCTACTTTTATATCCGTTATTACGAAACAAAGTGTTTTCTTAAATATAAACGCTTTTTAAAATTCGCTTTACGGATAAGCGGTTTTCTTTAATAATTATACCGCTTTATTAAACGATAGTACTTTAAAAAATAAAATCAGCTTTATAAAGCACGCTTATACGATCGTTTTAAAACGTATGCTGCTAATTTTTCGATAAAGAGTTATTAATGAATTAAGTTAACTTTTCGCCGTTATAATCTAATTAAATTACGTTAATTACGTATTAAAAGCTTTAATTGGAAAAATAAATTGGAACGAACTTCGAGTAATAAAAAAATTGACCGTTATCTTTGCTATGTCTCGGACTTAGTTTTAAGAACACTTTATTAAATATAAAAAGAAGTTGTTTTCGGTATTTAAAAAAGGATTTGCTATTGTTTTAAATGCTAAAGGTAAGACTTATAAAGCTAAGTCTTTTTTTAAAAGCAAGAGCCGCCGAGTTAACGACTTTATAAACGCCGATAAGTTAAAAGATTTAAAAAAAAGCATACGATCGATTAAATTGTCTTTTAACGATTCCGATTTAAGTATAAAGATCAATTTGAAAAGTGCGAAATCTATTTATAAACTATAGTTTACGAGCTAAATCGGCAATCTTAATATATTATCTTTTTAGCCGGAATATTTAAACTACGTATTCGATAAAGCTATAAAAGCTTTAGATGATTTGCTCGAAAACGAAGACGACTTAATTAATAGCTTTAAACCTTATTCTAGCTTTGCTAACCTTTCGTCGGTTAAGTTTATATTTATTAACGATGCTATTAGCAATAAACGCAAGAACGATACGCACTCTTTCATTTTTAAAGATGCTGCTGCTAGCCCGTCGTCATTTAATGCTAATTTAGCTAAGAGAAAAAGACCTTTTTAATTTAAAAAGAACGAAAGAATTAAGGACGTAAGCACGAAAAAAGATTATAAAAAAGCTATCGAAAAGTAGTTTAAACGTTTAAAGTTTAGAAATAAAATACTCTTTTTTTTTTATATATTAAATTTTTTCTTTCTTTTATACCTTTTTTTTTTTCTTTTTGCTTGATAATAAGCGGGAGCGCTTACTTATTCTATAAAAGGACGGATGTAAACACTTTGCTTAATAAGGTACTTGCTATAGCTATTAAGGCCACACTAAACGGACCTATTTTCTATAAAAGAGCATACATCTTTTAGCTAAAACAATTAACGAGCTTTCCACTTATCTTTTTTAGCACTTCTTTTGTAAGATTATAAAGTCCAGCCTTAGAGCCAGGCTTCTATACGGCACATCTTTTTGGGTGCTTTTATAATAGTTATCTTTAATCTTAATATAGCTATTAGCTTGCTTTTTGCAATCGATATAAAAAAATAATCGAGAAAAAAGAATCTAATATAAAGTGCTAGTTTTGTTTATTAAGTAATACGGTTAATAATACTCGAAATTTATCGTTAACAAAGTCAAGTAATCCGTTATCTCGTCGATAATAGCATCCGATTATAAATCTTTTAAGTCCGAAATAATCTATTAATCTAGTTTAATAGCGTTGCTAATTTCGTTAGCGCCGATAAAAAAGCTTTATAAAAAAAAGTCGCAAAACAAAAACTAAAGTCTTCGTTTTCTTTATTATAAATCATGTTTTTAAAAGCAAGCGTCTTTTCGAGCTTCTTTAACGAGTGTTAAGCTATTAGCTTTAATAATTCTTATATAAGCTTTAATACGAGTGCGAAGCTCTTTATCGATTTTGATTTCGAAAAAAAGGAAATCATCGCGATCGGATTTAAAAAAGTTTAAGTCGTTAAAACGTACAGTTCGCTTAACGATCTTTTTTGTTCGAAGCATAATTTAAAAAAATTAAAGTAATAAAGTATATAATTAAAAAGAAAAGTAAATTATAATTAGTCTTTTATATCTTATCGATCGCAAAGATCTTAAAAAAAAAGGATTTTATAAGTCTATAAGAATATTGTGGTGGAGTTAGGGCTCTGTATTTGTTTTGTCTATATATATAGTACTGATGCTAAGCACCTTTGTCACGTGGGTGCGCTGCATGCTCTAGCCTTGCTAAGCACGTAGTTAAGTCACGTGCAGACTCTTATATAAACGAGTAATTGGTTCTTCCTTAAACTAGCACTATATTATTATATAATATAATACACGTATTCATAGCACACATTCGAGTATCTTTCGATCGTTTTCCTTTTCTTTCTTTATTTACTTACGGTTTTATTATAATTATATTTATATATATCTTTTGATTTGACGTTAAGTATATATCGGAGCTCTTTTTTTTTATATATATTTAATAATCTACGCAAAGAATCGAACTAAAAGTTAGTCTTTATACTCTTTTCAGACTTGCTTCTTTTGCGAGAAGTTATATATTCGGAGTTTACGTTACACGCTAAGCTATTGATTATATGCTTTTGCGATGCACCTTCGAAAAGTATTCGATATACGCTAAGCTAATAATCAAGTGCTTTTGTATATAAGCTTTAAAGCTATTGCTTTAAAAGCGATTTTTCTTCGATTTGTATTTATCGAGCATACTATTCGGTATATTTAATAAGTACTACTTAAAAAGTCGTTATTTTAATCCGAAGATCGAGCTAGTTAAAGTTTAATTCGGTATTTATAAAGTATTATTTACTTAAATTATTTTGCACGGCGATACGCTCGAAGTACTATTCGTTTAATATACTTTACTCTTTCGATTTAATATCGCTTTTAATACGAGTCTATTGCTTTTTCTTCTTGAAAAAAGGTAAGCAATAGTTAAGTATCGGAAATATTACGCTAAGCTTAAGAAGTTAAAGATTCAACACTTACTTCGCAATAAAAATTACGTATAAAGACTTCGAATTACTTTCGAACATCTTTCGTTTTAATAAATAAAAGATACGACGAGCGGAAATAAATATTATATAATTCGAAACCGTTTCGATATCGTATTATATTAAAAGCAAGTTATATACTTGCATAAAAGCTCGGCTATTACTCGATCTCGTTTTTATTTCGATATATTTAATCTTAGCAATTACTTTTCCGCTTATTACGGACCTTGCGTTATAAAGCTAAACGTATTATTAATATTATTTATTATATCGACTTAATTTCGATTATTTAGTTTAAAACGATCGACACTCGACTCTTTAATAAATCACTTTCGACGTATCGAGATCTTATATTTTTATAACATTTCTTTATATATTTAATATTTATTATAAATTGTACTTATTTTAATTTTATTATTTATTCGCATTTATATTATTCTCGTTTTTTTTTTATATCCGTTTCGAAATACTTTTATATTTTAATCGATATTTATTAACTCAACTTAACGAGCTTACGTTAAAGCTTTCGGAAATCAAAAAGAGCTATGATTTCTTCGATTTAAAAAGATTTCGAACTTAACGAAAATGCTATTCGTAAGCTAATCGAAAACAAAGTAAAAAAGATTTAAGCTTTTTTACTTTTCGTAAATGCTTTGAATTACGTAAATATCCGTAAACTTTTTCTTAAACTTAAAGATTTTAAAATGCTTGCTTTCGATAAAGCTAATATTACGGATTATATTCGCTAGCTCGAACGAGCGTTTAAAGACTACGGTATTATTAGCGATTCGGAAAAGAAGCAATGCTTTATTAAATATAATCTTTTTAACCTTTTCGATTATAATATACGTTATAATATCGAGAGCTTCGAAAGCTTTTCGGATTCGAAAGTGATTTAAAACGACTTTAAATCGATAATTAAAAAAGAATATAAAGCATTCGATCTAGCTAAGTAAAAAGATAATATTAGCTTTTTAAACGACTTAAGTAATAAGTAAATAGTAAAAGAAAGAGCTTTTAAAACGGAGCTTTTATAGTTCACTCGATAATTCAACTTTACGAGCTTTGCTTACTTAGCTAATAAAGATATTATCGATAAGCAGCTGAAATAGAAATTTTTCAATTGCTTATTATTATCGATGCAAAATCGAACTTAAAAGAATATTAAACTTAAGGAAAATCATTTATAGTTTTACGATATAATGTATATTATAATAAGCAATTTAATTAAGCAAGAACAAATCATTACAGAACGAATTAAAAAATACAATTATGCCGAAATCTTTAAAGCTTTTTTTCGTTATAATCTTTATTAAAACGAGAACTCTTATTCTTAAATATCGTTTGTTATTCTCGAAAGCAAGCGAAACTTATACGTTTTACTTTTTTATAATACTTATTTTAGTAATACTTATGCTTTTTTTTTTATCGCGCAAGTATTATCGCTATAAGTTCGATTACTTTATTCGTCGACTTTGACTTAAAGATCGAGGCTTTTATAAAACAGTTAGCGAAAGTTAATATTTACTTAAGACTTACCGATAGCTTCGCATTCGTATCGAAAGAAGCTTATATGAACTTATTAAAAGCTACTTAATACGAAAAGATTTAAAAGATCGCTTTGCACCAAGTTTACGAGATTAATATAACCGACACTTATTCGAGCCGAAGCTACGTTATATCGAAAAAGAAATAATCGTTAAACGATTTTACTTGTATTTTTTATTTATATTAATAAACTGCTAATCTACTTAACTATTAACAAAAGCTTTATAAATATCAAAATCAATGCTACTTGTTTATACTTTAGTACAAACTAGCTTTTCATTTTAACGAAACGGACTTAATATATATCGGATTATATTAAAAAGAAATACTATCGATTTCGTTTTAATTCCGAAATAACACTTTTAAGTACGAGCAAGTTTTAAAAAAAGTTCGTAAAACGATAAATAATTTTAATTTAAAGCGACGTCATAAAGCTTTAAAAGCATAACGAAAATTTATTAAAAAAGCTGCATAAGAACGCGTTAAAGCGCTTATTCGAGCAGCTAACGGCGGTAATACGAAAGCTTTTTATATTAACGACTTTAATACTTCGGATATAATTCGCTAGCGATGCATTATATTAACGGATTTATATGCTCGCGTGTTTAAAACGAAAGCTATTATTGCATTAATAAAGACTCGAGCGCGCAACGCAGCTTTTCGAGTTACGTTATATTCGTTAAAAAACGCTTTTTTAATAAAAGCAAAAGTTTAATCTATTTATAATTAGCTTAAAGTTACTTTCGCTAAGCTAATAGAAATAAATAAACCCGAGCTCGCTTATACCGCGATTTTAAACCGAAACGCTTTACGACCGAAAGATTTACGAAATCTGCTCGTTACGCTATTAAAAGCTTTTAAAGCTATACTTAAACTTAAAGCTAAGCTTTTTAAAACTGCTAAATCATACGAAAGTCTTAGCAAAGTGATCTTTTTTTTAAGAATAGATTACGAAGCGACTCGTATTAAGCTTTTAAAAAGGCGCGATCTATTTAAAAACTTAATTTTTAATTAGATTATTGCGTTTTTCGTTGCTTTTTTTACTTTTAAACGATCTTTTTTCGAAGGTATAATCGATAAGATAATTTAATAAACTTTTATTAGCGAAAGCGCTATTAATTGCTTTTAAGCTATAATTAGCGTTACGAAAGCTTCGGAAGATTACTTGATCATAAGTAATAAGCTTATATCGAAAGCAACGGATAATACGGTAAAAAACGGACTTGCTTCGAAGCTTTAGCGACTTATTTAAAAAAAAAAGTAATATCTTTTTAATTAATAGCGATTTATTTTGCAAAGTTACGAGTCGCTTTATCGATAAAGCGCTTTATCGCAAGAATTTACTCTTTTTTTTTTTTTTTTATTACTTCGATTTACGGCCGGATCATTAATAAAGCAGACTTTTTATAAGTCTTTGCTCGATTAAAACGGATTTTATATAAAGATGCTATTATTTAACGGTCTTAGCTTAAGCGCTTATTCGAATTTTCTTAAATGATTAAGCTTTAATTGCAAAAGAACGTTTATAATAATTAAACTAAGCACCGTCGACGCATTACGCTTTTCGCATTCGAAGCTCTTTCGATTTAAAAACGATTTTACTTTATTTTTATTATCGGTCTTATTCCGATTCTTTTTATAGCCGTGTTTTATAATGTTTTTTAATTTTAATACTTCTTTTTCGATTAGTTTACTTATAAAAATCGGCGTACGTTGCGGATCGTAATCGAAAGTAATACGAAACTTTTTTCAACGAAAATCGGCTTTGCTTCGACGTTTAACTAGCTATTCTTTGAATACTTTTATTATTATTCGTTAACTTTTAAAGTTATCGTTAATATATTCGAATAATCTTTAATTATTAATACGAAAATTATACTCGATATAAGTGCAAAAGTTAGCGTTATTATTTATAACGCTGCGGTTAAATTCGAAGTCTTTATAGCTTACGATCAAAAGATAAGCTTTCGAATAATTATCAGTTTTTTATCGCGTTTTATCGAATACGTCGATGATATATTTATTAATATCGAAAGTGCTACGATTTATACTTGATTTTACGTTATAGATTCGCTAAAGTTTCGACTTATACTCGATTACTTTTTTATACGTAAAGCGAAAATCGATCTTCGATACTTTTCGAATTATAAAAATAGCTTTATTATTATTATAATAATTGATTTGTTTACGAGCTAAGTTACTTAAGCTAAAATAAGCGATAAAACGAATTAATACGACGAAGCCGTCGATCGCTTAAAAAAGCAAAGTATAAGCTTTATTTATTACGATAAGTCTTCGAATAGCAACGGTAACGATTCGGAAAACTAATAATCGGCTTCGTTAAAAACGCCGAAGTCGATATATTAAAAGCTTTTTGCTTTTCGTTTAATTTCGAAAGCGAAACGTTATAATATAAAAAAAAAGATAATTTTATTACTTAAAAGCAGTTTATCGATGTTTTTACTTTTACGAAATGCGATTTTTTAATAACTTGTTAAATAAATGCCGTTAGCACCGATAACTTTATTACTTGCTATTACGATTATATCGATTATTAAAATTCGATATTTTATTAAATTCGAAAAAAGATCTTTTCGGATTCAATTAAAGTATTCAGCATATATAAGATTAAAAATAAAAAGATTAAGCTAATTAACGAAGCAAACGGCGTAAAAGCAGTATTAAGTAGCAAGGTTGATTAATACGAGCTATCGAAAGCTAAAGATACTTTATAAAAGCAAGTAAAAGAATACAAGCAATACTTTTTTTCGCGCATTGCCGATATACCGAAAGGCTTTCGAATTATATTCGAACGCATAATTAATTTAAATATCGGTAATACTTTACGGCTTAAAAAAAAGGATTTGTTTAAAGAAATAATATTAAGTAAAAAAAAATTAATCGCATTCGCTTAATAAAAGTGCGGTAAGTTTTACGACGACGTTTTATTTTCGATTTAGCTTAAAACTATTTTATATACGGCTTAATAAGCTTTTAATTACTCGTGTTCGAAAGCTTTATAGCTTATTATTATTAAAATGCTTTAAGATAAGCTTAATAAAAGAGTTTTAAAGTATTGCGAAAGGCCGTACCGGAATCAATAGTTTTTAATAATTAAAAAGCAGCCGGGCTAATATAGATTTATCAATTTAGCAACTTTACTTAATACAGTTATACGGAAGGACGCTAATCTATTTTTAATTATAAATAAGTTTGCCGAAGAGTTTTTTAATTGCTAGATAGCTAGTTTAATCGACTTTTATTCGAGTTATAATTAATAAATACTTTATTAATCGAATAAAGACCTTACCGCTTTTTTTATACCGCTAAGCTTTTTCCGATGCATTACTTTTTCGTAAAGCGTTATAAACTCGATAGTTTAATTCGTTCGAATAATTAATTTTATTTTAAAGCTTTTGCAACTTAAAGTCTTTATATTATTTATCGACGATATTAAAATAAAAAAACTATAAACGAATTATTCCGACGAAAAAGCATTTTCAAATATACGTCGATTCGTGCTCGAATATATTTAAAACATCGATAAGACTTTAAAACGGATTAAGCGCGCTAAAGCTACGATCGAAGAAAAATTATAATTTTATCGAAATAAAATAAATATAATAAGATTCGTATATAATTCGAAAAGTCGAAAACCCGTTATAAATAAAGTTATTAAAATTAATAATTAAAAAACTTTCGAAAACGTTATTAAAGTTAAAAGATTTTTAAACTTTTGCTTTTATTTTCGTATTTAAATTAAAAGATTCGTATATATTATTAACTCTTTTTATAACTTTATAAAAAAAGATATAAATTAATAATAAATCGAAGCGCATTCGAAAGCTATACGAATACTATAAAACGCTTTAACGATAGCTCCGGTTTTAATTAAAATCGATTACGAAAACTAAAATAAAGAAATAATAATAAAAACGAACGCTAACTTAAAAAAATAAAAAAGATATATTAACTAACGCGAAACTACTTTTAATAAAATGCAATCGGCTCGATACGAGTCCGAAGCTTAAACAAAAGCAAAACGGAATTATAACGCTATTAAACGAAAATGCTATAAAATATTTAAAGTTTTTAAAAAACTTAAATTATAAATTATCGAAATGCATTTTATCTTTAAAACTAACGTTAAAATGCTCGTTGCTTAATTTCGATAAAAAGCTATTAATATACTTTCGGCTTTAATTATACGCTAACTAGCTTAAATTAATCTTTTCGATTTTAAAATCCGATATATCTTTGATAAAGATTATACCGTTATTAATATATTATCAAAACGGCTACGGCATTTCGATAATTTAAGCGACGAAGACGAAAATAAGTTCGATAATAGCTTGCTAATCGACTTAAAGCTTATTAAAGCTTAAGATAGCTTCGACGAACTTTCGACGGACTTTTTAATAAATATTCGTTAGTTTATTTTTAAAGATATATTTTAACGCTCGAAAAAAACGGAAAATGCAAACTTAAACGAGTTTAATAACGATTACGATTACAAAAGCTTTTTAAACTTAATCGAATACTCTATAAAATTAATTCGAATAGCTATTTTTTTAACGACCTTGCGAAAACTTAAAGACTTAAATAAAGTAAAATACCGTAAGTTTAAAAAGAAAGCTATTAAGTACGGAATAAACGATAAAAAGCTTTAAAGATTTTTAACGAAAAGCTTTTTCTTTCGATTAATAATCGATAAACCTTCGATTAAAACGGATATTATTACGGCTTATTATAATAAAAGTAATTATAAAAGCCGTAAATCAATTTACTATTATGTTTTTTAACGCTACTTTTAAAATAAATATTATATAAACGTTAAACGATTCGTTAAAACTTATAAAAAATACTAATATCGAATAGCTAATAAGCTCGAAAAACTATTGCATTTTACCCGATTTAAAAGCTTAATAAAACGTTAAGCTATCGATATTACTTATTTACTTGCACGCAATAATAAAAATTACTTAATTATTATTAAAGATAATATAAGTAAATAAATCGAAGCGAAAGCGATTCGGACTTGAAACTCGTTTTTAATAATTAAGTTTATTTAAAAAGATATCATTTGCTATTATAAGATTTTCTTTTAATTAATAATCGATAAAAGTTCGGAGTTTAAAAAAAAAGTAATCGATTTACTTAATAATTAAAAAATCAATCGAGTCGTAGTTTTAACGTATTACTTTTCAGTAAATAAAATAATAAAACGCGGCTACGGATTAATTAAAGACGTATTAAATAAGCTTAAAAGCACCGATTAAATTGCGCAATTACTAGCTGTTTTATTCGCCGATCGCATTTCGGTGCATACTCTTACCGGATTCACTTTTTTTTATATAATATACGGCAAAAAAGCAATGCTTTCGATTAAAATTCGAATTTAATCTTAAGCTACGTTATTTTAAAAACTTATAACTAATCGTATTAAGCTTATCGAATTGAAAGCACGCTAGTTTCGAATGCGAAACGAAGATATTATAAAAGTTATACTTAAGAAAACCCGCTGCCGTTAAAAAGAAAAAGATGCTTTTAATAATAAAAAGAACTTTCGAATTAAACTTTTAAAAGTAAATGACTTAGTTCTTAAGCACGATTCGATACGTAAAATAAATATATTTAACGTTAAAAAGCTAGATTTTCGATAGCTTAGCTTTTATTAAATTTCGTCGATAAATATAAAAAGATATTATAAGTTAAAAAAGCTAAAAAAAAACGAAGCTTTATTAAATAAAACATTTATTAGCAATTAATTAAAGAAGTTTTACGTGCGATATACTTTTAAAGCGTTACTACTTCGCTTTAAGCTTTAAATAAAAAGATCTTTAAAACAACTTTTATTAAATAAAATAGCCGAGTCCGGTTTTTAAATCAAGCGCTTAAATAAATTTGTTATTCGATTACTTAACTTTACAAAAGAGCAACGGAGCTAATACGCAAGAATCTTTATAAGCAATAATAAAAAAGCAATAGAAAGTGATTAAGTTATAAAAGCATAATTATACGTAAAAAAAGAAACGAGTTTGAATTTGATTTTTAATTTTTTTTTTATTAAAGTTTAATTTTCTTTATTTTCCTTTTTCTTATACTTTTTTTATTTCTTTTTTTGTATTAAAAAGCTTTACGTTATTATACTTATATGCTTCCGATCTATTATATACAAGCATATTATATATATAAAGCGGACTTTACTCGAAAGCTGATTAAGAAAAGCATACGAAAAATCTATTATATTAATTACTTAACAAGCTGCCGATACGCGATAAAAACCCTTTCGACTTTATAATTTAAAGCTAAGTAAAATAATACGAAAGCCTTTCGTAGCACTTTAAGCATTGCTTTTACTTTTCGAAGACTTATTAATATTATTACGACTCGAACCTTTCGAAGAACTACGAGTATTACTACGGTTAAAACTTCGCGGAAAAGAACTACCGGTATTATTACGAATAAAAGCTTAGCGAGCACTTCGGCGGAGCTTCTTCGCAAGAAGCGCAAAAAGAGCAAGAAGAGCAAAAAGAATAGAAAGTAATAACGATAGCGATGATAAAGATAAGCGAAACAAAGACTTTTCGGCAATCTATCGTAATTAAATCGAAAAAGAATTATAAAAGGCTCGTAATATACACTTACGCGGTTAAAAAAGTTACTTAATAAAGTATTGTTTCGATTTATTACAATTAAAATCTAACGTAGCAAGTCTAGCGAAGCTAAGTCAGCGGTAGTAACGGCGGCAAGTAAGCGTAACGCTAAGACGGGACTTAAGCTAGCTAAAAGACCTTTAGCATTAGCAGCGGCAAAAAAAGCAACGGCGATACGAGCACGAAGAAAAGAAGAAGCATTATTAACTCGAAAAGCAAAAGCGCAACGGGTTTTTATAAAAAAGTTATTTACAATTATACTTATACGAAAAACCTTATCGGCCGACTTAGTTTTATTATTTATAGCTATTATTGCATCCATTAAAGCAATACTAACATCGACGACTTTTGCGAAAAGCTATGGAATCGAAGTTAGAACGAATATAAAACAAAAAGTAAAATAATTTACGAAGATGCAAGTTGACTTAATATTATAGCAACGCTTGCATTTAATAAAAGTGTCGAAAAAAAAGATGCATCGATTCGTAGTATTATCGATAGTTTTGCTTGCGTAGCTTACGCATCGAAAATAAATCGAAAACATAATAATTAATAATAAAGTTAATAAATAATAATATTAAAAAAAAGATGAAAAAGTATAAGGATAATATAAAAAGAAAGTTAATTGTTTATAACAAGACCTCGAGTATATATTACCGCTTTTGTTTTCTTTATTACGTTATCGCTTTAAGCTTCGCGCTATTACCGATTCGGCAATACGTTATTACTTGACCGCTTAAACCGGCGCACGCTTATTTTAACGATAATATTAACGCTCGAGTTGATATTATTCTTATAATTGAATAAGAGTATTATAAAAGATATAAAAAAGAGTTAAACTCGAAAAATTATTTTATATTTTCGTTATTATTTTTATTTTCTTTATTATATTATTTACGCTTTCGTATTAACACCGATCCGGCGATGCATTATTAAGTAGTATTTTAAGACCGTATTGCGATTATGCAATTCGATTATATGCTCGTTTTGCAAACTTAACTTTATTACTTTGATAAAAAGTAATTCGAAAGCGAGTTTGATTCGAAAGAAAGACGTATATAATAAAGTTAAAGCTTTATATTTGTTTTGTTTATATATATAATATTAATGCTAAGCACTTCTATTACGTAAGTACGCTGCATGCTTTAGCTTTGTTAAGCACGTAGTTAAGTTACGTGCAGACTTTTATATAAACGAGTAATTAGTTCTTCTTTAAATTAGCATTATATTATTATATAATATAATACACGTACTTATAATATATATTCGAGTGTCTTTCGATCGTTTTCTTTTTCTTTCTTTATTCACTTACGATTCTATTATAATTATATTTATATATATTTCTTGATTTGACGTTAGGTATATGTCGGAGCTCTTCTCCTCTACAATATTAATCTAAGTTTACGCTATTACGGTCAAATCTTTTAAAACTTTAATAATTAAATAAAGTGATTAAGAAGAATCGATCTTTATCGACTAAAACTACTTTTAATTAAAAAAAGCTAAGTTAAATAGGTCGGTAATAAAAGTGCTTTAATCACGTGATATTAAACTTTCAGCATTCTAATCGCTTTTTTAAACTCTTTAAACTATTGCTTAGCTAATAGCTTAACTAAACCGTCGGCGACTTGATTTGCAATAACGACTTATTTCAAATCTATTAAGCTATCTCGTACGGCTTTTTAAATAAACATATAACGAAGATAAATATACTTAGTTCGATAATAAAATTAAGTGTTCTTAATTAATGCGATCGCTTTTTAACTATCGTAATAAATAAAAACTAAAACCGTTTTTTTTATAAAAGTATTTCGATTAAGAAGCGCTCAAGCTAAATTGCTTTTTTAACGCCTTCCGTCTCGGCTATTAATTCGAATTCGCACGAAGATAAAGCAACGATAAGTTGCCGTTTCGAAAACTAATTGATTGCTTCGCTTTCGACGTTAAAAACAAAACCTTTTATAAATTTGCGTATTAATTAATAACTTCTTTAATCCGCGTCGAAAAAGCCGGTCAAATCGCTTAAGTCTTTTCGATAAACTAGTTCGTAGCGAATAGTTTCTTTTAAATAACGAACGATGCGTTTTATTATTTTTATATATTTTATAATTAAATTTAAAGCAAAACGATTAATTATAAAAACTAAAAAAGCAATATCAAACTTAAAACTTAGTACAGCGTATATAAGCGAACCGATAAATCGCTAATATTCGTAACGAAGCTTAGAAAAAGCTTGATATTTTAATAAAAGTAAGATTAAGATTTTAAAAAAAACCTTTATCGGTGTACCGTAAGTATTATAATGTTTTATCTCGAAGTCTTAAATGATTTTTTAGATATAAGCCCGTTATTCGAAACTAAGCGTTCGATTAACGCGATTCCGAATAACTATTATGCTTAAGTAATAAGCTACTAGTCTAAGATTAATTATTTAAAAACGTTAAAACAAAGCAGCTTTAAATCTATTAACTTTAACGCGATCACGGTTAAAGACAAGTAAGTTATCGACGTAAATAACGATAATAACTCTTTTTTTATAAAAAACGCTTGCGTCGGTGCCGAAAGGTTTAAATCTTATTTCGATAAAAAATTCGAATAAAGTATTATATTAAACGCGAAAAGCTTTCTTAAGTCTATAAAATGCGCGGTTTAGTTTGCAAACTCTTTTAATTCCGTTTTCGAGCTCGGTAAGTTGTTTTACGTAAACGGATTCGGTAACCTTTTTATATAAAAACGCGGTTTTAACGTTTATTTAATCGATCTTTTAATTTAAAGCAGCGGCGATAACGAAAATCATTTTATAACTTATAAGCTTAACGACCGTAATAGTAGTAGTAGTAATAGTATTCGTTTAACGTCCACGGGTCGCTTTTTACAGCGAGTTTTATAACCTCCTTAAAAGTATACAGACGTGCAGTTAGTCTTTATATACATAAAAGCACAAGACGCATATAAGGTAAGAATAGATTTCGAAAGAATAGTACAAGTATAACGGTGTTTCTTTTTATTAAAACGGTGTATAAAAAATATATCAAGCAAGCATATAAGCGGGTTTTTATAAAAGACCGAAATCAATATCGTTTATCAAAGCAAGCTACGCGGGTAGCTGAGTTTATAACGGAGCACTTAAGCTCGTTTAATATAAAGAGAAAGAGAGAAAAGAGAAAGAAAGAAAAATTATTAAAAATAAACTAAAAGCTAAATGAATGTAAGCCTTCGTAATAGTGCTTCGATATGCAAGATCGACCCATTATTAATACCGAAAGCAGATTTTAAAATAGAATTCCGTAACTTTTAAAAAGCTATAAAAGTCAATTAACGAAGCTTTAAAAGAGCGTATATAAGTAATCGTTTCTCGCGAAGTAAAAAGCGAAGTAAGTAGTCGTATCCTTTTAAGCTATCGATTAAAAGAGCGTTGCGCTCTTTTATAAAAAGCAATATATATCGAAGACTTGTTTTTTTAATAAAAGCAAATGGTTTTCGCGTTTTCGTAATAATACTTTCGATAATACTACGCAAAGTCTTCGTGTTAAGTGCGTAACGCAAATAGTTTATACAAGACGTACTTAAGCAAGTGTAGTTTTAGCGAAGCTTTACTTACGTATTTAAATTTTTAATCGCGATATTAAATAAAAAGCTTCGCTTTGCTCGCATTTTACTATTTATCTCGAGCTTGATCGATTAAAATCTTAATAATAAACTTGATCTCGGACGCCGTAAGCTCGGAAGTAAGACTTAATACAAGCTTAAGCTTTGCTTTTTCGTTAGCGAACCGATCCGCCGTTTCGTTATTAATAATGCCGGTATATTTCGAAGCTTATTTAACGCTAACTTTTAATTGTTTTATCACTTTTTAAATACGTAAGAACGCTTATTAAAAAGTAGCCGAAGCTATGCTTCGTATACATTAGATCACGGACGTACTATTTATATATAATTATATACGGTAATAAGTAAAGTTTCATAAAAGCCGAATAGCGTGCTCGAACGCTTTCTAAGCTTTTATTACCTTTGCGTTAAAAACGTACGATAAGTTATTAATAGCTCTTTTGCTTATAATAATCTTTTTTTATTTTTAATAAATAGCGTATCCGTATTCGACGTATTTATGCTCGTCTTTATATTACTTTAAGCTATTTAAAAAAAAAGTAATATCTCGATCGGTAAGTTAAGCTTATTATTTTTTAAAGTCTTTAACGGCTTATTCTTTCTTAACGCTTTAAATAAAGTCCGTGCGACACTTAATTAAGAAATAAAAGTAAGTTAGCTTTAATCGTAAGTAAGAAAAGAGGTTTTGTTTTAATCCGTTATCGAAAGCTTACGATAAAACTTTTAATAATCATAAAAAGAAAAATACGCTTTATTATCGAGTAAGCTTCGTTACTTATTCGCAACCGTAATACTTATCGCACTTTAATCTCTTCGAATGCTATTTCTTTAAAAAAGAGTCCGGCGTCTTTTAAAAAAGTAGTAGTTAAAACCGTACGTTAAGTAAAAAAGACACTTTTCGCTACGTAAGCAATGATTTTATTAATCGTATCGATATATCTTTTTAAGCTCGCGCTAACTTTTTTATTTAAGTTGTCTTTAATTAAATATCGTAAAAGCTTCGTTCGTCTTTTACATTAAACTTTAATACCGTATAAAATCGATAATAATACGCAAGTGATCATTGCTTTACGTAACGCGTAAGCGGAAAAGCCGTCCGCCGTACGAGCGAAGCTTTTAATATAAAATGCTACTCGTCGTGCTTTTTTAGTTCTTTCGAATAAATAATATTTAAAAGTTTTTTTCCAATCGAACTATATTTTAAGTTATCGTAACTTTAAAGTAGCTCTTATCGTCGAAAGCTACGCTTAAAAACTTAAAATGATATCGGTCTTATTTAGCTATAAAATAACTATATTTAAAGCAAAGTCTTCGTTCTTATAAAAAAAGTAAATTATTTTTATTTTTTTTAAAGCGAAAAAGATCTAATTCTTTGCTTTGTAAGCTAAGATGTTTTAAATATCCGTTACGAAAAAAGTAATATTAAATATAAATAAATGTAATGCTTTATAAATGCAGATATTATTAGCGTATTTAAATCGCAATATCGTATTTTAATTAAAGAGTTCCGCGAAGTATAACATATATAAAACGAAAAATAATAATGATTTTTAAAGTATATTGTATTCTAAGTCGTAACGGTCCGTAATTGCGCTTTCGAAGCGTACTTAAACTTATCGGTCGTTAAGAAAAAAGTAATTAAACTTTAAAAAAAGAAAAAGCTAGCCTTGCTTATTCATACGCTTAAGAAGCCGACGCTTAAGCAAAGCGTCGAAAGCTTTTTAAACGTTTAGTATTATTATCGTGATAATCTTGCTTGTTAAAAAAACTGCTTCGATATCGTAAGTAAAACAAGCTACGAAGTTTATAACAGATCGCTTAAGTAAAGCTTCGCCGTATTAAAAGCTTAAAATGCTTAAAATCAAAGAGGTTTAAGTAATTCGCTTAACGATGATGCGCTTTAAGCTTTTAAACATATAAAAAAAAAAGCTATAAAGCGCTACGAACGCACCGAAGTCTTATCTTTCTTATTTACTTTAAGCATTATAGCTACTTCCGTTAGTTTCTAATAAATTAAAAAGAAGCTATGCTAAAAGCAAGCATTAAGCAAAGCGTAGATATAATATCGAATATATTGTTAGACTTTTTTTAGAAGCTTAATAATGATCCGGTCCGTACTTAACGAGATACTAGTTACTTTTATAATGCTTTGTTTTATTTCTTCGAAAAAAACGGTCAAGTCTTACGGCAAGTGCTTCGTGCCGTTATATTAAAGTTCTTTTAAAAAGTCGTTTTTGGCGCTAAACCGGCCGAGTATAATCCGTCGTAATAAATTTGCTTTTTCTTTAATATCTTGCACGGTAACCCTTTCATATATAAAAAAAAAAGATTTTAAGTTAATAATCAACTTATATTAACCGATTACTTTATATAAATCTTTATCGTTTGCGACTTCGTCTAGTACTTACATCTAATAGTCTTTTTTAGCTTTGCGTATAGCGTTGCGGAAGTGCTTAATCTCGTCTATTAAAACACGATCGATAAAGTTTTAACGCGCTTCGATATATTCGTAATAAGCTCGTTCAACCTCCGAGGTTTATTAAAAAGCTGTCTTGCTTTAGGCTGCTCTATGGGGTGGGGGCCCCATGGGGTTTTCCTCCCTATTCCCTTTATAAGGTCTTGGCCGATAGGGGACTTTTTTTTTTAAACCTTATAAAGATGATTTTTTTAAGTCAAATTCCTTACGAAGGATAAGGAAACCTTATAGGTTTAAAGTAGGACAGCTAAAAATAATATATATAAGGCCGCTAAAAATAAAACAAATTTACGAATATTTATTAATTTTACTTAATTATTATATTTATTTATTATATTTATTAATCACATATATTATACTTTATAGTTATATTATATTATATTATAATAAACTAAAATTATTAAATAAAACTTCTAGTCATGATTTCCCGCAATTTTCTAATCAACGCTATATCTTTGTTTTAAATCGTTATTCGTTTAGCGTGAATAGCATATAAGTTCGTTATTAAAAGTGATTAGTAAATCGATTAGTAAATCGATTAATAAATCGATTAGTAAATAAATATATAAATACTTACTTTCAAACTCTTTTACGAAAAATGCTTTTAAAGCTTTTTGTAAACATTTTAAAGCATCGCTTTAAAATTTAAAGTCTTGTTTAAAATCGTAAGTGATCTTTCGAATAAAACGCTAGAAAAAAGTCTTTTTAATAAAAAGCTCGGTGCTTTTTTAATATCGTCGGATCTCTTTTAACGCAATAGTTATATAAATCAATACTTATACTTAAGAATCAATTTATTAATTGATTAAACTTACTTTTTAATTTATAGCGACGGCGCTTTCGTTAGCTTAAACTTCTTTTTTTCGCAATAATTGCAAACTTTTTAAGATACTTGCCTTTTTTAGATTTTTAACGAAAAGAAGTTTTAGTTGCCGAAAGTGATTTGCTAGCTGATAGAACGGAGCGAGCAGCTCTAGCTATCGAGAGTGATTTTTTAGCTTTTTTATATTAAGAAAAAGAAATATCATTTTTATTTAAGTTTTCTTTATCATCGCTTTGCTTTTTTTTATTTGTATTATTATAAAGCATCGTCTTCGTCGCGGTTTTTATAGCTATAATTAAGCCGGGAATAATAAGAGACCTTTTAAAAGCTTTTTGCGCGAAAGCTTTTTTAGTGCGATTGCTAATAAAAGCAAAAGAAGATTTAGCAATTGCAAAAGAATTGTTTTTAGCACTTAAGTCGTAAGACGGATCTTCGTTTTAAAGCTAAGCTAATGCACTCGCTTGGCTCGTCGATTATTATATTGCTTTTAAAGCAGTTTTAAAACAATTAACGAACGAAAGAAAAAGGTTTAAAAAAATTAAATTTATTAAAAGCTGTTAATACTTATGCTAGTATTATTAAAAACGATGCTTTTATTTATTTCGGATTAAATAGCCGGAGTAGATCTAATTGCGTTTGCTAAAGAAAAATTTAATTAATAAATATTTATTAATCATAAGTTAAAAACATTATCGAATCGAGGTTTAAGAGATAATAAGTGCTAGTTTATATTTGCGCGAAAGTTTATTAGTGTTTAAAGAGCGTTACTTAAAATAATAGAAATTAGCAATTATTAATTAATAAAGTAATTAATACTTATTAGCTTGACCTTAAGAAATTCGGCGAGAAAAGGACGAAAATAAATCGGTTCTTTATTATAAATTTGCAATATCGCGCGAGGTTTTAAGAATTTTTATAAATGCTTATTAGCTATTTGCAATTGATTTACTAATTAATTTACTAATTAAATATTAATCGGATAGCTATCGAGTTATAATAGCGCGGCGCTTAGCAAAAGTAAAGTTAAGAATTTCTATAAATGCTTATTAGCTATTTGCAATTGATTTACTAATTAATTTATTAATTAAATATTAACCGGATAGCTATCGAGTTATAATAGCGCGGCGCTTAATAAAAGTAAGGTCAAGAATTTTTATAAATGCTTGTTAGCTATTTGCAATTAATTTATTAATTAATTTATTAATTAAATATTAACTAAATAGCTATCGAGTTATAATAGCGCGGCGCTTAATAAAAGTAAGGTTTAGCGCATCCGTAGCTAATTAAGCTTTGCTAAATTAAAGATAAGGATTTGCGTTAAGCAAAGTAATTGAAAAAGTATTAATAGTATTTCGATTAATTAAATATAAATTTACTTTATTTACTTTGCAAATTTAAGTTTTCTTTTTTTACGCTTTCGCCGCGTATTATATCTGCTTTACTTTCTTGTGCTTCGTCTTTATCTGCTTAACCTTTAGCCGCTTAACTTTTAGCCGCTTGACTTTTAACCGCTTAACTTTTAGCCGCTTGACTTTTAATCGCTTGATTTTTAATTGCTTTATTAATTAACTTATCTTAGCTTGCGTTATCTCTTTTAATCGTAGTGCTTAATATATCGGTAAAAAAAGGTCGGTCCGAAAGCAAAGGTTCGTTTAATAAAAAGGCTATTTAAAAGTATTAATAAAAAGACTTGATCGCGATAATCTAATTTACGATTAATAAGTTGATAATTTTAAATAAAAAAAGGACGACCTTATAAAGCAATGAATAGCATTATATTTAAAAGCGTAGCAAATAAAAAAGCGATAATTGTAATTGATTATTAAATAATAATAAAAAGAAATCAGACTTTACTTTATAAAATAAAAATTGCGCAAAGCGGCCGCTTTATCTTAATTGCGGCCGCTTTATCTTAACTGCGGCTGCTTTATCACTTCGTGAATTTATTAGCGGCCGCGCTAAGATATTTTAAAAATAGAATATACGAGTTTACTTTTAACTTTAATACTTTTATTTTATTACTTTTAATTTTACTTTAAATAATTACTTTTAACGTTTAGCTTCTTTATAATATTATTTAATATAGCCGCTTATCAGCTTGATTCGATAAGAAGTATTATTGCAAATATAAATTAGCTTGATTTAATAAAAAAAATTAAAAAATATATAATAAGAATCATTTTTTTATTTATTAATCTATTTACTAATTAAAAACGTCTTTTTTAAAATGCGGCCGATACGACGGCAATCGTAGCGGCAAGCAATCCGATGCTAAGAAACCTTGGCAAGCGCAAAGTAAGTATCTTTTTTACGTAGTATTTTAACTTTTATTAATTTATTAATTTTTTTTTAAAAAAAAAGCTAAAGAAAAGCTAATTATCAATTAATCTTTATACGATAAGAGCTAATGCTCGTATAGCAAAGCTAAAACAAGATCCTTAAGCAAATGAGCTTTAAAAAGCTAAAGGACGAGATCAAGCGGCCGTTAATAAGCTTTTTATAATTTGAAAACAAACCTTAGAATATTCTTAAGCATTAGAAGCTAAAAGGAAAACTTAATAAGCCGAAATGCGAAAGAATCTTATAAATGAATAGTACTTTTTCTTTTTTTTAATTTATTAAGCAATTTACTAATCGATTTTAAAAAGAATCGAAGTATTTACGCGGATAATCTTGCTATGCAAGCCGCTTTTTTTACAGCTAGATTTAATAATAGAAAATACTTAAATAGCGATTAAGTTGATAAAGCATTTAATTTAAACGAAAAGGTTTATAAAGAATTTAATTTGCGAAAAGACAAAAAAGAAAATAGTAATATACTTCGCGATAAATACGTCTCGATTACCGATAAAAAGATAAAAAAAGTCACTCGGTAATTAGCACGTTAGCACGTATAAGTAAGCTTTTATTTTATTTAAATATTTATAT
Organism: Drepanopeziza brunnea f. sp. 'multigermtubi'; assembly: GCF_022702325.1. Taxonomy (NCBI): domain Eukaryota; kingdom Fungi; phylum Ascomycota; class Leotiomycetes; order Helotiales; family Drepanopezizaceae; genus Drepanopeziza; species Drepanopeziza brunnea. Next base: position 155,975 of record NW_027094080.1, on the reverse strand, counting down.
TTTGTTAATAATATAAAGTCACGCTATATAATAACCGTTTAGCAATTTCGTCGCTATTAGCAAAGTATAGCGCGGTTTTTGTTAATAAAGTGCCGAGCTGTTAATTTAAAAAGTAAAAAAGCTTTCTTTAAATTAATAGCTTAAGACTTAATAAGTACGGTTTTAAAACGAATTAAATAAGAATTTATTCTATTATGCTTTTATTCAATTGAATTAATATTATAATTTTTAATCTTTATTTAATTAAGCTTTTTTACGTCTACTTTTCTTTTAATAAAAAAAAGTATTAGCGAGCTAAAATTAAAGCAAATACCGATAAAATTAAATACGAATTGCCGGGTTTAGCCGCTTAATAGAATATAAAAAGATTTGAAAAGAATATTGAATTCAAAAAAGTTAATTGCGATTTTATTTTATTTCAACGCATTATGCAATTGATTTGGAAAAAAGACGAGCTAGCTCCGGAGTTGTTTTACGATATTAAAGATAGCGATACGGAATTAAGATCATTCCTAAACTTAATGCTTAAGTTTATATAGAATAGAATTTACGATTAATTATAAATTTTATATTTTATAAAAATACTTTTATTTATCTTATTTATTAATTATATTTATTAATAATACTTATTAATTATATTTATTTATTATATTTACTAATTATATTTACTAATTATATTTATTAATTACATTTACTAATCGTCGGTTTCTTGTGTAACGATACGCTAGGTCTTTTAGACGCACTTTATATGCGCCAAGTTACTTCTTTCTTTTTTTTCTTTCGTATTTTTCGTATTCTTATATTCTTTGCTTTTGACTTATAAACTATAGTTCACGAGTCTTTAGCGCTTTTACTTTCGTATATATAGACCTTAGCTACTTTCGATCTTTATACTCGGTAATTATTGATTTTAAATTATTACTTTAAGATTCTTTTAAGCTCTTATATAAACCTTCGCGCTTTCGTAAGTTCTTTTAAGTAATCGCTTAAGGTCGTTACATTTTAAAGTTTTAAATCAAAAGAATTAATCGACTTGCTATATTTAAAATCGATATAAATATATTAATAAATTATTTTAATATTTATATTTATAAATTATATTTAAAGTTAATTATATATATATTTTATTTAATATAATAACGATTTTAAAACTATCTATATAAACTCATTTATTAATTTATAATAATAAAATTCAAAAAGCTTTCGCAAGCTATTGAATTTATTACTTTCTTTTCTTGCGATACCTTTCTTTTATATATAAAAAGTCTTTTGCTTGCTAATAATACTAATTTTATAATATCCGTCGTTATATTCGTTTTTATTAATCTATTTAATAGATAGCTTAATTTTATAGCCGTTATTTAAAAATCGCTTAACTCGATATTCGTTTATTCCAATTAACTAGTTACGATTACGCCTTTTTTCGTTTAGCATTTCTATTGCATACCGAGCGTTTCGACCGTTCGTTTGTCTAATAAAAAAAGAATAATAAGTTTTATTATTTACTTTAATAAAGATCGAGTTTAGTTGGTTTGCAATCCTTAATAAATTAATAACTTAATTAATATATAGATAATAAAACGGCACTTATAAATAAATCGGCAAGCGTTTATTAAAATATGAATTTCTTTTATCTATTCTTTAGCTATAGTAGATATTCGGGCTTGTAAATATAATTATAAGCTAATACGATTATAAAGTGTTTTATCGTTTTATATAATAAATTTTTAATTAAATGCTTTTATTTTTAATATTTATTAAATTATATTAATTTTATTTACTGCATAGCAGCAGTCGAAAAGAAAGCTGCAAAAATTATATTTAAATTAAGATTTTTATAAGCACTTTATCTTAGTATACTAATTAAACCTTAATAAATTTGAATAAGTACTTGTTATAACGACCTTAAGCGATTATTTAAAGAATTTATAAAAAAGCGAAAAGATTATATAAAGCTTAAAAAGATTATAAAATCATTATTTAAATTTAAAATTAATAATTATCGAAAGTAAAAGTTAAAAAAAACTAAGTATTAGATTCTTTTTAAGCGATTAAAGAATATATTCGTAACTTCGTAACGGTCGTTAAAGTACTTGCAATTGCAAAACACTCGGTTATAAAAGTATTTGAATTTTAATTGCTTTTTAAAATTCAAAAGAACTGATTTTTTTTATATGATTAAAAGGAATCACGCGTATTAGCTAACTAATAAGTTTTAAATTAAAAGTCTTTTGACTGATATAATATGCTAAGCGAAGCATATTAAGTGGCTCGTAAACTCTTTTAAATACTATTAGCTAGCTAAGGTTGATATAAATATACCGATATTAAAGTCTATATATAAGAAGGCTGTTCGTAATAGTCAACTTAAGTAAAAAGAGCTTAAAAGCGTTAAAAGATATAATTATAATTAAGCTTTAATAAAAAGGAAATAAAAAGAAATGAAAAAATAAAAAAAATAAACCGCTAATTAAAACTTAACGCTCGCAAGAATGCTGCTTAAAAAGAATTAAGCGTAAGCAAAACCCTTTTTAAAAATAAACTAACTTAATAAAATATATTTAAATTATAAAATGATATTATATAATATTCAAGTATATAAAACGTTAATATATAAGTTTAAATTAATAATTTAATAGCAAATTCGTTAAAATCTAAACATGTCTTCTTAAGCTATTGATTCGTTTTCATCTTAAATTACTTTAACTACTTACGAAGATATCGATCTATTTTAAAGTCAAAAGTTCGAAAGCTTTATAATTAGTTTCTTTGGCTTAATACTATTAGCAACTATTAGATGTTTTAATTAATATTATATTTAAAACGTTAAAGAAATTAAGACTTTTAATACTTGGTAATCATAGACCTTATAGTATTCTTAATAATAAAAGGCTAATTAAAATCCTTTGCGAATCGATTAAAATAAAAAGAAAACTTTTTTTATATATATTGGATTCGTTCAAGCAGCTAAGAAATCAATAAGAAAGCTTAAAATATGCTATAAAAAGTGCGATCGAGCTTTAAAGCATTCGAAGCTAAAAGCTTTTAGAACGAAAGCATTAGCCGATTATTAAAAAACGGACGTTTGTAAACGCGTCGTAAGTGAGCCAAAACAAAAGCTTTAGCAAACTCAATTAAGATTTAAATCTCTTTAACGCAATTTAATACGTTTATTTTTATTTATAAATTCGATTAATAGATTTAGTAAATTTAATTAATAAATCTAATTAATAAATTTAATTAATAAATTTAATTAGTAAATCTAATTAATAAATCTGATTAGTAAATCTAATTAATAAATCTAATTAGTAAATCTAATTAATAAATAATAAAACTAATATTAAATAAATATATTTATTACGAAAAACGCTTTCGTATTAAAACTTAAAATTAGCATTTTAAAAAAGTGTTTTAAATATTATATTATCTACGCGAAGCTCGTTTCGAATAATTAATAATTCGAATTGAAAATCTCTTTGCGAATTACAAAACTTATATTTTAAGCTCTTTAATGCTTCAACTATTAAGCGAGACTTCGACGATAGGATTTTAAAAATTAATCGTTATCTATTAGATAATTTACTAGCTAATTAAAAACTTAGCATTTTACTAGATTATTAATCTAGCATTAAGCGCTATTCTTTTATGTATATAATCGGAATTGCAATTACAAAAGATTAATATATAATTTAGCTTATGCTTAGATTTATATACGTTAAGTTTAATTATATAAAAGAAGAATTAGCAAAAATTATTTACGAACGCTTTATTAAATTAAGCTTAATAAAAAGGATAATCGCGATTATAACGGATAACGCATCTTCGAATAATATAATAATAAAAAAGTTGTTTAAATGCGTCGAAAATGCATTTAAAAAAAAGCTTTTTATAAGCTAAAAGATTTTATACGTTTCGTATATAGCTTACGTCTTGCAATTATCTTTTAAAGCGTTGCTCGGACCGCGATTATCGCTAACGAACGAAAGCTTAAAAAAGCATTAAGAAAAAGATTTTAATATAAACGAGCTAAAAGGAGCAAGAAAACGCGATAAACAAAAGATTGCATATACACTTGCGATTATAAGTTTTTTTTTTTTTTAAAAAATATTTATTAATTATATTTATTAATTATTAATTAACGTACTTAAGTTCGAAAGTTTGTTAAGTGTATTACGGCTAGCTAACTTCGAAAATCGCGATTTAATAAAACGATAAAAGCTTTTATCGACGATTTAAAACATCTTTTAACGAAAAGCTTAAAGCTTATTTTAAATGTTATTATAAAATATGATTTTATATTTTATATGCTTAATCGATTTATAACTCTTAAAAATATTATTTAAAGATATTATATAAAGATCGATAAGATAAGTATTTTTAAATTATTTAATACTTAATAAAAGCAAATCTTATAGCTAATCGATATCTTTCGACCGTTTTACTTTTTAATTATGCACTTAAGTGAAGAGCTTAGTTTTATTATTTAATATAAATTTTTAATATTTAATAAAATATTCGAACGTTTAAATAAAGCACAAGCATAATTAAAATTTAAATATATAAAGATTTCGAAAGAAAATCGCAATGATTTTAAATAAATCTTACAATTAAAAAAAAGCGTTATTAATATTATCGAGAAATTAAATAAGTATTATAAAAAAACGCAAAAGCCGTTAAAAGATATTTTTGCTTTCGCGATAATCTTATATCTTGCTATTAAACTAAAGACTTTCGACTTAAATTTTTTTTAGCTTTATAAAAGTAAAGATTAATTTGCAATATATCGAGCGAAATTCAAAAAGCTTTTTAACGAACATTATAAGTCTTTAATATCTATAACTTAACGTATTGATAATATTAAAGCAATCGATCGTTAACCGATAGCCGCTTGATTACTCCGCGGCAGATTAATACTAAATTCGTTTTTATAAGCTTTTTTCGAAAATACAGATTACGAATCGTCGGAAGTGCATAATTATCTTTTAGCTTATAAGTTTAAAATTTTAATTTAAAACCTTAATTTTATTGATTTTTATTAATTGAGTTTAGCGGTCGACGAACGAAAGATTTTGACTTTTTAACGAAATCTTAAGCCTCGGTACTTTAATTTAGCTCGAATAGCTAAAGATTTTTTATGCATCTTTTTAATTAGTATTTGCGTAAAAAAAGTATTTAATATTGCAAAAGATATTTGCAATTATCGTTGCGGTAATTTATCGCTATTAATAATCGCAAAAGAAATGACTGCTTTATATTTTAAGATGTGTAATACTCGCTTAGATAAAGCTCGGCATTTATTCGAATCGATTTTAATAAATTATAATAATTTAAATAAGGATTAGCTTAAAGAAGAATTCGAATAAGAAATATAAAAGTTTTAAGAATAGCAAAATCGTCAATTTTAAAGCTTATCTTATTTTAAATATATCTTTGCTTGCGATAATCTTACGATCGATTAAGACTTTCGAACAATAAGTTTTAAGCAACGAAAGGCTAAGTTGATAATGTTAAAAGCTAAAGTGCGAAAATCACGTAAGTTTAAATAATATTGATTTTATAAATATTTATTAATTATATTAAATAAAAGAAAACTTAAATAGGTTTTAAAATATTAATAAAAATGTTTCGTTTAAAATGCGATAGCTACGGTACGGAAAGTCTTTAAATTACGAAGGGCATTTAAAAAGTAAGTTAATTTACTTGCGATATTTTTACTTTTTATCGATTTACTAATCGATTTATTAATCGATTTACTAACTATTATATAAGATTATATAAATCGCATTCTTCCGCTTCTTAAAGCAAAGTCGTAGCAAATCGATTATATTTTTTATAAAGAAAACCAAGCAAAGTAAATCAATCGAAAATAGCTACGGATTTACTTTTCGATAAGCAAACTTAAGATAATATAGATTAAAACGTTCTTAATAATATAAAAAACGAAAACGATTTAGAAAATTCAAATTCGAACGGTACGAACGAATCGATTAGCTTTAAACGCTATATAAACCATAAAAATAAAGTGCAACAAAGTACGATATTATATAATATACGCTTTTATTTAAATATAAATTTTAATTTAAATATTAGCGATAGCAAATTTATGCGATTAAAACGATTCGAATAATATTTCTCGATAAAATTATTTTAACGCGAAAGAAATATCAAGCCTTAAGCAAAGTGATAAAAGGATAATAAGTAAAAAGGAAGCTAATAGAATATCGGACTCGGCTTCGTTATTTTATAAAACTTTAAATGCCGCTTAAACTTCGAAATTTAATATTTCGAAACTTAAAACTTTTTTAATCGTTATTTAAAATCAAAGTAAGTTAATTATTATATATAAGTTCAACGACCGTAAATCTAATACTTTTATAAGCGAACGAATTATAAATCTATTATTAATTTTAAAGCGCAAACGAATAAAAGAAAAAGAAGATGATAAAGCGGGATTAGTATAAGATAAAAAAAAAGAAGCTTCTTTTAGAATTAAGCGTTTAATTGCAAAGAGTATCGCTTTTATTAAGTTTTATAATTAGCGAATTTGATTTTATTTATTAAATTGCTTTTTTTATATTATTAAGTTTTTATATTTACTTGTTTACAATTAATTGCAATAATTAATTGAATTTTTTTTATCGATATCTTTAGTTTTTTTATTATTATTAATATATCTATATCGACTTTAGCTAGCTAGCTAAGAATACCGGTAATAATAATTAAAAGAAGAGTTCACCCGTAAACTATAGTTCACGGGTCAGTTAGTATGCTTCGCTTAAAATGTTATATTAATTAAAAGACCTTTAACTTGATTATAAAACCTTTTAGTTAGCTAATGCACGTAATTCTTTTAATTATAAGTATTACTTTTATTAAACTTTAAAAGAGCTGATTCTTTTTGTAATTATTAAGTTTTTTAGTAAAGTTAAGTTATTCGTAAAGCTATATAGCTCGTAAACTATAGTTTACGAGTAAGTTACGTATAATAGCTTTACGTACGCTACGTATAGCAGCTTTACGTAAGTTACGTATAGCAGCTTTAAGTACGTTAAGTGTGGCAGCTTTACGTAAGTTACGTATAGCAGCTTTACGTGGGTTACGTGTAGCAGCCTTAAATAGGTTAAGTGTGGCAGCCTTACGTAGGTTACGTATAGCAGCTTTACGTAGTTTACGTATGGCAGCCTTAAGTACGTTAAGTGTAGCAGCTTTACGTAGATTACGTATAGCAGCCTTACGTAGTTTACGTATGGCAGCTTTAGGTACGTTAAGTGTGGCAGCCTTACGTAGGTTACGTATAGCAGCCTTACGTAGTTTACGTGTAGTAGCTTTAGGTACGTTAAGTATAGCAGCTTTACGTAGGTTACGTATGGCAGCCTTACGTGGGTTACGTATGGCAGCCTTATATAGGTTACGTATAGCAGCTTTACGTAGGTTACGTATAGCAGCTTTACGTAGGTTACGTATAGCAGCCTTACGTAAGTTACGTATAGCAGCTTTAAGTACGTTAATTCTTTTTATGCAGCATTTATTAATTAGATTTACTAATTAAATTTACTAATCAGATTTACTAATTAGATTACGTACGGTAAAGCACGTGCTATAGCCGAGCTATAGCCGAGCTATAACCGAGCTAAGCACGTATAGCAAAAGGACGTATAGTATGCAAGGTTTCTTTCCGTGCAGCATTTACTAATCAAATTTACTAATTAAATTTACTAATCAGATTTATTAATTAAATTCATTAAGCGAAGCGTTTTTTCTTTATTTCGCGTCGAATTCGTATTTCAAATATTGTAATTTACTTTTGTTAAATCGAAGCATTGCATCGATTATTATTAAGCGACGCGTTATTTTCTTTATTCCGCGTCGATTCATTGTTTTAAATATTATAATTCACTTTTATTGAATCGAAGCATTGCATCGATTATTATTAAGCGACGCGTTATTTTCTTTGTTCCGCGTCGATTTATTGTTTTAAAACGCGTTATTTTTTTTATTCCGCGTCGATTTATTATTTCAAATATTATAATCCACCTTTAATAAATCGAAGCAATGCTTCGATTACGATTAAGCTATACTTTTATTTTTATATAAGTATTCGCTCTTTTTCTTTTTCCTTTTCTTTTTTTTATTATTACTACAATTACTTTCTATTCAACTTTTTAACCTTAACTTTAACACTTAATTTCTTAACTTTAACTTTAATACTTAACTTCTTAACTTTAACCTTAACACTTAACTTTAACTTTTCAATCTTAATACTCAACTTCTTAACCAACCTTAACACTCAATTATAATTATATTCAATTTAAGTAATTATTTTCCTTTTGATTTTTTGCTTTTTGATTCTTTACTTTAAGCTAATTATTTTCTTTATTTAGCAATATCGATTCTTTTCCTTTATAACGCTATAGTCGAGGTCAACTTTTTTAACATTAATAGCAACAAGCTAATCAACGAGATACTTGGTCGCTATAAGGATTTCGTAATCGTTTATGCTAATAATAACGTTATTAATTTAATGTTTACTTGCTATAACGAAAAGGATACCGCTTTATTTTTAAGATTAATCGGCTTCGATTACGAATAGAAAGGTCGTAAAGGTTTTATCGACGAGTTCGATATTAAGCATTACGATGCTAATAAAGTTAATAATAATATCTATATATTATAATTATTAATTAATTTTTTATTTAAAAAGAAAGCGCTTAAGTCTTTTGTCTTTTCGACCACTTTATCTCTTTTTTCAACTTAATTGAAAAGCAATTCACTTATGAAGATATTAAAGTTCGATTGATCTTAAGTGATCTTACTTTTAAGCTTTTCGATAGCGATCATGCCGAAGCTAAAAGCATTTTAAAAAAGCTATTAATACTATACCCTTTTACTATCGATAGCACTTTAGTATACAAACGCTTCACCTTTAAGTTCTCGAATGAAAATGAATTTAAATAAAGCAACAAATATTAAAAACTAAAAGAGCTACTTAAGTCAAACGAGATTTATTTAAACTATGCTTATAAGCAAGAACTTAAGTTAAAAGCGGAAACCGAGTTGAACGTATTTTACGTAACTGCAAAAGGACGGGTCTTTATCAACTCTTTATAACTAATAGACTTGGGCTAAAGAACGGGTCTTTCAAACCCTTAAGCCTTTGTAACTAGTAAATTTAACTACTACTTTAAGTCTTTGATTAATAAATGTGATTAGTAAATATGATTAATAAATGTGATTAGTAAACTTGATTAGTAATTATGCATATGCATATTTTTATATATATAAACCTTATAGAGTAACCCTACGCTTTATAAGGTTTCCTTATAGAGAGGGGCAGAATTTTGTACCCTTCGTGGGTTCCCTCGTGGGGAGGACTCAAAACTCCGTGGGGCCCCATAGGGCCCTATGGAGCAGCCTATCTTGCTTATATTTCGATAAGGTATACTGTGGAAAGGAAGAGCTCCGACATATACCCAACGTCAAATCAAGAGATATATGTAAATATAGCTATAATAGAATCGTAAGTAAATAAAAGAGGAAAAGGAAGACGATCGAAAGACACTCGAATGCGTGCTATGCGTACGTGTATTATATTGTGTAATAATATAATGCCGGTTTAAAGAAGAACTAACTATTCGTTTATATAAAAGCTTATACGTGATTTAACTACGTGCTTAACAAAGCTAAAGCATGCAGCGCACTTACGTGATAAAAGTGCTTAGCATTAGTATTATATATATAAACAAAACAAATAAAAAGCTTTAACTCTATTATATACGTCTTTCTTTCGAATCAAACTCGCTTTCGAGTCACTTTTTATTAAAGTAATAAAGTTAAGTTTGCAAAACGAGTATATAGCCGAATTGCATAATCGTAATACGATCTTAAAGTACTACTTAATAATGCATCGCCGGATCGGTATTAATACGAAAGCATATATAATATAATAAAAAAGATAAAAATAGTAACGAAAATGCAAGATAATCTTTCGAGTCTAACTTTTTTTTATATTTTTTATAACACTTTTATTTAATTATAAGAATAATATCAACTCTAGCGTTGATATTATCGTTAAAATAAGCGTGCGCTAGCTTAAGCGGTTAAGAAGTAACGTACTGCCGAATCGGTAATAGCGCAAGGCTTAAAGCGGTAACGTAATAAAGAAAACAAAAGCGGTAATATATACTCGAAGTCTTGCTATAAACAATTAACTTTTTTTTATATTAATTTTACACTTTTTTATCTTTTTTTTAATATTATTATTTATTAACTTTATTATTAATTATTATGTTTTCAATTTGTTTTCGATGCGTAAGCTACGTAAGCAAAACTATCGATAATGCTACGAACTAATGCATCTTCTTTTTCGATAATTTTATTAAATGCGAGCGCTATTATAATATCAAGTTAACTTGCATTTTCGTAAATTATTTTATTTTTCGTTTTATATTCGTTTTAACTCCGATTCGATAGCTTTTCGCAAAAGTCGTCGATATTAGTATAGCTTTAATAAATATAATGATAGTTATAAATAATAAAATTAAATCGACCGATAAAGTTTTTCGTATAAGCATAATTGCAAATAACTTTTTTATTAAGACTCGCCGCGCTTTTGCTTTTCGAGTTAATAATGCTTCTTTTTTTTTTCGAGCTCGTATCGCCGTTACTTTTTTTGCCGCCGCTAATATTAAAAGTCTTTTAGCTAGCTTAAGTCTCGTCTCGGCGTTCCGCTTATTTGCCGCCGTTGCTATCGTTAATCTAGCTTCGTTAGACTTGTTGCGTTAGATCTTAATTATAATAAATCGAAATAATACTTTATTAAGTAACTTCTTTAGCTGCGTAAATATATATTGCGAGCTTTTTATAATTCCTTTTCGATTTAATTACCATAAGTTATCGATAAGTCTTCGTCTTTTTTATTTTTATTTTCGCTATCGCTATCTCTTTTTACTCTTTTTGCTCTTCTTACGAAGAAGCTCCGCCGAAATGCTCGCTAAGCTTTTAATCGCGGCAATACCGATAGTTCTTTTTCGCGAGGTTTTAATCGTAATAATACTCGTAGTTTTTCGAAAAGTTCGAGTCGTAGCAATATCGATAAGTCTTCGAAAAATAAAAGCAGTGCTTAAGATATTGCGAAAGGCTTTCGTATTATTCTACTTAACTTTAAGTTATAAAGTCGAAAGGGTTTTTATCGCGTATCGGCAGCTTGCTAAGTAGTTAATATAATAGATTTTTTCGTATACTCTTTTTAATCAGCTTTCGAATAAAGTCCGCTTTATATATATGATATGCTCGTATATAATAGATCGGGAGTATATAAGTATAATAACGTAAAGCTTTTTAATATAAAAAAAGAAATAAAAAGAATATAAAAAAAAAGAAAATTAATAAAGTTAAACTTAAATAAAAAAAATTAAAAATTAAATTTAAACTCGTCTTTTTTTTACGTATAATTATGTTTTTATAACTTAATTACTTTTTGCTGCTTTTTCATTACTGCTTATAAAGACTTTTGCGTATTAGCTCCGTTGCTCTTTCGTAAAGCTAAGTAATCGAATAACAAATTTATTTAAGCGCTTGATTTAAAAGCCGGATTCGGCTATTTTATTTGATAAAAGCTGTTTTAAAGATTTTTTTATTTAAAGCTTAAAGCGAAGTGATAACGCTTCGAAAGTATATCGTACGTAAAACTTTTTTAATCAATTGCCGGCAAATATTCTATTTAATAAAGCTCCGTTCTCTTTTAGCTTTTTCAATTTATAATATTCTTTTATATTTACCGACGAAATTTAATAAAAGCTAAGCTATCGAAAATCTAGCTTTTTAACGTTAAACATATTTATTTTACGAATCGAATCGTATTTAAAAATTAAGTCACTTACTTTTAAAAGCTTAATTCGAAAGTTCTTTTTATTATTAAAAGGCTAAAGCATTTTTTCTTTTTTAACGGCAGCGGGTTTTTTTAAGTATAGCTTTTATAACATCTTCGTCTCGCATCCGAAACTAGCGTGCTTTTAATTCGATAAGCTTCATACGATTAATTATTAGTTCTTAAAATAACGTAGCTTAAAACTAGATTTAAGTTTTAATCGAAAGCATTGCTTTTTTATTATATATTATATAAAAAGAAGTGAATCCGGTAAGAGTATGCATCGAAATGCGATCGGCGAATAAAACGACTAGCAATTGCGCAATTTAATCGGCGCTTTTAAGCTTACTTAATGCGTTTTTAATTAGTTCGTAGCTGCGTTTTATTATTTTATTTACTTTAAAGTAGTACGTTAAGATTACGACTCGATCGATTTTTTAATTATTAAGTAAATCGATTACTTTTTTTTTAAACTTTGAACTTCCGTCGATTATTAATTAAAAGAAAATTTTATAACGGCAAATAATATTTTCTTAAATAAACTTAATTATTAAAAACGAATCTCGAATCCGAATCGCTTTCGCTTCGATTTATTTACTTATATTATCTTTAGCAATAATTAAATAGCTTTTGCTATTGCGTGCAAATAAATAAATGATATCGATAACTTAGCGTTTTATTAAGCTATTAAATCGAGTAAAGTGCAATAGTTTTTCGAGCTTATTAGCTGATCGATGCTAATATTATTTATAAGTTTTAACGAATCGTTTAACATTCGTATAGCATTTATTTTAAAAGTAACGTTAAAAAATATAATAATAAATTGATTTACGACTTTTATAATTATTTTTATCGTAATAAAACGTAATAATATCCGTTTTAATCGAAAGTTTATCGATTATTAATCGAAAAAAAAAGTTTTTCGTCGAAAATGTTTAAAGCTTTTTAATATTCATTTCGTACTTAATAGCTTTTTTCTTAAACTTATAGTATTTAATTTTATTTAAGTTTTTAAATCTTCGTAAAATCGTTAAAAAAGTAGCTATTCGAATTGATTTTAAAAAGTATTTAATTAAATTTAAAAAGCTTTTGTAATCGTAATCGTCGTTAGATTCGTTTAAGTTTGCATTTTCTGTTTTTTTCAAGCATTAAAACATATTTTTAAAAATAAATTAACGAATATTTATTAAAAAGTCCGTCGAAAGTTCTTCGAAGCTATCTCGAGCTTTAATAAGTCTTAAGTCGATTAACAAGCTATTATCGAACTTATTTTCGTCTTCGTCGCTTGAATTATTAAAATATCGTAACCGTTTCGATAATATATTAATAGCGATATAATCTTTATTAAAGACATATTAAATCTTAAAATCGAAAAGATTAATTTAAGTTAATTAGCGTATAATTAAAGCCGAAAGCATATCGATAACTTTTCGTTGAAGCTAAGCAACGAACACTTTAACGTTAATTTCGAAAATAAAATGCATTTCGATAATTTATAATTTAAATTTCTTAAAGACTTTAAATACTCCGCGGCATTTTTATTTAATAATATTATAATTCCGTTTTGTTTCCGTTTAATCCTCGGACTTGTATTAAGCCGATTATACTTTATTAAAAATAGTTTCGCGTTAACTAATATATTTTTTTTATTTTTTTAAATTAATATCCGTTTTTATTATTATTTCTTTATTTTAGTTTTCGTAATCGATCTTAATCAAAACCGAAGCCGTCGTTAAAGCGTTTTATAATATTCGTATAGCTTTCGAATGCGCTTTAATCTATTATTAATTTATATCTTTTTCTATAAAGTTATAAAAAAGGTTAATAATATATACGAATCTTTTAATTTAAATACGAAAATAAAAGCAAAAGTTTAAAAATCTTTTAATTTTAATAACGTTTTCGAAGGTTTTTTAATTATTAACTTTAATAACTTTATTCGTAACGAGTTCGCGACTTTTCGAATTGCATATAAATCTTATTATATTTATCTTATTTTAATAAAATTATAATTTTTTTTCGATCGTAGCATTAGCGCGTTTAATCCGTTTTAAAGTCTTATCGATGTTTTAAATATATTCGAACACGAATTAGCGTATATTCGAAAGTGCTTTTTCGTTAAAATAAGCTGTTTCTAATCTTTTTATTTTAATATCGTCGATAAATAATATTAAGACTTTAAGTTATAAAAGCTTTAAAATATAATTGATTATTCGAACGAATTAAGCTATCGAGTTTATAATACTTTACGAAAAAGTAATGCATCGGAAAAGACTTAACGGTATAAAAAAAGCGGTAAAGTCTTTATTCGATCAATAAAGTATTTGCTAATCGTAACTCGAATAAAAGTCGATTAAGCTAATTATTTAGCAATTAAAAAACTCTTCGGCAAACTTATTTATAATTAAAAGTGGATTAGCGTCTTTCCGTATAATTGCATTAAATAAAGTTGCTAAGTTAATAAGTTTATACTAGCTCGGCTGCTTTTTAGCTATTAAGAACTATTAATTCCGGTACGGTCTTTCGCAATACTTTAAAACTCTTTTATTAAGCTTATTTTAAAGCATTTTAATAACAATAAGCTATAAAGCTTTCGGATAAGAATAATTAAAATCTTATTAAGCCGTATATAAGATAGTTTTAAACTTAATTAAAAGTAAAACGTCGTCGTAAAATTTACTGCACTTTTGCTAAGCGAATGCAATTGATTTTTCTTTACTTAATATTATCTTTTTAAATAAATCTTTTTTTTTAAGCCGTAAAGTATTATCGATATTTAAGTTCGCTATGCGTTTAAGTGTGATTCGAAAGCCTTTTAATATATCGGTAATACGCAGAAAAAAGTATTGCTTATATTCTTTTACTTACTTTTATAAAGTATCTTTTGCTTTTAATAGCTTATATTAATTAACTTTGCTATTTAATGCTGCTTTTATTCCGTTTGCTTCGTTTACTATCTTAATCTTTTTATTTTTAATCTTATATATACCGAATACTTTAGCCGAGTTCGAAAAGATTTTTTTTCGAGTTTAATAAAATATCGAATTTTAATAATCGATATGATCGTAATAGCGGGTTATAAAGTTATTAATACTAACGGCATTTATTTAACAAGTTGTTAAAAAATCGTATTTTATAAAAGCAAAAACATCGATAAATTACTTTTAAATAATAAAGTCGTTTTTTTTTCGATATTATAACGTTTCGCTTTCGAAATTAAGCGAAAAGCAAAAAGCTTTTAGTATATCGACTTTAACGCTTTTAATAAAACCGATTATTAGTTTTCCGAATCGCTACCGCTATTATTCGAAGACTTATCGTAATAAATAAAGCTTATACTTTGCTTTTTTAAGCGATCGACGGCTTCGTCGTATTAATTCGTTTTATCGCTTATTTTAGCTTAAGTAACTTAGCTTGTAAACGAATTAATAATTATAATAATAACAAAGCTACTTTTATAATTTAAAAGATATTAAAGATTGATTTTCGCTTTACGTATAAAAAAGTAACCGAATATAAATCGAAACTTTAGCGAATCTATAACGTAAAATCGAATACGGATCGTAATACCTTTAATATTAATAGATATATTATCGGCGTATTCGATAAAGCGCGATAAAGAACCGGTGATTGTTCGGAAGCTTATCTTTTAATCGTAAGTTATAAAAACCTCGAATTTAATTACGGCGTTATAAGTAATAACGCTAACTTTCGTACTTGTATCGAGCGTAATTCGCGTATTAATAATTAAAAACTATTCGAGTATATTAACGATGACTTTAAAAGTTAGCGAATAATAATAAAAGTATTTAAAGAATAATTAGCTAAACGTCGATATAAAGTCGATTTTCGTTACAAAAAGCTTTGTAACATTTTCGATCGTAGTTCGTAAAGTACGCCGATCTTTACGAATAAACTAATCGAAAAAAAAGTATTAAAACTAAAAAACATCGTAAAATACGGCTATAAAAAGAATCGAAATAAAGCCGATAATAAGAATAAAGCAAAATCGTTTTTAAATCGAAAAAACTTCGAGTATTAAAAGCGTAGTACGTCGGCGGTACTTAATCTAGCTATTATAGACGTTCTTTTGCAATTAAAGCTTAAACATTTAAGAGAATTCGAATAAACGTTCGAATTAAGACCGTTAAATAATAGCATCTCGATTTAAGATCCGTTTTAATCGAGCGAAGACTTATATAAAGTTTGCTTTACCGGCGACTCGGCCGTAAGTCGAAGCAGCAAAAAAAGAAAAAAAAAGTAAATTCTTACGATAAAGCGCTTTACTAATAAAGCGACTCGTAACTTTGTAAAATAAATCGCTATTAAATAAAAAGATATTACTTTCTTTTTAAATCGGTCGTTAAAGTCTCGAAGCAAGTCCGTCTTTTATTATATTATTTATCGCTTTCGATATAAGCTTGCTACTTATAATCAAGCAATCTTTCGAAGCTTTTATAACGCTAATCGTAATTTAAAAGCAATTAATAATGCTTTCGTTAATAAAAGTTTGTTAAATTATCTTATCGATTATACTTTTAAAAGAAGATTATTTAAAAGTAAAAAGAGCAGCGAAAAACGCAATAGTCTTATTAAGAGTTAAGTTCTTAAGCAAATCGCGTTTTTTTAAAAGCTTAATAAGAATCGCTTCGTAATCTATTCTTAAAGAAAAGATCACTTTATTAAGACCTTCGTATAATTTGATAATCTTAAAAAGCTTAGCTTTTAATTTAAGTGCAATTTTGAAAGCTTTTAATAGCGTAACGAGTAGATTGCGTAAGTCTTTCGGTCGTAAAGCGTTTCGGTTTAAAATCGCGATATAAGCGGGCTCGAGTTTATTTATTTTTATTAGCTTAACGAAAGTAACTTTAAGTTAATTATAAGTAGATTAAACTTTTGCTTTTGCCGAAAAAGCGTTTTTTAACGGATATAACGTAATTCGAAAAGCCGCGTTGCGAGCTCGAGTTTTTATTAATATAATAATAGCTTTCGTATTAAACACGCGAGCATATAAATCCGTTAATATAGTATATCGTTAGCGAATTATATCCGAAATATTAAAATCGTTAATACAAAAAGCTTTCGCATTGCCGTTATTAGTTATTCGAATAAGCGCTTTAACGCGTTCTCGTACAACCTTTTTAATAAATTCTCGTTATGCTTTTAAAGCTTTATAACTTCGTTTTAAATTAAAATTATTTATCGTTTTACGAACCTTTTTTAAAACTTGCTCGTATTTAAAAGTATCGTTTCGAAACTAAAACGAGATCGATAATATTTCTTTTCGATATAATCCGATATACATCAAGTCCGCTTCGTTAAAGTAAAAAGCTAGTTTGTATTAAAGCATAAATAAATAGCATTGATTTTAATATTTATAAAGCTTTTATTAATAGTTAAATAGACTAACAGTTTGCTAGTATTAATAAAAAATACACGTAAAATCGTTTGACGACCGTTTCTTTTTTAATATTACGTAGCTTCGATTCGAATAAATATCGGCCGTATTAATTTCGTAAACTCGATGCAAAGCGATCTTTTAAATCTTTTTATATTAAACTGCTTTTAATAAGTTTATATAAGCCTTTTTTAATATAAGTGCGAAGCTATCGGTAAGTCTTAAATGAATACTAACTTTCGCTAGCTGTTTTATAAAAGCTGCGATCTTTAAGTTAAGATCGACGAATAAAGTAATCGAACTCGCAGCAATAGTGCTTGCGTAATAAAAAAGAAAATCATAAGTACTATCGAAATAAATATTATAAAAGAGTAAAACGTATAAGTTTCGTTTGCTTTCGAAAATAATAAACGATACTTAAAAACGAAAGTTTTCGTTTTAATAAAGATTATAACGAGAAAAAGCTTTAAAGATCTTAGCGTAACCGTATTCTTTAATCCATTTCGCAATGATTTATTCTTGCTTAATTAAATCGCTTATTATAATATAAATTATATTATAAGATTGCAAGTAATCTTCTTTAAGTTTAACGTTCTTTTAAGTCCGATTTTATATCGATAACAATAAGTATTCGAAAAACTTTTACTTTAATTGCTTATCGGTAATATCTTTATTAATTAAACAAGCAAAGCTCGTAAAGTTAAATTATCGAGTAAACTATAAAAGCTCCGCTTTAAAAGCTTTTTCTTTTGCTATCTACTTATTATTTAAGTCGTTTAAAAAGCTAATACTATCTTTTTACTTAACTAAGTCGAATGCTTTATATTCTTTTTTAACTACCGATTTAAAATCGTTTTAAGTTACTTTCGGATCCGAAAAGCTTTCGAAGCTCTTGATATTATAACGTATATTATATTCGAAAAAGCTAAAAATATTATATTTAATAAAGCATTGCTTTTTTTCCGAATTATTAATAATACCGTAATCTTTAAACGCTCGTTTAAGCTAGCGAATATAGTTCGTAATATTAGCTTTATCGAAAGCAAGTATTTTAAAAGCTTTAAGTCCGAAAAGAAGCTTACGAATACTTACGTAATTCGAAGCATTTACGAAAAGTAAGAAAGTCTAAATCCTTTTCATTTCGTTTTCGATTAACTTACGAATAGTATCTTCGTTAAATCCGAAATCTTTTTAAATCGAAAAAGTCATAACTCTTTTTGATTTTCGAAAGCTTTAACGTAAGCTCTTTAAGTTAAGTTAATAAGTATCGATTAAAATGTAAAAGCGTTTCGAAATAGATATAAAAAAAAAACGAAAATAGTATAAATATAAATAAATAATAAAAATAAAATAAATATAATTTATAATAAATATTAAATATATAAAGAAATATTATAAAGATATAAAATCTTAATGCGTCGAAAGTAATTTATTAAAAAGTCGAATATCGATCGCTTCGAGTTAGATAATCGAAATCAAATCGATATAATAAATAATATCGATAATACGTTTAACTTTATAACGTAAGATCCGTAATAAACGAAAAAGTAATTATCGAAATTAAATATATTAAAATAAAAACGAAATCGAATAATAGCCGAGCTTTCGTGCAAGCATATAGCTTGCTTTTAATATAATACGATATCGAAACGGTTTCGAATTGCATAACATTTATTTCCGCTCGTCGTATCTTTTATTTATTAAAACGAAAGATATTCAAAAGCAATTCGAAGTCTTTATACGTAATTTTCGTTGCAAAGTAAGTATTGAATTTTTAAACTTCTTAAGCTTAGCGTAATATTTCCGATACTTAATTATTGCTTATCTTTTTCAAAAAAGAAAAAGCAATAAGCTCGTATTAAAAACGATATTAAATCGAAAAAGTAAAGTATACTAAACGAATAATACTTCAAGCGTATCGCCGTACAAAGTGGCTTAAGTGAATAGAACTTTATAAATACCGAATTAAACTTTAGCTAGCTCGATCTTCGAATTAAAGTAACGACTTTTTAAATAATACTTATTAAGTATATTAAATAGCATGCTCGACGAATATAAATCGAAAAAAGATCGCTTTTAAAGCAATAGCCTCGAAGCTTATATACAAAAGCACTTAATTATTAGCTTAACGTATATCGAATACTTTTCGAAAGTGCATCGTAAAAGCATATAATTAATAGCTTAACGTATAACGTAAACTCCGAATATATAGCTTTTCGTAAAAAAAGCAATTTAAAAAAAAGTATAAAGACTAACTTTTAATTCGATTCTTTGCGTAAGTCATTAAATATATATATAAAAAAAGAGCTCCGATATATACTTAACGTTAAATCATAAGATATATATAAATATAATTATAATAGAATCGTAAATAAATAAAAAAAGAAAAAGAAAACGATCGAAAGACACTCGAATGCGTATTATGCGTACGTATATTATATTATATAATAATATAATGCCGGTTCAAGGAAGAATTAACTACTCGTTTATATAAAAGCTTATACGTGACTTAACTACGTGCTTAGCAAAGCTAAAGCATGCAGCGCACCTACGTAACAAAAGTGCTTAGCATCGGTACTATATACATGGAAAAAATAAATACAGAGCCCCAACTCTACCACAATACCGACGGCCTTGACTGTATTTTTAAAGATCTTTGCGAAAGCTAAAGCACCTTTTTCAATTTGTACGGAGTCGTAGAAACTCGAAAGGTCAAAGAAGATGTCTATGCCGTTGCGTATTAACGACCGTAATAAAAGTCTCGGTATAATCAATACTTTCTTTTTATTAATCTTTTTTAACGACTTAACGAGCTTTCTAACGAACTATAAAGCCGTTAAGTCTTCGCTTATGTTTATATACTTATCGACCGAGAAAAACGCGTTGAGTCGTAAGTAGATCGACAAAGTCTTAAGTATTATTTTCGTAAAATGATTTTTATTCTTCGATTATAACTTCTAATTAAGCCGTTCGATTATTATTAATTATAACTTGTTTATAAGTCTTCGGTTCGAAAGGTTTAAAAGAATTAGCTTCGAAGAAAGTGATTTTTGCTATAAAACTAAATAAAACTTAAATATTAAAGCTATCTTTATCTTTAACGTGCTTAACTTTAAGTTTCTTTTTCAATTTTAAAGTCTACTTTACTAAAAGTGCTATAAAAGCCATTAAGTTAAGTAAGTCAAGGTCTCGGTAAAGCTTAAAGTAAAGTTTAAAAAAAAGTTAGCGAAAGAAAAAGAGTTCGAAAAGTAAAATCGAATATACTTTCGAAAGACGAAAAGAAAAAGAAAAGAGTCGAAAGATAATAAAAGCGATTAAAAGTATCGAAGATATAAAAGTTCTTTTAAAAAGTGAAAGTCGAAGATCTTAAGCGATAAGCCTTCGAGTTAAATAACCTTCGTTCTTAACGGTAAGCGAAAAGCGTAAGCATTTTAACTTTGTTTTAAGCGAACTTTCAATCTTGCGCTTTAAAAGCGTTAAAAAGTAAAAATCAAAAAAGTAAAAAGCGGAATTAAAGTGCGGAAAAGTAAGTGATCCTTTCATAAAATCTATTTATTCGATAGCGGTAAAAGCTAGAAACTGTTTAATTATATATACGCTATATGCTTTTTTAATAAGACCGTCGTTCGTTAAAATACGATAAATATAATCACTTTCGTATTTAATTAGCTTTTTATAAAAGACCCGTTTAATATACGGTTTTAGCTTTTTAATTTTACTTTCGAAAAACTAAGCTTTAAAGCCGATAATACGTAAATGCAAAACGAACGGTTTATATAAGTTCGTAACTTTAAAAAAAGTTATGCTAATAAAGCTATAAAAGCGACGAAAGTAAAAATAAACGATAATACAAAGCAGTTCCGGTTATTATTTCGTATCGAACTTAAAACTTTGCAAAAGCGTTTTTATAATATCTTAAAATTTTCGTCCGATCTTTTTAATAGCTTTATTTATTTATAAATTATACGGAATAATAAGTTTAAATCAAACGCTTGTTTCAATTAAGTGTTCTTAAAAACGCCGAAAAACGTATTCGCTTTTGTTATCGATACGAAAACGCATAATTTTTTTTCGACGAAAAGCTAAAAAAAGTTTGAATTTATTTAATATTTTAAAGATATACTTTATATTATAACACTCGACCTCTTTTATCTTATCGTAATAAAAGCAAATAAAATAAATCGAGCCGTCGTACCTTTTGCGAAAAAGTCTAATAATATTTATATAAATAAGCTCGTCGGAATACCGTCTTAAATTAATATGTCTTTTATATGCTCTTTTAATTATTCGACTATCGAAGCAGCTTTCGCAAGCGTACAAAAAAAAGTATACGTAAGTTTATATCTTTTAATAGTTTTTACATTTTTAATAAGTTTTCTTATTAAAGATATTTAAAACGCTTATACTGAACATCTTAAGCCTTTTAAATAAAAAAAGCGGTTAAAGCTTTATATTAAGATCGTTATTAAAAAAGATTTAAAGTATCGAAAGTTAAAGCTAGTTAAAAAAAATAAGCATAGCGTCATTGATTAAAGTCGAAAGCTTTATATTTATAATTTAAACGAAGAACTCGGTTTATAAGCTAGCGCAAATCGATATTAAAGCAAAACAAGTCTTAAGCGATACGGTAATTTGCTAGCTAATAAAACGGAGCGAGCAGCTCTAGCCGTCGAGAATGATTTTTTAACTCTTTTATATTAAAAAAAAAGAATATCATTTTCACTTAAGTTTTTCTTATTATCGCTTTGCTCTTCTTTATTTATATTATTATAAAGCATCGTCTTCGTCGCGGTTTTTATAGCTATAGTTAGGCTTAAGATAGTAAAAGACTTTTTAAAAGCCTTTTGCGCGAAAGCTTTTTTAATGCGATTGCTAATAAAAGCAAAAGAAAGTTTAGCAGCTGCAAAAGAATTGTTTTTAACATTTAAGTCGTAAGACGGATCTTCGTTTTAAAGCTAAGCTAATGCACTCGTTTAGCTCGTCGATTATTATATTGCTTTTAAAGCAGTTCTAAAACAATTAGCGAACGAAAGAAAAAGGTTTAAAAAAATTAAACTTATTAAAAGCTATTAGTACTTATATTAATATTATTAAAAACGATGCTTTTGTTTATTTCGGATTAAATAGCCGAAGTAAATTTAATTGCGTTTGCTAAAAAAATTTAATTAATAAATATTTACTAATCATAAGTCAAAAACATTATCGAATCGAAGTCTAAAAGATAATAAATGCTAGTTTGTATTTGCGCAAGAGTTTGTTAATATTTAAAAAGCGTCACTTAAAATAATGAAAATTAAAAATTATTAATTAATAAAGTAATTAATACTTACTAGCTTGACTTTAAGAAATTCAGCGAGAAAAAGACGAAAATAAATCAGTTCTTTATTATAAACTTGCAATACCGCGCGAAGTTTTAAGAATTTTTATAAATGCTTATCAGCTATTTGCAATTGATTTACTAATTAATTTACTAATTGAATACTAACCGGATAGCTATCGAATTATAATAGCGCAGCGCTAAGCAAAAGTAAAGTTAAGAATTTTTATAAATGCTTATTAGTTATTTGCAATTGATTTATTAATCAATTTATTAATCAAATACTAATCGAGTAGCTATCGAATTATAATAGCGCGGCGCTTAGCAAAAGTAAGGTCTAGCGCATCCGTAACTAATTAAGCTTTACTAAACTAAAGATAAAGATTTGCGCTAAGCAAAGTAATTAAAAAAATATTAATAGTATTCCGATTAATTAAATATAAACTTACTTTGTTTACTTTATAAATTTAAGTTTTCTTTTTTTACGCTTTCGCCGCGTATTATATTTGCTTTACCTTTTTATACTTCGTCTTTATTTGCTTGACCTTTAGCCGCTTGACTTTTAGCCGCTTGACCCTCAGCCGCTTGACCTTCAACCGCTTAACTTTTAATCGCTTGATTCTTAATTGCTTTATTAATTAATTTATCTTAGCTTGCGTCATCTCTTTTAGCCGTAATACTTAATATATCGGTAAAAAGAAGTCGGTCCGAAAGCAAAAGTTCGTTTAATAAAAAAACTATTTAAAAGTATTAATAAAAAGACTTAATCGCGATAATCTAATTTACGATTAATAAATTAATAATTTTAAACAAGAAAAAGACGACTTTACAAAACAATGAATAGCGTTGTATTTAAAAGCGTAGTAAATAAAAAAGCGATAATTATAATTAATCATTAAATAATAATAAAAAGAAATCAAACTTTACTTTATAGAGTAAAAATTGCGCGAAGCGGCCGCTTTATCTTAATTGCGGCCGCCTTATCTTAGCTGCGGCTGCTTTATCACTTCGTAAATTCACTAGCGGCCGCGTTAAAATGTTTTAAAAATAAAATATACGAGTTCACTTTTAACTTTAATACTTTTATTCTATTACTTTTAATTTTACTTTAAACAATTACTTTCAACGTTTAGCTTTTTTATAATACTATTCAATATAGCCGCTTATCAGCTTGATTCGATAGAAAATATTATTACAAATACAAATCAGCTTAATTTAATAAAAAAGATTAAAAAATCTATAATAAGAATCATTTTCTTATTTACTAATCTATTTATTAATTAAAAACGTCTTTCTTAAAATACGGCCGATACGAGGGCAATCGTAGCGGCAAGCAATCCGATATTAAAAAACCTTAATAAGCGCAAAGTAAATATTTTTTTTACGTAATATTTTAACTTTTATTAATTTATTAATTTTTTTTAAAAAAAAAAGCCAAAGAGAAGCTAATTATCAACTAATCTTTATACGATAAAAGCTAATGCTCGTATAACAAAGCTGAAACAAGATCTTTAAGCAAATAAGTTTCGAAAAATTAAAAAACGAGATTAAGCGGCCGCTAATTAGCTTTTTGCAATTTAAAAACAAACCTTAAAATATTCTTAAGCATCAAAAGCTAAAAGGAAAACTCGATAAGCCGAAATGCGAAAGAATCTTATAAATGAACGGTACTTTTTCTTTTCTTTGATTTATTAAGCAATTTACTAATCGATTTTAAAAAGAATCGAAGCATTTACGCAAATAATCTTGCTATACAAGCCGCTTCTTTTACAACTAGATTCAATAATAGAAAATACTTGAATAGCGATTAAATTGATAAAGCATTTAATTTAAACGAAAAAGTTTATAAAGAATTTAATTTGCGAAAAAACGAAAAAGAAAATAATAATATACTTCGCGATAAATACGTTTCGATTACCGATAAGAAAATAAAGAAAATCACTCGGCAATTAGCACGTTAGCACGTATAAATAAGCTTTTATTTCATTTAAATATTTATATTTTGCTAATAATATAAAGTCACGTTATATAATGTGGAGGGGAAGAGCTCCGACATATACCCAACGTTAAATTAAGAGATATATATGAATATAGCTATAATAGAATCGTAAGTAAATAAAAAGAGAAAAAGAGGACGATCGAAAGACACTCGAATATGTGCTATAAGTACGTGTATTGTATTGTATATAATATAGTGCTAGTTCAAAGAAGAACTAACTACTCGTCTATATAAGAGCTTGCACGTAACCTAACTACGTGCTTAGCAAGGCCAAAGCATGCAGCGCACTTACGTAATAAAAGTGCTTAGCATTAGTATTATATATATAAATAGAATAAATACAAAGCCGCAATTCTATTATATACGTTTTCTTTTCGAATTAAACTCGCTTTCGAATCACTTTTTATTAAAGTAGTAAAGTTATGTTTGCAAAACGAGCATATAGCCGAATTGCACGGTCGCAATATAGTCTTAAAATACTACTTAATAATGCATCGCCGGATCGGTGTTAATATAAAGCGTATATAATATAATAAAAAAAATAAAAATAGCAACGAAAATGCAAGATAATCTTTCGAGTCTAACTTTTTTTTATATTTTTTATAACACTTTTATTTAATTATAAGAATAATATCAACTCGAGCGTTAATATTATCGTTAAGATAAGCGTGCGCCGATTTAAGCGGTCAAGTAATAACGCATTGCCGAATCGGTCATAGCGCGAGGCTTAAAGCGGTAACGTAATAAAAAAAACAAAAGCGGTAATATATATTCGAAGTCTTGCTATAAACAATCAACTTTCTTTTTATATTAACTTTATATTTTTTTATTTTTCTTTTAATATTACTATTTATTAATTTTATCATTTACTATTATATTTTCGATTTATTTTCGATACGTAAGCTACGCAAGCAAAACTATCGATAATATCGCGAACCGGTATATCTTTTCTTTCGATACTTTTATTAAATGCAAGCGTTGCCGTATTATTAAATCAATTTGCATTTTTATAAGTTATCTTACTTTTCGTTTTATATTTATTTTAATTTCGATCCGATAGTTCTTCGCAAAAGTCGTCGATATCGATATAGCTTTAATAAATGCGATAACGGTTATAAATAATAAAATTAAAACGGCCGACGAGGTTTTTCGTAAAAGCATAATTGCAAATAATCTTTTTATAAAAACTCGCTGCGCTTTTGCCTTTCGAGTTGATAATGCTTTTTCTTTTTTTCGAGCTCGTATCGCCGCTGCTTTTTTTGCCGCCGCTAATGCTAAAAGTCATTTAATTAGCTTAAGTCTCGTCTCGGCGTTGCGCTTATTTGCCGCCGCTATTACCGTTAATCTAGCTTCGCTAGACTTATTACGTTAGATTTTAGCTATAATAAATCGAAACAATACTTTATTAAGTAACATTTATTTAATCGCGTAAATGTATATCGCGAGCTCTTAATAATTCTCTTTCGATTTAATTACGATAAGTTGCTAAAAAGTCTTCGTTTCGCTTATCTTTATTTTCGTAATCGTTAGCTCTTTTTGCTTTTCTTGCGAAGAAGCTTCGCTAAAGTGCTCGCTAAGCTTTTAATCGCGGCAATATTAATAGTTTTTTTTCGCGAAGTTTTAGCCGTAGTAATACTCGTAGTTTTTTAAAAGGTTCGAGTCGTAGCAATATTAATAAATCTTCGAAAGGTAAAAGCAATGCTTAAAGTGCTGCGAAAAGCTTTCGCATTATTCCACTTAGCTTTAAGTTATAAGGTCGGAAAAGTTTTTATCGCGTGTCGGCAGCTTGCTAAGTAATTAATAAAATAGATTTTTTTCGTATGCTTTTTTTGATTAGCCTTCGAATAAGGTCCGCTTTGTATATATAATATGCTCGTATATAATAAATCGAAAGCATATAAGTATAATAACGTAAGGCTTTTTAATATAAAAAAAGAAATAAAAAGAGTATAAAAAGAAAGAAAACAAAGAAAACTAAACTCAAATAAAGAAAAAATCAAAAATCAAATCTAAACTCGTTTTTCCTTTACGTATAATCATGCCTTTATAACTTAATCACTTTCTATTGCTTTTTTATTATTGCTTATAAAGACTTTTGCGTATTAGCTCCGTTGCTCTTTCGTAAGGCTAAGTAATCGAATAATAAATCTATTTAAGCGCTTAATTTAAAGGCCGGATTCGGCCACTTTATTTAATAAAAGCTGTTTTAAAGATTTCTTTATTTAAAGCTTAAAGCGAAATAATAACGCTTTAAAAGTATATCGCACGTAAAACTTTTTTAATCGATTGCTAGCAAATGTTTTATTTAGCAAAGCTTCGTTTTCTTTTAGCTTTTTTAACTTATAGTATTTGTCGGTATATCTATATCGACCTTAGCTAGCTAGTAGTAGTAGTAGTAGTAGTTGGGGAAGCTCACCCGTGAACCATGGTTCACGGGTCACTTAGCATGCCTCGCTTAGCATGCTAACAGTCAAAGGACCCTTCCACTTGATAAGTAAACCTATTAGTTAGCTAGTGCACGTGATTCTTTCTAATCATATAAAAGGAATTAGCTCTTTTAAGTCTTAAAAAGCAGACAAAATTCAGATACCTTATCAACCGAGTGTTTTGCAATTGCAAGTACTTTAACGACCGTTACGACCTTACGAATATATATATATTTTTAATCGCTTAAAAGCAATCTAACACTGATCAATAGTTGATTTACTATTAAGTGATCAATCATAGAAAAGCTAAGACTTTATAGCGAAGATACCTTTTTATTACGATACCTTTTTCTTTTTATAACGGAAAAGCGATTCCGTACTAAGTCGCTTTTTATATTATCGATTTTCTTTATTTTTACGAAAGAGTAATTCCGAATCAAGTCACTTTTATATAACAACTTTAACGCTATAAAAGCCGCGCTTGCTACATATAGCAACTCAACTAAATTTAAATCGACTTATATATAAACAAATAATAACTATAGCCGATCGAGCAATTAAACTTTTAAATAAAGAGTTTAGCCGATAAAGAGCAAAGTATTATACTTTTCGAATCTTATCACTACTTACGAAACCCTTAACTATTCAACTAAAAGAAACACTATACTTAAGACTCTTAAGCTTTTCGGAAAGACTAAACGACGAGATATCGAGCATCTTATTTAACTTAAACGAATTATTATACGCAAAGCTCGATAATAAGATTACGGCTCGAGCAATAGTAAAAGACTTCTTAAATGCGAAATATAAAAGACTAAAAGACTACGACTTATAAAGCTTATTCCGGCACGCTTTCTTACGCTAAGATTAAACGAGTTTTATAATAACGAAAGACAATATAAGACGAAGCTTTAAGTATGCTACTTTTATTAGCTTTAAAGAACACTTGCTATTTAAAAGCGTATAATGCTTTTTAAAGCAAAAGAGTTACGCTAATAAAATAGTTAAATTATTAAACGACGAGCAGCAGCATTAATAGACCTTCGAAAAAATAAAAGAGCAATAAGCAATACTTTTAAGCTTCGATTTAAAGTAGACCGCCGAAAACCTTACGAACGACGACGACGACGATATTATACTTTAATCACTTTTATTTCCGCGCAGTCTAAAAAAGAAAGAAAAGAAGACTTTAAGCAAAAAAGAAGAAAAGGAAGAAATCCGAAAGTTACGAAAAGAGTTTTTAAAAGAAAAGAAAGATATAGAACGCAATATAAAAGCTATAGCAAAGCAAATAACGGAATTACGAACTTACGTTATACAATCTAACGAAAAGTTACGACGAAGCACTTTAGCGTACTTATTTTTAATTCAATAATCGCTACGCAATACGCTAATTATATAACAAAAGCTAAAATCGCTTTAACGGCTTTTAAACCCTTTTTTTAAGAGCTACAACCGAGTTTCTTAAAAGCTAAGACCGAGTAGCAATAACAACGGCTTCGAAAACATAATCGAGCTTAATAATACGCGAAGCAATAGCAGCTATACGCTAAAAGAAGATCCGCTAAAACTTAAGAGCATTTCGGACAAAATCAGCTCTTATTAAAGATAGCGTGTAGATTTCTATGCTTAATTTTAGCAACTCGAGAAAAGAATTTAGCAACTCGAAAAAAGGATTTAACACTTTCGGACGTACCGATAAGCTTTTTAAATCTTTTAACAAGCTACGTATCGATAAAAAGGATATTAAAAGTATAAGAATCGCTAAGAACGCGCTTAAAAGTACAGATATTATTAAGCTAGAGCTTTAGCTAATAACTTAAATAGCTTTAACGATCTTAACGATAATCGACGAAAAAAAAACAAAAGAGATTAGCAAAAAGATCGAGGCTACGGATATAAAAGAAGTAAGAACGGGCCTTTTAAATTATTAAAAAGATTCGAAAACGAACTTTTAAAAGACTCCGGATTCGGAAATGAGCTTCTTAAAGACTTTAAAAGAAGACGGACTATTAGCAACTATATCGGTAATCTTTTATCGATTAAACTATTAGCTAAGCAAAGCATACTTGCGTACGCTACTTTAAGCGCTCTTAATAATAACAGAAACGATTTCCTTAAGCTAAAAACGATAGACCTTTACCCGAGAGCAAAGGAATTAGTTTTGTTTGCAAAAAGCTTTCTTAAAAAACTAAAGTATTCGAGACTCGACGATGACTTTAAAACTCAATTAAAGATTTTCGCTAATTAAATAAGTCGATACAGTTTAACCTTAAACGACTACTTAACGGCGTTCTTTATTATGCTTACAGAAGAAGCTATTACTTTTTATTATAATTACGTAATCAAGGCTCGGCTCTTTACGTTTAAAGCAAACGCTATTATAATAAAAGACTACTTCGAAACTGACTATCGGCGGCAAGCAAAATACGACCGTTAAAAAGAAATTTCGCTAGATTTAATTAAGAAAAAGAATTTAAAAACCTCGCTTAACGAATGCTTTAAGAAGCTCGTTAAAAAGCTTAAAAGCATTTAAAGCTCTTTACAACCAAGTTTAAAAGATGATCGAAGTTTAGCTAACAAGTTGTATTCAGCTTATAAAAACGTACTAAAAATTACGATTGCACGAATAAATCTTGCTTTTACTTTTATTACGGCAATTGCTAATATTCGTCGAGCAATTGCTTTTGCAACTAAGACTTTTCGACCTTTCGTTAAAGCTAGAACTTACGCGAGCTTTAACGAGCTATACGATTACACTTGCTTTTAACACGCTTTAAAAGCTAACTTCGATTTAAATAAAGAATACGAATGCTTTATTTAAGACCGCTAATACTTCGAAAGTAAGAAAGCTGCTAAAGCTATTAAAAGTAAAAAAAAGTGTTTTGTTTATAAAAAGCCAAGTTGCTAAAGTACTAACTACACCCTCGACGAAAGAAAAGCATCCGTCGCTAAGTTCTAAGCTTTTAAAAACGCAAAAAAAGTAACGAAAAGCAAATTCTTTTAATACGTAGCATCGATTAAAAGTTTATTATTTGTATTTACGGAAAAATTCGATTAGTTTATCGCAAGCTTATTAAACGAGCTATTCGAATCGAGCAGCTATGTTAATATATCGGAAGGTTTTATAACTATCTATAATACTTTTAACGCTAACGAAGTATATAAATAGCTAAAGATCTAGACGGCATTCTACGCTCTTACTAGCCAAATCGAGACCTAAAACGTGCTCGCGAGCAAAGCAGAGACTTACATAGCATTTAAGTACTTTAAAAACGTGTTTATAAGCTTTATAATTAACAGCGGAGCAGTTAATTTCTTTATCGCTAGCTTGCTTTAGCTACGAGCATTTTAAAAGAAGTACTTCGAGGTTTAATTAAATACATTTCGAACAAAAAAGAAGTTCGTTAAGTACGGGATCGGCTTTGCTACTTTTATTAAAGCAATTACTTTAAATACTTTTTTAAGTCAAATAAAGTTCTACGTTATAAAGAGCGACGTATCCTTTTTATTCTTATTAACTAATATAAATAAGCATAAAGTGATCTTAAATAACTTACGAAACGTGCTAGTTTAAAAGAAAAAGGAAATACTAATAATAAAGATGTTTAAGCACGTATAGATGCTATTAAGTAAAGAATACGCTGCTGCTTATTATAACATCGAAAGCGAAAGCGAGACCGTTTATTGCTACTTTACGGAAAAGCAATTAAAGACTATTTATAAGCGTTTTGGTCACCTTTTAGCAAGTCGATTTGCTATTGTTCTTAAAAAGGCTAAGCACGAATTCAAACGGGATTTGCTTTATAATATCTAAAAGTTTTGCTATTATTACTAAGTATTTAAACGCTTTTCAAAGAGGTTTAATATTAGATTTAAAAATGATATTGACTTTAATAATACGGTATACGTCGATATAATGCACTTTAACGGCAAAAACGTATTGCACGTCGTTTGCGATTTTATTAATTTTCAAGCCGCTACTTTCTTTAAAAGTATGTTCGCATAACACTTACTTAAAAGATTCAATCGATGTTAAGTTAATACTTACGTCGGACCTTTTATAAACGTCGTGCACGATTTCGAAACTAATTTTAATTTAACAACGTTCTGAAGTTACTTTAAAAGTATTAACAGCATTTTAAAGCAGATGCTTGTAAAAGCTTATTATAGCGTCGGGCTAATAGAACGCTATTACGTCTTTATACGACGCGCTTTTAAGATCGTTATAAAAGAGCTTCTTAAAGCTTTAAAAAAGGATCGGCTTCAAATAGCTATCAAAGCTATTAACGATATAGCGGGATTTAATAACTTAATTTTTATACTCTTCGTTTTTAAGACTTTATCGAAGCTAACGGAACAAGATCGATTTGCCGCGTTTACTTAAAAGCGTGCTGCTACTATTAATAAAGCTATAAAAGAAGTACGAAAATGCTACGCCGCGAAGCAAGTTAAAGACGCGTTTAAAAAGAAGAATAAACCAATTACGAAGCATACTTTAGACCTTTTTATTAATTCACGGGTACTCGTATAGCGAGAAAACTAAAAGTAGAAAAGCTTTTTTCAGCTGCTTAATAAGCAAAGGCATACGTGTATAATAGCATGTCCGAAGCTTACGGAATTCAAGTTAACTTTAGTAAAACCTTATTACTTTAAAGTTAAAAAGCTACTAAAGGAGTTGCAAGTACTTGAAGTAAAAGTAAAAGAAGATTAAAGTAAAAGCGAAAAAGAGCTAGAACTACGAAATTCGTTTAAACTTTAATATTCGCTTAATCTACCGAGGTCGCTTAATCTAAAAAGCTCGCTAAAATTAGCAAACAACTTTCTTCAATTTATTAATTCTTAAAAATCAATAATATTAATAATTCAAATACTTTATTAAAAATACGATCTTAGTATCCCGACCGTGCTCGACGAAAAAGAAAGCGATTCTTACGTTTTATTTACTAAAGACTCCGAAGTGCTGATTACCGATAAAGAACGCCGGGATTATAAGCTTTCAGTTAAGCTACGAGCCGAAAGAATCATTAAGAGCTTTAAAGCACTATTTTAAGAGTCTAAAGCAAAAGAATTAGCTAGATTGATAGCTTAAAGCATCTTTTAAGTGATCTCGAGCATCGATTTACGCGCTAAAAGCGCTAAGATCTTCGGATTTAAGTTTGTTGATAAGATCAAAGGCAAAAGAACACTTACGCTATACGAGAAGTCTCGTATAATAGTTTAAGCCTTTTAAAATAAAAGCAAAACGAAAGTACTTATCGAGTCACTTACGGTGCAACGAGCGAGTTAAAAACTTTATTATGCTTTAGCTTTTTCGCTAATAAAAGATTACGAGTGTCAAGTCTATAATAAAGATATCACTTAAGCTTACATTTAATTAAGTACGAAGCTTATCTGAATAATCGTCGTACGATTATTCAAAGAGATTACTTATCGATTCTCTTTCGGCATTTTGTTTTTTATAACTAGCCTTTTATACGGCATCTTCGAAGCAAAGACGCATTAATATAAGCGTTTCTCCGAGCACTTTATAAACAACTTTAGCATAAAGCAATCGAGCTTTAACTTTTGCTTTTTTATATCAATTAATAAAGATCAGCTAAGAATAGCTGCTTTATAAATAAATGATATTCTTATAGTTATCAATCCAGCTATAAAAGCAAAAGAAAAGAAAGAGCTAATCAAATCTAAGTTAAAGAGCAAAGAAATAAAGATCTTTATATACGCCGAACCGATGATTTTTAATAGATGTAAGTTATCTTTAGATAAAAACGAGTTCGGAATGTTAATTGATTAGAAAAAGCAAAGAAAAAGGCTTGCCGTGATTAAGCTCGATTCAGCTATACGAGCTAAAAAGTACTTAAAGCAACGTGCTCGAAAAGCGTATTTAACTACTATTTGCTACTTAAAAGCATTTTGTGTTCTATCGATAGCTACTTAGCATTAAGAACCGAAAGACGAAGATTATAAAGCTTTTAATAAGGTGATCTAATAGCTGATCGATCACTTAACTCGAAAGATCTATTACGTGCTTTTAAACTTAAAGACGGCGAAGCTTTTCGTATTCGTAAACGGAGCGTTTGCTAATAACGCTGACCTTAGCTTTTAAATCGGTTTCGTAGCTATCTTTAGCAATAAGGCTTACGTAAGTGAAAACGAGTTTACTTTAACGGGTAATATCTTTTATTAAGTATTATAGAAGTGTAAGAAAGTGATAAAAGCGGTATTAGCTTTTAAGCTATACGCTATATCTTTAAGTATCGATATAGCTATTGCTATGTCGACCATTTTTGTTTAAATTATAGCTTAGTTAAGAATCTTTAACTTCTTCGTAGTCGTGTGCATTTACTCTTACTCGCTTTACGAGTGCATAATAAAGCTAAGGATTATTAAAGAAAAGCGCTTAATGATCGATATTATAGCTATTCGAAAGTTATACGAAAAGCGAGAGCTCTTTAAAGTACGCTAGATTAAAAGCAAATCCAACCTTGCTAACGCTATGACTAAAATCGAAGCTAATACCTTTTTACAAGAGCTAGTTTTAATTAATACCTTGAAAGTGCAAGTGGACGGATAAGTAGAAAGGCCGTTGTAAAAGAAAGAGAAAAGAGATTGTGTTTCTTTTATTTATTTAATTACTTTTGCTTAATTACTTTCCTTCTTTTTTCGGTCGATATAATAATTAGCAAAGCATTGCTTGCTAAAAAAAGAGTTGCCGATGTCGGTATATCTATATCGACTTTAGCTAGCTAATAGTAGTAGTAATAGTAGTTAAGGAAGCTTACTCGT
Organism: Drepanopeziza brunnea f. sp. 'multigermtubi'; assembly: GCF_022702325.1. Taxonomy (NCBI): domain Eukaryota; kingdom Fungi; phylum Ascomycota; class Leotiomycetes; order Helotiales; family Drepanopezizaceae; genus Drepanopeziza; species Drepanopeziza brunnea. Next base: position 122,180 of record NW_027094080.1, on the reverse strand, counting down.
AAACTATGGTTTACGAGTCACTTAGCATGCTTCGCTTAGCATGCTAACAGTCAAGGGACCTCTTCACTTGACAAGTAAACCTATTAGTTAGCTAGTGCACGTGATTCTTTTTAATCATATAAAAAGAATCAGCTCTTTTAAGTCTTAAAGAGCAGACAGAATTCAGATACCTTATCAACCGAGTGTTTTGCAATTGCAAGTACTTTAACGACCGTTACGACCTTACGAATATATATATATTCCTAATCGCTTGGAAGCAATCCAACAGTATTCTTTTATATTTACCGACGAAATTTAATAAAAGCTAAGCTATCGAAAATCCAGCTTCTTAACGTTAGATATATTTACTTTACGTATCGAATCGTACTTAAAGACTAAGTCACTTAGTTTTAAAAGTTTAATTTAAAAGTTTTTTTTATTATTAAAAGCATCTTTTCCTTTTTAGCGGCAGCGGGTTTTCTTAAGTATAGCTTCCGTAATATCTTCGTTTCGCATCCGAAACTAGCGTGCCCTTAATTCGATAAGCTTAATACGATTAATTATTAGTTTTTAAAATAACGTAACTTAAGATTAGATTCGAGTCTTAATCGGAAGCATTGCTTTTTTATCGTATATTATATAAAAAAAAGTGAATCCGATAAGAATATACATCGAAGTGCGGTCGGCGAATAAAACGGCTAGTAATTGCGCAATTTAATCGATGCTTTTAAGCTTATTTAATACGTTTTTAATTAATCCGTAGCCGCGTTCTATTATTTTATTTGCTTAAGGGTAGTATATTAAGACTACGACTCGATTGATTCTTTAATTATTAAGCAAATCGATTACTTTTTTTTTAAATTCCGAACCTCCGTCGATTATTAATTAAAAGAAAATCTTATAGCGGCAAATAATATCTTTTTAAATAAACTTAGCTATCGAAAGCGAGTCTCGGATCCGAATCGCTTTCGTTTCGATTTATTTATTTATATTATCTTTAATAATAATTAAGTAGCTTTTGCTATTGCGTGCAAGTAAATAAATGATATCGATAGCTTAACGTTTTATTAAGTTATTAAATCGGATAAAGTGTAATAGTTCTTCGAGCTTATTAGCTGCTCGATATTAACATTCTTTATAAGTCTTAACGAATCGTTTAACGTTTGTATAATATTTATTTTAAAAATAGCGTTAAAAAATATAATAATAAATTAATTCACGGCCTTTATAATTACTTTTATCGTAATAAGCTATAATAATATTCGTTTTAATCGAAAGCTTATCGATTATTAATCGAAAAAAAAGACTTTTCGTCGAAAGTCTTTAAAGCTTTTTATCGTTTACTTCGTACTTAATAGCTTTTTTTTAAACTTACGGCATTTTATTTTATTTAAGTTTTTAAGTCTTCGTAAAGTCGTTAAGAAAGTAGTTATTCGAATTGATTTCGAAAAGTATTCGATTAAGTTCAAAAAGCTTTCGTAATCGTAATCGTCGTTAAACTTATTTAAATTTGCATTTTCCGCTTTTTTCGAGCGTTAAAATATATTTTTAAAAATAAACTAACGAATATTTATTAAAAAGTCCGTCGAAAGTTTTTCGAAGCCGTTTTAAGCTTTAATAAGTTTTAAATCGGTTAATAAGTTATTATCGAACTTATTTTTATTTTCGTCGCTTAAATCATCGAGATGCTATAGCCGTTTTAATAATATATTAATAGCAATATAATTTTTATTAAAAATATATCGGATTTTAAATTCGAAAAAATTAATTTAAGCTAGCTAGCGCGTAATTAAAGCCGAAAGTATATCGATAGCTTTTCGACGAAATTAAGCAACGAGCATTTTAACGTTAATCTCGAAAATAAAATGCATTTTAATAATTTATAACTTAAGTTTTTTAAAAACTTTAAATACTTCGCGGCACTTCTATTTAATAACGTCGTAGTTCCGTTTTGCTTCCGTTTAAGCTTTAAACTCGTATCGAGCCGATTGCATTTTATTAAAAGTAATTTCGCGTTAGCCGATATATCTTTTTTATCTTTTTAAACTAGCGTTCGTTTTTATTATTATTTCTTTATTTTAGTTTTCGTAATCGATCTTAATTAAAATCGAAGCCGTCGTTAAAGCGTTTTGTAATATTCGCATAACTTTCGAATGCGCTTCGGTTTATTATTAATTTATATTTTTTTTTATAAAGTTATAAAAAGGGTTAGCAATATATGCGAATCTTTTAATTTAAATGCGGAAGTAAAAGCAAAAGCTTAGAAATCTTTTGATTTTAATAACGTTTTCGAAGGTTTTTTAGTTATTAATTTTAATAATCTTATTTATAATAAATTCTCGACCTTTTAAATTGCATACGAATCTTATTATATTTATCTTATTTCGATAAAACTATAATTTTTCTTCGATTATAATACTAACGCGCTTAATCCGTTTTAAAGTCTTATCGATGTTTTAAATATATTTAAATACGAATCGATATATATTCGAAAGTGTTTTTTCGTCGAAATAATTTATTTATAATCTTTTTACTTTAATATCGTCGATAAATAACATAAAGACCTTAAGTTGCAAAGGCTTTAAAATGAGATTGATTATTCGAACGAATTAAGCTATCGAGTTTATAGCATTTTACGAAAAGGTAATATATCGAAAAAGACTTAGCGGTATAAAAAAAGCGGTAAAGTCTTTATTCGATTAATAAAGTGTTTATTAATTATAGCTCGAATAAAGGTCGATTAAACTAGCTATTTAACAACTAGAAAACTCTTTAGCAAACTCATTTATAATTAAAAGTAGATTAACGTCTTTCCGTGTAATTGCATTAAATAAAATTGCTAAATTAATAAGTTTATATTAGCTCGGCTGCTTTTTAGCTATTAAGAACTATTAATTCCGATACGATCTTTTGTAATACTTTAAAACTCTTTTATTAAGCTTGTCTTAAAGCATTTCAATAATAATAAGCTATAAAGCTTTCGGATACGAATAATTAAAAGCTTATTAAGCCGTATATAAAATAATTTTAAGCTTAATCGGCGGTAAAACGTCGTCGTAAAACTTATCGCACTTTTGCTAAGCGAATGCGATTGATTTTTCTTTGCTTAATATTATCTTTTTAAATAAATTTTTTTTTTTAAGCCGTAAAATATTATCGATATTTAAGTTCGCTATGCGTTCGAGTATAATTCGAAAGCCTTTTAATATATCGATAATGCGCGGAAAAAAGTATTGCTTGTATTTTCTTATTTGCTTTTATAGCGTATCCTTAGCTTTCGATAGCTTATACTAATCAACTTTGCTTTTTAATGCTACTTTTACGCCGTCTGCTTCGTTAATAAGCTTAATCTTTTTATTTTTAGTTTTATATATATTAAATACTTTAATCGAATCCGAAAAGATCTTTTTTCGAATCCGATAAAGTATCGAATTTTAATAATCGATATAATCGTAATAGCGAATTATAAAGTTATTAATATTAACGGCATTTATTTAGCAAGTTATTAAAAGATCGCATTTTATAAAAGCAAGAATATTAATAAATTGCTTTTAAATAATAAAGTCGTTCTTTTTTCGATGCTGCAACGTTTCGCTTTCGAAATTAAACGAAAAGCAAAAAGCTTTTAATATACTGATTTTAACGCTTTTAACGAAGTCGATTATTAATTTTCCGAATCGCTGCCGTTGCTATTCGAAGACTTATCGTAATAAATAAAGCTTATACTTTGCTCTTTTAAGCGATCGACGACTTCGTCGTATTAATTCGTTTTATCGCTTATTTTAGCTTAAATAACTTAGCTCGTAAACGGATTAATAATTATAATAATAATAAAGCTACTTTTATAATCCGAAAAGTATCGAAAATCGATTTTCGCTTTGCGTATAAAAAAGTAATCGAATATAAATCGAAACCTTAACGAATTTATAACGTAAAATCGAATACGAATCGTAGCACTTCCGATATTAATAAATACGTTATTAGCGTATCCGATAAAGCGCGATAGTAAATTAATAATTATTCGAAAGCTTATCTTTTAATCGTAAGCTATAAAAACTTCGAATTTAATCGCGGCGTTATAAATAATAACGCTGATTTCCGCACTTATATCGAATATAGCTCGCGCATTAATAATTAAAGATTATTTAAGTATATTAACGATAATTTTAAAAGTTAACGAATAATAATAAAAATATTTAAAGAATAGCTAGCTAAACGTTAAAGCAAAGCCGATTTTCGTTAAAAAAAGTTTCGTATCATTTTCGATTGCGATCCGTAAAATACGCCGATTTTTACGAGTAAATTAATCGAGAAAAAGATATTAAAACTAAAAAACATCGTAAAACACGGCTATAAAAAGAGTCGAAATAAAGCCGATAATAAAAATAAAGCAAAACCGTTTTTAAATCGAAAGCGCTTTAAGTGCCGAGATTATAATACGTCGACGATGCTTAATTTAATTGCTACGGACGTTTTTTTGCAATTAAGGCTTAATTATTTAAAAGAATTCGAATAAGCGTTCGAGCTAAAACCGCTAAGCAATAGCATTTCGATAGAAGATCTGTTTTAATCGAGTAAAGACTTATATAAAGTCTGCTTTACCGATAATTCGATTATAAATCGAAATAATAAAAGAAAAAAGAAAAAGTAAATTCTTGCGATAAAGCGCTTTATTAATAAAGCGACTCGTAACTTTGTAAAATAGATCGCTATTAAATAAAAAAATATTATTTTCTTTTTAAATAAATCGTTAAAGCTTCGAAGCAAATCCGTCTTTTACCGTATTATCCGTCGCTTTCGATATAAGCTTGCTATTTATAATTAAGTAATCTTTCGAAGCCTTCGCAACGCTAATCGTAGCTTAAAAGCAATTAATAGCGCTTTCGCTAATAAAAGTTTGCTAAATTATTTTATCGATTATACTTTCGGAAAAAGATCGTTTAAAAGTAAAAAGAATAGCGAAGAACGCAATAGTCTTATTAAAAGTTAAGTTCTTAAGCAAATCGCGCCTTTTTAAAAGCTTAATACGAGTCGCTTCGTAATCTATTCTTAAGAAAAAGATCACTTTGCTAAGCTTTTCGTATAATTTAGCAGTCTTAAAAAGCTTAGCCTTAAGTTTAAATATAGCTTTAAAAGCTTTTAATAGCGTAACGAGCAGATTTCGTAAGTCTTCCGGTCGTAAAGCGTTTCGGTTTAAAATCGCGATATAAGCGGGCTCGAGTTTATCTATTTTTATTAGCTTAGCGAAAGTAACTTTAAGCTAGTTATAAATAAATTAAACCTTTGCTTTTGCCGAAAAAGCGTTTTTTAACGAGTATAACGTAACTCGAAAAGCTGCGTTGCGCGCTCGAGTCTTTATTAATATAATAATAACTTTTATATTAAATACATAAGCATATAAATCCGCCGATATAATATATTATTAACGAATTATATTCGAAGTATTAAAGTCGTTAATACGAAAAGCTTTCGTATTGCCGCCGTTAGCTGCTCGAATAAGCGCTTTAACGCGTTCCCGTGCAGCTTTTTTAATAGATTTTCGTTATGCTTTTAAAGCTTTATAACGACGCTTAAGATTTAGATTATTTATCGTTTTACGAACTTTTTTTAAAACTTGCTTATACTTAAAAGTGTCGTTTCGAAACTAAAACGAGATCGATAGTATTTCTTTTCGATATAGTCTTATATATATCAAGTCCGTTTCGTTAAAATGAAAAGCTAATCCGTATTAAAGCATAAATAAATAATATTAGTTTTGATATTTATAAAGCTTTTATTAATAATTAAGTAGATTAAAAGTCTGCTAGCATTAATAAAAAATGCACGTAAAATCGTTTAACCGTTAACGACCGTTTCTTTTTTAATATAGCGTAGCTTCGATTCGAATAAGTATCGGCCGTATTAATCTCGTAAACTCGGTGCAAAGCGATCTTTTAAGTCTTTTCGTATTAAGCAGCTTTTAATAAGTTTATATAAGCTTTTTTCGATACGAATGCAAGACTGTCGATAAGTTTTAAATAAATATTAACTTTCGCTAGCTGTTTTATAAAAGCTTCGATCTTTAAGTTAAGATCGACGAATAAAATAATCGAACTTGCAACGGTAGTACTTGCGCGATAAAAAAGAAAAGCATAAGTATTATTAAAATAAGTATTATAAAAAAGTAAAACGTATAAGTTTCGCTTGCTTTCGAAAATAATAAACGGTACTTAAAAACGAAAGTTTTCGTTTTAATAAAGATCATAACGAGAAAAAGCTTTAAAAATCTTAACGTAACCGTATTCTTTAATTCGTTTTGCAATAATTTGTTTTTGCTTAATTAAATCGCTTATTATAATATATATTATATTATAAGATTGTAAATGATCTTCTTTAAGTTTAACGTTTTTTTAAATCCGATTTTGCATCGATAATAATAAGCAACCGAAGAACTTTTATTTTAATTGCTTATCGGTAATATTTTTATTAGCTAAGCAAGCAAAGCTCGTAAGATTAAATTATCGAGTAAACTGTAAAAGCTCCGCTTTAAAAGCTCTTTCTTTTGCTATTTATTTATTGCTTAAATCGTTTAAAAAGCTAATATTATCTTTCTACTTAACTAAGTCGAAAGCCTTATACTCTTTTTTAATTATCGATTTAAAGTCGTTTTAAATCACTTTTAAATCCGAAAAGCCGCCGAAGCTTTCGATATTGCAACGTATATTATAATCGAAAAGACTAAAAATATTATATTTAATAAAGCATTGCTTTTTTTCCGAATCGTTAACGATATCCCAATCTTTAAACGCTCGTTCGAGCTAGCGAATATAATCCGTAATATTAACTTTATCGAAAGCAAGCATTTTAAAAGCTTTAAATCTAAAGAAAAGTCTACGGATACTTACGTAATTCGAAGCATTTATAAAAAGTAAAAAGGCTTAAATCTTTTTTACTTCGTTCTCGGTTAGCTTGCGAGTAATATCTTCGTTAAATTCGAAATCTTTTTAAATCGAGAAAATCATAGCTCTTTTTGATTTCCGAAAGCTTTAACGTAAGCTTATTAAATTAAATTAATAAATATCGATTAAAATGTAAATGTATTTCGAAACGGATGCGAAAAAAAAACAAGAATAATATAAATATAAATAAATAATAAAAATGAAATAAATACAATTTGTAATAAATATAAAATATATAAAAAAATGTTTATAAAAATATAAGATTCCGATGCGTCGGAAGTGATTTATTAAAAAGTCGAGTATTAATCGCTTCGAATTAAATAATCGAAACTAAATCGATATAATAGATATTAATAATACGTTTAACTTTATAACGCAAGATCCGTAATAAGCGGAAAAGTAATTGCCGAAATTAAATGTATCGAAATAAAAATAAAGTCGAGTATTAGCCGAGCTTTTATACAAGCATATAGCTTGCTTTTAATATAATACGATATCGAAACGGTTCCGAATTGCATAATACTTATTTCCGCTCGTTGTATTTTTTATTTGCTAAAGCGAAAGATATTCGAAAGCAATTCGAAGTTTTAATGCGTAATCTCTATTACGAAATAAGTATTAAATTTTTCAACTTTTTAAGCTTAGCGTAGTATTTCCGATACTTAGCTACTGCTTACCTTTTTAAAGAAGAAAAAGTAATAGACTCGTATTAAAAGCGATATTGAATCGAAAAAGTAAAGTATATTAAACGAATAGTACTTCGAGCGTATCGCCGTGCAAAGTAATTAAAGTGAATAATATTTTATAAATATTAAATTAAACTTTAGCTAGCTTGATCTTCGAACTAAAGTAACGACTTTCTAAGTGGTATTTATCGAGTATATTAAATAGTATGCTCGACGGATATAAATCGAAGAAAGATCGCTTTTAAAACAATAGCTTTAAAGCTTATATATAAAAGCACTTGACTATTAGCTTAGCGTATATCGAATACTCTTCGAAAGAGTACCGCAAAAGCATATAATCAATAACTTAGCGTGTAACGTAAACTCCGAATATATAGCTTCTCGTAAAAAAAGCAAGTTTAAAAAGGGTATAAAAACTAACTTTCGGTTCGATTCTTTACGTAAGTTATTAAATATATATGAAAGAGAAGAGCTTCGATATATATTTAACGTTAAATCAAAAGATATATATAAATATAGCTATAATAAAATCGTAAGTAAATAAAAAGAGAAAAGGAGGACGATCGAAAAACAATCGAATGTATATTATAAGTACGTGTATTATATTATGTGTAATATAGTGCTGGTTCAAGAAAAAACTAACTACTCGTTTATATAAGAGCTTGCACGTGACTTAACCACGTGCTTAGCAAGGCCAGAGTATGCAGCGCACCTACGTAACAAAGGTGCTTAGCATCAGTACTATATACATGGACAAAACAAATACAAAGCCGCAACTCCACCACAATAATAACCGTTTAGCAATTTCGTCGCTATTAGCAAAGTATAGCGCGGTCTTTATTAATAAAGTACCGAGCTGCTAATTTAAAAAGTAGAAAAGCTTTCTTTAAATTAATAGCTTAAGACTTAGCAAGCACGGTTTCAAAACGAACTAAATAAGAATTCATTTTATTATACTTTTAATCAATTGAACTAATATTATAACTTTTAGTCTTTATTTAATCAAGCCTTTTTACGTCTACTTTTCTTTTAATAAAAAGAAGTATTAGCGAGCTAAAATTAAAGCAAATACCGATAAGATTAAATACTAATTGCTAAGTTTAACCGCTTAATAGAATATAAAAAGATTCGAAAAGAATACTAAATTTAAAAAAGCTGATTACGATCTTATTTTATTTCAACGCGTTATGCAATTGATTTAAAAAAAAACGAGCCAGCTCCGGAGTTATTTTACGACGTTAAAGATAACGATACGAAATTAAAATCATTCTTAAACTCAATGCTTAAGTTTATATAAAATAGAATTCACGATTAATTATAAATTTTATATTTTATAAAAATACTTTTATTTATCTTATTCATTAATTACATTTATTAATAATACTTATTAATTATATTTACTTATCATATATACTAATTATATTTATTAATTACATTTACTAATTACTATTAAAATGCTTTTCGCGATCGAAAGATATATTCGTAACTTCGGAAAATCGTAAAGTATATGCAATTGCAAAACACTTTATCTGCTTTTTAAAGTTCAAAAGAGCTAACTTTTTTTAAATAATTAATAAAAATCAAATGCACTAGCTAACTATTAGGTTTTCTATTTAACTTAAAAATCTTTTGTGCTATAATATGATAAGCTAAGCATGCTAAATGACTTATAAACTACGATTCACGAGTAAAGTCTTTTAATTATTATTAACTAGCTCAAGTCTAATCACATTTATTAATCACATTTACTAATCATATTTACTAATCATATTTACTAATCATATTTACTAATTATATTTACTAATCATATTTACTAATCATATTTACTAATTATATTTATTAATCACATTTACTAATTACATTTACTAATCGTCGATTTCTTATATAATAATACGCTAGGTCTCTTAGACGCACCTTACATGCGCTAAGCTACTTCCCTCCTTTTTTCCTTCGTATTCTTCGTATTCTCTTATTCTCCGCTTTTAACTCATAAACCATAGTTTACGAGTCTTTAACGCTTTTACTTTCGTATATATAAACCTTAGCTACCTTCGACCTTTACACTCGGTAATTATTGATTTTAAATCATTACTTTAAGATTCTCTTAAGCTTTTATATAAACCTTCGCGCTCTCGTAAATTCTTTTAAGTAATCGCTTAAAGTCGTTACATCTTGAAATTTTAAATCAAAAGAATTAACCGACTTGCTATATTTAAAATCGATATAAATATATTAATAAATTATTTTAATATTTATATTTATAAATTATATTTATAATTAATTATATATATATTTTATTTAATATAATAACGATTTTAAAACTATTTATATAAACTCATCTATTAATTTATAATAATGAAATTCAAAAGGCTTTCGCAAGCTATCGAATTTATTACTTTCTTTTCTTACGATACTTTTTTTTTATATATAAAAAGTTTTTTACTCGTTAACAATACCAATTTTATAATATCCGTCGTTATATTCGTTTTTATTAATCTATTTAACAAATAGCTTAATTTTATAATCGTTATTTAAAAATCGCTTAATTCGATATTCGTTTATTCTAACTAACTAGTTACGATAACGCTCTTTTTCGTTTAGCATTTTTATTGCACACCGAGCGTTTCGACCGTTCGTTCGTCTAATAAAAAAAGAATAATAAGTTTTATTATCTACTTCGATAAAGATCGAGTTTAATAAGTTTGCAATCCTTAATAAATTAATAACTTAATTAATATATAAATAATAAAATAGCACTTACAAATAAATCGGCAAGCGTCCGTTAAAATATAAATTTCTTTTATTTATTCTCTAATCATAATAAATATTCGAGCTTATAAATATAATTATAAGCTAATACGATTATAAAGTGTTCTATCGTTTTATATAATAAATTTTTAATTAAATGCTTTTATTTTTAATATTTATTAAATTATATTAATTTTATTTACCGTATAACAATAGCCGAAAAGAAAGCTGCAAAAATTATATTTAAATTAAAATTTCTATAAGCACCTTATCCTTATATATTAATTAAACCTTAATAAATTTAAATAAGTACTTATTATAACGACTTTAAGCGATTATTTAAAGAATTTATAAAAAAGCGAAAGGATTATATAAAGCTTAAAAAGATTATAAAATCATTATTCAAATTTGAAATTAATAATTATCGAAAGTAAAAGTTAAAAAAACTAAGTATTAGATTCCTTTTAAGCGATTAAAAAATATATTCGTAACTTCGTAACGGTCGTTAAAGTACTTGCAATTGCAAAACACTCGGTTATAAAAGTATTTAAATTTTAATTGCTCTTTAAGATTCAAAAGAGCTGATTCTTTTTATATAATTAAAAGGAATCACGCGTATTAACTAACTAATAAGTTTACTAGTTAAGTTAAGAATCCTTTAACTAATGTGATATGTTAAGCGAAGCATATTAAATAGCTCGTAAACTCCCTTAAATACTATTAGCTAGCTAAAGTCGATATAAATATACCGATATTAAAGTTTATATATAAAAAGGTTGTTCGTAATAGTCAACTTAAGTAAAAAGAGCTTAAAAGCGTTAAAAGATATAATTATAATTAAGCTTTAATAAAAAGGAAATAAAAAGAAATGAAAAGATAAAAAAAAAACCGCTAATTAAAACTTAACGCTCGCAAAAATGCTGCTTAAAAAGAATTAAACGTAAGCAAAACCCTTTTTAAAAATAAACTAACTTAATAAAATATATTTAAATTATAAAATGATATCATACAATATTCAAGTATATAAGACGTTAATATATAAGTTTAAATCAATAATTTAATAGCAAATTCGCTAGAATCTAAACATATCTTCTCAAGCTATTAATTCGTTTTTATTTTAAATTACTTTAATTACTTATTAAGATACCGATCTATTTCCAAATCAAGAATTCGAAAGCTTTATAACTAATTTCTTTAGCTTAATACTATTAGCAACTATTAAATATTCTAATCAATATTATATTTAAAACGTTAAAAAGATTAAGACTTTTAATACTTAATAGTCATAAACCTTATAGTATTCTTAACAATAAAAAGCTAATTAAAATCTTTTGCGAATCGATTAAAATAAGAAGAAAACTTCTTTTATATAAATTAGATTTGTTTAAGCAGCTAAGAAATTAATAAAAGAGCTTATAATATACTATAAAAAGTGCGATCGAGCTTTAAAGCATCCGAAGCTAAAAGCTTTTAAAACGAAAGCATTAGCCGATCATCAAAAAACAAACGTTTATAAACGCGTCGTAAATAAGTCAAAACAAAAGCTTTAGCAAACTTAATTAAGATCTAAATCTTTTTAACGCAATTTAATACGTTTGTTTTTATTTATAAATTCGATTAATAAATCTAATAAATCTAATTAATAAATCTAATTAGTAAATCTAATTAATAAATTTAATTAATAAAACAAATTAATAGATCTAATTAATAAATCTAATAAATAAATCTAATTAGTAAATCGGATTAGTAAATCTAATTAATAAATAATAAAACTAATATTAAATAAACACATCTATTACGAAGAACGCTTTCGCATTAAAACTTAAAATCAGCATTTCGAAAAAGTATTTTAAATATTATATTATTTACGCGAAGCTCGTTTCGAATAGTTAATAATTCGGATTAGAAATCTTTTTGCGAATTATAAAACCTATATTTTAAGCTCTTTAATACTTCAATTATCAAGCGAAACCTCGACGATAAGATTTTAAAATTTAATCGCTATTTATTAAACAATTTATTAGCTAATCAAAAACTTAGCATTTTATTAAACTATTGATCTAGCATTAAGCGCTATTCTTTTATATGCATAATCGGAATTGCAATTATAAAAGATTAATATATAATTTAGCTTATGCTTAAATTTATATACGTTAAATTCAATTATACAAAAAAAAAATTAATAAAAATTATTTATAAACGCTTTATTAAATTAAGCTTAATAAAAAAGATAATCGCGATTATAACGGATAACGCATCTTCGAATAATATAATAATAAAAGAATTGCTTAAATGCGTCGAAAATGCGTTTAAAAAAAAGCTTTTTATAAGCTAAGAGATTCTATACGTTTCGTATATAGCTTACGTTTTGCAATTATCTTTTAAAGCGTTGCTCGGACCGCGATTATCGCTAACGAACAAAAGCTTAAAAAAGCATTAAAAAAAAGATTTTAATATAAACGAGCTAAAGAAAGCGAGAAAACGCGATAAACGAAAGATTGCATATACACTTGCGATTATAAGTTTTTTTTTTTTTTTTTTAAAAATATTTATTAATTATATTTACTAATTAACTTACTTAAGTTCGAAAGTTTATCAAGTGTATTACGGCTAGCTAACTTCGAAAATCGCGATTTAATAAAACGATAAAAGCTTTTATCGACGATTTAAAGCATCTTTTAACGAAAAGCTTAAAGCTTGTTTTAAATATTATTATAAAATAAAATTCTATATTTTATATGCTTAATCGATTTATAACTTTTAAAGATATTATTCAAAAACATTATATAAAGATCGATAAGATAAGTATTTTTAAATTATTTAATACTTAATAAAAGCAAATTTTATAGCTAATCGATATCCTTCGACCGTTTCACTTTTTAATTATGCATTTAAATAAAAAGCTTAATCTTATTATTTAATACGGATTTTTAATATTCGATAAAATATTCGAACGTTTAAATAAAGCATAAGCACGATTAAAATTTAAATATATAAAGATTTCGAAAAAAGATCGCAATGATTTTAAATAGATCTTGCAATTAAAAGAAAGCGTTATTAATGCTATCGAGAAATTAAATAAGTATTATAAGAAAACGCAAAAGCCGCTAAAAGATATTTTTGCTTTCGCGATAATCTTATATTTTATTATTAAGCTAAAGACTTTCGACTTAAATTTTTCTTAGCTTTACGAAAGTAAAAATTAATTTGCAATATATCGAGCGAGATTCGAAAAGCTTTTTAACGAACATTATAAGTATTTAATATTTATAGCTTAACGTATTAATAATATTAAAGCAATCGATCGTCAACCGATAACCGCTTTATTATTCTGCGGCAAATTAATGCTAAGTTCTTTTTTATAAGCTTCTTTCGAAAATACAAATCACGAATCGTCGAAAGTGTATAATTATCTTTTAGCTCGTAAGTTTAAAATTTTAATTTAAAACTTTAATTTTATTAATTTTTATTAATTAAGTTTAACGGTCGACGAACGAAAGATTTTGATTTCTTAACGAAATTTTAAGCTTCGATACCTTAATCTAGCTCGAATAGCTAAAGATTTTCTATGCATCTCTTTAACTAGTATTTACGTAAAAAAAGTATTTAATATTATAAAAGATATTTGCGATTATCGTCGCGGTAATTTATCGCTATTAATAATCGCAAAAGAAATAACTGCTTTATATTTTAAAATATATAATACTCGCTTAAATAAAGCTCGGCACTTATTCGAATCGATTTTATTAAATTATAATGATTTAAATAAAGATCAGCTTAAAAAAAATTCGAATAAAAAGTACAAAAGTTTTAAGAATAATAAAATCGTTAATTTTAAAGCTTATCTTATTTTAAATATATCTTTGCTTACGATAATTTTGCGATCGATTAAGACTTTCGAATAATAAGTTTTAAGCAACGAAAAGCCAAGTTAATAATATTAAAAGCTAAAGTGCGAGAATTACGTAAGTTTAAATAATATTGATTTTATAAATATTTATTAATTATATTAAATAAAAGAAAACTTAAATAAGTTTTAAGATATTAATAAAAATATTTCGTTTAAAATGCGACAGCTACGATACGGAAAGTCTTTAAATTACGAAGGGCATTCAAAAAGTAAGTTAATTTACTTGCGATATTTTTACTTTTTATCGATTTACTAATCGATTTACTAATCGATTTATTAACTATTATATAAGATTATGCAAAGCGCATTTTTCCGCTTTTTAAAGCAAAGTCGTAGCAAATCGATTATATTCTTTATAAAGAAAACCAAGCAAAGTAAATCAATCGAAAATAGCTACGGATTTACCTTTCGATAAGCAAACTTAAAATAATACAAATTAAAACGTTTTTAATAATATAAAAAACGAAAACGATTCAGAAAATTCAAATTCGAACGGTACGAACGAATCGATTAGCTTTAAACGCTATATAAACTACAAAAATAAAGTGCAACGAAGTACGATATTATATAATATACGCTTTTATTTAAATATAAATTCTAACTTAAATATTAACGATAGCAAATTTATACGATCAAAACGATTCGAATAATATTTCTTAATAAAATTATTTTAACGTAAAAGAAATATTAAGCTTTAAGTAAAATGATAAAAAGATAATAAGTAAAAAAGAAACTGATAAAATACTAGACTCGACTTCGCTATCTTATAAAACCTTAAATGCCGCTTAAACTCCGAAACTTAGTATTTCGAAACTTAAAACTCTTTTAATCGTTATTTAAAGTTAAAGTAAGTCAATTATTATATATAAGTTTAACGACCTTAGATCTAATACTTTTATAAGCGAACGAATTACAGATCTATTATTAACTATAAAACGCAAACGAATAAAAGAAAAAGAAGATGATAAAGCGAGATTAATACAAGATAAAAAGAAAAAAGCTTCTTTTAAAATCAAGCGTTTAATTACAAAAAGTATCGCTCTTGCTAAGTTTTATAATTAACGACTTTAATTTTGTTTACTAAATTGCTTTTTTTATATCATTAAGTTTTTATATTTACTTGTTTATAATCGATTATAATAATTAATTAAATTCTTTTTTATCGATATCTTTAGTTTTTTTATTATTATTAATATATTTATATCGACCTTAGCTAACTAGCTAAGAATACCGGTAGTAATAGTTAAAAAAAGAGTTTACCCGTAAACCATAGTTCACGGGTCAGTTAATATACTTCGCTTAAAATATTATATTAATTAAAGGACCTTTAACTTAATTATAAAACCTTTTAATTAACTAATGCATGTAATTCCTTTAATCATAAGTATTACTTTTACTAAACTTTAAAAAAGCTGATTCTTTTTATAATTATTAAGTTTTTTAATAAAGTTAAGTTATTCGTAAAGCCATATAGCCCGTGAACTATAGTTTACGAGTAAGTTACGTATAGCAGCTTTACGTACGCTACGTAAAGTAGCGACGTGCGTTACGTAAAGCAGCCTTAAGTACGTTAAGTGTAATAGCCTTACGTACGTTAAGTGTAACAGCCTTACGTAAGTTACGTATAGCAGCCTTACGTAAATTACGTGTAGCAACCTTAAGTACGTTAAGTATAGCAGCCTTACGTAAGTTACGTATAACAGCCTTACGTAAGTTACGTATAGCAGCCTTACGTAAGTTACTTGTGGCAGCCTTAAGTACGTTAAGTGTTGGATTGCTTCCAAGCGATCGGGAATATATTCGTAAGGTCGTAACGTTCGTCAAAGTACTTGCAATTGCAAAACACTCGGTTGATAAAGTATCTGAATTCTGTCTGCTCCCCAAGGCTCAGGGGAGTTGATTCCTTCTATATGATTAGAAGGAATCACGTGCACTAGCTAGCTAATAGGTTTACTTGTCAAGTTGGGGGTCCTTTGACTGCTGACATGCTAAGCGAGGCATGCCAAGTGGCCCGTGAGCCCTGGTTCACGGGTGAACTCCCCAACTACTACTACTACTACTACTAGCTAAGGTCGATATAGATATACCGACATTAAGTATAGTAGCCTTACGTAAGTTACGTATAGCAGCCTTACGTAAGTTACGTGTAGCAGCCTTAAGTACGTTAAGTATAGCAGCCTTACATAAGTTACGTATAGCAGCCTTACGTAAGTTACGTATAGCAGCCTTAAGTACGTTAAGTATAGCAGCTTTACGTAAGTTACGTATAGCAGCTTTAAGTACGTTAATTCTTTTTGTACAGCATTTACTAATTAGATTTACTAATCAGATTTACTAATTAGATTTACTAATCAGATTTACTAATCAGATTACGTACAGTAAAGCACGTGCTATAACCGAGCTATAGCCGAGCTAAGCACGTGTAGCAAAAAAACGTGCAGCAAGCAAGGTTTCTTTTCGTATAGCATTTATTAATCAGATTTACTAATCAGATTTACTAATTAGATTACGTACAATAAAGCACGTGTTATAGCCGAGTTAAGCACGTGTAATAAAAAGACGTGCAGCAAGCAAAGTTTCTTTCCGTATAGCATTTACTAATCAGATTTATTAATCAGATTTATTAAGCGAAGCGTTCCTTTTTTATTCCGCGTTGAGTTCGTGTTTTAAATATTATAATTCACTTTTGTTAAATCGAAGCATTGCATCGACTATTATTAAGCGACGCGTTATTTTCTTTATTCCGCGTCGAGTTCGTATTTCAAATATTATAATTCACTTTTATTAAATAAAAGCATTGCATCGATTATCATTAAGCGACGCGTTATTTTCTTTATTCCGCGTCGAGTTCGTATTTCAAATATTATAATTCACTTTTATTAAATCAAAGCAATGCTTCGACTACGATTAAGCTATACTTTTATTTTTATATAAATACTCGCTCTTTCTCCTTTTCCTTTTCTTTTTTTCATTATCATTACAATTACATTCTATTCAACTTCTCAACCTTAACACTTAACTTCTCAATTTTAATACTTAACTTCTTAACCAACTTTAATACTCAATTACAACTACATTTAATTTAAGTATTTTTTTTTTAATTCTTTGCTTTTTGATTCCTTGCCTTTTGATTCTTTGCTTTTTGATTCCTTGCTTCAAGCTAATTATTTTCTTTATTTAGCAATATCGATTCCTTTCTCTTATAACGCTATAATCGAAGTCAACCTTTTTAGCACCGATAGCAACAAGCTAATCAACGAGATACTTAATCGCTACAAAAATTTCGTAATCGTTTATACTAATAATAACGTTATTAATTCAATGTTTACTTGCTATAACGAAAAAGATACCGCTTTATTTTTAAGACTAATCGGCCTCGATTACGAATAGAAAAGTCGCAAAAGTTTTATCGACGAGTTCAGCATCAAGCATTACGGTGCTAATAAAGTTAGTAATAACATTTATATATTATGATCATTAATTAATTTTTTATTTAAAAAGAAAGCGCTTAAATCCTTTATCTCTTCGACCACTTTATCTCTTTCTTTAACTAAATTAAAAAGCAATTCACTTATAAAGATATCAAGGTTCGATTGATTTTAAGTGATCTTACTCTTAAGCTTTTCGATAGCGATTATACCGAAGCTAAAAACATCTTAAAAAAGCTATTAATGCTATACCCTTTTACTATCGATAGCACTTTAGCATACAAACGCCTCACTCTCAAGTTCTCGAATAAAAATAAGTTTAAGTAAAGCAATAAGTGCTAAAAGCTAAGAAAGCTACTTAAGTCAAACGAAATTCATCTAAACCATGCTTACAAGCAAGAACTTAAGCTAAAAGCGGAGACCGAGTTGAACGTATTCTACGTAACTGCAAAAAGACGAGTCTTTATCAACTCCTTATAACTAATAAACTTAAGCTAAAGAACGGGTCTTTACCAACCCTTGGGCCTTTATAACTAGTAAATTTGACTAATGCTCTAAGTCTCTGATTAGTAAATATAATTAATAAATATAATTAATAAATGTGATTAGTAAATGTAATTAATAAATATAATTAATAAATGTAATTAATAAATGTGATTAGTAAACCTGATTAGTAATTATGCATATGCATATTTTTATATATATAAACCCTATAAAGTAACCCCACGCCCTATAAGGTTTCCCCATAAAGAAGGCAGAATTTTGTACCCCCCGTAGGTTCCCCCGTAAGGAGGACTCAAAACTCCGTGGGGCCCCATGGGGCCCCATGGAGCAGCCTAAACGTTCAATTTAACTAATAATAAATCTATTATTATATTTCTTTTCAGGTTTTTATTTTTATTATAAACTTTTAATACAGGTGAATGCAAGTGAATACAAGTGAATACAAGTCAATACAAGTCAATTCGTATAGCTAAGGGCTATTCAGGGAGAGGGGGGGGGGGAGGGGGTAGGATTCGCGTAATCTTATTGCCACTTGATTGTCAAAGCGCTGACATCGTCATAGCAGTGCTTTGGTCTTTTCTTCAATTAGTAAGAAACCGATAATTTTACTTTTTTTTAAGTTCTTTATTTTTAATATACTTTGCGATATACGAAATACTAACTTTAAATTATCTTCGCTGATTTGCCGATCGCAAATTGATTAAAGGTTTAAATTTTCCATTGAAATGTGATTAGTAAATATGATTAGTAAATATGATTAGTAAATAGATTAGTAAATCTGTTATGAATGCAGTCTGGCCTTGCACGTGCTCTTTTATACGTGTCTAGTAAGCTCCTTGGCGATTGAGCTATTAAGCGAAGCTGCGTACTATATATATATATAGTATAATTGCTCTTTTGCTCTTTTGCTCTTTTAAATAAATTAAATACTATTATCGCTACTTTATGAATTTGTGCTTTACTTACTTAAGTATACTTTATTTATTATTTTAAAATCGATTAATCAATCGATTAATAAAACAATTAATAAATATGATTAGTAAATATGATTAGTAAATATAATTAGTAAATGATTAATAAATATGATTAGTAAATGTGATTAGTAAATATGATTAGTAAATGTGATTAGTAAATATGATTAGTAAATCGATTAGTAAATCTGTTATAAATGCAGTCTGGCCTTGCACGTGCTCTTTTACACGTGTCTAGTAAGCTCCTTTGCGCTTAAGCTATCAAGCGAAGCTGCGTGCTATATATATATATAGTATAATTGCTCCTTTGTTCTTTTGTTTTTTTAAATAAATTAAATATTATTATCGCTACCTTATGAATTTGTGCTTTACTTACTTAAGTATACTTTATTTATTATTTTAAAATCGATTAATCAATCGATTAGTAAATTAATTAGTAAATATAATTAGTAGATGTGATTAGTAAATATGATTAGTAAATCGATTAGTAAATATGATTAGTAAATGTGATTAGTAAATATGATTAATAAATGTGATTAGCAAATATAATTAGTAAATGTGATTAGTAAATATGATTAGTAAATGTGATTAGTAAATCGATTAGTAAATATGATTAGTAAATCGATTAATAAATATAATTAGTAAATGTGATTAGTAAATATAATTAGTAAATCGATTAGTAAATATGATTAGTAAATGTGATTAGTAAATATAATAAGTAAACGTGATTAGCAAATATGATTAGTAAATGTGATTAGTAAATATGATTAGTAAATGTGATTAGTAAATCGATTAGTAAATATGATTAGTAAATCGATTAATAAATATAATTAGTAAATGTGATTAGTAAATATGATTAGTAAATCGATTAGTAAATATGATTAGTAAATGTGATTAGTAAATCGATTAGTAAATATGATTAGTAAATGTGATTATTAAATCGATTAGTAAATATGATTAGTAAATCGATTAATAAATATAATTAGTAAATGTGATTAGTAAATATGATTAGTAAATCGATTAGTAAATATGATTAGTAAATGTGATTAGTAAATCGATTAGTAAATATGATTAGTAAATGTGATTATTAAATCGATTAGTAAATATGATTAGTAAATCGATTAATAAATATAATTAGTAAATGTGATTAGTAAATATGATTAGTAAATGTGATAAGTAAATATGATTAGTAAATGGGATTAGTAAATCGATTAGTAAATATGATTAGTAAATCGATTGGCATATATGATAAGTAAATGTGATTAGTAAATATAATTAGTAAATATGATTAATAAATGTGATTAATAAATCGATTAGTAAATATGATTAGTAAATGTGACTAGTAAATATGATTAGTAAATCGATTAGTAAATATGATTAATAAATATAATTAATAAATATGATTAGTAAATGTGATTAGTAAATATAATTAGTAAATCGATTAGTAAATCTGTTATGCAGTCTAGCCTTGCACGTGCTCCTTTGCACGTGTTTAGTAAACTTCTTAGCGCTTAAGCTATTAGGCGAGGCCACGTGATATGAATATATATATAGAAAAACCCTATGGGGAAGGCCGATTTTTGTACCCCCTGTTGGTTCCCCCGTGGGGAGGACTCGAATTTCCATGGGGCCCCATGGGGCCCCATGGAGCAGCCTAGTTCGTTTTAACGAATAAAGCAATTATGCTTTTTCTTTAAAGTAAAAGTAAATAACCTTTTATTTTAAAAACGATAATTGCTTCGCTTAAGTCGAGTAAAAAGATATTTTCGAAAAAAATTTTAAAGTAAAATATATGCTTAATTCAGTTATTATTAAAAATAAAAGTGTTTTCAAATGTATCCAAAGACTAAGAAGCGAAAGCGTATAAAGTTTCTTGAAAAAATTTAAAAAAAAGTCTTTAAAAAAGGCTTTAATAAAAAGTGCGGCATGCTAAAGTAAAAAAAAAAAAAAGATAAATGAACACCGCTATAACGGTAAGCCGTTGTATTTTTTAAAAAAGAAAAAAAAAGAAAAAAATAAGAAAAAAATAAAGATTATAAAAAAAATTAAAATTATTTAATATTTAAAAGTAAACGTAATACTCGATAATAAAGTCCGAAGCTTTCGAAAACGCTGCTTCGATTAAAGATTATGAAAAGGATTAAATTTAAAACAAGAATAATGTTTTTAAATTAGTTTCAATTAAAATGATTTATTTCGAGCAAACTTTAATTGCTAATTTATATCGGAATCTCGAACGTCGAAAGCAAGTGAAAAGATTTTATTAGCGCAGCTTTAAATCGAAAGTATAAAGAAAACAACGGAAAAAGTAATAATAGTAGTAGTATTCGTTTAACGTCCACGAGTCGCTTTTAAAGCGAGTCCTATGACCTTTCTAAAGGTATACAAACGTGCAGCTAGTCGTTATATACATAAGAGCACAAGACGTATATAACGTAAAAGCAGATCTCGAAAGAATAGTACAAGTATAATAGTATTTCTTTTTATTAAAACGGTATATAAGAAATATATTAAGCAAGCGTACAAGCGAGTTCTTTATAAAAGAACCGAAGTTAATATTATTTGCTAAAGCAAGCTACGCGAGTAGCTAAGTTTATAACGGAGCACTTAAGCTCGTTAAAAATAAAAAAATAAAAGAAAAGTTATTAAAGATAAATCAAAAGCTAAATGAATGTATGCTTTCGTAATAATGCTTCGATATATAAAATCGATTCGCTATTAAAATCGAAAGCAGATTTTAAAATAAAACTTCGTAACTCTTAAAAAGCTATAAAAGTTAATTAGCGAAGCTTTAAAAGAGCGTATATAAGCAATCGCTTTTCGCGAAATAAAAAGCGGAGTAAGTGATCGTATCCTTTTAAATTATCGATTAAAAAAGCGTTGCGACCTTTTATAAAAAGCAATATATATCGAAGACTTATCTTTTCGGCAAAAGCATATAATCTTCGCGTCTTCGTAACGATACTTTCGGTAATATTACGTAAAGTCTTTATATTAAATACGCAAAGCGAGTAATTTATATAAAACGTATTTAAGTAAATGTAATTTTAGCGAAGCTTTATTTGCGTACTTAAGACTTTAATCGCGATACTAAATAAAAAGCTTTGCTTTGCTCGTACTTTACCATCTGTCTCGAGTTTAATCGATTAAAGTCTTAATAATAAACTTAATCTTAAACGCCGTAAGCTCGGAAATAAAACTTAGTATAAGCTTAAGCTTTACCTTTTCGTCGGCGAGCCGGTCCGCCGTTTCGTTATTAGTAATGTCGGTATATCTTAAAGCTTATTTAACGCTAACTTTTGATTATTTCATTACTTTTAAAATACGTTAGAACGCTTATTAAAGAATAGCCGAAGCTATGCTTCGTATGCATCAATCACGGACGTATTATTTATATATAGCTATATGCGGCAATAAGTAAGGTCTAATAAAAGCCGAATAGCGTGCTCGAATGCTTTTTAAGCTTTTATTGCTTTCGCATTAAAGACGTGCGGTAAATTATTAACAGCTCTTTTGCTTATAGCAATCCTTTTTTATTTTTAATAAATAGTAGCGTATCCGTACTTTGTCGGATATGATCAAGTAATAAACCTATCACGTGTCAAGACCTTTCCAGATATATAAGTAAAAGGCTATTCTTTAAGTTTATTAAACAAAAATCAAGAATCTTTTCACTTATCTTTGTTCTTCGTGTTACCGTTTAATAAGTTATAAGCTTCCGCTGCGACTTTTTTAGCGTCGAATATAATAACTAATACTCTTTGCGATTTCTTTATCATCGAACTTTTCGTAAAAATAGAATTAAACGAAAATGGAATACGATATTCCTTTTTAAAACTATTATTTAGCGATATATATAATTCCTTTCTTTGATTGCTTGCTTTTATCGTTAATTTTTTATATCTCTTTTTAAAAACATACGACTTTTTGTTTTTAAAAACACTTTGATAATAACTTATCTCGGAAAATAGTGTTTCTTTAAGATTTATATATATATATATATATATATTTGCAGACCTTTCGACGGAATACGCTGAAATAAACTTTAATCTTTCGAAATTTAATTTGCTATAAATCTACTTTGCATATATATTTTATTTATATCTAGCATTTATCGAAAACTCTTTTATCGAAACTATTATATTTCAAACGATTTAATCGTATTACGTTAGCGCGCTTTAGCTTTTACGATAAAATAAAATTCGGATAATCTTAATAGATTTTTTATTTTATTCTTAACTTTATTTATCTTATCGCAAACTAATTATAAATTAAAACGTTATAGATAGCTTAATTAATTAAGAACTTCGAAAGACTTTAAAAAAAGCTTTTTTTACGGACGATATCTTCGTATTATTAAAGAATACGAAAACTCGCAAGATCTTTCAACCTTTTAATTTTACTTTCTTTTACCGCTTTAATTTTCTTATAAATTATATACTAATACTTATTAATATTCTTTGTTAATCTTTCGATTTTGTTAAGAATCGTGACTCTAATCTTGATTTCTAATCTTTTAATACCGAATCAAACTTAAACACTTCTTTTTTATCGGCTTCGGACGAAAAGCCTTTTTATCTTTTTTTATTTACTTTACTTTTCGGCTTTCGAATTAAAGAACCTTTTCGCTAATTATAAAAATATTTCGATAAATATTACTTCGGCACTATTAGCTAACGTTAAGAATTTTATTAAGCTTATTAAGATTTCGATTTTTAAGAATAATTGCAAATACTTAATTCACTTTTTTTTTTGCTTTTTTCGCCGTTTCGTTTTTCGACGAAAAAAACTAAGTCGAATTCTTTAGACGTATCGATTTCGCTTTTATTAATAAAAACTACTTTCACGACAAAATCTTTAAAAGTATAAAATTCCGACTAATTCGCTCTTTAAGCGAAACGGAGTTTGCGTTTAAAAAAAGATTCGACGCGTAAGACGAACTTTAAACTTAAAGCTGCTTTTTTATTCGTAATAAACTCGAGCTAATCGCCGCAAACTAGGCTGCTCCATGGGGCCCCATGGGGCCCCACGGAGTTTTGAGTCCTCCCCACGGGGGAACCCACGGGGGGTACAAAATTCTGCCCCTCCCTATGGGGAAACCCTATGGGGCGTGGGGTTACTCCATAGGGTTTATATACATAAAAATATGCATATGCATAATTACTAATCAGGTTTATTAATCACATTTACTAATCACATTTACTAATCACATTTACTAATCAAAGACTTAGAGTATTAGTCAAATTTACTAGTTACAAAGGCCCAAGGGTTGGTAAAGACCCGTTCTTTAGCTTAAGTCTACTAGTTACAAAGAGTTGATAAAGACCCGTCCTTCTGCAGTTACGTAGAATACGTTCAACTCGGTCTCCGCTTTTGGCCCAAGCTCTTGCTTGTAAGCATGGTTCAGATAAATCTCGTCTGACTCAAGTAGCTCTCTTAGCTTTTGGCACTTGTTGCTCTACTTAAACTCATTTTCATCCGAGAACTTGAGGGTGAAGCGTTTGTATACTAAGGTGCTATCGATAATGAAGGGGTATAGCATTAATAGCTCCTTCAAGATGCTTTTAGCTTCGGCATGATCGCTATCGAAAAGCTCAAGAGTAGGATCACCCAAGATCAATCGAACCTTGATATCTTCATGAGTGAATTGCTTTCCAATTGCGTTAAGGAAAGAGACAAAGTGGTCGAGGAGACAGAGGACTTAAGCGCTCTCTTTCTAAATAAAAAATCAATCAGTGATCATAGAATATAAATGTTATTACTAACCTTGTTAGCACCGTAGTGCTTGATGCCGAACTCGTCGATAAAACCTTTGCGACCTTTCCATTCGTACTCGAGGCCGATTAGTCTTGGAAACAAAGCGGTATCCTCCTTGTCATAGCAAGTAAACATTGAATTAACAACGCTACCATCAGCATAAACGACTACGAAATCCTTGTAGCGACTAAGTATCTCGTTGATTAGCTTGTTGCTACTAGTGCTAAAAGGGTTGACCTCGACTATAGCGTTATGAGGGAAGGGAATCGATATTGCTAAATAAAGAAAATAATTAGCTTGAAGCAAGGAATCAAAAAGCAAGGAATCAAAAAGCAAAGAATCAAAAAGCAAGGAATCAAAAGGAAAATAATTACCCAAGTTGAATATAGTTGTAGTTGAGTGTTGAGGTTGGTTGAGAAGTTGAAGTTGGGTGTTGAGGTTAAGAAGTTGAAGTTAGGTGTTGAGGTTGAGGTTGAGAAGTTGGGTGTTGAGGTTGAGGTTGAGAAGTTGAGTGTTGAAGTGATAATGAAAAAAAGAAGAGGAAAAAGAAGGGGAGCGAGTACTTATATAAAAATAAAAGTGTAGCTTAATCGTAATCGAGGCATTGCCTCGATTCATCAAAAGTGAATTATAATATTTGAAACAATGAATCGACGCGGAACAAAGAAAATAACGCGTTTTGAAACAATGAATCGACGCGGAACAAAGAAAATAACGCGTCGCTTAATGATAATCGATGCAATGCTTCGATTCAATAAAAGTGAATTACAATATTTGAAACACGAACTCGACGCGGAACAAAGAAAGAACGCTTCGCTTAGTAAATCTGATTAGTAAATCTGATTAGTAAATTTGATTAGTAAATCTAATTAGTAAATCTGATTAATAAATCTGATTAGTAAATGCTGCACGGAAAGAAACTTTGCATGCTGCACGTCCTTTTGCTACACGTGCTTAGCTCGGCTATAGCACGTGCTTTACCGTACGTAATCTGATTAGTAAATCTGATTAGTAAATCTGATTAATAAATGCTGCACAGAAAGAATTCACGTACTTAAGGCTGCTATACGTAACTTACGTAAGGCTGCCACACCTAACGTACTTAAGGCTGCCACACGTAAACTACGTAAGGCTGCTATACGTAACTTACGTAAGGCTGCCACACCTAACCTACTTAAGGCTGCCACACGTAACCCACGTAAGGCTGCCATACGTAACTTACGTAAGGCTGCTACACTTACCGTACCTAAGGCTGCCACACGTAAACTACGTAAGGCTGCCACACCTAACGTACTTAAGGCTGCCACACGTAAACTACGTAAGGCTGCCATACGTAACCTACGTAAGGCTGCCACACCTAACGTACCTAAGGCTGCCACACGTAAACTACGTAAGGCTGCCACACCTAACGTACCTAAGGCTGCCATACGTAAACTACGTAAGGCTGCCACACCTAACGTACCTAAGGCTGCCATACGTAAACTACGTAAGGCTGCTATACGTAACCTACGTAAGGCTGCCACACCTAACGTACTTAAAGCTGCTATACGTAACTTACTCGTAAACTATAGTTCACGGGCTATATGGCTTTACGAATAACTTAACTTTATTAAAAAACTTAATAGTTATAAAAAGAATCAGCTCTTTTAAAGTTTAGTAAAGGTAATACTTATGATTAAAGGAACTACGTGCACTAGCTAACTAAAAGGTTTTATAATCAAGTTAAAAGTCTTTTGATTAATATAACATTTTAAGCGAAGCATGCTAACTGACCCGTGAACCATGGTTCACGGGTGAACTCTTCTTTTAATTACTACTACCGGTGTTCTTAACTAGCTAGCTAAGGTCGATATAGATATATTAATAATAATAAAAAAACTAAAGATATCGATAAAAAAGAATTCAATTAATTATTACAATCAATTGTAAACAAGTAAATACAAAAACTTAATAATACAAAAAAAGCAATTCAGTAAATAAAATCAAAGTCGCTAATTATAAAACCCAGCAAGAGCGATACTCTTTGCAATTAAACGCTTGATTCCAGAAGAAGCTTCTTTCTTTTTATCTTGTACTAATCCCGCTTCATCATCTTCTTTTTCTTCTATTCGTTTGCGCTTTAAAGTTGATGATAGATTTATAATTCGTTCGCTTATAAAAGTATTAGATTTAAGGTCGTTAAACTTATATATAATAATTGATTTACTTTGACTTTGAATAACGATTAAAGGAGTAGTTTTAAGTTTCGAAATACTAGGTTTCGGGGTTTGAGCGGCATTTAAGGTTCTATAGGATAGCGAAGCCGAGTCCGGTATTCTATCAGCTTCCTTTCTACCTATTATCCTTTTATCACCTTGCTCAAGGCTTGATATTTCTTCCGCGTTAAAATAATTTTGTTAAGAAATATCATTCGAATCGTTTTGATCGTATAAATTTGCTATCGCTAATATTTAAGTTAGAATTTATATATAAATAAAAGCGTATATTATATAATATCGTACCTCGTTGCACTTTATTTTTATGGTTTATATAGCGTTCAAAGCTAGTCGATTCGTTCGTACCGTTCGAATCTGAATTTTCTGAATCGTTTTCGTTTTCTATATCACTAAGAACGTTCTAATCTGTATCATCTTGAGTTTGCTTATCGAGAGGTAAATCCGTAGCTACTTTCGATTGATTTACTTTGCTTGGTTTTCTTTATAAAGAATATAATCGATTTGCTACGACTTTGCTTTGAGAAGCGGAAGAATGCGCTTTGTATAATCCTATATGATAATTAGTAAATCGATTAGTAAATCGATTAGTAAATCGATTAGTAAATCGATAAAAAGTAAAAATATCGCAAGTAAATTAACTTACTTTTTGAATGCCTTTCGTAATTTAAAGACTTTCCGTACCGTGGCTGTCGCATTTTAAACGAAACATTTTTATCAATATCTTGAAACCCATCTAAGTTCTCTCTTATTCAATATAATTAATAAATATTTATAAAATCAATATTATTTAAACTTACGTGATTCTCGCACTTCAGCTTTCAACATTATTAACTTAGCCTCTCGTTGCTTAAAACTCATTATTCGAAAGTCTTGATCGATCGCAAGATTATCGCAAGCAAGGATATATTCAAAACAAGATAAGCCTTGAAATTGACGATTTTGCTATTCTTGAAATTTTTGTACTTCTTATTCGAATTCCTCTTTAAGCTGATCCTCATCTAAATCATTGTAATTTACTAAAATCGATTCGAATAAGTGCCGAGCTTTATCCAAGCGAGTATTACACATCTTGAAATATAAAGCAGTTATTTCTTTTGCGATTGTTGATAGCGATAAATTACCGCGACGATAATCGCAAATATCTCTTGCAATATTAAATACCCTTTCTACGCAAACACTAGTTAAAGAGATGCATAGAAAATCTCTAGCTATTCGAGCTAGATCAGGGTACCGAGGCTCAAGGTTTCGCCAAGAAGTTAAAATCTCTCGTCCGTCGACCGCTAAACTCAATTAATAAAAATCAATAAAATTAAGGTTTTGAATTAAAATTTCAAACTTACGAGCTGAAAGATAATCATGCACTTCCGACGACTCGTGATCTGTATCTTCGAAAGAAGCTTGTTGAGAAGAACTTGGCATTAATCTGCCGCGGAGTAATAAAGCGGCTATCGATTGACGATCGATTGCTTTGATATTATCAATACGTTGAGCTATAGATATCGAAGATTTATAATGTTCGTTAAAAAGCCTTTCGAATCTCGCTCGATATATTGCAGACTAATCTTTACCTTCGTGAAGCCAAGAAAAATTTAGGTCGAAAGTCTTTAGCTTAGTAGCAGGATGTAAGATTGTCGCGAAAGCAAAAATATCCCTTAGCGGCCCTTGCGTTTTCTTATAATACTTATTTAATTTCTCGATAGCATTGATGACGCCTTCTTTTAATTGCAAGATCCATTCAAAATCATTGCGATCTTCTTCCGAAATCTTTATATATTCAGACTTTAATCGTGCTTGTGCTTCATTTAAACGTTCGAATATTTCATCGAACATTAAAAATCCGTATTGAATAGTAGGACTAAGCTCTTCACTTAAGTGCATAGTTAAAAGGTGAAACGGTCGAAGGATATCGATTAGCCATAAGATTTGCTTTTATTGAGTATCAGATAATTTGAAAATACTCATCTCATCGATCTTTATACAATGTCTTTGAATAACATCTTTAAGAGTTATAAATCGATTAAGCATATAGAATGTAGAATCTTATCTTGTAACAACATCTAAAACAAGCTCTAAGCTTTTCGTTAAAAGATGCTTTGAATCGTCGATAAAAGCTTTCATCGTTTTATTAAATCGCGATTTTCGAAGTTGGCTAGCCGTAACACACTTGATAAACTTCCGAACTTAAGTACGTTGATCAATGATTAGTAAATATGATTAGTAAATATTTTTTTTAAAAAAAAAAAACTTATAATCGCAAGTGTATATGCAATCCTTCGTTTATCGCGTCTTCTTGCTCCTTCTAGCTCGTTTATATCAGAATCTTCTTCTTAATGCTTTTCTAAGCTTTCGTTCGTTAGCGATAATCGCGGTCCGAGCAACGCTTTAAAAGATAATTGCAAGACGTGAGCTATACACGGAACGTGTGGAATCTCTTAGCTTATAAAAAGCTTTTTCTCAAATGCATCTTCGACGCATTTAAGCAACTCTTTTATCATTGTGTTATTCGAAGATGCGTTATCCGTTGTAATCGCGATTATCCTTTTTGTTAAGCTTAATTTAGTAAAGCGTTCGTGAATAATTCTTGCTAATTCTTCTCTTGTATGATTGAACTCAACGTGTATAAATCTAAGCATAAGCTGAATCATATGCTAATCTTTTATAATTGCAGTTCCGATTATGCACATGAAAGAATAGCGCTTAATGCTAGACCAACAGTCTAATGAAATGCTGAGTTTTTGATTGGCTAGTAAATTGTCTAGTAGATAGCGATCAATTTCCAGAATCCTATCGTCAAGGTCTCGCTTAATAGTTGAAGCACTAAGGAGCTTAAGATGTGGGTTTTGTAATTCGCAAAGAGATTTCTAATCCGGGTTATTAACCATTCGAAACGAGCTTCGCGTAGATAATATAACATTTAAAACACCTTTTCGAAATGCTGATTTTAAGTCTTGATGCGAAAGCGTTCCTCGTAATAGATGTGTCTATTAGATATTAGTTTTATTATTTATTGATCAGATTTACTAATCCGATTTACTAATCAGATTTACTAATCAGATTTACTAATCAGATTTACTAATCAGATTTACTAATCCGATTTACTAATCAGATTTACTAATCAGATTTACTAGATTTATTAACCGAATTTATAAATAAAAACAAACGTACCAAATTGCGTTAAGGAGATTTAGATCTTAATTGAGTTTGCCGAAGCTTTTGTTTTGGCTTACTTACGACGCGTTTGCAAACATCCGTTTTCTGATGATCGGCTAATGCTTTCGTTCCAGAAGCCTTTAGCTTCGGATGCTTTAAAGCTCGGTCGCACTTTTTATAGCATACTACAGGCTCTCTTGTTGATTTCTTAGCTGCTTGAACGAATCCAGTCTATACAGAAGAAGTTTTCTTTCCATTCTAATCGATTCGCAAAGGATTTTGATTAGCCTCTTGTTGTTGAGAATACTATGAGGTCTATGACCACCAAGTATTAAAAGTCTCAATCTCTTTGACGTTCCAAATATAATATTGATTAGAACATCTAATAGTTGCTGATAGTACTAGGCTAGAGAAACTAGTTGTAGAGCTTTCGAACTCTTGACTTTGAAATAGATCGGTATCTTCGTAAGTGGTTGAAGTAATTTGAGATGAAAACGAATCAGTAGCTTGAGAAGACATGTTTAGATTCTAGCGAATTTGCTATTAAACTGTTGATTTGAACTTATATATTAACGTCTTATATACTTGAATATTGTATAACATCATTTTATGATTTAAATATATTTTATTAAGTTAGTTTATTTTTAAAAAAGGTTTTGCTTACGCTTAATTCTTTTTAAGCAGCATTCTTGCGAGCGTTAAGTTTTAACTAGCGGTTTTTTTTTTTATCTTTTCATTTCTTTTTATTTCCTTTTTATTAAAGCTTAATTATAATTATATCTTTTAACACTTTTAAGCTCTTTTTACTTAGGCTGATTATTACGAACAACCTTTTTATATATAGACCTTAATGTCGGTATATCTATATCGACCTTAGCTAGCTAGTAGTATTTAAGGGAGTTTACGGGCCACTTAACATGCCTCGCTTAGCATATCACACTAGTCAAGGGACCCTTAACTTAACTAGTAAACTTATTATTTAACTAGTGCGCGTGATTCTTTTTAATCATATAAAAGGAATCAGCTCCTTTGAATTTTAAAGAGCAATTAGAATTCAAATACTTTTACAACCGAGTGTTTTGCAATTGCAAGTACTTTGACGACCGTTACGAAGTTACGAATATATTCTTTAATCGCTTAAAAGGAATCTAACACTCAGTTTTTTTCAACTTTTGCTTTCGATAATTATTAATTTCAAATTCAAATAATGATTTTATAATCTTCTTAAGCTTTATATGATCCTTTCGCTTTTTTATAAATTCTTTAAATAATCGCTCAAGGTCGTTATAACAAGTACCTACTTAAATTTATTAAGGTTTAATTAATATACAAAGATAAAGTGCCCATAGAAATCTTAATTTAAATATAATCTTTGCAGCTTTCTTTTCAGCTGCTGCTATGCGGTAAATAAAATTAATATAATCTGATAAATATTAAAAATAAAAGCATTTAATTAAAAATTTATTATATAAAACGATAGAACACTTTATAATCGTATTAGCTTATAATTATATCTACAAGCTCGAATATCTATTATGGTTGAAGAATGGATAAAAGAAATTCATATTTTAACGGACGCTTGCCGATTTATTTGTAAGTGCCGTTTTATTATCTATATATTAATCAAGTTATTAATTTATTAAGGATTGCAAACCAACTAAACTCGATCCTTACTGAAGTAGATAATAAAACTTATTATTCTCTTTCTATTAGACGAACGAACGGTCGAAACGCTCGGTGTGCAGTAGAAATGCTAGACGAAGAAGGGCGTAATCGTGGCTGATTAGTTGGAATGGACGAATATCGAGTTAAGCGGTTTTTAAATAACGGCTATAAAATTAAGCTATCTGTTGAATGGATCAGTAAAAACGAACATAACGACGGATATCATGGAATTGGTATTGTTAGCGGGCAAAAGACTTTTTATATACAAAAAGGAGGTATCGCAAAAAAAGAAAGTAATAAATTCGATAGCTTGCGAGGGCCTCTTGAATTTCATTATTATAAATTAATGGATGAGTTTATATAGATAGTTTTAAAATCGTTATTATATTAAATAAAATATATATATGATTAACTTTAAATATAATCTATAAATCTAAATATTAAAATAATTTATTAATATATTTATATCGATTTTAAATACAGCAAGTCGGTCAATTCTTTTTATTCAAAACTTCAAGATGTGACGACCTTAAGCGATTACTTAAAAGAACTTACGAAAGCGCGGGGGTTCATATAAGAGCTTAAGAGAATCTCAAAGTAATGATTTAAAATCAACAATTACCGAGTGTAGAGGTCGAAGGTAGCTGAGGTCTATATATACGAAGGTAGAAGCGCTAAGGACTCGTGAACCATGGTTCATAGGTCAAAAGCGGGGAATAAGAGAATACGAAGAATACGAAAGAAAAAATAAGAGAAGTAGCTTGGCGCATGTAAGGTGCGTCTAAGAGACTTGTGACGACCTTAAGCGATTACTTAAAAGAACTCACGAGAGCGCGGGGTTCACATAGGAGCTCAAGAGAATCTTAAAGTAATAACTTAGAATCAACAACTACTAAGTGTAAAGGTCGAAGGTAGCTGAGGTCTATATACACGAAGGTAGAAGCGCTAAGGACTCGTGAACCATGGTTTATAAGTCAAAAGCGGGGAATAAGAGAATACGAAGAATGCGAAGGAAAAAAGGAAGGAAGTAGCTTAGCGTATATGAGGTGCGTCCAAGAGACTTGGCGTGTCGTCAAAAGACTTAGCGTATCGTTACACAAGAAACCGACGATTAATAAATGTGATTAGTAAATATGATTAGTAAATATGATTAGTAAATATGATTAGTAAATATGATTAATAAATATAATTAGTAAATATGATAAGTAAATATAATTAATAAGTATTATTAATAAATATAATTAATAAATAAGATAAATAAAAGTATTTTTGTAGAATATAAAATTTGTAATTAATCGTGAATTCTATTCTACATAAACTTAAGCATTGAGTTTAGGAATGATCTCAATTCCGTATCGCTATCTTTAACGCCGTAAAATAACTCCGGAGCTGGCTCGTCCTTTTTCCAAATCAATTGCATAACGCGTTGAAATAAAATAAGATCGCAATCAGCTTCTTTAAATTTAATATTCTTTTCGAATCCTTTTATATTCTACCAAGCGGCTGGACCCGGCAATTCGTATTCAATCTCATCGGTATTTGCTCTAATTTTAGCTCGCCAATACTTCTTTTCATCAAGGGAAAAGTAGACGTAAAGAGGCTTGATTAGATAAAGACTAAAAGTTATAATATTAGTTCAGTTGATTAAAAGCATAATAAAATGAATTCTTACTTAGTTCGTTTTGAAACCGTGCTTGCTAAGTCTTAAGCTATCAATTCAAAGAAAGCTTCCCTACTCTTTAAATTAGCAGCTCGGCACTTCTTTGTTAAAGACCGCGCTACACTTTGCTAGTAGCGACGAAATTGCTAAACGGTCATTATATAGCGTGACTTTATATTATTAGCAAAATATAAATATTTAAATGAAATAAATGCTTACCTATGCGTACTAACGTGCTAATTGCCGAGTGACCTTCTTTATCTCTTCATCGGTAATCGAGACGTATCTATCGCGAGGTATATCACCATTTTCTTCTTCGTCTTTTCGCAAATTAAATTCCTTATAAACCTCTTCGTCTGAATTGAATGCTTCATCAACCTAATCGCTATTCAAGTATTTTCTATTATTGAATCTAGTTGTAAAAGAAGCGGCTTGCATAGCAAGATTATCCGCGTGGATGCTTCGATTCTTTCTAAAATCGATTAGTAAATTGCTTAGTAAATCAAAGAAAAGAAAAAGTACCGTTCATCTATAAGATTCTTTCGCATTTCGGCCTATCGAGTTTTCCTTTCAGCTTCTGATGCTTAAGAATATTCTGGGGTTTGTTTCTAAATTACAGAAAGCTGATTAGCGGCCGCTTGATCTCGTCCTTTAGCTTTTCGAAGCTTATCTGCTTAAGGATCTTGTTTCAGCTTTGCTGTACGAACATTGGCCTTTATCGTATAAGGATTGGTTGATAATTGGCCTCTCTCTGGCTTTCTTTTTTAAGAAAAATTAATAAATTAATAAAGGTTAGAATACTACGTAAAAAAGATACTTACTTTGCGCTTGCCAAGGTTTCTTAGCACCGGATTGCTTGCCGCCACGATTGCCGTCGTATCGGCCGCATTTTAAGAAAAACGTTTTTGATTAGTAAATAAATTAGTAAATAAGAAAATGATTCTTACTACAGATTTTTTAATCCTTTCTATCAAATCAAGCTGATCTGTATTTGCAATGATACCTTCCATCGAATCAAGCTGATAGGCGGCCATATTGAATAATATTATAAGGAAGCTAAACGTTAAGAGTAATTGTTTAAAGTAAAATCAAAGGTAGTAGAATAAAGGTGTTAGGATTAAAAGTGAACTCGTATATTCTATTTTTAAAACATCCTAGCGCGGCCGCTAGTGAATTCACGAGGTGATAAGGCAGCCGCAGCTAAAATAAGGCGGCCGCCTCGCGCAATTTTTACTTTACAAAGTAAAGTCTGATTCCTTTTTACTATTACTTAGTAATCAATTACAACTATCGCTTTCCTATTTGCTACGCCTTTGAATACAACGCTATTCATTGCTTTGTAAGGTCGTCCCTTTCTTATTTAAAATTATCAACTTACTAATCGTAAACTAGATTATCGCGATCAGGTCCTTTTACTAATACTTTCAAATGGCCTTTCTACCAAACGAACCTTTGCTTTCGGACCGACCTCCCTTTACCGATATACTAAGCACTACGGCTAAAGGAGATAACGCAAGCCAAGATAAGTTAATTGATAAAGCAATTGAGAATCAAGCGATTGAGGGTCAAGCGGCTGAAGGTCAGGCGGCTAAGGGTCAGGCGGCTGAAGGTCAAGCGGCTGAAGGTCAAGCAGATGAGGACGAAGCACAAGAAGGTGAAGCAGATATAATACGCGGCGAAAGCGTAAAAGAAGAAAACTTAAATTTGCAAGATGAACAAAGTAAGTTTATATTTAATTAATCGGAGTACTACTAATACTTTTTCAGTTATTTTGCTTAGCGCAAATCCTTATCTTCAGTCTAGCAAAGCTCAATTGGCTACGGATGCGCTAGACCCTACTTTTGCTGAGCGCCGCGCTACTACAACTCGACAGCTATCCGGTTAGTATTTGATTAGTAAATTGATTAGTAAATCAATTGCAAATAGCTGACAAGCATTTACAGAAATTCTTGACCCTACTTTTGCTAAGCGCCGCGCTACTACAACTCGACAGCCATCCGGTTAGTATTTGATTAGTAAATTGATTAATAAATCAATTGCAAATGGCTGACAAGCATTTACAGAAATTCTTGAAACCCCGCGCGGTATTGCAAGTCCATAATAAAGAACCGATTTATCCTCGTCCCTTTCTCGCCGAATTTCTTAAGGTCAAGCTAATAAGTATTAATTACTTTATTAATTAATAATTGCTAATTTCTATTATTTTAAGTGACGCTCTTCAAACACTAACAAACTCTCGCGCAAATACAGATTAGCACTTATCATCTCTTAGACTTCGATCCGGTAATGTTTTTGACTTATGATTAATAAATATTTATTAATCAAATTTTTCTTTAGCAAACGCAATCAAATATACTCCGGCTATTTAATCCGAAATGAACAAAAGCATCGTTCCTGATAATACTAGCATAAGTACTAACAGCTTTCAGTAAGTTTAATCTTTTTAAACCTTTTTCTTTCGTTCGTTAATTGTTTTAGAACTGCTTTAAAAGCAATACAACAATCGACGAGCCAAGCGAGTGCATTAGCTCAGCTTCAAAACGAGGATCCGTTTTACGACTTAAGTGCTAGAAACAATTCTTTTGCAGCTGCTGAACCTTCTTCTGCTTCTACTAGCAATCGCATTAAAAAAGCTTTCGCGCAAAAAGCTCTTAAAGGGTCTCTTATTGTCCCGGGCCTAATTATAGCTACAAAAACCGCGACGAAGACGATGCCTTATAGTGATACAGATGAAGAAGAGCAAGGCGATGATAAGGAAAACTCAAGTGAAAATGATATTCCTCTCTCTTAACACAAAAGAGCTAAAAAATCACTCTCGACGGCTAGAGCTGCTCGCTCCGTTCCATCAGCTGGCAAATCACCTTCGGCAGCTAAAACTTCTTCTCGTCAAAAATCCAAAAAAGGCAAGTATCTTAAGAAGTCTGCAGTTGTTGCGAAAAAAGGAGGTCTAAGCTAACGAAAGCGCCGTCGCTACAAGCCAAGAAGTAAGTTCAATCAATTAATAAATTGATTCTCAAGTACAATTACTGATTTATATAGCTACTGCGTTAAGAGAGATCCGACGATACCAAAAAGGCACCGAGCTTCTTATCAAAAAGACTCCTTTCTAGCGTCTTGTTCGAGAGATCACTCACGATTTTAAACAAGACTTTAAATTTTAAAGCGGTGCTTTAGAATGTTTACAAGAAGCTTCAGAGGCATTCTTCGTAAGAGAGTTTGAAAGTAAGTACTTATATATTTATTTACTAATCGATTTACTAATCGATTTACTAATCGATTTACTAATCACTTTTAATGACGAACTTATGTGCTATTCACGCTAAACGAGTAACGATTCAAAACAAAGATATAGCGTTAGTTAAGAAATTGCGGGAAATCATGACTGGAAGTTTTGTTTAGTAATTTTAGTTTATTATAATGTAATGCAATGTAATTGTAAAGTATAACATATGTGATTAATAAATATAATAAATAAATATAATGATTAAGTAAAATTAGTAAATATTCGTAAATTTGTTTTATTTTTAGCGGCTCCACATATATTATTTTTAGCTGTCCCACTTTAAACCCATGGGGTTTCCTTATCCCCCGTGGGGAATTTGACTTAAAAAAATCCTCCCTATGGGGTTTAAAAAAAAAAGTCCCTCATCGGCCAAGACCCCATGGAGGGAATGGGGAGGAAAACCCCATGGGGCCCCCACCCCATGGAGCAGCCTACCGCAAACTTCGCTAAAAGAAAAAAAATAAGCCTTATAATCGTCGGAGACTTTAAAAAGCACGATCTTAAGAAACTATTATTAATAAATTTAAAAAAACGATTTCGGCTTAAAAGCATTGCGACGTTCTATCGTTTTTAATTCGTATTGCTCGCTTTTTATATTAATAAGTTCGACGATATTATCTTTTTTAATAACGAATTTATACGCTTAAATAGATAATTTAAGCTTCTTAATAGTAATACTTATCTTTTTGCTTTCTAAATAATTAAAGTTTATTTTAATTAGCTACCGTTTTCGTACGAAAACTTTAATTATATTTAAGTTTTAAATAACAATTATATTAACGGCGACAAATTTAAAATTGCTTTCGCCGATTTCATAATTGCTATTCGTAAAAAAAAGCAATTGATATAATACTTTTCGAGCAAAGCATTTTTTATATACGAAAAACTTAACAAACTTGCAAAAGAAGATAAGTCTATTATAATTTATAATTATTGCAAGAAACTTTATTATTTTAAGCCGGAATGCGTAATAGCTTACTTTTATTTAAAAGCTGCTTTCGATAAACGGATCGGAAAAAAGCGTAAAGATAAAACTGCTAAGCAAGCTAAATGAAAGACGGCTAAAAATACCGACTTTTTCGAGAAAACTCTTTTCGTTATTCTTTTTATGCTTTCGATTCGAAGCTGCGTTAATAAAACCTTTTAACTTGCTTTCGAAGTTCGAGATTTCGATATAAATTAGCAATTAAAGTTTGCTCGAAATAAATTATCTTAATTAAAATTAATTTAAAAGCATTATTTTTTTCTTTAACTTAACTTTTCTCGTAATTTTCAATCGAAGCAGCGTTTTCGAAAGCTCCGGACTTTGCTATTAAGTATTACTTTTATTTTTAAATACCATATAATCTCTATTCTTTTTATAATCTTTACTTTTTTATTTTATTTTTTATTTTTCTTTTTTACTTTTTAAAAAATACAATAGCTTACCGCCGTAATAATGTTCTTTTATTTTTCTTTTTTTTTATCTTAACATGCCGCATCTTTTATTAAAGCCTTTCTTAAAAACTTTTTTTTTTATTCTTTTAAAAAACTTTATACGCTTTCGCTTTTTAATTTTTAAATACATTCGAAAACACTTTTATTCTTAATAATAGCTATATTAAGCATATGTTTTATCGTTAAAAGTTTTTCGAAAATATCTTTTTACTCGACTTAAGCGAAGCAATTATCGTTTTTTAAATAAAAGGTTATTCACTTTTATTTTAAAAAAAAAGCATAATTGCTTTATTTATTAAAACAAACGACGGCAGCTTCGATTAGATTCCTTTATATAACGTTATTTGTTATCCGAACTTTAATATCAACTTTCTTTTTTGCTTAAATCTTATTCGAAAAAGTATAAGTATAACTTTAAGCGAGAAAAATGCTTTGTTCTTTTTATTAAGTAAAAACAATTTAGCTTTTACCGCTCGAATCGCTTAAAACTTGTTTTGCTTTAATATCGATCTGCGCTAGCTTTTAAATCGAGCTTTTCGCTTAAGTTATATATATAAAGCTTTCGACTTTAACTAACAACGCTATGCTTACTTTTCTTAATTAACTTTAACTTTCGATATTTTAAATCCTTTTTAATAACGATCTTAATATCGAGCTTTAGCCGCTTTTTTTATTAAAAAGGCTTAAGCTATTTAAAATAAGCGTTTTAAATATCTCGGATAAGAAAACTTAATAAAGATGCAAAAGCTATTAAAAGATATAAATCTACGCACACCTTTTCTTTTATACGCTTGCAAAAGCTGCTTCGACGATCGAATAATTAAAGCAGTATATAAAAGATATATTAATCTAAAACGGTATCTCGACGAGCTTATTTATATAAATATTATTAGACTTTTTCGCAAAAGATACGACGGCTCGATTTATTTCATTTATTTTTATTACGATAAAATAAAAAAAGTCGAATGCTATAGCATAAAGTATAAATCTAAAGCATTAAATAAGTTTAAACTCTTTTAAGCTTTTCGTTAAAAAAAGATTATACTAGGCTGCTCCATGGGGCCCCATGGGGCCCCACGGAGTTTTGAGTCTTCCCTACGGGGGAACCTACGAAGGGTACAAAATTCTGCCCTTCTTTATAAGGAAACCTTATAAGGCGTAGGGTTACTCCATAAGGTTTATATATATAAAAATATGCATATGCATAATTACTAATCAGGTTTACTAATTACATTTACTAATCATATTTACTAATCACATTTACTAACTACATTTACTAATCAGAGACTTAAAGTATTAGTCAAATTTATTAGTTATAAAGGCTTAAGGGTTAGTAAAGACCCGTTTTTTAGCTTAAGTCTATTAATTACAAAGAGTTGATAAAGACCCGTCCTTTTGCAATTACGTAGAATACGTTCAACTCGGTCTCCGCTTTTAGCTTAAGCTCTTGCTTATAAGCATAGTTTAAATAAATCTCGTCTGACTTAAATAGCTCTCTTAGCTTTTAGCACTTATTGCTTTACTTAAACTCATTTTCATCCGAGAACTTAAAAGTAAAGCGTTTGTATACTAAAGTGCTATCGATAGTAAAAAGGTATAGTATCAATAGCTCTTTTAAGATGCTTTTAGCTTCAGCATGATCGTTATCGAAAAGCTTAAGAGTAAGATCACTTAAGATCAATCGAACCTTAATATCTTTATAAGTAAATTGCTTTCTAATTGCGTTAAAGAAAGAGACAAAGTAATCGAAGAGACAAAA
The DNA here is from genome assembly GCF_022702325.1 of Drepanopeziza brunnea f. sp. 'multigermtubi'. Taxonomy (NCBI): domain Eukaryota; kingdom Fungi; phylum Ascomycota; class Leotiomycetes; order Helotiales; family Drepanopezizaceae; genus Drepanopeziza; species Drepanopeziza brunnea. Next base: position 82,089 of record NW_027094080.1, on the reverse strand, counting down.
GACTTAAGCGCTTTCCTTTTAAATAAAAAATCAATTAATAATTGTAAAATATAAATGTTATTATTAACTTTGTTAGCACCGTAGTGCTTAATGCCGAACTCGTCGACAAAACCTTTGCGACCTTTCTATTCGTAATCGAGGCCGATTAGTCTTAAAAACAAAGCGGTATCCTTTTCGTTATAATAAGTAAACATTAAATTAACAACGCTACTATTAGCATAAACGACTACGAAATCCTTATAGCGACTAAGTATTTCGTTGATTAGCTTGTTGCTATTAGTGCTAAAAAAGTTAACTTCGACTATAGCGTTATAAAGAAAAGGAATCGATATTGTTAAATAAAAAAAATAATTAGCTTAAAGCAAAGAATCAAAAAGCAAAAAATCAAAAGGAAAATAATTACTTAAGTTGAATATAATTGTAGTTAAGTATTGAAGTTAGTTAAGAAGTTGAAGTTAAGTGTTAAGGTTAAGATTGAGAAGTTAAGTGTTAAGGTTAAAGTTGAGAAATTAAGTGTTAAAGTGATGATAAAAAAAAGAAAAAGAAAAGGAAAGGGAGCGAGTACTTATATAAAAATAAAAGTATAGCTTAATCGTAATCGAAGCATTGCTTCGATTCATCAAAAGTAAATTATAATATTTGAAACAATAAATCGACGCGAAACAAAGAAAATAACGCGTCGCTTAATAATAATCGATATAATACTTCGATTCATTAAAAGTAAATTATAATATTTGAAACAATAAATCGACGCGGAACAAAGAAAACAACGCGTCGCTTAATAATAATCAATGCAATACTTCGATTCAATAAAAGTGAATTACAATATTTAAAACACGAACTCGACGCAGAACAAGAAAAGAACGCTTCGCTTAATAAATCCAATTAGTAAATCTGATTAGTAAATGTAATTAGTAAATCTGATTAGTAAATGCTGCACGGAAAGAAACCTTGCATGCTGCACGTCCTTTTATTATACGTGCTTAGCTCGGCTATAGCTCGGCTATAGCACGTGCTTTGCCGTACGTAATCTGATTAGTAAATCTAATTAGTAAATCTAATTAGTAAATCTAATTAGTAAATCTAATTAGTAAATCTAATTAGTAAATGCTATACAAAAAGAATTAACGTACTTAAGGCTGCTATACGTAACTTACGTAAAGCTGCTACACGTAACCTACGTAAAGCTGCTATACGTAACTTACGTAAGGCTGCCACACGTAACCTACGTAAAGCTGCTATACGTAACTTACGTAAAGCTGCTACACTTAACGTACTTAAGGTTGCTACACGTAAACTACGTAAAGCTGCTATACGTAACTTACGTAAGGCTGCTACACTTAACGTACTTAAGGCTGCTATAGCTCGGCTATAGCTCGGCTATAGCACGTGCTTTACTGTACGTAATCTAATTAGTAAATCTGATTAGTAAATCTAATTAATAAATTTGATTAGTAAATCTGATTAATAAATCTAATTAATAAATGCTGCATAAAAAGAATTAACGTACTTAAGGCTGCTATACGTAACTTACGTAAAGCTGCTATACGTAACTTACGTAAAGCTATCACACTTAACGTACTTAAAGCTGCTATACGTAACTTACGTAAAGCTAACATACGTAACTTACGTAAAGCTGCTACACTTAACGTACTTAAAGCTGCCACACGTAAACTACGTAAGGCTGCTATACGTAACCTACGTAAAGCTGCCACACCTAACGTACTTAAGGCTGCTATAGCTCGGTTATAGCACGTGCTTTACCGTACGTAATCTGATTAGTAAATCTGATTAGTAAATCTGATTAGTAAATCTAATTAATAAATTTAATTAATAAATGCTACACAAAAAGAATTAACGTACTTAAGGCTGCTATACGTAACTTACGTAAAGCTGCTACACGTAACCTACGTAAAGCTGCTACATCTAACGTACTTAAGGTTGTTATACGTAACCCACGTAAAGCTGCTATACGTAACTTACGTAAGGCTGTTACACTTAACGTACTTAAGGCTGCTACACGTAAACTACGTAAAGCTGCTATACGTAACCTACGTAAGGCTGCTACACTTAACGTACTTAAGGCTGCCACACGTAACCCACGTAAGGCTGCTATACGTAACCTACGTAAGGCTGCTACACTTAACGTACTTAAAGCTGCTATACGTAACTTACGTAAAGCTGTTACACTTAACGTACTTAAAGCTGCTACACGTAACCTACGTAAAGCTATTATACGTAGCGTACGTAAAGCTGCTACACGTAACTTACTCGTAAACTATAATTCACGAGCTATATAGCTTTACGAATAACTTAACTTTATTAAAAAACTTAATAGTTATAAAAAGAATCAGCTCTTTTAAAGTTTAATAAAAGTAATACTTATGATTAAAAGAATTACGTGTACTAGCTAACTAAAAGGTTTTATAATCAAGTTAAAAGTCCTTTAATTAATATAACATTTTAAGCGAAGCATGCTAATTGACTCGTGAACTATGATTCACGAGTAAACTCTTTTTTTAACTACTACTACCGGTATTCTTAGCTAGCTAGCTAAGGTCGATATAGATATATTAATAATAATAAAAAAACTAAAGATATCGATAAAAAAGAATTCAATTAATTATTGCAATCAATTGTAAACAAATAAATATAAAAACTTAATGATACAAAAAAAGCAATTTAATAAATAAAATCAAAGTCGCTAATTATAAAACCTAGTAAAAGCGATACTCTTTGCAATTAAACGCTTGATTTTAAAAGAAGCTTCTTTCTTTTTATCTTGTACTAATCCCGCTTTATCATCTTCTTTTTCTTTTATTCGTTTGCGCTTTAAAGTTGATGATAGATTTATAATTCGTTCGCTTATAAAAGTATTAGATTTAAAGTCGTTAAACTTATATATAATAATTAACTTACTTTAACTTTAAATAACGATTAAAAAAGTTTTAAGTTTCGAAATATTAGGTTTCGAGGTTTAAGCGGCATTTAAGGTTTTATAAGATAGCGAAGCCGAGTCCGGTATTCTATCAGCTTCCTTTTTACTTATTATCCTTTTATCATTTTGCTTAAAGCTTAATATTTCTTTCGCGTTAAAATAATTTTATTAAGAAATATCATTCGAATCGTTTTAATCGCATAAATTTGCTATCGCTAATATTTAAGTTAGAATTTATATTTAAATAAAAGCGTATATTATATAATATCGTACTTTATTATACTTTATTTTTGTAGTTTATATAGCGTTCAAAGCTAATCGATTCGTTCGTACCGTTCGAATCTGAATTTTCTGAATCGTTTTCGTTTTCTATATTATTAAGAACGTTTTAATCTGTATCATCTTAAGTTTGCTTATCGAAAAGTAAATCCGTAGCTACTTTCGATTGATTTACTTTGCTTGATTTTCTTTATAAAGAATATAATCGATTTGCTACGACTTTGCTTTAAGAAGCGGAAGAATAAGCTTTATATAATCCTATATAATAGTTAATAAATCGATTAATAAATCGATTAGTAAATCGATTAGTAAATCGATAAAAGGTAAAAATATCGCAAGTAAATTAACTTACTTTTTGAATGCCTTTCGTAATTTAAAGACTTTCCGTATTGTAGCTGTCGCATTTTAAACGAAACATCTTTATTAATATCTTGAAACCTATCTAAGTTCTCTTTTATTTAATATTATTAATAAATATTTATAAAATCAATATTATTTAAACTTACGTGATTCTCGTACTTTAGCTTTTAATATTATCAACTTAGCTTTTCGTTGCTTAAAACTCATTATTCGAAAGTCTTGATCGATCGTAAGATTATCGCAAGCAAAGATATATTCAAAACAAAATAAGCTTTAAAATTAACGATTTTACTATTCTTAAAATTTTTATACTTCTTATTCGAATTCTTCTTTAAGCTAATCTTTATCTAAATCATTGTAATTTACTAAAATCGATTCGAATAAGTGCCGAGCTTTATTTAAGCGAGTATTACATATCTTAAAATATAAAGCAATTATTTCTTTTGCGATTGTTGATAGCGATAAATTACCGCGACGATAATCGCAAATATCTCTTGCAATATTAAATACCTTTTCTACGTAAACACTAATTAAAAAGATGCATAAAAAATCTTTAGCTATTCGAGCTAGATCAAGGTACCGAGGCTTAAGGTTTCGCCAAGAAGTTAAAATCTCTCGTCCGTCGACCGCTAAACTCAATTAATAAAAATCAATAAAATTAAGGTTTTAAATTAAAATTTCAAATTTACAAGCTAAAAGATAATCATGTACTTCCGACGATTCGTGATTTGTATTTTCGAAAGAAGCTTATAAAAAAGAACTTAGCATTAATCTGCCGCGAAATAATAAAGCGGCTATCGGTTGACGATCGATTGCTTTAATATTATTAATACGTTAAGCTATAGATATCGAAGACTTATAATATTCGTTAAAAAGCTTTTCGAATCTCGTTTGATATATTACAAACTAATCTTTACTTTCGTAAAGCTAAGAAAAATTTAAATCGAAAGTCTTTAATTTAATAGCAAGATATAAGATTATCGCGAAAGCAAAAATATCTTTTAACGGCTTTTGCGTTTTCTTATAATACTTATTTAATTTCTCGATAGCATTGATAACGCTTTCTTTTAATTGCAAGATCTATTTAAAATTATTGCGATTTTTTTTCGAAATCTTTATATATTTAAACTTTAATCGTGCTTATGCTTTATTTAAACGTTCGAATATTTTATCGAATATTAAAAATCCGTATTGAATAATAAGATTAAGCTCTTTACTTAAATGCATAATTAAAAAGTGAAACGGTCGAAAGATATCGATTAGCTATAAGATTTGCTTTTATTAAGTATTAAATAATTTAAAAATACTTATTTTATCGATCTTTATATAATATCTTTAAATAATATCTTTAAGAGTTATAAATCGATTAAGCATATAGAATATAAAATCTTATTTTATAATAACATTTAAAATAAGCTTTAAGCTTTTCGTTAAAAGATGCTTTGAATCGTCGATAAAAGCTTTCATCGTTTTATTAAATCGCGATTTTCGAAGTTAATTAGCCGTAATACACTTAACAAACTTCCGAACTTAAGTACGTTAATTAATAATTAATAAATATAATTAATAAATATTTAAAAAAAAAAAAAAAAAACTTACAATCGCAAGTGTATATGCAATCTTTCGTTTATCGCGTCTTTTTGCTCTCTCTAGCTCGTTTATATTAAAATCTTCTTTTTAATGCTTTTTTAAGCTTTCGTTCGTTAGCGATAATCGCTGTCCGAGCAACGCTTTAAAAGATAATTGCAAGACGTAAGCTATATACGGAACGTATAGAATCTCTTAACTTATAAAAAGCTTTTTTTTAAACGCATCTTCGACGCATTTAAGCAATTCTTTTATTATTATATTATTCGAAGATACGTTATCCGTTATAATCGCGATTATCTTTTCTATTAAGTTTAATTTAATAAAGCGTTCGTAAATAATTCTTGCTAATTCTTCTCTTATATAATTGAACTCAACGTATATAAATCTAAGTATAAACTGAATCATATGCTAATCTTTTGTAATTGCAGTTTCGATTATATATATAAAAGAATAGCGCTTAATGCTAAACTAATAGTCTAGTAAAATGCTAAGTTTTTGATTAGCTAGTAAATTATCTAATAGATAGCGATTAATTTCCAGAATCTTATCGTCGAAGTCTCGTTTAATAATTGAAATACTAAAGAGCTTAAGATATAAGTTTTGTAATTCGTAAAGAGATTTCTAATCCGAGTTATTAATTATTCGAAACGAGCTTCGCGTAAATAATATAACATTTAAAACACTTTTTCGAAATGCTGATTTTAAGTCTTAATGCGAAAGCGTTCTTTATAATAAATGTGTTTATTAGATATTAGTTTTATTATTTATTAATCAGATTTATTAATCCGATTTACTAATCAGATTTATTAATCAGATTTACTAATCAAATTTACTAATTAAATTTACTAATCCGATTTATTAATTAGATTTATTAATCAGATTTATTAGATTTATTAATCGAATTTATAAATAAAAACAAACGTATCAAATTGCGTTAAAAAGATTTAAATCTTAATTGAGTTTGCCGAAGCTTTTGTTTTAGCCTACTTACGACGCGTTTGCAAACATCCGTTTTCTAATGATCGGCTAATGCTTTCGTTTTAAAAGCTTTTAGCTTCGGATGCTTTAAAGCTCGGTCGCACTTTTTATAGCATATTATAAGCTCTCTTATTGATTTCTCAGCTGCTTAAACGAATCCAATTTATATAAAAGAAGTTTTCTTTTTATTTTAATCGATTCGTAAAGGATTTTGATTAGCCTCTTGTTATTAAGAATATTATAAAGTCTATGACTACTAAGTATTAAAAGTCTTAATCTCTTTAACGTTTTAAATATAATATTAATTAAAACATCTAATAGTTGCTAATAATATTAAGCTAAAGAAACTAGTTGTAAGGCTTTCGAACTCTTGACTTTAAAATAGATCGGTATCTTCGTAAGTGATTAAAGTAATTTAAGATGAAAACGAATCAATAGCTTAAGAAGATATGTTTAGATTCTAGCGAATTTGCTATTAAACTATTGATTTAAACTTATATATCAACGTCTTATATACTTGAATATTATATAACATCATTTTATAATTTAAATATATTTTATTAAATTAGTTTATTTTTAAAAAAGGTTTTGCTTACGCTTAATTCTTTTTAAGCAGCATTCTTGCGAGCGTTAAGTTTTAACTAACGTTTTTTTTTTTTTTCTTTTCATTTTTTTTTATTTTTTTTTTATTAAAACTTAATTATAATTATATCTTTTAACACTTTTAAGCTTTTTTTACTTAAGTTGATTATTACGAACAACCTTCTTATATATAAACCTTAATATCGGTATATCTATATCGACTTTAACTAACTAATAGTATTTAAAAGAGTTCACGAGCCACTTAACATGCTTCGCTTAGTATATTATACTAGTCAAAAGACCTTTAACTTAATTAATAAACTTATTAGTTAGCTAATGCGCGTGATTCTTTTTAATCATATAAAAAGAATCAGCTCTTTTAAATTTTAAAAAGCAATTAGAATTCAAATACTTTTACAATCGAGTGTTTTGCAATTGCAAATACTTTAACGACCGTTACGAAGTTACAAATATATTCTTTAATCGCTTAAAAAGAATCTAACACTTAGTTTTTTTCAACTTTTACTTTCGATAATTATTAATTTCAAATTCAAATAATGATTTTATAATCTTCTTAAGCTTTATATAATCCTTTCGCTTTTTTATAAATTCTTTAAATAATCGCTTAAGGTCGTTATAATAAATACTTACTTAAATTTATTAAAGTTTAATTAGTATATAAAGATAAAGTGCTTATAAAAATCTTAATTTAAATATAATCTTTGCAGCTTTCTTTTCGGCTACTGCTATGCGGTAAATAAAATTAATATAATCTAATAAATATTAAAAATAAAAGCATTTAATTAAAAATTTATTATATAAAACGATAGAACACTTTATAATCGTATTAGCTTATAATTATATCTATAAGCTCGAATATCTATTATAACTAAAGAATAGATAAAAGAAATTTATATTTTAACGGACGCTTGCCGATTTATTTATAAGTGCCGTTTTATTATCTATATATTAATTAAGTTATTAATTTATTAAAGATTGCAAACTAATTAAACTCGATCTTTACCGAAGTAAATAATAAAACTTATTATTCCTTTTCTATTAGACGAACGAACGGTCGAAACGCTTAGTATGCAATAAAAATGCTAGACGAAAAAGGGCGTAATCGTAGCTAGTTAGTTAGAATAAACGAATATCGAGTTAAGCGGTTTTTAAATAACGGCTATAAAATTAAGCTATTTATTAAATAGATCAATAAAAACGAATATAACGACGGATATCATAGAATTAGTATTATTAGCGAGCAAAAGACTTTTTATATACAAAAAAGAAGTATCGCAAGAAAGAAAAGTAATAAATTCGATAGCTTGCGAAGGCCTTTTGAATTTTATTATTATAAATTAATAAATGAGTTTATATAAATAGTTTTAAAATCGTTATTATATTAAATAAAATATATATATAATTAATTTTAAATATAATTTATAAATCTAAATATTAAAATAATTTATTAATATATTTATATCGATTTTAAATATAGCAAGTCGATCAATTCTTTTGATTCAAAACTTTAAGATATAACGATTTTAAGCTATTACTTAAAAGAACTTACGAAAGCGCGAAGGTTTATATAAAAGCTTAAGAGAATTTTAAAGTAATAATTTAAAATCAACAATTACCGAGTGTAAAAGTCGAAAGTAGTTAAAGTTTATATATACGAAAATAAAAGCACTAAAGATTCGTGAATTATAATTTATAAATCAAAAGCGGAGAATAAAAGAATACGAAGAATACGAAAGAAAAAATAAAAGAAGTAGCTTAGCGCATATAAAGTGCGTCTAAAAGACTTAACGTATCGTTATACAAGAAACCGACGATTAGTAAATGTGATTAATAAATATAATTAATAAATATAATTAATAAATATAATTAGTAAATATGATTAGTAAATATAATTAGTAAATATAATTAATAAATATGATTAATAAATATAATAAGTAAATATAATTAATAAGTATTATTAATAAATATAATTAATAAATAAAATAAATAAAAGTATTTTTATAAAATATAAAATTTGTAATTAATCGTGAATTCTATTCTATATAAACTTAAGCATTGAGTTTAGGAATGATCTCAATTCCGTATCGCTATTTTTAACGCCGTAAAATAATTCCGGAGCTAGCTCGTCTTTTTTTCAAATCAATTGTATAACGCGTTGAAATAAAATAAGATCGCAATCAGCTTTTTTAAATTTAATATTCTTTTCGAATCTTTTTATATTCTATTAAACGGTTAGACCCGGCAATTCGTATTTAATCTTATCGGTATTTGCTTTAATTTTAGCTCGCTAATACTTCTTTTTATTAAAGGAAAAGTAAACGTAAAAAAGCTTGATTAAATAAAGACTAAAAGTTATAATATTAATTCAATTAATTAAAAGCATAATAAAATGAATTTTTACTTAATTCGTTTTAAAACCGTGCTTGCTAAGTCTTAAGCTATTAATTTAAGAAAAGCTTTTCTACTTTTTAAATTAGCAGCTCGGCACTTTTTTATTAAAGACCGCGCTATACTTTATTAGTAACGACGAAATTGCTAAACGGTTATTATATAGCGTGACTTTATATTATTAGCAAAATATAAATATTTAAATAAAATAAATGCTTACTTATGCGTGTTAACGTGCTAATTGCCGAGTGACCTTCTTTATCTCTTTATCGGTAATCGAGACGTATCTATCGCGAGGTATATTATTATTTTCTTTTTCGTCTTTTCGTAAATTAAATTCTTTATAAACCTCTTCGTTTAAATTAAATACTTTATCAACTTAATCGCTTTTCAAGTATTTTCTATTATTGAATTTAATTATAAAAAAAGCGGCTTGTATAATAAGATTATCCGCGTAGATGCTTCGATTTTTTTTAAAATCGATTAATAAATTGCTTAATAAATTAAAGAAAAGAAAAAGTACTGTTCATTTATAAGATTCTTTCGCATTTCGGCTTATCGAGTTTTCCTTTCAGCTTCTAATACTTAAGAATATTTTAAAGTTTGTTTTTAAATTATAAAAAGCTGATTAGCGGCCGCTTGATCTCGTCTTTTAGCTTTTCGAAGCTTATCTACTTAAAGATCTTGTTTCAGCTTTGCTATACAAGCATTAGCTTTTATCGTATAAAGATTAGTTGATAATTAGCTTCTTTTTAACTTTCTTCTTTAAAAAAAATTAATAAATTAATAAAAGTTAGAATACTATATAAAAAAGATATTTACTTTGCGTTTGCTAAGGTTTTTTAACACCGGATTGCTTGCCGTTACGATTGCCGTCGTATCGGCCGCATTTTAAAAAAGACGTTTTTGATTAGTAAATAGATTAGTAAATAAGAAAATGATTCTTATTATAGATTTTTTAATCTTTTTTATTAAATCAAGCTGATTTGTATTTGCAATAATACCTTCTATCGAATCAAGCTGATAAGCGGCTATATTAAATAGTATTATAAAGAAGCTAAACGTTAAGAGTAATTGTTTAAAGTAAAATTAAAAGTAATAGAATAAAAGTGTTAAAATTAAAAGTGAACTCGTACATTTTATTTTTAAAATATCTTAGCGCGGCCGCTAGTGAATTCACGAAGTGATAAAGCAGCCGCAGTTAAGATAAGGCGGCCGCAGTTAAGATAAAGCGGCCGCTTCGCGCAATTTTTACTTTATAAAGTAAAGTTTAATTTCTTTTTATTATTATTTAATAATCAATTACAATTATCGCTTTTTTATTTGCTACGCTTTTGAATACAACGCTATTCATTGCTTTATAAGGTCGTCTTTTTTTTATTTAAAATTATTAACTTATTAATCGTAAACTAGATTATCGCGATCAGGTCCTTTTACTAATACTTTTAAATAGCTTTTCTATTAAACGAACCTTTGCTTTCGGACCGACCTCTTTTTACCGATATATTAAGCACTACGGTTAAAAGAAATGACGCAAGCTAAGATAAGTTAATTAATAAAGCAATTGAGAATTAAGCGATTAAAAGTTAAGCGGCTAAAAGTTAAGCGGTTAAAGGTTAAGCGGCTAAAAGTCAAGCGGCTGAAAGTCAAGCAGATAAGGACGAAGCACAAGAAAGTGAAGCAGATACAATACGCAACGAAAGCGTAAAAAAAGAAAACTTAAATTTGCAAAGTAAATAAAATAAGTTTATATTTAATTAATCGGAATATTATTAATACTTTTTTAATTACTTTACTTAACGCAAATCCTTATTTTTAATCTAGCAAAGCTCAATTAGCTACGGATGCGCTAGACCTTACTTTTGTTAAGCGCCGCGCTATTACAACTCGACAGCTATCCGGTTAGTATTTAATTAGTAAATTGATTAGTAAATCAATTGCAAATAACTGATAAGCATTTACAAAAATTCTTAACTTTACTTTTGTTAAGCGCCGCGCTACTACAACTCGACAGCTATCCGGTTAATATTTGATTAGTAAATTGATTAGTAAATCAATTGCAAATAGTTAATAAGCATTTATAAAAATTCTTAAAACTCCGCGCGGTATTGCAAGTCTATAATAAAGAACCGATTTATTTTCGTTCTTTTTTCGCTAAATTTCTTAAGGTCAAGCTAGTAAGTATTAATTACTTTATTAATTAATAATTGCTAATTTCTATCATTTTAAGTAACGCTTTTTAAACACTAACAAACTCTCGCGTAAATATAAACCAGCACTTATCATCTCTTAGACCTCGATCCGGTAATGTTTTTGACTTATAATTAATAAATATTTATTAATCAAATTTTTTTTTAGCAAACGCAATCAGATTTATTCTAGCTATTTAATCCGAAATAAACAAAAGCATCGTTCTTAATAATACTAGTATAAGTATTAACAGCTTTTAATAAGTTTAATCTTTTTAAACCTTTTTCTTTCGTTCGCTAATTGTTTTAAAACTGTTTTAAAAGCAATACAACAATCGACGAGCTAAGTGAGTGCATCAGCTTAGCTTCAAAACGAAGATCCGTCTTACGACTTAAGTGTTAAAAACAATTTTTTTATAGCTGCTAAACTTTCTTTTGCTTTTATTAGCAATCGCATTAAAAAAGCTTTCGCGCAAAAAGCTTTTAAAAGGTCTTTTATTATCTCGGGCCCAATTATAGCTACAAAAACCGCGACGAAGACGATGCTTTATAATAATACAAATGAAGAAGAGCAAAGCGATAATAAAGAAAACTTAAGTAAAAATAATATTCTTCTTTCTTAATACAAAAAAGCTAAAAAATCACTTTCGACGGCTAAAGCTGCTCGCTCCGTTTTATCAGCTAGCAAATCACTTTCGGCAGCTAAAACTTCTTTTCGTTAAAAATCCAAAAAAAGCAAGTATCTTAAGAAGTCTATAGTTGTTGCGAAAAAAAGAGGTCTAAGCTAACGAAAGCGCCGTCGCTACAAGCTAAAAAATAAGTTCAATTAATTAATAAATTGATTCTTAAGTATAATTATTAATTTATATAGTTATTGCGTTAAAAGAAATCCGACGATATTAAAAAAGCACCGAGCTTTTTATCAAAAAGACTCTTTTTTAGCGTCTTGTTCGAGAGATCACTTACGATTTTAAACAAGATTTTAAATTTTAAAGCGGTGCTTTAAAATGTTTACAAGAAGCTTTAAAAGCATTCTTCGTAAAAGAGTTTGAAAGTAAGTACTTATATATTTATTTACTAATCGATTTACTAATCGATTTACTAATCGATTTACTAATTACTTTTAATAACGAACTTATGTGCTATTCACGTTAAACGAGTAACGATTTAAAATAAAAATATAGCGTTAATTAAGAAATTGCGGGAAATCATAACTAAAAGTTTTGTTTAGTAATTTTAGTTTATTATAATATAATGCAATGTAATTGTAAAGTATAACATATGTGATTAATAAATATAATAAATAAATATAATGATTAAGTAAAATTAATAAATATTCGTAAATTTGTTTTATTTTTAGCGGCCTTATATATATTATTTTTAGCTGTCCCACTTTAAACCCATAAGGTTTCCTTATCCCTCGTAAGGAATTTAACTTAAAAAAATCCTCTCTATAAGGTTTAAAAAAAAAAGTCCCTTATCGGCCAAGACCTTATAAGGGGAATAGGGAGGAAAACCCTATGGGGCCCCCACCCCATGGAGCAGCCTATAATTATTATAAACTTTTAAAAAGCTTTCGATACGGTTTTAATTCGTCGCTTTTTTAAACGTATAACAAAGTAAAGTTAGTTGTACTTATTATTTAAGCTAATAAAATCTTTTTTTTTCGATCGCAAAATTAAAATCCGATTAAAAAAATAAATCACGAATACTTACGACGTAAAGTGCGGCACTTTGTAAAGATTTTCGTTATTATTAATGCTTTATATACTTTATTAAACCGAGCTATTTAATTAAGATCGGATATTACGCTTCGAGTACGTTAACGATAGTTGCTTATATCGCGTTAATCGTATTTTCAATCGGAATATCGCTATGTTTCGAAACGATATTAATTTTATTATTAAGTAAAATAATACGTATAAAATTGCTTTCGCTTTAAAAAAGATCGAGATAATACATTTCTTTCGTAAGAAAAGTATATATATTTTTCTTTTCGTAATTAATATTATAATTATTTCGTATATTATTACGAGTTTAAAAAATAAAGATATACTTGCGATACGATAACCTAAATGTTAATTTAATCGTAAGCTGAAGTTCTATCGATACGTTCGAAAACGAACGGTTAAAGTTAAGAAAGTCGCTTAATATATTTATAATCTCGTTAAAATAATCTAAGATTTATTTGCGGCTTTATTACGCAAAGCAATTATTACTTGCGTGCTATTCTTAATACTTTATAATATAAAAGCGTAATACGCAAAGCGTTATTATTTAATTTGCAAATCCGGAAAACTAAAAGTTATTAATATTCAAATCGAAAAGAGAATTGACTTTATTAATAAAACGATAACTTTCGCGGCGCGCAAAGTACTTTCAATTTAAAAAAAGATATTAACGATAACGCTTTTTCGAAATGCTAAGCTTTTTTTTAGCGCTATAGCTTTAGAAGAAGTTAAAGCTAAGTTTATAATAAAATTGAAAACGATAAACGATAAGCACTTATTAATCAGCCGGATACTTTTACGGATCCGATAACGCGATCGTAGCGTAAAGATTATTAAGATCTTCGAAATTAAGATTTAAAAATTAAGAACTTTTTTTTAAAACGTCTTTCGCTTTCGCTTCGTCTTTTCGCATTTTATTTCGAAAAGCAAACGAGACTCGGCAAATAATAAAACAAAAAAAAAAGCTGTTATTGCATTCGAAGCATAATAATAATAGCTTTTATTAAAAGACATTACGATCTTCTCGAACGAGTTAAAATAATACGATTAAAGCAATCGATTAATAAGTTACGAATACGTAATTTATTAAAAACGATAAAAAACAAGTTACGAGTACAGCTTTATTAACGATTACTTTTACGTCTTTAACGTAAAAGCGATAAAAGCATAAAAAGATTACGAACGAGTTGTGCACGCTTATTCGACGGCGAGATAGTATAAAAGCATTAAAAAAGACGTGTTATACAAAAGCTTAATATTAAAGCTAGATCTTATAGTCTTATAAAAGAAGTGTTAAAAAAAAATAAGTAGAAAGCTCGTTGATTGTTTTAGTTAAAAGATATATGCCTTTTTATAAAAGATAAGTCCGTTTAATATAGCTTTAGTAGTTATAGCAAATGCTTTATCAAGCAAAGTGTTTATATCCGTCCTTTTATAAAATAAATAAGCCCTTTCGCTTACTATTAAGCAAAAAGAGAAAAAAAAGTATAAAAGAAAAAGAAAAGATTTAATATATAAAAAAAAAGTATCTTATCTTTAAACTTTGAACGTTTAAACTACGCTTTAGCAGCTTTTTCGTAGTCTTTTTTTATGCTTACGTTTTTAACTTTTTCGTTTTGTTTAAGCTAAAAAAGTCTTTTTTTTTTAGCAAATCCGGCTTTAAATAACGACGTGCTAACCGCATTCTTAAAAGTAAAAAAGCGCGTGTCGTTTTTGCGCTTGTTGCCGGTAGAATCGTTAATAAGTATAAACTTAGCCGACGAAAAGTTAGCAAAGCTAAAATAAAATTTAAAGCTATTAGTTAAGTCGTTTTCGTTTTTAAGCAAATCATTTAAAGCTTTTATAGCTTTATCGAATGCGCGGTCTAAGGATTTCAATTAAAAAGATAATGCTTTAAGATTGCCGATATAATTCGTAAACCGTAGTTTAAAAATAGATTTCGTACTTTTTAAATTGATTTTTATACTTAAATCGAAGTCGTTAAAAGACAACTCAATCGATCGTATGCTCTTTTCGAAATCTTTTAATTTATTAGCGTTTATAAAGTCGTTAGCTCAGCGGCTTTTACTTTTAAAAAAAGACTTAGCTTCGTAAGTCTTAGCTTTAGCGTTTAAAATAATAGCAAATCTTTTTTTAAATGCCGAAAACAACTTCTTTTTATACTTAATAAAGTGTTTTTAAAATTAAGTTCGAAATATAGCAAAGATAACAGTTAATTTTTTTATTATTCGAAGTTCGTTTTAATCTATTCTTTCGATTAAAGCTTCCGATACGTAATTAACGTAGTTTAACTAGATTATAACGGCGAAAAGTTAGCTTGATTTATTAATAACTTTTTATCGAAAAGTTAACGGCATGCGTTTTAAAACGATCGTATAAGCGTGCTTTATAAAATTGACTTTATTTTTCAAGGCCTTATCGTTTAGCAAAGCAATATGATTATTAAAAAAGATTGCTTATTCGTAAAGCGAATTTTAAAAAGCGTTTATATTTAAAAAAACACTTTATTTCGTAATAACGGATATAAATGTAATAAGATCATCGATTATAATAAAAGATTAGCGTAGCGTAATATTTTTAAAAGCATTTAAAGTTTTCGACTTAAGTTTAAAAGCTTTTTATTTAACGGTCTTTTTAAAAGTAGTATCGTAAGTATAGCTTATAAGCTAAACTATTAAGCTTTCGATTCGACTTTTTACGTTATAAAGCATTAATTAATAATTTAAAACTTTATCTTTTATTCGTAAACTACGGTTTACGAGTCGTTTAATATTAGCGTTGTGCTTAATCGCAATTACTCGAGCATTATTATTACATTTAAAAAGCTAAAAGGGTTTCAAGTAAGCGATAAGCTTATAATTTTCGTTTCGGCGATTAAGTAAAGCGGCAAAGTATAACTTGTAATAGCTTCAAAGGACTTTTTAAGTTAAAAAGTGCATTATATTAAAAAGTGCGTTAATCGAAGCTTTTTTTAAATCATTAGTTTAAAAGTAGTAAAAGTATATTTAAATCTTTTTATTTATAATAATAAAAAAAGTTTAGTTGCCGTATTTATCGTTTAAGAAAAAAGCTTTTAATATAAACTAAACTTTCGTATAGCTATTCGCATTTATAATATTAAAAAAGCTGTTCTTTTAAGCGGTGCTTATCGAGTTAATGCTTTAGTTTAGCTTATTAAAAGACATTAGCTCAGCTTTAAACTTGAAAAAGCTTAAGCTAAACATTCTTTTAGCTAAATTATTGCTTTTAATTTTAATAACGAATATCGATTAATTGCTTAAGTAAAGCATAAAGTTATTAGAAGCGTTAATTCGATAATTTCGATAAATCGATATAAATTAAATCGAATTATTAATATTATAAAGCTTTTCGTAACTAGCTTAAAGTATTTAGCGTATTCGAAAGTATAAACTTCGTAAAAGACTTTATTTAATAAGTCGGCGGCGAACAATAAGATTTTGCAATTAAAGCGGAGCTTCGTTTAAACGTTTAAGTTAATAAGTTCTTTGAATTTATTTTTAAATTCTAATACGTTCTTTACTTTTTAAAAGATCTTTGTATAATTGCAATCGTCGTCGTTAAAGCTTAAATTAAAGATCTCGAATAATAAAAAGTAGTTTACTACTTTGCTTTTTTTTTACTTACTTTTACTTAATTACGACGGTTAAAGAGTCGTAAGATCGCGTTATTAAAAAATTCGTTTTTTAAAAGCTTACGGATTTAATTAATAGCTTTCTTAATCAATCCCGCGGTAAGTTAAAAAGCATTATCGATATTTTCGTTTAAGTGTAAGCGGTCGAAAACTAATTAATAAAAGTCTTAATAAAAGTTAATAAAAGCTACGTTTATACTTATAAAGTTTTTAGTTTCGACGAGTTTAAAGCAATAGTTTAATACGGCTTTGATTAGCTCGTATTCGAAGCTGTCTTTTTCTTTAATAGCTAGTATTAATAACGGCTAGTTTTCGAAAAAGTCGCGTTACACTTTAAGTGCAAAAGCTAGAAAAGAGCTTACGTTAATAGACTTGCGTAAAATAAGTATAATCGAAGTAATTAAGTTAGCGTTCGAAGGCTTATTAATAAAAGATAATATCGATTTTTAAAACAAAGTTAATAATAATAAAAAGCGTGCGATAAATAATTTTAATAAAAAAGTCTTAAGAGTAAAAAGTTGATTTAGTCTCGCTTTAATTGCTAACTTATTTAACATTCGTAAATTATACTTTACAAATAGATTTTCTAATTCGAGCTTTTTTTATAAAACGAAATTCTAAATTTAATTTTCGTTAGCAAACTTTATACGTTCTTTAAGCTCGTCGTATTCTTTTTTAATATTATCGAAAGTTAAAATCAATAAGATATATAATAAGACTTTTAATCTTAGCTTTTTTAAAAGTCTTTCGTTCGAAATAGCAATCTTATCTTTTTATTTAATATTAATCTTATCTTTTATTAGTTTAGCAAGTGAAGTTGATTACCGTAATATTAAGCTTAATAAACTTACGTCTTCGAGTTATATTAACTATAATCTTTTAAAAAGCGACGTAAGCAATAATATAATAATTGATAACTTAAATAACGTAAGCGTTAAAAGTGTAAGTTTTTAAAATAACGCTTAATTAACGAGCGCTACGGATTAAAGTGTATATAACTTTAAAGTAATCGTCGTATAGCAATTAGCTCTTAACGTCGTCGAAAGCTCCTTTGATTCGTTTATATCTTTCGGCATTCTTATTGCAAAAAGAATTAATAGCGGTGACTTCAATAATAAACTAATCGTAAGCTAAAAAGAAGTCTTCGGCGTTTATATTTTTTCTTACGTATTCGACTCGTAAGAATTAATCGTATTATAAAATCAAGTCGTCTTTTTTATTTAATCTATCATTAAAGCCGGAAGTTATTACTTTAAGCATAACTAACTAATAAAAATTGCTTATTTAACGGTAAGTTTAAAAGAACTTATCGAAAGTCTAAATAACTCGTTTTTCGAACTTTAACTCGAAGCTCGATTATCGGATCAAAGCAGCTTGCTTTTCGCTTATTAATAAGTTAAAAAATGCATTTCGAACAAAAGCTTTTCTTTTAACGGCGGCTAACTTAAAAAGCATATTTGACTCGTAAACTACGGTTTACGAGTTAGATATAAGATAAAAGAATAAAGCTAATAGTAATAATAATTGATTAAATAATGATTAAGGTCGTTAGTATTAATATAGTATTATATAATTAAAAAGAAAAAAAGAGTATAGTAGTAGTATTGTTGTAGTTGTTATTATATAAAGAAAGAAAATATTAAGAAAAAAAAGAAAAGAACTTTCTTATATAAGTATATTTATAGAAAAGACTTACTCTTTTTAATAGCAGTTTACTTTCGAATACACGTAGTTGAATACGCTTAAAACAAAGGAACAGTTTCGATTAAGAAATAAGAAATAGTCGTATAAGCTTAAAACAAATAAAAAACAATTAAATAATAAAAACAATTTGTATAAAACAAGTAAATAGCTAGCAAAATGAAAGGAATAAAACAAAAATAAAGAATATAATAAAAGTAAGTTTAAAAGTAAAAGAACAAACGTAAGAAATACTTTTTTTTATTAAAATAAAAAAAATGATTATTAAAAGCACGTCTTTTTATAAAATAAGTATGAAACAAAAAGAAGATAAAAGAATAAGAAAAAACAAAGTAAAAAAGCAAATTAAGAAACAGTTTTATAAGCTAATTTTTATTTTTTTAAAAGTGTTAAAAGAATGATTTAAAAGCTCGTAGATATAAGTTTAAAGATCACTTTTCAGTTAAATAGTTCACTTTTGCCGTCGTCGGAAAGCTTGTATTCATTTAAGTCTAAGTCGTTTAAAGAACTTAATTTTTTTTTTTTTTTTTCGTCGTTTTTAAAAAGAAAGAAAGTTCAATCGTAGCGATAAAATCGTTTAAAGCGATTAATTGCAAAAGTGCTTTTAAGCTTAGTCTTATCGGTTTTTTTAAGTTTATAATAGCTTTTATCGTAAGCTTTAAAGACGATATAAAGTTTTAGTTATTTATAGTCTAGCTTAATATCCGCGAATATATCGATGCTGCGTTTAACGTCGTAAAGAAGTACTGAATCTTTTTTTTTAATAAGCTTCGACTTTAAAACTTCAACTCGTTTTTAAATAGCTTTAACAATAAGTCGATAGCGCTTTTTCTTTCAAATGATCTTATCGATATCTTCGTCTCGACGTTTTAATTATTTAAACTTTATAATAAGTAAGTCAGCGCGAGATCGAACCTTTTATTATAATAATAACTTTTAAATTAGCTACCGTAATTTTAAAAGTTGCTTAGCTTTTCGCTTATAGTTAAAAAGAATAAAATAATTTTAATAAATGCGTATATTAATGTTCGGATTGCAAAAAGCATCTTATTAAATTTGCGGACTTAATTTTTAAATCTTTTATTCGTGACTTTCGATAAGCTACTTAAGATGTCTTTATATCTTTTCATAATTATTTTATTTGCTTTTAAATTGTAGTTTAAGATTTAAAACTTTTTAATCTCGTATTTAATAGCGAAAGCCTTAGCAATTGCTTTATTTTCGAGTCTTTTATCGATAATCAGCTTTTCGAATAATCCGTAACGGCAAACGATATTTTCTTAAAAGAGCTTAATAATAGATTTAGCGTTAGCTAAACGAAGTAGTCGTCTTTTTAATTATTTAAATAGATCTTTTTTAGCTAGCACGAAGCAGGTTATTTTTTTATAGGCTGCTCCATGGGGCCCCATGGGGCCCCACGGAGTTTTGAGTCCTTCCCACGGGAGAACCCACGGGGGGTACAAAATTCTGCCCTCCTTATAGAAAAACCTTATAAGGCGTAAGGTTACTTTATAAGGTTTATATATATAAAAATATGCATATGCATAATTATTAATCAGGTTTACTTATCACATTTACTAATCACATTTACTAATCACATTTACTAATTACATTTACTAATTAAAGACTCAAAGTATTAGTCAAATTTATTAATTACAAAGGCTTAAGGGTTGGTAAAAACCCGTTCTTTAGCTTAAGTCTATTAGTTATAAGGAATTAATAAAGACCCGTCCTTTTGCAGTTACGTAGAATACGTTCAATTCGGTCTTCGCCTTTAGCTTGAGTTCTTGCTTGTAAGCATAGTTTAAATGAATCTCGTTTAACTTAAGTAGCTCTTTTAGCTTTTAGCACTTATTGCTTTACTTAAACTTATTTTTATTTAAAAACTTAAAAGTAAAGCGTTTATATGCTAAAGTGCTATCGATAGTAAAAGGGTATATTATTAATAGCTCTTTTAAGATGCTTTTAGCTTCGGCATGATCGCTATCGAAAAGCTTAAGAGTAAGATCACTTAAGATCAATCGAACTTTAATATCTTTATAAGTAAATTGCTTTTCAATTTAGTTAAGGAAAGAGATAAAGTAATCGAAAAGGTAAAAGACTTAAGCGCTTTCTTTTTAAATAAAAAATCAATCAATGATTATAATATATAGATATTATTACTAACTTTATTAGCACCGTAATGCTTAATGCCGAACTCGTCGATAAAATCTTTACGACTTTTTTATTCGTAATCGAAGCCGATTAGTCTTAAAAACAAAACGGTATATTTTCCGTTATAGCAAGTAAACATTGAATTAATAACGTTATTATCAACATAAACGATTACGAAATCTTTATAGCGACTAAGTATCTCGTTAATTAGTCGATTGCTATCGGTGCTAAAAGGGTTGACCTCGATTATAGCGTTATAAAGAGAAGGAATCGATATTATTAAATAAAGAAAATAATTAGCTTGAAGCAAGGAATCAAAAGCAAAGAATTAAAAAAGTAAAATAATTACTTCAATTGAATGTAGTTATAATTAAGTGTTAAAGTTAGTTAAGAAGTTAAGTATTGAGGTTAAGAAGTTAAGTGTTGAGGTTGAAAAGTTGAATAGAATATAGTTATAATAATAATAAAAAAAAGAAAAGGAAAAGGAAGAAAAGCGAGTATTTATATAAAAATAAAAATGTAGCTTAATCGTAGTCGAAGCATTGCTTCGATTTAATAAAAGTGAATTATAATATTTAAAACACGAACTCGACGCGGAACAAAGAAAATAACGCGTCGCTTAATAATAATCGATGCAATGCTTCGATTCAATAAAAGTGAATTATAATATTTAAAATACGAACTCGACGCGGAATAAAGAAAATAACGCGTCGCTTAATAATAATCGATGCAATGCTTCGATTCAATAAAAGTGAATTATAATATTTGAAACACGAACTCGACGCGGAATAAAAAAAAATAACGCGTCGCTTAATAATAGTCGATGTAATGCTTCGATTCAATAAAAGTAAATTATAATATATAAAACACGAACTCGACGCGGAACAAAAAAGAAACGCTTCGCTTAATAAATCTAATTAATAAATCTGATTAGTAAATCTGATTAATAAATCTGATTAGTAAATCTAATTAATAAATCTGATTAGTAAATCTAATTAGTAAATTTGATTAGTAAATGCTGCACAGAAAGAAACCTTGCTTGCTACACGTCCTTTTGCTACACGTGCTTAGCTCGGCTATAGCACGTGCTTTACCGTACGTAATCTGATTAGTAAATCTGATTAATAAATGCTACACGGAAAGAAACCTTGCTTGCTGCCCGTCCTTTTGCTACACGTGCTTAGCTCGGCTATAGCACGTGCTTTACCGTACGTAATCTGATTAGTAAATCTGATTAATAAATCTGATTAATAAATGCTATACGAAAAGAATTCTTGCTTGCTGCACGTCTCTTTGCTATACGTGCTTAGCTCGGCTATAGCACGTGCTTTGCTATACGTATTTTATTATATATATCGGTGCGCTATACGTAACTTACGTAAGGCTGCTACACCTAACGTACTTAAGGCTGCTACACGTAATCCACGTAAAGCTGCTACACGTAACTTACGTAAAGCTGCTATACGTAACCTACGTAAAGCTGCTACACGTAACCCACGTAAGGCTGCCATACGTAACTTACGTAAAGCTGCTACACCTAACGTACTTAAAGCTGCTATACGTAACTTACGTAAGGCTGCTATACGTAACCTACGTAAGGCTGCCACACGTAACCCACGTAAAGCTACTATACGTAACCTACGTAAAGCTGTCATACTTAACGTACTTAAGGCTGCCACACGTAACCCACGTAAAGCTGCTATACGTAACTTACGTAAAGCTGCTACACTTAACGTACTTAAAGCTGCTACAAGTAACTTACGTAAAGCTACTATACGTAACCTACGCAAAGCTGCCACACGTAACCCACGTAAAGCTGCTATACGTAACCTACGTAAAGCTGCTACACCTAACGTACTTAAAGCTGTTACACGTAACTTACGTAAAGCTGCTATACGTAACCTACGCAAAGCTGCCACACCTAACGTACTTAAAACTGCCACACGTAACCCACGTAAAGCTGCTATACGTAACCTACGTAAGGCTGCTACACCTAACGTACTTAAGGCTGCTACACGTAACTTACGTAAAGCTGTTATACGTAACCTACGTAAGGCTGCCATACGTAACCCACGTAAGGTTGCCATACGTAACCTACGTAAAGCTGCTACACCTAACGTACTTAAAGCTGCTTTACGTAACGCACGTCGCTACCTTACGTAGCGTACGTAAAGCTGCTATACGTAACTTACTCGTAAACTATAGTTTACGAGCTATATAGCTTTACAAATAACTTAACTTTACTTAAAAACTTAATAATTATAAAAAGAATCAGCTCTTTAAAAGTTTAGTAAAGGTAATACTTATGATTAAAGGAATTACGTGCACTAGCTAACTAAAAGGTTTTATAATCAAGTTAAAATTCTTTTAATTAATATAATATTTTAAGCGAAGCATACTAACTGACCCGTGAACTATAGTTTACGAGTAAACTCCTCTTTTAACTATTACTACCGGTATTCTTAGCTAGCTAGCTAAGGTCGATATAAATATATTAATAATAAAAAAAAAACTAAAGATATCGATAAAAAAGAATTTAATTAATCATTGCAATCGATTATAAACAAGTAAATACAAAAACTTAATAATACAAAAAAAGCAATTTAGCAAATAAAATCAAAGTAGTTAATTATAAAACCTAATAAGAGCGATACTCTTTGCAATTAAACGTTTGATTCCAAAAGAAGCTTCTTTTTTTTTATCTTATACCGATCCCGCTTTATTATCTTTTTTTTCTTTTATTCGTTTGCGTTTTAAAGTTGATAATAGATTTGTAATTCGTTCGCTTATAAAAGTATTAGATTTAATATCGTTAAACTTATATATAATAATTAAATTAACTTACTTTGACTTTAATTAACGATTAAAAGAGTTTTAAGTTTCGAAATATTAAATTTCGAAGTTTAAGCGGTATTTAAAATTCTATAAGATAGCGAAGCCGAGTCCGATATTCTATTAGCTTCTTTTCTACTTATTATCCTTTCATTACTTTGCTTAAGGCTTAATATTTCTTTCGCGTTAAAATAATTTTATTAAGAAATATTATTCGAATCGTTTTAATCGTATAAATTTGCTATCGCTAATATTTAAATTAGAATTTATATTTAAATAAAAGCGTATATTATATAATATCGTACTTCATTATACTTTATTTTTATAGTTTATATAGCGTTTAAAGCTAATCGATTCGTTCGTACCGTTCGAATTTGAATTTTTTAAATCGTTTTCGTTTTCTATATTATTAAGAACGTTTTAATTTATATTATTTTAAATTTGCTTATCGAAAAGTAAATCCGTAGCTACTTTCGATTGATTTACTTTGCTTAGTTTTTTTTGTAAAGAATATAATCGATTTGCTACGACTTTGCTTTAAGAAGCGGATGAATGCGCTTTGTATAATCTTATATAATAGTTAATAAATCGATTAATAAATCGATTAGTAAATCGATAAAAGGTAAAAATATCGCAAGTAAATTAATTTACTTTTTAAATGCTTTTCGTAATTTAAAAACTTTCCGTACCGTAGTTGTCGCATTTTAAACGAAACATTTTTATTAATATTTTAAAATCTATTTAAGTTTTTTTTTTATTTAATATAATTAATAAATATTTATAAAATCAACATTATTTAAACTTACGTGATTCTCGCATTTCAGCTTTTAATATTAGTAACTTAGCTTTTCGTTGTTTAAAACTTATTATTCGAAAGTCTTAATCGATCGCAAGATTATCGCAAGCGGAGATATATTTAAAACAAAATAAGCTTTAAAATTAACGATTTTGCTATTTTTAAAACTTTTATACTTTTTATTCGAATTCTTTCTTAAGCTAATCTTTATCTAAATTATTATAATTTATTAAAATCGATTCGAATAAGTGCCGAGCTTTATTTAAGCGAGTATTATACATCTTGAAATATAAAGCAATTATTTCTTTTGCGATTGTTAATAGCGATAAATTACTACGACGATAATCGCAAATATCTTTTATAATATTAAATACTTTTTCTACGTAAACACTAGTTCAAAAGATGTATAAAAAATCTTTAATTATTCGAGCTAGATTAAGGTACCGAGGCTTAAAGTTTCGTTAAAAAGTTAAAATCTTTCGTCCGGCGACCGTTAAACTCAATTAATAAAAATCAATAAAATTAAGGTTTTAAATTAAAATTTTAAACTTACGAGCTAAAAGATAATTATGCACTTTTAACGACTCGTGATTTATATCTTCGAAAGAAGCTTATAAAGAAGAACTTAGCATTAATTTGCCGCGGAGTAATAAAGCGGCTATCGGTTGACGATCGATTATTTTAATATTATTAATACGTTAAGTTATAAATATTAAAAAAGCTTTTCGAATCTCGCTCGATATATTATAAACTAATCTTTACTTTCGTAAAGCTAAGAAAAATTTAAATCGAAAGTCTTTAGCTTAATAATAAGATATAAGATTATCGCGAAAGCAAAAATATATTTTAACGGCTTTTGCGTTTTCTTATAATATTTATTTAATTTTTCGATAGTATTAATAACGCTTTCTTTTAATTGCAAGATCTATTTAAAATTATTACGATCTTCTTTCGAAATCTTTATATATTTAAACTTTAATCGTGCTTATGCTTTATTTAAACGTTCGAATATTTTATTAAATATTAAAAATCCGTATTAAATAATAAGACTAAGCTCTTTTCTTAAATATATAATTAAAAAGTAAAACGGTCGAAAGATATCGATTAACTATAAGATTTGCTTTTATTAAGTATTAAATAATTTAAAAATACTTATCTTATCGATTTTTATATAATATCTTTAAATAATATTTTTAAAAGTTATAAATCGATTAAGCATATAAAATATAAAATCTTATTTTGTAATAACATTTAAAACAAGCTTTAAGCTTTTCGTTAAAAGATGCTTTGAATCGTCGATAAAAGCTTTTATCGTTTTATTAAATCGCGATTTTCGAAGTTAATTAGCCGTAATACACTTAATAAACTTTCGAACTTAAGTAAATTAATTAATAAATATAATTAATAAATATTTTTTTTTTAAAAAAAAAACTTATAATCGCAAGTATATATACAATCTTTCGTTTATCGCGTCTTCTTGATTTTTTTAGCTCGTTTATATTAAAATCTTCTTTTTAATGCTTTTTTAAGCTTTCGTTCGTTAGCGATAATCGCGATCCGAGCAACGCTTTAAAAGATAATTGCAAAACGTAAGCTATATACGAAACGTATAAAATCTTTTAGCTTACAAAAAGCTTTTTCTTAAACGCATTTTCGACGCATTTAAGCAACTCTTTTATTATTATATGATTCAAAGATGCGTTATCCGTTATAATCGCGATTATCTTTTCTATTAAGCTTAATTTAATAAAGCGTTCGTAAATAATTTTTATTAATTCCTTTCTTATATAATTGAACTTAACGTATATAAATCTTAGCATAAGCTGAATTATATATTAATCTTTTATAATTGCAGTTCCGATTATGCATATAAAAAAATAGCGCTTAATATTAGATTAATAGTTTAATGAAATGCTAAGTTTTTAATTAGCTAGTAAATTGTTTAATAAATAGCGATTAATTTCTAGAATCTTATCGTCGAGGTTTCGCTTAATAATTAAAGTATTAAAGAGCTTAAAATATAAGTTTTGTAATTCGTAAAAAGATTTTTAATCCGGGTTATTAACTATTCGAAACGAGTTTCGCGTTAATAATATAATATTTAAAATACTTTTTCGAAATATTGATTTTAAGTTTTAATGCGAAAACGTTTTTCGTAATAAATATATTTATTTGATATTAGTTTTATTATTTATTAATCAGATTTATTAATTAGATTTATTAATTAGATTTACTAATTAGATTTATTAATTAGATTTATTAATTAGATTTACTAATTAGATTTATTAATTAGATTTATTAATTAAATTTATTAATTAAATTTATTAATCAGATTTATTAATTAGATTTATTAATTAGATTTATTAAATTTATTAACCGAATTTATAAATAAAAACAAACGTATTAAATTGCGTCAAAAAGATTTAGATTTTAATTGAGTTTGCCGAAGCTTTTGTTTTGGCTTACTTACGACGCGTTTGCAAACGTCCGTTTTCTAATAATCAGCTAATGCTTTCGTTTTAAAAGCCTTTAGCTTCGAATGCTTTAAAGCCCGGTCGTACTTTTTATAGCATATTACAAGCTCTTTTATTGATTTCTTAGCTGCTTAAACGAATCTAATCTATATAAAAGAAGGTTTCTTTTTATTTTAATCGATTCGCAAAGGATTTTAATTAGCTTTTTATTATTAAAAATATTATAAAGTCTATAATTACTAAGTATTAAAAGTCTTAATCTTTTTAACGTTCTAAATATAATATTAATTAAAACATTTAATAGATGCTAATAGTATTAAGCTAAAGAAACAAGTTATAAAGCTTTCGAACTTTTAACTTTGAAATAGATCGGTATTTTCGTAAGTAATTAAAGTAATTTAAGATAAAAACGAATTAATAGCTTAAGAAGACATGTTTAAATTTTAGCGAATTTGCTATTAAATTATTAATTTGAACTTATATATCAACGTCTTATATACTTTAATATTGTATAATATCATTTTATGATTTAAATATATTTTATTAAGTTAGTTTATTTTTAAAAAAGTTTTTGCTTACGCTTAATTCTTTTTAAACAGCATTCTTGCGAGCGTTAAGTTTTAGCTAGCGGTTTTTTTTTATATCTTTTTATTTCTTTTTATTTCTTTTTATTTCCTTTTTATTAAAGCTTAATTATTTTTAAATAATCGCTTAAAGTCGTTATAACAAGTACTTACTTAAATTTATTAAAGTTTAATTAATATACAAAAATAAAGTGCTTATAAAAATCTTAATTTAAATATAATCTTTGCAGCTTTCTTTTCGGCTGCTGCTATACGGTAAATAAAATTAATATAATCTAATAAATATTAAAAATAAAAGCATTTATTTAAAAATTTATTATATAAAACGATAAAACACTTTACTTTTGTATTAGCTTATAATTATATTTATAAGCTCGAATATCTATTATAATTGAAGAATAGATAAAAGAAATTTATATTTTAACGGAAGCTTGCCGATTTATTTATAAGTGCCGTTTTATTATCTATATATTAATCAAGTTATTAATTTATTAAGGATTGCAAACCAATTAAATTCGATCTTTATCGAAATAAATAATAAAACTTATTATTCACTTTTTATTAGACGAACGAACGGTCGAAACGCTCGGTATACAATAAAAATGTCAAACGAAGAAAGGCCTAATCGTAGCTAATTAATTAAAATAAACGAATATCGAGTTAAGCGATATTTAAATAACGGCTATAAAATTAAGCTATTTGTTAAATAGATTAATAAAAACGAATACAACGACGGATATTATAGAATTAATATTATTAGCGAGCAAAAAACTTTTTATATATAAAAGAAAAGTATCGCAAGAAAAAAAAGTAATAAATTCGATAGCTTGCGAAAGCCTTTTGAATTTCATTATTATAAATTAATAAATAAGTTTATATAAATAGTTTTAAAATCGTTATTATATTAAATAAAATATATATATAATTAATTATAAATATAATTAATAAATGTAAATATTAAGATAATTTATTAATATATTTATATCGATTTTAAATACAGCAAGTCGGTCAATTCTTTTAATATAAAACTTTAAGAAACTGACGATTAATAAATGTAATTAGTAAATGTGATTAGTAAATATGATCAGTAAATATAATTAGTAAATATGTTTAATAAATGTAATTAATAAATGTGATTAGTAGATATAATTAATAAATATAATTAATAAATGTGATTAGTAAATGTGATTAGACTAAAGCTAGTTAATAATAATTAAAAGAGTTTACTCGTAAACCGTGGTTTATAAGTCACTTAATATGCTTAGCTTATTATATTATAGCTTAAAAGACCTTTAACTTAAGTAGAAAACCTAATAGTTGGCTAATGCACTTGATTTCTATTAATTATATAAAAAAAGTCAGCTCTTTTAAACTTTAAAAAGCAAATAAAGTCTTTTGCAATTTTATATACTTTACGACTTTAAGAAGTTACGAATATATTTTTCGATCGCGAAAAGCATTTTAATAATAATTAATAAATATAATTAATAGATATGATTAGTAAATATGATTAATAAATATAATTAATAAGCATTATTAGTAAATATAATTAATAAATAAAATAAATAAAAGTATTTTTATAGAATATAAAATTTATAATTAATCGTGAATTTTATTTTATATAAACTTAAGCATTAAGTTTAAGAATAATCTTAATTCCGTGTCGCTATCCTTAACGCCGTAAAACAATTCTAAAGCTAGCTCGTCTTTTTTCCAAATTAATTGCATAACGCGTTGAAATAAAATAAGATCGCAATTAGCTTTTTTAAATTTAATATTCTTTTCGAATCTTTTCATATTTTATTAAGCGGCTAGACTCGGCAATTCGTATTTAATCTTATCGGTATTTGCTTTAATTTTAGCTCGCTAATACTTTTTTTTATTAAAGGAAAAGTAAACGTAAAAAGGCTTGATTAAATGAAAACTAAAAGTTATAATATTAATTTAATTGATTAAAAGCATAATGAAATAAATTCTTATTTAGTTCGTTTTAAAACCGTGCTTGCTAAGTTTTAAGCTATTAATTTGAGAAAAGCTTTTTTACTTTTTAAATTAACAGCTCGGCACATTATTAATAAAGACCGCGTTATACTTTGCTAATAGCGACGAAATTGCTAAACGGTTATCATATAGCGTGACTTTGTATTATTAGCAAAATATAAATATTTAAATGAAATAAAAGCTTACTTATACGTATTAACGTACTAATTGCCGAGTGACTTTTTTTATCTTTTTATCGGTAATCGAGACGTATTTATCGCGAAGTATATTATTATTTTCTTTTTCGTCTTTTCGCAAATTAAATTCTTTATAAACCTTTTCGTTTAAATTGAATCTTTTATTAACTTAATCGCTATTTAAGTATTTTTTATTATTAAATCTAATTGCAAAAGAAGCGGCTTATATAGCAAGATTATCCGCGTAAATGCTTCGATTCTTTTTAAAATCGATTAATAAATTGCTTAATAAATAAAAAAAAAAAGTATCGTTTATTTATAAGATTCTTTCGCATTTCGGCTTATCGAGTTTTCCTTTCAGCTTTTAATGCTTAAGAATATTTTAAGGTTTGTTTTTAAATTATAAAAAGGTAATTAGCGGCCGCTTAATCTCGTCTTTTAGCTTTTCGAAGCTTATTTGCTTAAAGATCTTATTTTAGCTTTATTGTACGAGTATTAGCTTTTATCGTATAAAAATTAATTGATAATTAACCTTTTTTTAGCCTTTTTTCTTAAAAAAAATTAATAAATTAATAAAAGTTAAAATACTACGTAAAAAAAATATTTACTTTGCGCTTGCTAAGGTTTCTTAATATCGGATTGCTTGCTGCTACGATTGTCGTCGTATCGGCCGCATTTTACGAAAAACGATTTTAATTAATAAATAAATTAATAAATAAAAACATAATTCTTATTATAGATTTTTTAATCTTTTTTATCAAATCAAGCTGATCTATATTTGCAATAATACCTTTTATCGAATCAAGTTAATAAGCGGCTATATTAAATAGTATTATAAAAAAGCTAAACGTTAAAAGTAATTGTTTAAAGTAAAATCAAAAGTAATAAAATAAAAGTATTAAAGTTAAAAGTGAATTCGTACATTTTATTTTTAAAATATCTTAACGCGGCCGCTAATGAATTTACGAAGTGATAAAGCAGCCGCAGCTAAGATAAAGCGGCCGCAGTTAAAAAAAAGCGGCCGCTCTACGCAATTTTTATTTTATAAAGTAAAGTTTAATTTCTTTTTATTATTACTTAATAATCAATTACAACTATCGCTTTCTTATTTGCTACGCTTTTAAATACAACGCTATTCATTACTTTATAAAATCGTCTTTTTTTTAGTTAAAATTATTAACTTATTAATCGTAAATTAAATTATCGCGATTAAGTCCTTTTATTAATACTTTTAAATAGCTTTTTTATTAAACGAACTTTTGCTTTTGAACCGACTTTTTTTTATTGATATACTAAGTATTACGGTTAAAAGAGATAACGCAAGTTAAAATAAGTTAATTAATAAAGCAATTAAAAATCAAGCGATTAAAAGTCAAGCGGCTAAAAGTTAAGCGGCTGAAGGTCAAGCGGCTAAAAGTTAAGCGGCTAAAGGTTAAGTAGATAAGGACGAAGCATAAGAAAGTGAAGCAGATATAATACGCGGCGAAAGCGTAAAAGAAGAAAACTTAAATTTATAAAATAAACAAAATAAGTTTATATTTAATTAATCGGAGTATTATTAATACTTTTTTAATTACTTTGCTTAACGCAAATCTTTATCTTTAGTTTAGCAAAGCTCAATTGGTTACGGATGCGCTAAACCTTACTTTTGCTAAGCGCCGCGTTATTATAACTCGATAGCTATCCGATTAGTATTTAATTAGTAAATTAATTAATAAATCAATTGCAAATAGCTAATAAGCATTTATAAAAATTCTTGATTTTACTTTTGCTAAGCGCCGCGCTATTATAATTCGATAGCTATCCGGTTAGTATTTAATTAGTAAATTAATTAATAAATCAATTGCAAATAGCTGATAAGCATTTATAAAAATTCTTGAAACTTCGCGCGGTATTGCAAGTATATAATAAAGAATCGATTTATTTTCGTCTTTTTTTCGCCGAATTTCTTAAAGTTAAATTAATAAATATTAATTAATTTATTAATTAATAATTATTAATTTCTATCATTTTAAATAACGCTTTTTAAATATTAATAAACTTTCGCGCAAATACAGATTAACACTTATTATCTTTTAGACTTCGATCTAATAATATTTTTAACTTATGATTAATAAATATTTATTAATTAAATTTTTCTTTAGCAAACGCAATTAAATTTACTCCGGTTATTTAATCCGAAATAAACAAAAGCATCGTTCTTAATAATACTAGTATAAGTATTAATATCTTTTAATAAATTTAATCTTTTTAAACTTTTTTTTTTCGTTCGTTAATTGTTTTAAAATTGCTTTAAAAGCAATACAACAATCGACGAGCTAAGCGAGTGTATTAGCTTAGCTTTAAAACGAAGATCCGTCTTACGACTTAAGTGCTAGAAACAATTCTTTTATAACTGTGAAACTTTTTTTTACTTTTATTAATAATCGCATTAAAAAAGCTTTCGCGTAAAAAGCTTTTAAAAGGTCTTTTATTATCTCGGGCCTAATTATAGCTATAAAACCGCGACGAAGACGATGCTTTATAATAATACAAATGAAAAAGAGCAAAGCGATAATAAAGAAAACTCAAGTGAAAATAATATTCTTTTTTTTTAATATAAAAGACTTAAAAAATCACTTTCGACGGCTAAAGTTGCTCGCTCCGTTTTATTAGCTAGCAAATTACTTTTAGCAGCTAAAACTTCTTTTCGTTAAAAATTTAAAAAAAGCAAGTATCTTAAGAAGTCTGCAATTGTTGCGGAAAAAAAAAGTTTAAGCTAATAAAAGCGCCGTCGCTATAAGTTAAAAAGTAAGTTTAATTAATTAATAAATTGATTTTTAAGTACAATTACTGATTTATATAGTTATTGCGTTAAAAGAGATCCGACGATATTTAAAAAAGCATCGAGCTTCTTATTAAAAAGATTCTTTTTTAGCGTTTTATTCGAGAGATCACTTACGATTTTAAACAAGACTTTAAATTTTAAAGCGATGCTTTAAAATGTTTATAAAAAGCTTTAAAAGCATTTTTTATAAAAGAGTTTAAAAGTAAGTATTTATATATTTATTTATTAATCGATTTACTAATCGATTTACTAATCGATTTTCTAATCACTTTTAATAACGAACTTATATGCTATTTACGCTAAACGAGTACCGATTCAAAACAAAGATATAGCGTTAATTAAGAAATTGCGGGAAATCATAACTAAAAGTTTTGTTTAGTAATTTTAGTTTATTATAATGTAATGCAATATAATTGTAAAGTATAATATATATGATTAATAAATATAATAAATAAATATAATAATTAAGTAAAATTAATAAATATTCGTAAGTTTTTTTTCTTTTTAACGGCTTTATATATATTATTTTTAGCTGTTTTACTTTAAACTTATAAGGTTTCTTTATCTTTCGTAAGGAATTTGACTTAAAAAAATCCTTTTTATAAGGTATGAAAAAAAAAGTCTTTTATCAGCCAAGACCTTATGAGAGGAATGGGTAGGAAAACCCTATGGGGCCCCTACCCCATAGAGCAGCCTATTCGTAATTATAAAAAGATTAAGATCTTTTAACTTTTACGTTATTTATATAAAGCAAGCAGACGTTAAGAATGCAATTTATAAAGATCTTATAAATAACTTTAACGAATTAAGCAATCGAATTAATAGTTTTTATAAGTATTTAAGATATTCGAAGTAATTTAATAAGAATTTAAATAGTTATTATGTTTTTAAACTTAACGTCGAAGAAGAATTAATTATATTTAAAAAAGAAGTCTAAGAGTATAGCTATCGTAAGACTAGCAAATTCGTTAAAGAATTAATCTACGTTTAAAGCAATATTAACGTTTTTAACCGTAATACGGTTTATTTTAATTATAATAATGATCAGCTCGTATTTCTTTTTTTTTTTATAATGAATTACTTATTTCGATAAAAGCTTTAATATAGTTCGAGAACCTTTTATTTTAATCGCTCTTTTAATATAATAATAACTATTTTTTATAAAGCTTTCGATATCGTAAACGTTTTTTTTTATTAAGCTTCGTAAAGTATCGTTTTGATTTTTTAAAATAGCATGACTTCTTTTCGGACTTAGTTAAAATAAGTAAAATCTTAAGCTATCGCTTTTTTTCGATTTAAAAAGCATTAATAAAGTAGTTCTTTTTTTTTAAAGTGATTTAAAAGCTAATCGTAAGTGCTTCGAATCGTTTTTTCGTTAATCTTAATTTAACTTTTAAGTCCGAAAACCTGTTAATAAAGTATTTCGAAAAAGGTTTTTTAAGCTTAAGAGGTTTCGCTTTTTTATTTTGCTTAGATTAATCGTCGATTCTTTTAAGTATTTTTTTATTCGATACTTTTAAATCTATTAGTTTGATTTTCTCCGCTTTCTTTTTATATATCGTATTAACTTTTATTATATTCTTTTTTAAAAAGATTTTATCGTTATCGATAATAAATATAAAATTTTTTGATTTATCGAGTTTGATTGCAAATATTTTTAATATTTTCGAATTTAATAAGCTTTGCTTAATATTAAGTTGAATTATTTTATTATTTTTTTATTATTTTTATACTGATCTATTTATAAACTATAATTTACGAGCGGAATTTCTTTTTAAGCTTTTTTTTTAACTTAGCATTTATTTTAACTTGTATGCTAATTATTAGTTTCTCGAGTTTTCGATTAAATCCGACTTGTCTTTCGCAATAGTAATTTATTTTTAAATAAATCGATCATAATTTTAAAAAAAAAATTTTATCGTGCTATTATCGAAGTAAGAAAAAAAGAGTTAAGATTTTAAAAAGCAAAGCATGCTTAAGATGACTTCGTGATTATTGTTATTAATAATAAAAAAATCAGCGTAGTTAATAATCTTATCGATTAGGCTGCTCCATGGGGTGGGGGCCCCACGGGGTTTTCCTCCCTATTCGCCCTATGGGGCCTTGGCCGATGGGGGATTTTTTTTTAAAGCCCTATAAGGAGGATTTTTTTAAGTGAAATTACTCACGAGGGATAAGGAAACCCTATGGGTTTAAAGTGGGGCTAATTATAAGTCACGTTACTTGAAAAGATTTAACTTGCACGTGCTTGCTAAGCTCTTGAATTAAAGCTACGTATATTATATATATATATAATAATTAATTGCAATTGCTTTTTTCTTATTTTTCTTTTTTAAATAATTAAACTTTTTTTATTAAATTTATTAATAAATTACTTTATGCTCTATTATATTTATTTTCGCTATTATAATAAATAAATCGATTGATGAATCCATTAATAAATCTATTAATAAATCGATTAATAAATGAGATTAGTAAATGAGATTAATAAAAGTGATTAGTAAATATGATTAGTAAATGTGATTAGTAAATGTGATTAGTAAATATGATTAGCAAATATGATTAGTAAATGTGATTAGTAAATATGATTAGTAAATGTGATTAGTAAATATAATTAATAAATATAATTAGTAAATTTAATTAGTAAATCGATTATGAAATATAAAATATAAGTTAATAAAGGTTAATATAAGTTAATATAAATTATTTCAAGTTAATACAAATTGGTACAAGTTAATACGGGTCGATACAGGTCAATACAAGTCAATTCGTATAGCTAAGGGCTATCCAGGGAAGAGGGTTGTCGGTTAGTAAATGTGATTAGTAAATGTGATTAGTAAATGTGATTAGTAAATGTGATTAGTAAATGTGATTAGTAAATATAATTAATAAATATAATTAATAAATCGATTATTAAATATAAGATACAAATTAATAAAGGTTAATATAAGTTAATATAAGTTAATTCAAGTCAATACAAATTAGTACAAGTTAATACGGGTCGATACAAGTCGATACAGGTCAATACAAGTTAATTCGTATAGCTAAGGGCTATTCAAAGAAAGGGGTTATCGGTTAGTAAATGTGATTAGTAAATATAATTAATAAATCGATTATGAAATATAAAATACAAGTTAATAAGGTTAATATAAGTTAATATAAGTTAATTCAAGTTAATAAAAATTAGTATAAGTTAATACGGGTCGATATAAGTCGATACAGGTCAATACAAGTCAATTCGTATAGCTAAGGGCTATCTAGGAAAAGGGGTTGTCGGTTAGTAAATGTTATTAGTAAATGTGATTAGTAAATGTGATTCGTAAATATGATTAATAAATATGATTAGTAAATGTGATTAATAAATGTGATTAATAAATGTGATTAATAAATGTGATTAGTAAATATAATTAGTAAATGTGATTAGTAAATATGATTAATAAATATAATTAATAAATGTGATTAGTAAATGTGATTAGTAAATGTGATTAATAAATATAATTAATAAATCGATTATTAAATATAATATCGGTATATTTATATCGAGTCGACCTTAGCTAGTAAGTAATAGTTGGAGAGGAGCTCATTCGTAAACTAAGGTTCACGGGCTATCAGGCATGCTTGGCTTAGCCTGTCACAGGTCAAGGGACTCCCAATTTGCTTGTAAACCTAGTATTTAGCTAGTACGCGTGACTCCTTCTTATTATATAGAAAGAGTTAGCTTTCTTAGAATCCGAATAAAAAGCAATAATTGAGTATTTTATTATCGAGTGTTTTGCAATTGCAAGTACTTTAACGACGTCACGACTTTTACGAATATATTACGAAAGATCGCTACCGGCGATCTAATATATAAGATACAAGTCAATACAAGTTAGTATAAGTTGATACGGGTCGATACAAGTCGATACAAGTCAATACAAGTTAATTCGTATAGCTAAAGGCTATTCAAGGAGGAGGAGGGGGGGGGGGGGGAGGGGAAGGGGTATGATTCGCGTAATCTTATTGCTACTTGATTATCAAAGCGCTGATATCGTTATAGCAATACTTTGATTTTCAATTTAACTAATAATAAATCTATTATTATATTTTTTTTAAGGTCTTTATTTTTATTATAAACTTTTAATACAAGTGAATACAAGTGAATACAGATGAATACAAGTCAATATAAGTTAATATAGATTAATATAAGTCGATATAAGTTAACGCAAGTTAATACGTATAGCTAAGGGCGACTTAAGGAGGAGGTATAAAAGGTAAGACGGGGTAGGATTCGCGTAATCTTATTGTCACTTGATTGTTAAAGCCCTGATATCGTTATAGCAATGCTTTAACGTTTAATTTAATTAATAATAAATCTATTATTATATTTCTTTTCAGGTTTTTATTTTTATTATAGACTTTTAATACAAATGAATACAAGTGAATACAAGTGAATATAAGTGAATACAAATAAATACAAGTCAATATAAGTTAATACGTATAACTAAAAGCGACTTAAAAAAAAGGTAAGAAAAGTAAGACGAGATAAGATTCGCGTAATTTTATTGCTACTTGATTATTAAAGCGCTGATATCGTTATAGCAATGCTTTGATCTTTTATTTAATTAATAAGAAATAGATAATTATACTTATTTTTAGGTTTTTTATTTTTAATATACTTTGCGATATACGAAATATTAATTTTAATTTATTTTCGCTGATTTGCCGATCGCAAATCGATTAAAAGTTTAAATTTTTTATTAAAATATAATTAGTAAATATGATTAGTAAATATGATTAGTAAATGTGATTATGACGATTTTAAGCGATTACTTGAAAGAACTTACGAGAGCGCGAAAGTTTATATAAAAGCTTAAGAGAACCTCAAAGTAATGACTTAGAATCAACAATTACCGAGTGTAAAAGTCGAAGGTAGCTAAAGTCTATATATACGAAAGTAAAAGCGCTAAAGACTCGTAAACTATAGTTCATAAGTCAAAAGCGAAGAATAAGAAAATACGAAGAATACGAAAGAAAAAAAGAAAGAAATAGCTTAGCGCATATAAAGTGCGTTTAAGAGATCTAGCGTATCGTTACAGTGATTAGTAAATGTGATTAGTAAATGTAATTAATAAATGTAATTAATAAATATAATTAATAAATATAATCAATAAAATAATTAATAAATCGATTCGATTATTAAATATAAAATACAAGTTAATAAACGTTAATATAAGTTAATATAAGTTAATTCAAGTTAATACAAGTCAATACAAGTTAATACGAGTCGATACAATTCGATACAAGTCTATAAAAGTCAATTCGTATAGCTAAGAGCTATTCAAGAAAAGGGAAAGGGAAAAGGTAGGATTCGCGTAATCTTATTGCTACTTGATTATCAAGGCGCTGATATCGTTATAATAATGCTTTAATCTTTTCTTTAATTAATAAGAAACCGATAATTATATATTTTTTTAAGTTTTTTATTTTTAATATAGTTTGCGATATACGAAATACTAACTTTAATTTATCTTCGCTGATTTCCCGATCGCAAATCGATTAAAAGTTTAAATTTTCTATTGAAAAATAATTAATAAATATAATTAGTAAATATAATTAGTAAATATAATTAATAAATCGATTAATAAATCTGTTATGAATCCAGTCTAGCCTTGCACGTGCTCTTTTACACGTATTTAATAAGCTCTTTAGCGCTTAAGCTATTAGGCGAAGCTATATGCTATATATATATATAGTATAATTGCTCTTTTGCCTTTTTGCTTTTAAAAATAAATTAAATATTATTATCGCTACCTTATGAATTTCTGCTTTACTTACTTAAGTATACTTTATTTATTATTTTAAAGTCGATTAATCAATCGGTTAATAAATTATTTAATAAATATAATTAATAAATATGATTAGTAAATATGATTAGTAAATCGAGTAATAAATATAATTAATAAATGTAATTAGTAAATATGATTAGTAAATATGATTAGTAAATATGATTAGTAAATCGATTAGTAAATATGATTAGTAAATATGATTAGTAAATCGATTAGTAAATATGATTAGTAAATATGATTAGTAAATCGATTAATAAATATAATTAATAAATATAATTAGTAAATATGATTAGTAAATATAATTAGTAAATGTGATTAATAAATATAATTAGTAAATCGATTAATAAATATAATTAATAAATGTGATTAGTAAATCGATTAGTAAATATAATTAATAAATATGATTAGTAAATATAATTAGTAATGTAATTAGTAAATATGATTAATAAATCGATTAATAAATATAATTAATAAATATAATTAGTAAATATAATTAGTAAATATAATTAGTAAATATAATTAATAAATCCATTAATAAATATGATTAGTAAATGTGATTAATAAATCGATTAGTAAATATAATTAATAAATATGATTAGTAAATATGATTAATAAATATAATTAATAAATATAATTAGTTAATCGATTAGTAAATCTATTATACAATTAAACTTTGCACGTGCTCTTTTGCACGTATTTAATAAACTTCTTAACGCTTAAGCTATTAAGCGAGGCCACGTAATATAAATATATATATATATATATAGAAACTTTATAAGGAAACCTTACCTCTTATAAGGAAACCTTATAAAAAGGGCCGATTTTTGTACCCCTCGTAGGTTTCCCCGTAAAGAGGACTCGAATTTCTATAAGGCCTTATAAGGCCCTATAGAGCAGCTTATTATCGATAATAACTTCGACGTCGTTTATTTATTTATCGAAGTTATAAAAATCTTCGAATACGATAGTATAAACTAAAGCTCGATCCGTTATAATAAGTAGTTTACTTATCTTAATTACTTCTTTGTTTATTATATTAACTTTAAATCTATTATCGAAGAAAGATCTGCTCTTGATTATATCGTTGATATTAATAAAAACCTTTAAAGTTTTTATCGCTATTTCGAAGCAGTTGCGAGCGATAAGTTGTTTGCGAATTTACGTTATTAAAAAGTTTAACTTGCTTTTTTCGTTCCGGTTTAAACGTTTAATAATTAAATCGTTTATTAAAATAAGCTTACTTTGAAAAACTTTTACGTTTTCTTAAGCATTAAAAACTATTAGAATATAATAGCTTAATAGCTTATCGAAGCGAAAATTAAGTCCGAATAAGTTTTTAATTTAAACTTCGATTCTTGATTTTATAATCGCCGCTATTACTTTTTTTTAAGTTTTAATAACAACGTAAAAGTTAATAAACTTTTTTTATTTATAAGTCTTCTTTTTCTTTTTTTTTAGCACTTATTAAGTAATTTTAACTTTTTTTTTATATCTTTTATAACTTCGTCGGCTTTAGCTAATTTAAAAAACTTCTTTTTAATTATACTATTAAACAACTTATTTTTTAAGTCTATTTTAATAGCAATACTTGATTTTTAAGAAACACAAGCTTTAAAAGTGCCGTAGTTCTTTTCTTTTTATTATCGGATATTCTTTTTAATTTTAATAAGCTTAAACCTTTTCGAAAGCGAAAAAAGCTTTTTAGCTTTATCTTTTGCGATAGCGTTGATTTCGATTAAAGCAACTTTTATATTAAATAAATAATTAAGCGTGTTAATCTATCTTATAATATTAATATTTTTAATATCGACTAGTTTTTTAAAGATAATAATAAGCTTACTTAACTAGTTAGTTAGTCGCTAAGCATTTTAATTGAACTAATATTAAGCTAACTATTAGATTAGTTATTAATAAAAAAGTAAGTGTTTATAAGTTTTAAGTCCGTTAATAAATCGATTCTTTAAAATGTTATCGTATTCCGTTTTAAGAACGTTTAATATAATAAATTTAAATTAAGTTTTTTTTTTACTTTTTTTAAATGATAAAAGCACCGATCTTTTTAAGTCTTAAGTAAAAGCGTTCGTAATTAATAATATAAATATATCTTTTATTAATTATATTTTTAAAAGCTTTATACTTATCTTGATATTAATAAAAAGCTTAAATTGTATTCTCGAAGTTCTCGTAAAAGCTATAGTTTTGCATTTAATTTTCGTATTCTTTACTTTTTCTTTTTCTTCGTCTTTATAATCCGTAGCCGATAGCAGCAATATAAACTTTATTTTCGAACTTAATTTTACTTTTAATATCTTGAGCGGTATACTTAATAAAAGCTTCGTTGTAATTCTCGAATCGAATTTAAAGTTAAGATTAAATAAAGCGTCGAGCAAGTGAGTTAGCGACTTAATCTTCGAAGTAATTAATTCGATAAAAATCGCATTAATTTATAGCTTGAAAAACTTTTTAATTATAAAATTTTTTTTATTAATTTTTTTTTTTTCGTAAATTATAATTCACAAGCGAACGGCATTATTATTAAAGCTTTTTTAGCAGACTTAAGCACGCTAGTTAGCTTAGTATGCTTTTTAATTAAAGTTTAAATATCTTTAGTAAAGTTAATTAAAAGAGACTTTTCTCGATTTATAATTTCGATAGTTTTAATATTTTAATCGGTTTTAAAAGCGAATATAACGAAATTATCGAAAGCGATATAAAAGTCTAAGTCAAGTTCGTCGACTTTGCAATGCTTAATCGTTTTATTTCGGATTCCGACAAGCAATTAAAAAAAAAATAAGCGGCTTTGTTTAGTCTTGCTTAAGAAATGCATTAAAATAAGCTTTTTAAAGACTTGAAAGAAAGTGCGACAATAGTATTTTAAGTTATTAATATTTCGTTTTTATATAACAAATTCTTGTAAAAAAACGATCGAGTCTTTAATTTATTAAGTATTATTCTTACGAAACTCGGCTTTTAAAGCTTTAACGAAAGCAGCTTAATTTTTTTTAGCTTTTTATTCGAGCAAGCTTTTAATAACCTTTTTACAAAAGTTATTATAATAATTAAAGAGCTTAACGAATTAATCGTTTTTAAAAATATTAAAGTTATTATAAGTTTTTTCGTATTTTTCGATAAAGTCGGTGATATTAGTATTATTAAAACACGTAAAAGCCGTTAAAAGATATTTTTGCTTTCGCGATAATTTTATATCTTGCTATTAAATTAAAAACTTTCGATTTAAATTTTTCTTAGCTTTACGAAAGTAAAGATTGGTTTGCAATATATCAAGCGAGATTCGAAAAGCTTTTTAACGAATATTATAAGTCTTTAATATCTATAGCTTAACGTATTAATAATATTAAAGCAATCGATCGTCAATCGATAGCCGCTTTATTATTTCGCGGCAAATTAATACTAAGTTTTTCCTTATAAGCTTCTTTCGAAAATATAAATCACGAATCGTCGGAAATATATAATTATCTTTTAACTCGTAAGTTTGAAATTTTAAATCAAAACTTTAATTTTATTAATTTTTATTAATTAAGTTTAGCGGTCGACGGATAAAAGATTTTAATTTCTTAACGAAACCTTAAGCCTCGGTACTTTGATTTAGCTTGAATAGCTAAAGATTTTTTATGCATCTTTTTAATTAATATTTGCGTAAAAAAAGTATTTAATATTGCAAAAGATATTTGCGATTATCGTCGCGGTAATTTATCGCTATTAATAATCGCAAAAGAAATAACTACTTTATATTTTAAGATGTATAATACCCGCTTAAATAAAGCTCGGTAATTATTCGAATTGATTTTAATAAATTATAATAATTTAAATAAAGATCAGCTTAAAGAAGAGTTCGAATAAAAAGTATAAAAGTTTTAAGAATAGCAAAATCATTAATTTTAAAGCTTATCTTATTTTATTATATCTTCGCTTACGAGAATCTTGCGATCGATTAAGACTTTCGAATAATAAGTTTTAAGGAACGAGAAGTTAAATTAATAATGTTGAAAGCTAAAGTGCGAGAATCACGTAAATTTAAATAATGTTGATTTTATAATTATTTATTAATTATATTTAATAAAAAAGAACTTAAATAGGTTTTAAGATATTAATAAAAACGTTTCGTTTAAAATGCGATAGCTACGTTACAAAAAGTTTTAAATTACGAAAGGCATTTAAAAAGTAAGTTAATTTACTTGCGATATTTTTACTTTTTATCGATTTAATAATCGATTTATTATTCGATTTATTAATCGATTTACTAACTATTATATAAGATTATACAAAGTGTATTCTTCCGCTTCTTAAAGCAAAGTCGTAGCAAATCGATTATATTCTTTATAAAAAAAACTAAGCAAAGTAAATCAATCGAAAGTAGCTACGGATTTACTTTTCGATAAGCAAACTTAAAATAATATAAATTAAAACGTTTTTAATAATATAGAAAACGAAAACGATTTAGAAAATTTAAATTCGAACGGTACGAACGAATCGATTAGCTTTAAACGCTATATAAATTATAAAAATAAAGTGCAACGAAGTACGATATTATATAATATACGCTTTTATTTAAATATAAATTCTAACTTAAATATTAACGATAGCAAATTTATACGATCAAAACGATTCGAATGATATTTCTTAATAAAATTATTTTAACGCGAAAAAAAGATTAAGCCTTAAGTAAAGTGATAAAAGAATAATAAATAAAAAAGAAACTAATAGAATACCGGACTCGACTTCGTTATCTTATAAAACTTTAAATGCCGCTTAAACTTCGAAATTTAATATTTCGAAACTTAAAACTCTTTTAATCGTTATTTAAAGTTAAAATAAGTTAATTATTATATATAAGTTTAACGACCTTAAATCTAATACTTTTATAAGCGAACGAATTACAAATCTATTATCAACTTTAAAGCGCAAACGAATAAAAGAAAAAGAAGATAATAAAGCGGGATCGGTATAAAATAAAAAGAAAAAAGCTTCTTTTAAAATCAAGCGTTTAATTGCAAAAAGTATCGCTTTTGCTAAGTTTTATAATTAACGACTTTGATTTTATTTATTAAATTGCTTTTTTTATATTATTAAGTTTTTATATTTATTTATTTATAATCGATTGCAATAATCAATTGAATTCTTTTTTATCGATATTTTTAATTTTGTTATTATTCTTAATATATTTATATCGACTTTAACTAGCTAGCTCAAAATACTAGTAATAGTAGTTAAAAGAAAAGTTAACTCGTGAACTATAGTTCGTAAGTCAGTTAGCATGCTTCGCTTAAAATGTTATATTAATTAAAAGACTTGTAATATAATTATTAAACCTTTTAATTAATTAATGCACGTAATTCTTTTAATCATAAGTATTACTTTTACTAAACTTTAAAAGAGCTGATTCTTTTTATAATTATTAATTTTTTAATAAAGTTAAGTTATTCGTAAAGCCATATAATTCATGAATTATAGTTTACGAGTAAGTTACGTATAGTAGCTTTACGTACGCTATATAAAGTAGCGACGTGCGTTACGTAAAGCAGCTTTAAGTACGTTAAATGTAATAGCTTTACGTAAGTTACGTATAGCAGCTTTACGTAAATTACGTATAGCAGCTTTACGTAAGTTACGTATAATAGCTTTAAGTACGTTAAATGTAGCAGCTTTACGTAAGTTACGTATAATAGCCTTACGTAAGTTACGTATAGCAGCTTTAAATACATTAAGTGTAGCAGCTTTACGTAAGTTACGTATAGCAGCTTTACGTGAGTTACGTATAGCAGCCTTAAATACGTTAAGTATAGCAGCTTTACGTAAGTTACGTATAGCAGCTTTAAGTACGTTAAGTATAGCAGCCTTACGTAAGTTACGTATAATAGCTTTACGTAAAATACGTATAGCAGCCTTAAGTACGTTAAGTGTAGCAGCCTTACGTAAGTTACGTATAGTAGCTTTACGTAAGTTACGTATAACAACTTTAAGTACGTTAAGTGTAACAGCTTTACGTAAGTTACGTATAGCAGCTTTACGTAAGTTACGTATAGCAGCCTTAAGTACGTTAAGTGTAGCAGCTTTACGTAGGTTACGTATAGCAGCTTTACGTAAGTTACGTATAGCAGCTTCAAGTACGTTAAGTATAATAGCCTTACGTAAGTTACGTATAGCGAACTAATATATATAATAAAATACGTACGGCAAAGCACGTGCTATAGCCGAGTTAAGCACGTGTAGCAAAAGGACGTGCAGCAAAGCTCAAGCAAAAATTCTTTTCGTATAGCATTTATTAATCAAATTTATTAATCAGATTTACTAATTAGATTTATTAATCAAATTACGTACGATAAAGCACGTGCTATAGCTGAGCTAAGCACGTGTAGCAAAAGGACGTATAGCAAGCAAGAAT
This sequence comes from Drepanopeziza brunnea f. sp. 'multigermtubi', assembly GCF_022702325.1. NCBI lineage: Eukaryota > Fungi > Ascomycota > Leotiomycetes > Helotiales > Drepanopezizaceae > Drepanopeziza > Drepanopeziza brunnea. Next base: position 37,606 of record NW_027094080.1, on the reverse strand, counting down.
TCTTTCCGTATAGCATTTACTAATTAGATTTATTAATTAAATTTATTAATCAAATTACGTACGGTAAAGCACGTGCTATAACCGAGCTAAGCACGTATAACAAAAGGACGTACAGCAAGCAAGAATTCTTTCCGTATAACATTTACTAATTAGATTTATTAATTAAATTTATTAATTAGATTTACTAATTAGATTACGTACGGTAAAGCACGTGCTATAACCGAGCTAAGCACGTATAGCAAAAAGACGTGCAGCAAGCAAGGTTTCTTTTTATGTAGTATTTATTAATCAGATTTACTAATCAGATTTATTAATTAAATTTATTAAGCGAAGCGTTCTTTTTTTATTCCGCGTTAAGTTCGTATTTTAAATATTGTAATTTACTTTTGTTAAATCGAAGCATTGCATCGATTATTATTAAGCGACGAATTATTTTCTTTATTTCGCGTCGAATGCGTATTTCAAATATTATAATTCACTTTTATTAAATCGAAGCATTGCATCGATTATTATTAAGCGACGCGTTATTTTTTTTATTTTGCGTCGATTTATTATTTCAAATATTATAATTCACTTTTGATGAATCGAAGCAATGCTTCGATTACGATTAAGCTATACTTTTATTTTTATATAAGTACTCGCTCTTTTTTTTTTTTTTTTTTTTTTTTATATATATCATTACAATTACATTTTATTCAACTTCTTAACTTTAACACTCAACTTCTCAACTTTAATACTCAACTTCTTAACCAACTTTAACACTTAACTACTTAACTAACTTTAACACTTAATTATAATTATATTTAATTTAAGTAATTATTTTACTTTTTTAACTTTATGCTTTTTAATTCTTTGCTTTAAGCTAATTATTTTTTTTATTTAATAATATCGATTTCTTTTTTTTATAACGCTATAATCGAGGTCAACTCTTTTAGCACCGATAATAATTAGTTAATCAACGAAATACTTAGTCGTTATAAAGATTTCGTAATCGTTTATGCTAATAATAACATTATTAATTTAATGTTTACTTGCTATAACGAAAAAGATACGGCTTTGTTTTTAAGATTAATCGGCTTCGATTACGAATAAAAAGGTCGTAAAGGTTTTATTAACGAATTCGATATCAAGCATTACGATGCTAATAAAATTAATAATAATGTTTATATATTATAATTATTAATTGATTTTTTATTTAAAAAAAGAGTGCTTAAGTCTTTTATTTTCTCGACCACTTTTTTTTTTTTTTAATCAAATTAAAAAGCAATTCATTTATAAAAATATCAAGATTCGATTGATCTTAAAAGATCTTACTCTTAAGCTTTTCGATAGCGATTATGCCGAAGCTAAAAGCATTTTAAAAAAGCTATTGCTACTATACCTTTTCACTATCGATAACACTTTAATATATAAACGCTTTACTTTTAAGTTTTCGAATAAAAATAAGTTTAAGTAAAGCAATAAATACTAAAAGCTAAGAAAGCTACTTGAGTTAGACGAGATTCATTTGAACCGTGCTTATAAGCAAGAACTTAAGTTAAAAGCGAAAACCGAGTTAAACGTATTCTACGTAACTGCAAAAAGACGGGTCTTTATCAACTTTTTGTAATTAATAGACTTAAGCTAAAAAACGAGTCTTTACTAACTTTTAAGCCTTTGTAACTAATAAATTTAACTAATACTTTAATTAGTAAATGTGATTAGTAAATGTAATTAGTAAATATGACTAGTAAATATAATTAGTAAACCTAATTAATAATTATGCATATGTATATTTTTTTGTATATAAACCTTATAAAGTAACCTTACGCTTTATAGGGTTTCTTTATAAAGAGGGCAGAATTTTGCACCTTTCGTAAGTTCCTTCGTAAAGAGGACTTAAAACTCCGTAAGGCCTTATAAGGCCTTATAAAGCAGCCTAATCAATACTGTTTTAATAAAAAAAACGGAATACGCCTCGCTTTATTTAAGCTATAAAAGCTTATTAAATTAATCGCGTGATAGGACTTAGACTTTAAAATAGCGTAATACGCTTTCGAAAGAATTCTTTTTAATACTAATATATTATATTAAGTTTTCTTTTAAAATTTAAGCTTTTATATTTACTTTTTCTTTTTCTTTTATATTTAGCTAACTCCGGTTCGGCTTTAACTTTTATCGCTACGCAACGCGAATAGCTCGCTTTCAATTATTTATAGCAGTTTATACTTGCTTAACTCTTTTTTTTTAATTTTCTTTTAATAAAAGGTTTTTTTTTATATAATTTATCTTATTTATAAAAGAAAAGCGTATACGATAATAGCTTTCGCTATAGCATTTTAAATTGCTTTTTAAAGCTTTTTTATATATAACTCTTTAGCTTAATACGTCGCTATATTTTATAAAAGGTCTTAAAGCGGCAAGCGTCGCTCGTTATTCGCTCGACGTAAATAAATATAATAACAATAACAATAACGTTTTTATATTAAAGTAAGTAATCAATTCTTACACGCATATTATATTTATCTTATGCTTATATATTAAAAAGAGTATGATCTAATAATTAAGTATAAAGCGTTTTATATTAGCTTATCCGACTTATATATCGAGTTTAAATTATATCGTATAATCGTAGTTAAATCGTATCGATATATTACTTATTAAATAAATTAAAAAGTAAATCCGTCTTTCGAATTTGCGTTTACGTTTATTAAAAGTAAAAGCTTAAGCTTGACCTTAAGTTTTTATTTAATTACTTTATAGCTGCTTTAAGCTTTTAAGCGATTATTAAAAATAAATATAAAAATCAAAGTTATGCGTTTGTATTTTATTACTTTTTATTTTACGACGCGCTTACGCGTTGCGAAAGTCTTCGCCGTATTAATGTTTATAATATTAATTGCTTTCGAGCTTTATATTTAACGTAATAAATATACCGAAAAGTTTATATTAAAAGTATTATTATTAATAATAATAATAATAATAACGCGGCTTATTAAAGCTACGAAAGTAAAGCATAAAGTATTATTACGTGCGTGCTTTTTTTTATAGTTCTTAGCTTTAACTCGTCGGATAATCGCGAGTTCTTTTTTTATAAGCCGAATCAATTTGCCGTCTTTTTTATACGAAATAATAAAGCAGTTTTAATATTCGGCCTCGAATAAATTATAGCAATTCGCGCACTTCGCTAACGCTTTATAATCGCTATAAGCTAAGCCGTCGTATTAATCGATTTTTTAGCTGCATTTATTATAACGGAAGTATCGAATACATTTAATAAAATTGTAATAGCTTTAGCATTTTAAATCGTATCTTGTAATCTTATATTTCTTTTTAATTAATTTAATTGTGTTTTTATATTAAAAAAGCGATATAGCTTTACTTTTTTTAAAAAAGAAACGATTAAAGTTACGGTAACGTTAAAAGCTATAAGATCAACGCTTTTATTATTAATTTTAATTTCGATTAAGGTTTATTTCGTTTGTATAATTACTTTATTAAAAACGAAGTATTTAATAAGTATTAGTTTTAACTCGCTGTTTTTATTAAAAACGTATATAAAGTAAAAGATATAGCAAACTGCATAATTATATTAAAGCTATAATATTTCGATTTTAATTGCGAATAAAAGTCGTTTAACCGTTTCTTTTCTTTCTTAATTAATAAAAGTATTTCGTATTTATAAGTCTTTAATTAAAAGTGATTTTCCGGTTTGAATCGGTTCGTAAATTTCGATAATAAATTTTATTATAAAGTCGCGAAAAGAGTCGATTAGCGCTTTGATTTCGTTTATAATTATAACGAAGATTCGGAAGTCGAGTTTTTTTAAGTATATAAAAGCTAACGATAGCGAAGCTTTATTCGAAAATAAAATTTAATTAAGTCCGCTTTTCTTAGCTAAAGCCTTAAGTTAAAGCTTAGCTTTTATTAAAATTAAATCGACTTTTCCGGCCGCTACTTTTATCGAATATGATTAAGTAATAGACTTACTACGTATTAAAACTTCTTTAGATATATAAATAAAAAGCTACTCTTTAAGTTTATCAAATAATAATAAAGAATCTTTTTATTTATCTTTGTTTTTTATATTATCGTTTAATAAGTTATAAGCTCCATTGCGACTTCTTTAGCGCCGAATATTATAATTAATACTCTTTGCGATTTCTTTAATATCGAACTTTTCGTAAAAATAAAATTAAACGAAAATAAAATACGATATTCTTTTTTAAAACGATTATTTAACGATATATATAACTTTTTTTCTTATTGCTTACGTTTATCGCTAACTTTTTATATCTCTTTTTAAAAACATACGACCTTTTGTTTTTTTTAAAACATTTTAATAATAACTTATCTTAAAAAATAATGTTTTTTTAAAGTTTATATATGAATATAAATATTTATAAACTTTTCGACGGAATACGCCGAAAAAAACCTTAATATTTCGAAATTTAATTTGTTATAAATCTACTTTATATATATACTTTATTTATATTTAATATTAATCGAAAACTTTTTTACCGAAACTATTATATTTTAAACGATTTAGCCGCATTACGTTAACGCGCTTTAGCTTTTACGATAAAATAAAATTCGAATAACTTTAATAGATTTTTTATTTTATTTTTAATTTTATTTGTTTTATCGTAAATTAATTATAAATCAAAACGCTACGAGCAACTTAATTAATTAAAAACTTCGAAAGACTTTAAAGAAAGCTTTTCTTACGAACGATACTTTCGTATTATTAAAGAATACGAAAATTCATAAAATCTTTTAACTTTTTAATTTTATTTTCTTTTATCGCTTTAATCTTTTTACAAATTATATATAAACACTTATTAATATTTTTTTTTAATCTTTCGACTTTGCTAAAAATCGTGATTTTAATCTTGATTATTAATTTTTTAATATCGAATCAAATTTAAACACTTCTTTTTTATCGGCTTCGAACGAAAAGCTTTTTTACTTTTTTTATTTATTTCGCTTTTCGATTTTCGAATTAAAAAACCTTTTTATTAATTATAAAAATATCTTAATGAATATCACTTCAGTATTATTAATTAAAGTTAAAGATTTTATTAAGCTTATTAAGACTTCGATTTTCAAAAATAATTATAAATACTTAATTTACTTTTTTTTCCGCTTTTTCGGCCGTTTCGTTTTTCAACGAAAAGAATTAAGTCGAGTTCTTTCAACGTATAGACTTCGCTTTTATTAATAAAAATTATTTTTACGAAAAATTCTTTAAAAGTATAAAAGTCCGATTAACTCGCTTTTTAAGCGAAACGAAATTTGCGTTTAAAAAAAGACTCGACGCGTAAGACGAATTTTAAATTTAAAGCTGCTTTTTTATCCGTAGCAAACTCGAGCTAACCGCTGCAAACTTCGTTAAAAAAAAAGAATAAGCTTTATAATCGTCGGAGATTTTAAAAAGCACGATCTTAAAAAGCTATTATTAATAGATTTAAAAAAACGATTTCAGCTTAAAAGCGTCGCGACGTTTTACTATTTTTAATTCGCATTATTCGCTTTTCGTATTAACAAGTTCGATAATATCACTTCTTTTAATAACGAATTTATACGCTTAAACGAATAACTTAAGCTTTTTAATAATAATAATTAACTTTCTGCTTTATAAATAATTAAAATTTATTTTAATTAGCTATCGTTTTCGTACGAAAACTTTAAATTTAATTAAGTTTCAAATAACGATTATATCGACGGCGATAAATCTAAAACTGCTTTCGCCGACTTTATAGCTGCTATTCGTAAAGAAAAGCAATTAATATAACACTTTACGAGCAAAGCATTTTTCGTATACGGAAAACTCGATAAACTTATAAAAGAAAATAAATCTATTATAATTTATAATTATTATAAAAAACTTTATCACTTTAAGCTGAATTGCGTAATAACCTACTTTTATTTAAAAATTGCTTTCGATAAACGGATCGAAAAAAAACGTAAACATAAAGCTATTAAGCAAGTTAAATTAAAAACGGTTAAAAATACCGACTCTTTCGAAAATATTTTTTTCGTTATTCTTTTTATGCTTTCGATTCGAAATTGCGCTAATAAAACTTTTCAATTCGCTTTCGACGTTCGAGATTCCGATATAAATTAACAATTAAAGTTTGCTTAAAGTAAATTATTTTAATTAAAATTAATTTAGAAGCATTTTTTTTTGATTTAACTTTTTTCTTAATTTTCGATCGAAGCAGCGTTTTCGAAAGCTTCGGATTTTGCTATCGAGTATTACTTTTATTCTTAAGTATTAAATAATTTTTTTTTTTTTTATAATTTTTACTTTTTTATTTTATTTTTTATTTTTATTTTTTACTTTTTAACAAACACGACGGCTTATCGTTATCACGAAGTTTTTTTATTTTTCTTTTCTTTTATTTTAATATATCGCACTTTTTATTAAAGCTTTTCTTAAAGATTCTTTTTTTTAATTCTTTTAAGAAACTTTATACGCTTCCGCTTTTTAGTTTCAAATACATTCGAAAACACTTTTATTTTTAATAATAGCTATATTAAGCATATATTTTACTGTTAAGAATTTTTCCAAAATATTTTTTTACTCGATTTAAGCGAAGCAATTACCGTTTTTAAAATAACAGATTATTTACTTTTACTTTAAAAAAAAGCATAATTGCTTTACTTTTTAAAACGGACGACGGCAGCTTCGATTAGATTCGTTTATATAACGTTATCCTTTATTTAAATCTTAATATTAACTTTTTTTTTTATTTAAATTTTATTCGAAAAAGTATAAGTATAACTTTAAGCGAAAAAAGTGCTTTGCTTTTTTTATTAAGCAAAAACACTTTAGCTTTTATTACTCGAATCGCTTAAGACTTATTTTGCTTTACTATCGATTTGTCGGATGTGATTAAATAATAAACTTATTACCTGTTAAGACTTTTCTAGATGTATAAATAAAAGGCTATTCTTTAAGTTTATTAAATAAAAATTAAAAAGCTTTTTATTTATTTTTATTTTTATATTATCGTTTAATAGGTTATAAGCTTCCGCTGCGACTTTTTTAGCGCCGAATATTATAATCAATATTTTTTGCGACTTCTTTAGCATCGAACTTCTTGTAAAAATAAAATTAAATAAAAACGAAATACGATATTTCTTTTTAAAACTATTATTTAGCGATATATACAACTCTTTTTTTTATTGCTTGCGTTATTGCTAACTTTTTATTTCTTTTTTTAAAAACATATTACTTTTTGTTTTTAAAAACACTTTAATAATAATTTATTTCGAAAAATAATATTTCTTTCAAGTTTATATATATATATATATATTTATAGACTTTTCGACGGAATACGCCGAAATGAATCTTAGTCTTTCGAGATCTAATTTGCTATAAATCCACTTTGTATATATACTTTATTTATATCTAATATTAATTAATAACTTTTTTATCGAGATTATCATATTTTAAACGATTTAGCCGCATTAAGTTAGCGCGCTTTAGCTTTTACGATTAAATAAAATTTAAATAACGTTAATAGATTTTTTATCTTATTTTTAATTTCGTTTGTTTTATCGCAAACTAATTATAAATTAAAACGCTGCGGACAGCTTAACTAACTAAAAACTTTAAAAGACTTTAAAAAAGGCTTTTCTTACGAAAGATACTTTCGTATTATTAAAAAACACGAAAACTCGTAAGATCTTTTAACCTTTTAATTCTACTTTCTTTTACCGTTTTAATCTTTTTATAAATTATATATAAACATTTATTAATACTTTTTTTTAATCTTTCGATTTTGTTAAAGCTCGTGACTTTGATCTTGATTTTTAATTCTTTAATATCGAATTAAACTTAAACACTTTCTTTTTATCGGCTTCGAACGAAAAGCTTTTTTATTCTTTTTTATTTACTTTATTTTTCGTTTTTTAAATGAAAAAACTTTTTCGCTAATTATAAAAATATTTCGATAAATATTACTTTAGCATCATTAGCTAACGTTAGAGATTTTATTAAGCTTATTAAGACTTCGATTTTTAAAAATAGCTGCAAACATTTAATCTATTTTTTTTCCCGCTTTTTTCGCCGTTCCGTTCTCCGACGAAGAAAACTAAGTCGAGTTTTTCTGACGTATCGACTTCGCTTTTATTAATAAAAACTATTTTTATAAAAAAATCTTTAAAAGTATAAAAGTTCGATCAATTCGCTTTTTAAGCAAAACGGAGTTTGCGTTTAAAAAAAGACTCGACGCGTAAATCGAACTTCAAACTTAAAGCTGCTTTTTTATCCGCAATAGATTCGAGCTAATTGCTATAAACTTCTTAAAAGAAAAGGAATAAGCTTTATAATCGTTAGAGATTTTTAAAAGCACGATCTTAAAAAGCTATTATTAATAGATTTCAAAAAACGATTTCGGCTTAAAAGCGTCGCGACGTTTTATTATTTTTAATTCGCATTACTCGCTTTTCGTATTAACGAGTTCGATAATATCACTTTTTTTCAATAACGAATTTATACGCTTAAACGAATAATTAAAGCTTCTCGATAATAATATTTAATATTTTGCTTTATAAACAATTAAGGTTTATTTAAATTAACTATCGTTTTCGTACGGAAACTTTAAATCTAATTAAGTTTCGAATAACGATTATATCGACGGCAATAAATTTAAAACTATTTTCGTCGATTTTATAACTGCTATTCGTAAAAAAAAGCAATTAATATAGCACTTTTCGAGCAAAGCATTCTTTATATACGAAAAACTCGATAAACTTATAAAAAAAATAAGTTTATTATAATTTATAATTATTATAAAAAACTTTATTACTTTAAGCCGAAATGCGTAATAGCTTACTTTTATTTAGAAGCTGCTTTCGATAAACAGATCGAAAAAAAGCGTAAAAATAAAGTTGCTAAGCAAGCTAAATTGAAAACGACTAAAAATACCGATTCTTTCGAAAAAACTTCTTTCGCTGCTTTTTTTATAATATCGATTTAAAGCTGCGCTAATAAAACTTTTCAATTCGGTTTTAACGTTCGAGATTCCGATATAAATTAATAATTAAAGTTTGCTTAAAATAAATTATTTTAATTAAAATTAATTTAAAAGTATTATTCTTTTTCTCGATTTAATTTTTCTTATAACTTTCGATCGAAATAGCGTTTTCGAAAGCTTCGGATTCTGCTATCGGATATTATTTTTACTTTAAAGTATTAAATAATTTTTATTCTTTTTATAATTTTTACTTTTTTACTTTTTTTTTTACTTTTTTTTTTTACTATTTAAAAAATATAAAAGCTTACCGCCGTGATAATATTTTCTTATTTCTTTTTTCTTTTATTTCAGCATACTACTCCTTTTATTAAAGCTTTTTTTAAAGACTTTTCTTTTCAATTTTCTTAAAACACTTTATACGCTTTCGCTTTTTGGTTTTTAAATACATTCGAAAACACTTTTATTTTTAATAATAGCTGTATTAAGCATATGTTTTACCGTTAAAAGTTTTTCGAAAATATTTTTTTATTCGATTTAAGCGAAGCGATTACCGTTTTTAAAATAAAAGATTGTTTGCTTTTATTTCGAAAAAAAAGTATAATTACTTTATTCGTTAAAACGAACGACGGCAGCCTCGATTAGATGCGTTTATATAACGTTATTTATTATTTGAACTTTAAAATTAACCTTTTCTTTTGCTTAAATTTTATTCGAAAAAGTATAGGTATAATTTTAAGCGAAAAAAGTGCTTTGCTTTTTTTATTAAGAAAAAATTTTTTAGATTTTACCGCTCGAATCGCTTAAGACTTATTTTACTTTAATATCGATTTTCGCTAGCTCTTAAATCGAATTCTTCGCTTAAATTATATATATAAAGCTTTCGATTTTAATTAACGACGTTATACTTATTTCTTTCAATTAGCTTTATCTTTCGATACTTTAAATCTTTTTTAATAACGATTTTAATATCGAGTTTTAGCCGTCTTTTTCATTAAAAAAGCTTAAACTATTTAATATAAGCGTTTTAAATATTTCGAATAAAAATACTTAATAAGAATGCAAAAGCTATCGAAAGATATAAACTTACGTATATCTTTTCTTCTATACGCTTGCGAAAACTGCTTCGATGATCGAATGATTAAAGCAGCATGTAAAAAACATATTAATTTAAAAACGAGATTTCGACGAGCTTATTTATATAAATATTATTAAACCTTTTCGTAAAAAGTACGACGGCTCGATTTATTTTATTTATTTTTATTATAATAAAATAAAAAAAGTCGAAAGCTAATCGTCGGTTTCCTTAAATTTTAATTCGAAAGAATTGACCGACTTGCTGTAGCAAGTCGGCACTACCAAGGCGGGACACCCAGCAAGGCGGGACAGTAAAATTTGCTCCTTTTTAATAAATAAAAAATCAACTAACTATTATAAAATAATTATATTTATATAAAGAGATGCGCCGTATTGAGTTTCATATTAATCAATTAATTGAATTTTAATTACAAGTTGTTATTCTTGTATTGTGTTAAGTTAAAGTAATAAAAAGAGTACTTTTAATATATTCTTTGCGATTTTTATAATGCGTATATATCAGAATTGCCGCGTATATATTAGAATAAGCGAAGAACACGAAAATCGGATTTTTATTTAAATCTATCAAAAAAATACGTGCATTACTACCAACTTTTATTTAATAATTAATACCTTTAATAATATAATATATTAAATCATTTATTTTCGATCTATGTGACGTTTTTTTGAATTAAGGTTGTAGCTATTAAGATATTTGCAATAAACAAGTAAATTTGAATTATTTAAGACAGTTCTTGACCATTTTTTTATTACATTTCAATGTATTAGATTACCACAAATAAATGGACTTTTGTAATCTTAAATCACGTTTATAAAAAAAAAATTCTTAGCATATAAAGATTTTTTTTAAATTTTTTATAATAATAGTTGTTGTTTAATAAGTAGTATACCGTTACTGTCCCGCCTTGCTGGGTGTCCCGCCTTGGTGGTGCCGACCTGGCTGCGCCAGGTCGGGATTTTTTACAAATTAAATTCAAGGTAACCGACGATTATAAGATGAAATATAAGTTTAAAATATTAAATAAATTCAAACTTTTTTAAGCTGTTTATCGAAAAAATATTATGCGTTTTCGCATTAACAATAAAAGCGAATATGTTTTTTAACGTTTTTAAAAACATCTAATTAAAATAAACGTTCGATTTGAACTTATTATTTCGTATAATTTATAAATTAATAAAGCTGCCGAAAAGATCGGACGAATATTTTAAAATGTTTTAAAAACGCTTTTATAAAGTCTTAGATTCGATACGAAATAATAATCGGAATCGCTTTGTATTACCGTTTATCTTAACTTTCGTCGCTTTTAAAATTTTATTAGTATAATCTTTTTTAAAGTTATAAACTTATGCAAGCTGTTCGTTTCGCACTTACCTATTATCGGCTTTAAAGCTTAGTTTTTCAAAAGTAAAATTAAAAAAACAAAACCGTATATTAAACGCGTTTTTTACGAAAAGCTAATTAAATACGAAAGTAATTATATTTATCGTATTTTAACGGACGACGGTTTTATTAAAAAAGCATATAGCGCGTATATAATTAAGCAGCTTTTAGCTTTTACTATTATCGAATAAATAGATTTTATAAAAAGATTATTAATTTTTTCGCATTTTAATTTTGCTTTTTACTTTTTTAATTTTTACTTTTTAACGCTTTTAAAGCGTAAGATCGAAAGTTCGCTTAAAATAAAGCTAAAATGCTTACCCTTTTCGTTTATCGTTAAAAACGAAAATTATTTAACTCGAAAGCTTATCGCTTAAGATCTTCGACCTTCGCTTTTTTAAAAAAGCTTTAATATTTTTAATACATTTAATCGTTTTTATTATCTTTCGACTTTTTTTTTTTTTTTTTTATCTTTCGAAAATATATTCGATTTTACTCTTCGAACTTTTTCTTTTTCGTTGACTTTTAATAAACTTTATTTTAAATTTTAATGAAACTTTAATTTATTTAACTTAATCGCTCTTATAATACTTTTAATAAAGCAGATTTTAAAACCGAAAAAGAAACTTAAAAATAAGCACGCCGAAAACAAAAATAGCTTTGATATTTAAGCTTTATTCGGCTTTATAATAAAAATCACTTTTTTTAAAGCTAATTTTTTTAAATCTTTCGGACCGAAAACTTATAAATAAGCTATAGCTGATAATAATAGAACGTCTTAACTAAAAGCTATAGCCGAAAAATAAAAATCATTTTACAAAAATAATACTTAAGACTTTATCGATTTACTTACGACTTAACGCGTTTTTTTTGATCGATAAGTATATAAATACAAGCGAAGACTTAACGGCTTTATAATTCGTTAAAAAGCTCGCTTAGTCGTCAAAAGAAATTAATAAAAAAAAGCATTAATTATATTAAAACCTTTGCTACGATCGTTAAGCTTATAAATTATAAAATTATTTTCGCTATCGCCGCTGCTTTAAATTAAAAAATTAATTAAATAAACGTTAAAACCGCGTTTTTATATAAATAAGTTACCGAATCCGTTTATATAAAACAATTTATCGAGCTCGAAAACAAAATTAAAAAGGTTTGCAAATTAAACCGCGGACTTTACGGACTTAAATAAGCTTTTTGCGTTTAATATAATATTTTATTCGAATTCTTTATCGAAATAAAATATAAACCTTTCGGTATCGACGCAAGCGTTTTTTATAAAAAAGAAATTATTATCGTTATTTACGTTAATAACTTATTAGTTTTCGGCCGTAATCACGTTGAAATTAATAGACTTAAAGCTGTTTTGTTTTAATTATTTTAAATAATTGATTTCGGATTAATAGTTTATTATTTAAGCATAATAATCACTTAAGATCGCGCTAATCAAACGCTTAATTTCGAATAACGAGCTTATATCGAAAATATCATTTAAAACATCGAAATAAAAGATTATAATATTTATAACACTTTAATAAAAGTTTTTTTTAAGGTTTTATTTTTATTTTTATTAAAGTATTAAGCTGTTTTTAAGCTTCGTTACGAATACTAGCGACTTATCGGCTCGCTTATATACATTATGCTAAGTTTTAAGCTCGATATTGCTTTTTTAGTTTTTATAATTAATCGTTTTATTTTAAATTTAATTATAAAATATATAAAAGCAGCGAAACGCATCGTTCGCTATTTAAAAAAGCTATTCGCTACGAACTCGTTTATCGAAAAGACTTAAGCGACTTAACCGGCTTTTTCGACGCGAATTCAAGTAATTATTAATTAATACGCAAATTTATAAAAAGCTTTATTTTTAACGTAAAAACGAAGCAATTAGCTAATCTTCGAAACGGCAACTTATTATTACTTTATTTTCGTGCGAATTCGAATGAATAATCGAAACGGAAGCCGCTAAAAAAGCAATTTAGCTTTAACGCTTTTTAATCGAAATACTTTCGTAAAAAAAAAAGTTCTAATTTTAATTTATAACGATAATTAAAAAGCGATCGCATTAGTTAAAAACACTTAATTTTACTATCGAATTAAATATATCTACTTTCGTTATATATTTATTTAAAAAGCCGTACGAAATAGCTTAATAAATTTGAAATAGATCGCTATTGCAAATTAAGTCGCCGACGGTTTAATTAAGCTATTAGCTAAGCGATAATTTAAAAAATTTAAAAAAGCGATTAAAATGCTAAAAGTTTAATATTACGTAATTAAAGCACTTTTGTTACCGATTTATTTAATTTAGCTTTTTTTAATTAAAAATAGTTTTAAACGATAAAGATTGATTCCTTTTAATTATTTTATTTAACTATTAAAGTTTTAAAAGTTTTAATCGTAGCGGCGCAAACTTAAATAAATATTTTTATAAACTTATAAAATCTTTTTTTTAAGATCTCTACGATCGATAAAATATAAAAGATTAATTATAATTTAGTTTTCTTTTTAATTATATACTTTATTTTTTTTTTTAAATTATGCTTCGAGCGAAAAGGATCGTTAAGCGAACTTTACGCTTTAGCGACTTAAACTTTTTTAAATCCGATTGCGATAATCTTTTTTTTTTCGAAATCAAAACTAATAAAAAGCTTTATACTCGTATTAAAGCTCGTGCAAAAATCATTAAAGCTAATAGCTTAGTATTCGTTAAAGAAGCTCGAAAAGACGCTTGCTTTCGGAAATATAATTTATAATAAAAAAAACGAAGATTTTGGTTTTTGCTTTGCGATCCTTTTTTATAAAGCCTTTTTATTAGCGCCGACGAAATCGATAACGCTATTAAGCTAGATTAGCAAATGATTTCGGACTTAAAAGAATTATAATCGAATGCTATTAATAACGAAATAACGGATTACTTAACTTTGCTAGCGATAAATTTCAAGTATTATTAATCGTATTACTTAATAAACAAAACTAGCACTTTATATTAAATTCTTTTTTCTTGATTATTCTTTTATATCGATTGCAAAAAGCAAGCTAATAGCTATATTAAAATTAAAGATAATTATACTTTTTTTTAATTCGCTAAACTGCTTGCGAAACGTAATAATAAACCGGCTACTTTTCGTTTCGATTAGTTTATTATAAAAACGGAAAGATAAATTAATAATTAGCCGAAAAGAAAAAGCTTATAATCGAACGATTACGCTTAAGCAGCTTAATAATAGAAAAACGATAAAAAGTTTAGTTTTGCGATTTATAATTATAATAACTTTAATACCGATTTTAACGAAGTTTATAAGTCCGCGCTTTTTTTTTATAAAAAGAATTTATTAAAATATATTTTAATTAATAAAAAGACTTTAATAAAAAAGATCTTTAGATTTTCAATTTAATTAACGGCAATTTAAATAATTAGTGCGTAACTTATACCGCTATTTAGCTACGTAATACGCTAAGTAATAAAAATTAGAAAAACAAGCTATTATCGGAAAACGAGCTTAAATAAAAAAAAGTAAAAAAAATCAATCAATCCGATTTAAAACGGAAAATATAAATAAAAGCTGCTTTAATTTTACGTTAAAAATCTTTTTCGAATATTAAAACTCGATCTTCTTAAGCTTTATCGCGCAGATCTTTTATTTCTTAAAACTTTTTAATTATAAATATTAAAATAAAAAACAACGCTGAAAATTCGATAAGCGTTATATAGCACTCTTCTTTATTAGCTAATAATGCTGCTAATTACTTTTCGGATCAGTCAGCAAAAGTAAAGGATAGCTTACTTAAAGAAAAAAGGCTTTTTTAAATGCAATTAAATAAGAAAACGAGAATTAAAGATTAAAATAGTTTTTTTTCTTAAAAAAACAAAGGACCAATTAAATTGGTTTTTTAGTTTTTCTTTTTGTAATCAAGTTTTTCGGCTTTTGCTATTTTTTCTTTGTAAAACACTTTTATATTTTTTTTGTTTTCTTTTCGGATCTACTTTTAATAAGAGCTTTATTTATAAACTTTAATAAAATTCTTTTTCATTTAAATAAGTCTTGAATAAGAGTGTCGGATATAATCAAGTAATAGACTTATTACGTATTAAGACTTTTCTAAATGTATAAATAAAAAGCTATTCTTTAAGTTTATTAGATAAGAATCAAAAACCTTTTTACTTATCTTTGTTTCCGTATTACTGTTTAATACGATTTGCGTTAACTTTTAAATTAAATTCTTCGCTTAAGTTATATATATAAAGCTTTCGATTTTAATTAACGACGTTATACTTATCTCTTTTAACTAGCAATAACTTTCGATATTTTAAATCCTTTTTAATAACGATTTTAATATCGAGCTTTAGCCGCTTTTTTTATTAAAAAAGCTTAAGCTATTTAATATAAGCGTTTTAAATATCTTAAATAAAAGAACTTAATAAAAATGCAAAAGCTATTAGAAAATATAAACTTACGTATACTTTTTCTTTTATACGCTTGCGAAAGCTGCTTCGATAATCGAATGATTAAAATAATATATAAAAAATAAATTAATTTTAAACGATATCTCGACGAGCTTATTTATATAAATATTATTAAACTTTTACGCAAAAAGTATAACGGCTCGATTTATTTTATTTTATTTTATTACGATAAAATAAAAAAGATCGAATATTATAGTATAAAATATAAATTTTAAGTATTGAATAAATTCAAAATTTTTTAAATTTTTCGTCGAAAAAAGATTATGCGTTTTCGCATCGATAACGAAAGCGAATATGTTTCTCGGCGTCTTTAAAAATACTTAATCGAAATAAGCATTCGATTTAAACTTGCTATTCCGCATAATTTATATATAAATAAAGCTGCCGAAAAGATTAAACGAACACTTTAAAATATTATAAAAACGCTTTTGCAAAGTTTTAAATTCGAAATAAAATAATAATCGAAACTTTTTTACATTATTATTTATTTTTATTTTCGTCGCTTTTATAGCTTTATTAATATAATTCTTTTTAAAGTTACGAACTTATGCAAGCCGTTCGTTTCGCATTTACGTATTATCGGTTTTAAAGCTTAGTTTTTCGAAAGCAAAATTACAAAAAATAAAACTATATATTAAACGCGTTTTTTACGAAAAGCTAATTAAATACGAAAGTGATTATATTTCTCGTATTTTAATAAACGACGGTTTTATTAAAAAAGCATATAGCGCGCATATAATTAAATAGCTTTTAACTTTTACTATTATCGAATAAATAGATTTTATAAAAAGATTATTTATTTTTTCGCATTTTAATTTCGCTTTTTAATTTTTTAATTTTTATTTTTTAACGCTTTTAAAACGCAAAACAGAAAGTTCGCTTAAAATAAAGCTAAAATACTTACCCTTTTCGCTTATCGTTAAAAACGAAGATTATTTAGCTCGAAAGCTTATCGCTTAAGATCTTCGACCTTTTCTTTTTTAAAAAAGCTTTAATGCTTTTAATACTTTTAATCGCTTTAATTATCTTTCGACTTTTTTCTTTTTTTTTTCGTTTTTCGAAAGTATATTTAATTTTATTTTTCGAACTCTTTTTTTTTCGTTAACTTTTTTTGAACTTTATTTTAAGCTTTATTAAAACTTCGACTTATTTAACTTAATCGCTTTTATAATACTTTTAGCAAAGCAAACCTTAAAACCGAAAAAGAAATTCAAAATCAAGCACGCTAAAAATAAAGATCGCTTTAATATTTAAGCTTTATTCGGCTTTATAATAAGAATCATCTTTTTTAAAGCTAACTCTTTTAAACCTTTCGAATCAAAGACTTATAAACAAGCTATAGCCGATAATAATCGAACGGCTTAATTAAAAGCTATAGCCGAAAAACAGAAATCATTTTACGAAAACAAGACTTAAAACTTTATCGATTTATTTACTACTTAGTGCGTTTTTTTTTTGGTCGATAAGTATATAAATATAATCGAAGACTTAACGGCTTTATAAGTCGTTAGAAAGCTCGCTAAGTCGTATAAAAAGATTAATAAAAAGAAAGCATTAATTATATTAAGACTTTTATAACGGTCGTTAAGCTTATAAGTTATAAAATGATTTTCGCTATCGCAATTGTTTTAAATTAAGAAATTAATTAAATAGACGTTAAAACCGCGTTTTTATATAAAAAAGTTGCCGAATCCGTTTACGTAAAATAACTTATCGAGCTCGAAAACGAAATGAAAAAAGTTTGCAAATTAAACCGCGCATTTTACGGATTTATATAGGCTTTTCGCATTTAATATAATATTTTATTCGAATTCTTTATCAAAATAAAATTTAAACCTTTTAATATCGACTAGGCTGCTTTATGGGGTGGGGGATTTTTTTTAAAGCCTTATAAGAAGGATTTTTTTAAGTGAAATTATATACGGGGGATGGGGAAACCCTATGGTTTTAGAGTGGGGCTAATTATAGGTTACGTTACTTGAAAAGATTTAACTTTCACGTGCTTGCCGAGCTCTTGAATTAAAGCTACGTATATTATATATATATATAATAATTAATTGCAGTTGCTTTTCTCTTATTTTTCTTTCTTGAATAATCAAACCTTTTTTATTAATTTTATTAATAAACTCCTTTATGCTTTATTATATTTATTTTCGCTATTATAATAAATAAATCGATTAATGAATCGATTAGTAAATCTATTAATAAATCGATTAATGAATGAGATTAGTAAATGAGATTAATAAAAGTGATTAGTAAATATGATTAGTAAATGTGATTAGTAAATGTGATTAGTAAATATAATTAGTAAATGTGATTAGTAAATATGATTAGTAAATATATTTAATAAATATAATTAGTAAATATAATTAATATATCGATTATGAAATATAAAATATAAGTTAATAAAGGTTAATATAAGTTAATATAAGTTAATTCAAGTCAATACAAATTAGTACAAGTTAATACGGGTTAATACAGGTCGATACAGGTCAATACAAGTCAATTCGTATAGCTAAGGGCTATTCAGGGAAGGGGGTTGTCGGTTAGTAAATGTGATTAGTAAATGTGATTACTAAATGTGATTAGTAAATATGATTAGTAAATATAATTAGTAAATGTGATTAGTAAATGTGAACAGTAAATATGATTAATAAATGTGATTAGTAAATGTGATTAGTAAATATAATTAATAAATATAATTAATATATATGATTAATAAATCGATTATCAATATAAAATACAAGTTAATAAAGGTTAATATAAGTTAATATAAGTTATAATAAGTTAATTCAGGTTAATACAGGTTAGTATAAGTTAATACGGGTCGATACAAGTCGATACAAGTCAATACAAGTCAATTCGTATAGCTAAGGGCTATTCAAGGAGGGGGGGGGGGGGGTTATGATTCGCGTAATCTTATTGCTACCTGATTGTCAAAGCGCTGATATCGTTATAGTAATGCTCTGACCTTCAATTTAATTAATAATAAATCTATAATTATAATTCTTTTAAGATTTTTTATTTTTATTATATATTGTTGGATTGCTTCCAAGCGGTTAAAAATATATTCGTAACTTCGTAAGGTCGTCAAAGTACTTGCAATTGCAAAACACTCGGTTGATAAAGTATCTGAATTCTGTCTGCTCTTTAAGGCTTAAGGAAGCTGATTCCTTCTATATGATTAAAATGAATCACGTGTATTAGCTAGCTAATAAGTTTACTTGTCAAGTTGAAGAGGTTCCTTGACTGCTAACATGCTAAGCGAAGCATGCTAAGTGGCCCGTAAACTTTAGTTCACGGATGAACTCCTTAACTACTACTACTACTACTACTACTAATTAAGGTCGATATAAAGATACCGACACCGGTAACTCTCTCTTTAGCAAGCAATGCCTTGCCAAGTACTATGTCGATTGAAAAAAGAAAGAAAGTAATCAAACAAAAGAAAAACCATCTCACTCTTTTGAACCTCACTCCTTCTTCTTTTACAGCGGCCTCTCTACTTATCCGTCTACTTATACCTTTAAAGTATTAATTATAACTAGCTTTTGTAAAAAGGAATTAGCTTCGATTTTAGTTATAGCGTCGGTAAGGTTAGATTTGCCTCCGATCTAGCGTACTTTAAAAAGCTCTCGCTTCTCGTATGACTTACGAATAGCTATAATATCGATTATAAAGCGCTTCTCTTTAATAATTCTTAACTTGACTATACACTCGTATAACGAGTTAAAGTCAATGCACATAACTACAAAGAAGTTAAAGATCTTTAGCTAAGCTATGATTTAAGCAAAAATAGTCGATATAATAATAGCTATATCGATACTTAAAGACATAGCGTATAGTTTAAAAGCTAATACCGCTTTTATTACTTTTTTGCACTTTTATAACATTTAATAAAAGATATTACCCGTTAAAATGAACTCGTTCTCACTTACGTAAGCTTTATTGCTAAAGATAATTATAAAACCGATTTAAGAGCTAAAGTCCGCGTTATTAGCAAAAGCTCCGTCTACGAACACAAAAAGCTTCGCCGTTCTTAAGTCTAAAAGCACGTAGTAGATCTTTTAAGTTGGATAATCAATCAGCTATTAAATCACTTTATTAAAAGCCTTATAGTCTTCGTCTTTCGGTTCTTAGTATTAAGCAGCTATCGATAAAGCGCAAGATGCTTTTAAATAGCAAATAATAGCTAAATACGCTCTTCGAGAACGTTGTTCCAAGTACTCTTTAGCTCGTGTAGCTGAATCGAGCTTGATTACAACAAGCCTTTCATTTTATTCTTTTTACTTAACTAATAATCCGAACTCGTTTTTATTTAAAGATAGCTTTCATTTATTAAAAATCATTAGCTCGGCGTATATAAAGATTTTTATCTTTTTGCTTTTTAGCTTAGACTTGATTAGCTCCTTTTCTTCCTTTGCTTTTATAGATCGATTAACGATTATAAGAACATCGTCCGTTTATAAAGCAGCTATTCTTAGCTGATCTTCATTAATTAATACAAAAAGATAAGAATTAAAGCTCGATTGCTTTATGCCGAAGTAATTCGTAAAGTGCTTTAAAAAACGCTTATACTAATGCGTCTTTGCTTCAGAGATGTTGTATAAAAGGCTAGTCATAAAGAATAGCGTGCTAAAAGAGAATCGATAAATAATCTTTTTGAATAATCGTACGACGATTATTCGTATAAGCTTCGTGCTTGATTAAGTATAAGTTTAAGTGATATCTTTATTATAAATTTAATATCCGTAATCTTTTATTAGCGATAAAGCTAAAGCATAATAAAGTCTTTGACCCGTTCGTTGCACCGTAAGCGACTCGGTAAGTACTTTCGTCTTGCTCTTATTTTAAAAGGCTTAGATTATTATACGAGACTTTTCGTATAGCGTAAGTATTCTTTTGCTTTTGATTTTATTAACAAACTTAAATCCGAAGATCCTAGCGCTTTTAGCACGTGGATTAGTGCTTAGAATCACTTAAAAGATGCTTTAAGCTATTAATCTTGCTAATTCTTTTACTTTAGACTCTTAGAACGGAGCTTTAAAGCTCTTGATAATCTTTTCGGCTCGTAGTTTGATTAAAAGCTTATAGTCTCGGCGTTCTTTATCGATAATAAATACTTCGGAGTCTTTAATAAATAAAGCACATCTTAATTATTTAATACGAAATTTTCAACTTGCTTATAACGACTTGATTTTCATTGCATTCGATTCTTAAGATACGGTTTCTTTAAAAATCCGTTAGAACTAAATTAATAATTCGTTTCGCTCGCCGTATAGCTTGAGAAATAGTTTTCGTTATTTTATTTTAATCTTTTGCGAATAACAATAATATTAATAACGCCGATTATACACGGCCTTAAAACGCTGCATCGCTATTTAACTTTACTTAATACTTTAAAAAGAGAAAAAAGAACGCTGCTATTAATTTATAGCTTTTTTTTTTCGTATTAAGACGAAAAGCATCGATTATTAATACGGCGACGAAAGCTATCGAAAGCTATTTCGACGATATTAATCGCGCGGCTATTATTAAACGACGAGTCTAATAGCAATACGCTTTCGTTTCGGACTAGATTATAAACGATTAATTCGATCTCGAATCTCGATATTATGCGCAAAAGTTCTTTAAAAGTCTTTTTACGTTTATACGTATTTATTTATACGTAATTATCGAAGCGGCTATTCTTTTTCTTTTCTCGACCGCTCTTTATAGCAGCGAATAAACGGCCTTTTTTAAGTTTATTTTATAAGTAGATTTCGCGAAGCTTTCGAAGATTTTAAAAAACTTAAAAGCTGTTGCTTAATTAGCAATCGCTAAGCTATTTCGATCCTTTTCCGTTATAAAATTAAGACTTATAAAGACTCGCAAACTTACGAGCTTTTAAGCTATTCGTAAATCTTTTAACGAATAATTTAAGATACGTTAAAATAAGCGAGTTTTGATTCAAGTACTTTCCGCCGCACTTTTAGTTCGTTTCGATAGCTACGCCGTTCGTAAAACTATTGCCGATAAACTAAACGGCGTCGATATAACTATTATCTTTCGTTTTAAAGCTACTCGTATTAATTAAGCACTTACTTCGATTAACTTTAAAGCGAATGATTTTTTTATTATAAATAAAGCTAAAAAGGTATATTAAAAGGTTTTTAAAGCTATAAAAGCGATTATCTCGATCAAATAATATACGTACGCTATTTAAAAAGTCTTTGTTGAAATTAAAAGCTTTTTTAACGAGATTTTTAAGATAGCGAAGTATATCGACGAAGAGATTTTAGCTTAAGCTGAAAAAGCTTTAATAAGCGTCCGCATCTTTTAATACGAAGTTGACTTAGCGACCGGCTTAACTTATTAAATAATCTTTTTTTTAAAAGAAGTTCGCAGCTTTAAATTGTTCGATTATAATAGCTACTTTCGGCTAATTAATAAAAAGCAACTTATTAAAAAGTGCGACTTTAGCTGCTTCGGTTAATATAACCCGGTTAAATGCACTCGGCACGTACGCTGCTTTTATTACGACGAGCGAAAAAACTAATACGACGAGCTCAACGGTAAAGATTATACGGCGCTTTTTCGTTATACGAACTATTACGGCTCGTACGAAGCTAATTATAAAAACTGCTTTGCGGCTCTTAAGCGAGTCAACGGCAAAGTGATTACTTTTATTAAAAAAAAGCTAAGCGCCGTCCGACGATTAGAAACTTAAGCTTACGCTATTGCTATTGCTTTTATAATAAAAAAGAACGAATCGATTTTAGCTTTTTAACTTAAGACTTTTGCTATTAATATTAACGCGGCTTTTTTTAAAAAAAAACGCGCTTTTGCGATGCAAAAGCACGAGCGAACGACTTTTTTTTAAATCGTTTTTTTATAATCTTCTTTTTAATCTTTTACGTAAGCTACGAGACTTTTGCGCAATACAATTACGCGTAAGAACTTTAACGAAAAGACTTTAATAAATAACGCTTTTTTTATTATAAACGAAAAAAAAGATACGCTAATAACGATATCGGACTATTACGTAAATAATATTATTAGCTTATCTTTTTCGTTTATAAAAAGCTCGAGTATTATTAATAACTAAGATGCTCAAAATAATTTTATATATTAAGCACGCCGATACGGCATCGCGGTATTCGTTATAATCGATAGCTTTTTAAAGAAATCTAAGTTTATTAAGCGAACGTAAGCAAAAAGCAGTTATATTATATTGCTTTACTTTACTTTTGCTATTCGGCAAATATCGACGTTATTTATATTTAAGAGCCGTATACGCACTCGAGTATTAAAACTTAAAACTACTTGTTTTACGATTATTATATTTTAATAGAATCGTAAGATAATTAAAACGATGCTTAATACTTCGTTAAGCGATTACGAGTAATGATTTACGTACGCAAAATCGTAAGTCTTCGCACTTAATAACGCTGTTTTATTTGCAATAAAGATCTTTTATAAGTCGATATAAACGGCTTCGTTATTTTAAACGTTTGTTAACAACTTTTAATAAATTCGATTATAAATTATATTACTTACTTCGTCTTTTCTTTTAAGTGCTTGATTAAAAAGGACTTTAACGTATAATACGATATGTTCGAATTAAAAATTAAGCTTAAAAGCTAAAAAAAAGACTTTACAGCTTAGTTTAATATTAATAAGATAGATTATATTATACTCTCGAGCGACTTTACTTATAAAGCTAATTACGTTTTAAACTTGACTTATTTAAATATCTTATTTGTTTAAACGATAATCCGCTTTGATTTTTATTCGAGCTTAAATTACGAAACTTAAATTACGATTATTTTTAATTAAAAAGTCGTTCTTTTAAAGCGCTTTTAATACCGAATACCGGATTAAGACTTCGAGAAATTCGCTTCGCTTATAACGCTAAGCGTAAATTAACTTTTTAACTTATAAACGATATATTTTATTAAAGAACTCGATTAGCTTACGATCGGCTTAGCTATTACTTTTAACTTTATTTTAAAAGTTGCGAAACAGCTTGTTCGAGAAAAACTAACGGCCATATTATAATAAACGGTAGATTGCTAAATAGCGTACAAAAAATACTTAATAGCGCGCTTTATAATATACGACGGAAAACCGACTTAAAAAACGCGAAACTAGCTCGCTATAATTAAGAAAGCTAAAAAAGCTTATTAAACTTACGTAATCGATAAAATAAAATCGAATTAAAACTTATACAAAGTCATAAGTTAGCATAAGCTTATTTCGAATTTAAAATCGCTTTTTTTTAATAATCAACGACGAAGCTATCGAAAATATTAAAGAAAAAGCGGACGCGTTACGAAAAAGCATTTTTAAACGATTTAGCGCCGTTAACGACCTCGACTACGACTTACTTGCTAATTAAAAAAGCATTAGCCGGCTTTTTTAAAATACTACGATATTATTAAAAAAAATAAAGTCTTACGTGATCGAAGCGATAAGCATTTTATTTAAGACGGACAAGATGATTATACGATTATTAAAAGCATATTAGCATTACGTTTACTATTTCTTTTATAGCTTTTTTAATAAATGCTTAATTCTTTATTATTTTTTAAATGTATAAAAGCTTATCGAAATCTTAATAATCTTTAAAATAAAAAAAAGAAATAAGACTTTTATTCGCTTTTAACGACCGATTACTTTGCTTTCGTGCATCTTTAAAAAACTAAAGCGTATTATTATAAAAAGAATTGCGTAAATTGCTTTTATTAACGACGTCTTTAGCTTATAGCACGCGAAAGCCTTTTTACGGCGCTTTGCATTAGACTTCGCTTCGTATTTAATATACGATATCGAATTTGCATTTGCAATTAAATATTAAATTATTATAATTATTATAAACGTTTAAAGAGCTTTCGATGCGGTTTTGATCCGTCGCTTTTTTAAACGCATAATAAAGCAAAGCTAGCTATACTTATTACTTAAGCTAATAAATTTTTTTTTTTTAAACCGCAAAGTTAAAGTCCGATTAAAAAAAGAAATTACAAACACTTACGACGTAAAGTACGGCACTTCGTAAAGATCTTCGTTATTATCGATGCTTTATATGCTTTACTTAGCCGAGCTACTTAATTAAAATTAAATATTGCGCTTCGAATACGTTAACGATATTTGCTTATATCGCGTTAATCGCACTTTCGACCGAAACATCGTTATGCTTCGAAGCGATATCAATTTTATTATTAAGTAAAATAATACTTATAAAATTGCTTTCGCTTCGAAAAAGATCGAGATAATATACTTTTTTTATAAGAAAAGTACGTATGCTTTTTTTTTTATAATCGATATTATAATTATTTCGTATATTATTACGAGTTTAAAAGACGAAGACACACTTGCGATACGATAGCTTAAAGTTTAATTTAACTATAAGCTAAAGTTCCGCTAATACGTTCGAAAACGAGCGGCTAAAGTTAAGAAAATCGCTTAATATATTCGTAATCTCGTTAAAATAGTTTACGGTTTATTTGCGGTTTTATTACGCAAAGCAATTATTACTTACGTATTACTTTCGATGCTTTACGATACAAAAGCGTAATACGCAAAACGCTATCGCTTAATTTGCAAGTCCGGAAGACTAAAAGTTATTAGCGCTCGAATTAAAAAAATAATTAATTTTATTAATAAAACGACAACTTTCGCGACGCGCAAAGTATTTTCGGTTTAAAAAACGATATTAATAGCAACGCTTTTTCGAAATACTAAGCTTCTTTTCGGCGTTGCGGTCTTAAAAGAAGCTAAAGCTAAGTTTGCAATAAAACTAAAGACGATAAACGATAAGTACCTATTAATTAATCGAATACTTTTACGGATCTAGCAACGCGATCGTAGCGCGAAAACTATTAAAATCTTCGAAACTAAGATTTAAAAACTAAAAACTTTTTTTTTAAACGTTTTTCGCTTTCGCTTTATCTTTTTGCATTTTACTTCGAAAAGCAAACAAAACTTAGCAAACGGCAAAACGAAAAAAAAAAGCTGCTGCCGCATTCGAAGTATAATAGCAATAGTTTTCGTTAAAAGATATTACGATCTTTTTGAACGAGTTAAAATAATACGATTAAAGCAATCGATTAATAAGCTACGAATACGTAATCTATTAAAAACGATAAAAGATAAGCTAAGAATATAGCTTTATTAACGACTGCTTTTACGTCTTTAACGCGGAAGCGATAAAAGCATAGAAAAGCTTCGAATAAGTAATGTACGCTTATCCGACGGCGAAACGGATTTAGCTTTGCATCGATAGTATATTAATTATTTAATATTTTTACGGAAATGCTGCTTTATTATCGCAATAAGCGTTTTTAAACGTTTAAAAAGTAATAAAGACTCGAAACGTACGAATACAATAGTTTTTAAAGCATATAAGCATTAAAAAGAACGAACGAGCAAATAAGCTTATAAACTTAAAAGCAAAGAAACCGAACTAAAACATTAGTTTAGTATCGCAACTTACGATTAGCGGCATTTATACGCTTTTCCGCGATATACGAGATAAAGCACGAGAAGCGTAATAAAGCGCAAGCTCTTTTAAGCTTTTACGCTCGTATTAAAAATAAAGCTTTTTATACTTAATTAAGCTTTTTTTAAAGCTAGAACTCTTACGATGTGTTTTACATAAACTATTTGCGATTCGAATTACGTATAAAAACTTTACTTAATATTATACTAAGTTCTAGCATTACGACGTTAACTTAAAGTATGCTTATAATAAACGCAAGTCTTTTTTACATTTAACTTTCTGCTGATTTACGTAACGACGCTTCTTCTTTTAGCTTTATAAGACTTGACCGCGGACCTTTTTAAGCACGATCTCGAAAGCTTATAACTTTTTCAAAAGTCTTTTTAATAATCCGGCCGATTTTTAAGCTTTTTAAACTATTACGGAGTTTTATTTTAAGCATTGCACCCGATAAAAGTGCTACTTTAACTAATTAATATTACTTCGATAAAAAAAACGGAATACGCTTCGCTTTATTTAAGCTGTAAAAGCTCGTTAGATTAACCGCGTAACGAGACTAAGACTTTAAAATAGCGTAATGCGCTTTCGAAAAAATTCTTTTTAGTATTAGTATATTATATTAAGTTTTCTTTTAAAGTTCGAGCTTTTATATTTAATTTTTCTTTTATACTCGGCTAACTTCGGTCCGGCTTTAATTCTTATCGCTTCGCCACGTAAACAGCTCGCTTTTAGCCGGCTATAGCAGTTTATACTTGCTTAATTCTTTCTTTATAGTTTTCTTTTAATAAAAGGTTTCTTTTTATATAATCTATCTTATTTATAAAAGAAAGGCGCATACGACAATAGCTTTCGCTATAGCACTTTGAATTGCTTTTTAAAGCTGTCTTGTATATAACTCTTTAGCTTAGCACGTCGCCGTACCTTATAAAAGGTCCTAGGGCGGCAGGCTTCGCCTGCTACCCGCCCGACGTAAATAAATACAATAACAACAACATAATAAATAAAGCATAAGAATCGTCCTTTTCTTCTTCGAGCATAGTCGAGATAATAAGATCGTACTTTTAATAAGGTATCTAAACTATTAGTATTATTGATCTTTAGGAATTGATAAGTTAAAAGTTTGAAAAAAGGCTGTTTACTAATCTTAGCGAACTTGTCGGATTACGCGAACTCGGTAGATTAAGCGAATGTTAAGGTTTTAGCGAATTTTAAAGTTTAAGCGAATTTCTCGATTCTAGCTTTTTTTCGCTTTCCCTTTTAATTTTCTTTTACTTTTACTTTTAATACTTGTAACTTTTTTAATAGCTTTTCAAATTTAAAGTAGTATAGTTTTATAAAAGTAGACTTGAATTCCGTAAGCTTCGGACATGCTATTATGCACGTGTGCTTTTGCTTGTTAAGCAGCTGAAAAAGGCTCTTCTACTTTTAGTTTTCTCGCTATACGAGTACTCGTAAACTAATAAAAAGGTTTAAGGTATACTTAATAATTAGCTTATTCCTCTTTTTAAGCGCGTTTTTAACTTGCTTCGCTGCGTAGCATTTTCGTACTTCTTTTATAGCTTTGTTAATAGCAGCAATACGCTTTTAAATAAACGCGGTAAATCGATCTTGTTCCGTTAGCTTCGGTAAAGTATTAAACACGAAAAGCGTAAAAACCAAGCTATTAAGTCTCGCCGTATCGTTAATAGCTTTAATAGCTATTTAAAGCCGATCTTTTTTTAAAGCTTTAAAAAGCTCTTTTATAACGATCTTAAAAGCGCGTTGCACAAAAACGTAATAGCGTTCTATTAGCTCGACGCTATAATAAGCTTTTATTAGCATTTGCTTTAAAGTGCTGCTAATACTTTTAAAGTAGCTTTAAAACGTTGTTAAATTAAAGTTGGTTCCGAGATCGTGCACGACGTTTATAAAAAGCTTAACGTAAGTATTAACTTAATATCGATTGAATCTTTTAAGTAAGTGTTATGCGGATATGCTTTTAAAGAAAGTAGCGGCTTAAAAATTAATAAAATCGCAAACGACGTATAATACGTTCTTGCCGTCAAAGTGCATTACGTTTACGTACATCATATTATTGAAATCAATATTATCTTCAAGTTTAATATTAAACTTCTTCGAAGAACGTTCGAATACTTAATAGTAGTAGTAAAACTTTTAGATATTATAAAGTAAATCTCGTTTAAATTCGTGCTTAACTTTTTTAAGAACAGCTGCGAATCGATTTGTTAAAAAGTAGCTAAAACGCTTGTAAATCGTTTTTAATTGCTTTTTCGTAAAGTAGTAATAAACGGTTTCGCTTTCGGTATTATAATAAGTAGCAGCGTGCTCTTTACTTAATAGCATTTATACGTGCTTAAATATCTTTATTATTAGTATTTCTTTTTTCTTTTAAACTAACACGTTTCATAAGTTATTTAAAATCACTTTATGCTTATCTATATCAATTATTAAGAATAAAAAAAGTACGTCGCTCTTTATAATATAAAACTTTACTTAGCTTAAAAGCGTTTTTAAAGTAATTGCTTTAATAAAAATAGCAAAGCCGATTCCGTACTTAACGGACTTTTCTTTTACTCGAGACGTATTTAATTAGACCTCGAGGTACTTCTTTTAAAGTGCTCGTAGCTAAAGCAAGCTAGCGGTAAAAAAATTAACTGCTTCGCTGTTAATTATAAAGCTTATAAATACGTTTTCCGAATACTTAAAAGCTATATATGTTTTTGCTTTACTCGCGAGCATACGCTAATCTTGCTCGAACAGCTTTTAAGTCTTCACTTACTTAATAAAAGCGTAAAATGCCGTTGGAATCTTTAGCTGTTTGTATATTTCGTTAGCGTTAAAAGTGCCGTAAGTAATTACAAAACCTTTCGATATATTAGCGTAGTTGCTCGATTCGGACGGTTCGTTTAATAAGCTTATAACAAATTGCTTAAACTCTTTCGCGAATACAGATAGCAAGCTTTTAATCGACGTTACGTATTAAGTGAATTTGCTTTTCGTTACTTTTTTTGCGTTTTTAAAGCTTTAGAACTTAGCGACGAGTGTTTTACGCTCGTCGAAAGTATAATTAATACTTTAATAACTTAGCTTTTTGCAAACAAAATACTTTTTTTTACTTTTAATAGCTTTAATAGTTTTTTTACTTTCGAAGTATTAACGGTCTTAAAAAAAGCATTCGTATTCTTCGTTTAAATTGGAGCTAGCTTTTAAAGTGTGCTAAGAACAAATATAATCGTATAGCTCGTTAAAGCTCGCGTAAGCTTTATTTGTTTTAACAGGTCGAAAGGTTTTAATTGCAAACGCAATTGCTCGACGAATATTAATAATTGCTGCGGTAAAAGTAAAAGCAAAGTTCATTCGCGTAATAGTCGTCTTTAATACGTTTTTATAAGCCGAATATAGTTTGTCGGCAAGACTTTTATCGTCTTTTAAACTTGGTCGTAATAAGCTTTAAATGCTTTTCAGCTTTTTAACGAGCTTTTTAAAGTATTCGCTAAGCGAAGTCTTTAAGTTTTCTTTTTTAATTAAATCTAACGAAATTTCTTTTTAACGATTGTATTTTACTTACCGCCGGTAATTAGTTTTAAAATAGTCTTTTACCGCAATAGCGTTTGCTTTAAACGTAAGAAGTCGAGCTTTAATAACGTAATTATAATAAAAAGTAATAGCTTTTTTCGTAAGTATAATAAAGAACGCCGCTAAGTAATCGTCGGAAGTTAAGTCGTAACGACTTGCTTAATTAATAAAAATACTTAATTAAGTTTTAAAGTTATCGTTAGGTCTCGAATACTTTAGCTTTTTAGAAAAGCTTCGCGCGAATAAAGCTAATTCTTTCGCTTTTAAGTGAAAGTCCGTTATTTTTAACTTAAAAAAATTATTTTTATTATCGTTAAAAGCGCTTAAAGTACCGTACGCAAGTATGTTTTGCTTAATTAATAGTCTGATCGGTAAAAGGTTACCGATATAATTACTAATAGTCCGTCTTCTTATTTCCGAATCCGAAGTTTTTTAAAGATCCGTTTCCGAAACCTTTTAATAGTGTAGAAAAGCCGTTTTTACTTCTTTCGTATTCGTGCTTTCGATCTTTTTATTAATCTCTTTCGTTCTTTTTTCGTAAGTTATCGTTAAGATCGTTAAGCTAATTCGAGTCACTTATTAAAGCTTTAGTTTAGCAATATCCGTACTTTTAAGCTTGCTTTTAGCGATTATTATACTTTTAATATCATTTTTATCGATACGTAGCTTATTAAAAGATTTAAAAAGCTTATCGATACGTCCGAAAGTATTAGATCTTTTTTTCGAATTGCTAAAGTTAAGCACGGAAATCTGCACGCTGTCTTGAATGAAAGCTGTTTTTATTCGGAATGCTTTTAAGTTTTAGCGAGTCTTCTTTCGGCGTATAATTCTTATAGCTTCGAGTATTATTTGATCCGATGATAATCTTAAAACTATTTTTATTATTGCTATGAAGTCTTAGCTTTTCGGAAACCTAAAGGTAGCTCTTAAGAAAAAGGTTTAAAGGCCGTTAAAATGATTTTAGCTCTTTTTGTATAATTAGCGTATTGCGTAGCGATTGATAAATTAAAGATATCGAGTACGCTAAAGCACTTTTTCGTAGCTTTTTATTATATTATATAACGTAAGTCCGTAACTTCGTTATTTGCTTTGCTATCGCTTTTATATTTTGTTTTATATTTCTCTTTTCTTTAAAAAACTCTTCGCGCAACTTTCGAATCTTTTCTTTTTCTTTTTTCTTGCTTGAGGTCTTTTTTTCTTTCTTTTTTAGATTACGCGAGAATATTAATAGTAATTAAGGTGTAACTTCTTTTTCGTCGATAAAGTTTTCGACGGTTTACTTTGATTCGAAGCTTAAAAGTATTGCTTGTTATTCTTTTATTTCTTTAAAAGTCTACTAGTGCTGCTGCTCGTCGTTTAAAAGCTTAACTATTCTATTAGCGTAACCCTTTTGCTTTAAAGAGTATCATATTCTTTTAGATATTAAGTGTTCTTTAAACTTAATAAAAATAGCGAACTTAAAGCTTTTTTTTATATTATCTTTCGTCATCGTAAAGCTCGTTTAATCTTAACGTAAGAAAGCGTACCGGAATAAGCTTTATAAGTCGTAATCCTTTAGTCTTTTGCACTTCGCGTTTAAAAAGTTTTTTATTATCGCTCGAGCCGTGATTTTATTATTTAGCTTTGCGTATAATAGTTCATTTAAGTTAAACGAGATGCTCGATATCTCGTCGTTTAGCTTTTTTAATAAGTTTAAAAGTCTTAAGTATAGTAGTTCTTTCGGCTGAATAGCTAAAAGTTCCGTAAGTAGTGATAAGATTCGAAGAGTATAATACCTTGCTCTTTGTCGGCTAAACTCTTTACTCGGAAGTCTAGTTGCTCGATCGGCTATAATTATTATCTGCTCGTACGTAAATCGATCTTTCTGATTAAGTTTGCTATATATAATAAGCGCGGCTCTATAGCTTTGAAGTTGTTATTGTTTTAAAAGTGACTTAGTTCGGAATCACACTTCCGTAAGAATAAAGAAAATCGATAATATAAAAAGCGACTTGGTACGGAATCGCTCTTCCGTTATAAAAAGAAGGAAGTATCGTAGTAAAAGGGTATCTTCGCTATAAAGTCTTAGCTTCTTTATAATTGATCACTTAGTAGTAAATTAACCACTGATCAGTGTTAGATTGCTTCTAAGCGGTTAAGAATATATTCGTAACTTCGTAAGGTCGTTAAAGTACTTGCAATTGCAAAACACTCGGTTGATAAAGTATCTGAATTCTGTTTTCTCCTTAAGGCTTAAAGGAGCTGATTCCTTCTATATGATTAAAAGGAATCACGTGTACTAGCTAGCTAATAGGTTTACTTGTCAAGTTGGGGGGGTTCCTTGACTGCTAACATGTTAAGCGAGGCATGCTAAGTGGCCCGTGAACCCTGGTTCACGGGTGAACTCCCTAACTACTACTACTACTACTACTACTAGCTAAGGTCGATATAGGGATACCGACATATACTTTTAATACAGGTTAATTTAAGTCAGGTCGATACAGGTCAATACAAGTTAATACGTATAGCTAAGGGCTATTCAAGGAGAAGGGTTATCGATACATCAATATCGACCTAGCTTGGTTAAGGCCAGTTTTTATTAAGGTTTTTTATTTTTAATATACTTTGCGTTATACGAAACATTAACTTTAATTTATATTCGCTGATTTATCGGTCGCAAATTAATTAATCCTTTGAAGTCTTATCAATTGCAATAGAAATGATTTTTTGAAAAGAGACTCGAGAGCGAGCAGCTTGAAACATAACACTCCGATTAATTAATCGATTAATAGATCGATTAGTAAATCGATAAGTGAATATAAAATACAAGTCAATATAAGTTAATACAGATCAATATAAATTAATACAAGTCAATACAAGTTAATACAAGTCACTACAAGTTAATCTAGGTCAATAAAGGTCAATATAAATTAATACAAATCAATATAAGTAAATACAAGTCAATACAAGTAATACAAATTAATACAGGTGAATGCGTATAGCCAGGGGCTACTTAAGAAGGGGGGGGGGATATGATTCGAGTAATCGTATTGTGTAGTGCTTACTGGCACTAAGATCAGGAAAAGATTTTGTAGATTGAATAAAGCTTAGTATATTCTATTTAAGAAGCTCGTCAGGATCTATATACATGTACTTAAGAGCTTTAGTATGCTAAAAGCGCTATTAAGCGAGGTTACATAATATGTTATATATAGCTTAAGTAAAACTATGCTTGTTTCGCACAACACACCTTTTAAGTCAACAGAGTAGCTGCTAAGCTGCAAGCAAATAAAGAAAAAAAAAATGAATGATTAAGCTTTTTAAATTTAATATAAACAAAAGAGATTATTATCGTAGTTTAAAACAAATAAATAGCGGTTGTTATTATTAATTAAGTGTTAATTAAGAATGCAATTCTTTTCTAACTCGGTCTTATCACGTAGCGGAAGTCCTTAGCGCCGTCTTTATCGCGTTGCTATATAAATAAAAGCGCGTTCTTTTTTATTATAACAAACACTTAACTTTTATCTATCTATACAATGCCTTTTAAGCAAGTAACTCAATTTAATAAAATCGTTAAGCGCGGCCGAGGCCGTCTAAAAGTAAATAGTGCTCTTAATAAATTAATATCTTTATGCTAATTATTAAAAGAATCCTTTATCTGCTTTAGCTATTGCTATTATTACAATTGCGATAGCGGCGGCGGCTATACTTTGTACTTTTACTCTCGAACTTTCGCCTTTTTTTTTAAACCTTTTTATTAAGCGCCTGCTTATATTAACGATCGTTAAGGCTTTAAAGTGCATCAAATGCATTAATAATAAAATTATATCAAAGTTTAATAAAGACTATTATAATTACGACACGAGCGTTATTCGCTATCTTTAGTATGCTAAAAGTAGCTATAGCAATTATACCGCTGCTTTTGCCGCTGCTAATACCGCTTTCGAAAAATTCGTAAGCGCTAAACATAGTAGTGCTATATAAAAAGTTCGCTAAAGTCTTCGAGATGCTATGCGATAATAGCTCGCTTTAAATGCTGCCTTTTTAAAAGGTGTTGCTAATAGTCCGAGCGGTCTTGCGAGTAAAAGTAAAAGTTTTAAAAATAGTTTCGGTAGCTTTATAAGTTTTGCTTTTGCTTTTAAAACTTTTAATCTAAATATAGCTTTTATTAGATTAAATAGTCTTATAGCAGCGAACCGTAGTCCGGTGATACGGAGCGCTTCGAGTATATTACTTTCTCGTAAGTTAAGCTTTTTGACTTTCGAAATAATTTAATTTAAGCAGCTCTTTTTAATTAAAACTTCTTCTCGGACTTTATGCAAAAGCTTTAATCTGCTGCTATAACAGCTCTTGCGCTTGCGCTAGCCGTTTTTATTACTCCCGTCGCTTTCGCAATTCCCGTCGCTCCCGTCGCTCTCGTCGTCGTCGCTTTTGTTGCGCTAGCTATTGCGCTTGCCGCTTTCGCAGCGGCGCTCCCCGTTATTATAACTCTTGCGAAGCGCCGAGCTAAAATAAAAAGATTATTAAGAGCTTTAGTTAATCTTTTATTATAAAAAGCGAAGAGTAGAAAGCGTGTAAAATAAGATATAATAACAGCTAAGATTGCTAAATAAATGTTTTCTTTTGAATTACGTGCAAATGAAAAAAAAATATATATAATAAGTAAATAGCATATATGTGCTATTAAAGCTTTTCGATAAACGCGCGAGCGTCTTATAAATTTAAAAGCTTGATAAAGCTTTTAAACTTTTATCGAATCAAGTTTTTTATAAGATTATTAGCGTGCATTTTATTAATAAAAAGATATTAAACTTGAAAGCTTTTTTTAAAATGCTTTTAACGCAGCTATATATTATAAATATCGACGTAGCAAAGCTTAATAAAGATACGCTCTTTTTCACTAGCTATAAGCTTAATAGTTTATTAATTATTATAATAGACTATTTAAAGCGCCGCAAAACGAAGGTACAGCTCTTTAAAAAATCGTTAAAGCGCTATAATCTTTTTTACCGTAAAGATTATGCTAAGAAGCTCCGCTTTAATAGATAATATAATGATTGTATCTTGTTTTAAAGCTTTCTAAAAGATCGCACTCTTAATCAAAAATATGATATACTTTTAAGAAGATCGCCTTGTCTTTTTGTCATCGGCGTAAAAAGCGTTAAAAGCTATTATTAGTTCCGACTTGCTAAACTAGCTGTATTAAATACCTTTAAAGCGCGAGTTAAATAGATATCGCAAACACTAGTTTACAATTCGAAAGTGCTCCGCGCTTAAATTAATATTAAAGTAAGAAAGTTAAGAAGCTGCAAAAGCTATATTTAAGCGTAGCATAATCGCTATATATAGCACGGATCTAACTTTTTCTTAATACTCTTTTACTTGCTTCCGCGAAGCTATCCTTTTATTCTTGATTAAGTTATAAAACGGTAATAGAATTGCTAAATAACGTCCGTCCGTAAGTTCGAATTTTTTAATTATTTTTTTAATATAAACGTCGTGCATAAGCGTTAACGTTTTTCGCTAACGGTCGCGAACGACTTTTATATTAAAAAACTATTTAATATCTTTTATCGCTTCGATCTTATACGCTTTATTAAAACTATTAATAATCTTTTAAGCTTTAAAAAGATTAAAAAGATAATATATAATTTGAATATCGTTTACGTAAAACGCTATAAAAACCGTTTTATTTAGATTCGTGAAAATACACGGTTCTTTATCGAGTAGTATAAGCTTTAATTTGTCGAGTGTGCTTATAAAGTCGAAATACTATAAAGCTAACGAGTCTTTAAGTTTATATAAAGCTTTATCGACCTTTACGAGCATACCTTTGTACTTAAAACCGTTAAAAAAATAACACGTAACTAAAACGCTATCCGTATATTTTAAAGCTTTAATAAAAGCGTTAACGACGTCGAACTGTTTTACTTTTAAATCAAATTCGGCTGCTATAGCTATTATAATCTTAAAAGATTTAGCTGCTAGCGTAGCAGCGTAAGTTAAATAAATAATAAATTCGTCTTAAAGGTCGTTTTTAATTATAATCTTCGATTTGAACTTCACGATCTTTTCGAACGAGCTAGTCTTATATATAAACACTTATTTAAAAAGTATAAGTTTTAATTTAGCTTCGCTTTCGAGAATCACTTTTTAGCAGTTCTTTTTCTTTAGATTATTCAGCTTTATAAAAGCTCCGTCTATAAACTCTTTGCTATATAAGTATCGTTATAGCTTTTTTTAATAAGTAAAAAGTTTTAAATGTTTTCGTTTTTACAAGTTAAGCTGTTCTAATAATAGCTTAAACGAAGTAGCAGCTATTATAATAGCGTGCAATGTTTCGTAATCTTTATTATCTTTGCGCACGAGTTCGCTATTAGCTTAAAAAGTCGATATAAAATCTAAGACGCGCGAATAGCAGTTCGAATCGGCGCGAGAGTTATTTAAAAAAAGCTTATTAATACTCGCGTATATTCTCGCGCGTTTTTTAGTGCGGCTATTAATAAGTAAGTGCTCTTTATTAAAATCGGAATCTTGTTTAAAATATTTATAATCTAATTTTTTATTATTAGTACTCGCTTTAAAAAAGTTTAAAAGCTCTTTTTTAATTGTTCGGTTTAAATCTCCGCCGATTATTAACGTAAAAGCTCTCGTTAATCGGCTTGTAACTTAGCCTTCCGGGCTTCGGCTTTAAATAACAACTTAAAAGTATAATTTACGCGCTCTTTTATTAAAGCCAGGTTTTTGCTCGCTTACGATGCTCTTCTTTGCTTCTAGCAGTCTTAAAGCACCTTCGCTTTTGCTTTTAATTAAAAAGCTAACGAAACGTTCAGCGGTATAATTCGAATCGTCAAGGTTTATTAAATCGTTTCGTAAAGCAATTGCTTTTAATAAAGACGTATTTATAAGGTCTTTAATTAAAATTAAAGCTTTTAACGTTTATATATCGCTCGGATTAAATAAGGTTGCATTTCTTAAGCTTTAATTAAATCTTTTTAGCTTAACTTTTATAAAGTTTAACGGCTATTCACTCTTTATATCAATTGCATTCGTCTTTTTTAAGCGATCTTTTACAACGTTCTTTATATTAGACAAAGCGTCTTTTATTTAATTAAAGTCTTTAATATCTTTTAGTTTAATAACGATGCTTTTGATTTCGTTAATTAATTAGCCGATCGATTTTTCTTTATCTTTAAGATAAAACTAAGTCTTATTAAACGTTACGTTGCGTATAATAATCACTTTATAAAGCATAAAAACATAAACTTTATATATATTAAAAGCTATATATTTAACCAAGTAGCTTATATATCCTTTCGATTTAACTTTAAAAGCTTTTTTATTGCGAAAAGCTTTTCGGTCTTTAATCATTAAATACGCACGAGCGCTATACGCAATTAAACCGCTATAATTTAATTTTAAGTTAGTATCGATCCGTATAAAGATCGCCGGATCGTATTATTTAAAATATTGCTTAAACTAAAGCTATAGCACTTTATTCGGACTCTTTATTAAGCTCTTCGCTTTCGATATTATATTATAAAAGTAAATGGCGGTTAATATAATCTTAAGCTAAAGCTTCTTTAAGAGCTTTGCTTTAGGTGCTGATGAGTTCTCGTAACAGGACGCAATTAACCTTAGCAATACGTAACTGAACG